>NC_086449.1:265741146-266341146 GCF_028390025.1 Pseudophryne corroboree | reverse complement strand
ACCCTTTATGCTTCGGAGGAAGCCGCCGAGGATAACAGAGGCGGAGAAACGCGTATTTCCAAGCATTGACAGCAGCCACACGGACCTTTCTTTGTCTGTATAAGCCCTCTGCAAATCTGTGTGGAACGGGATTTGGATCTCCAGATAAGGCTCGTTTTAAAAGGAAATTCTGCCACCAGAGCCGGGAGCTACACCGACCAACACATAATTGCACAGACGACAAGTGGGGTAAAGTTGCTCTATTTTTAATACATACATGGCCATGTATATGAACTAGCACTAAATGTGTAAATAATACTTCCAACAAATGGAATAGAAGACTCAAACATTGCAATAAAATATACGCTGCAAAAAATATGTTTCTGTGTTTATAGAAATTCAACACATTTCAGCTGAGTTAATTGAGTCTGATTTGAAAACGGACTAAGAACAGCGATTCTGTTAATATACAGCAGAAAATGTCTAGAACATGGACTGTGTTATGTTATTTTAGAGTATAAAAGGACATCTTACTATGTACAAGTGTATAAATAAATAGAAATACTTTGTTACAGTTTTTTTAGTAGAGCAATCATCTTTCTACTCTGCAGAAACTAAACAGATACAAATAAAAAGTTACTAAACTAATAAATAACTGAAATAGTCTCTGCGGACTATAAAGAAGGGAGAGATACCCATATGGTATATACAGAGAGGGCGACTGTGGATTTTATTGTACTGTGGATTTAAAGGTTTTTTTTATAAATATTATTTTCTCTAACGTCCTAGTGGATGCTGGGGACTCCGAAAGGACCATGGGGAATAGCGGCTCCGCAGGAGACTGGGCACAAAGTAAAAGCTTTAGGACTAGCTGGTGTGCACTGGCTCCTCCCCCTATGACCCTCCTCCAAGCCTCAGTTAGATTTTGTGCCCGAACGAGAAGGGTGCAATCTAGGTGGCTCTCCTGAGCTGCTTAGAGTAAAAGTTTAAATAGGTTTTTTATTTTCAGTGAGACCTGCTGGCAACAGGCTCACTGCATCGAGGGACTTAGGGGAGAGAAACGAACTCACCTGCGTGCAGAGTGGATTGGGTTTCTTAGGCTACTGGACATTAGCTCCAGAGGGACGATCACAGGCCCAGCCATGGATGGGTCCCGGAGCCGCGCCGCCGGCCCCCTTACAGATGCTGAAGCAAGAAGAGGTCCATAAATCGGCGGCAGAAGACTTTCCTGTCTTCATAAGGTAGCGCACAGGACTGCAGCTGTGCGCCATTGCTCTCAGCACACTTCACGCTCCGGTCACTGAGGGTGCAGGACGCTGGGGGGGGGCGTCCTGGGAAGCAATGAATTTACCTTAGTTGGCGAAAAATACATCACATATAGCTCCTGGGCTATATGGATGTATTTAACCCCTGCCAGTTTTCCAGTAAAAAGCGGGAGAAGAGCCCGCCGTGAAGGGGGCGGGGCCTATCTCCTCAGCACACAGCGCCATTTTTCCCACACAGCTCCGCTGGTAGGAAGGCTCCCAGAATCTCCCCTGCATCCTGCAACTACAGAAACAGGGTAAAAAAGAGAGGGGGGCACTTATTTGGCAAAATAACAGATATAAGCAGCTATAAGGGATAGACACTTTTTGTAAGGTTGTCCCTATACATATATAGCGCTCTGGTGTGTGCTGGCAAACTCTCCCTCTGTCTCCCCAAAGGGCTAAGTGGGTCCTGTCCTCTATCAGAGCATTCTCTGTGTGTGTGCTGGGTGTCGGTACGTGTGTGTCGACATGTATGAGGAGGAAAATGATGTGGAGGCGGAGCAGAGAGTCTGTAACAGTGATGTCACCCCCTAGGGGGTCGACACCTGAGTGGATGTACTGTTGAAAATTACGTGACAGTGTCAGCTCTATATAAAAAAACAGTGGTTGACATGAGACAGCCGGCTACTCAGCTTGGGCCTGTCCAGACGTCTCATAGGCCGTCAGGCAGATGGCAGATACAGACGCCGACACGGATACTGACTCCTGTGTCGACGGTGAAGAGACAACCGTGATTTCCAGTAGGGCCACACGTTACATGATTGAGACAATGGAAAATGTTTTATACATTTCTGATAATACGAGTACCACCAAAAAAGGGGTATTATGTTCGGTGAGGGAAAAACTACCTGTAGTTTTCCTGAATCTGAGAAATAAAATGTGTGATGATGCGTGGGTTTCCCCGCGATAACAATTAATAATTTCTTAAAAAGTATTGGCTGCATACCCTTTCCCGCCAGAGGTTAGGATGCATTGGGAAACACCCCCTAGGGGGGATAAGGCGCTCACACGCTTGTAAGAACAAGGGCTCTACCCTCTCATGAGATGGCCGCCCTTAAGGATCCTGCTGATAGAAAGCAGGAGGGTATCCAAAAAAAGGTATTTACACACATACTGGTGTTATACTGCGACCAGCTATCGCCTCAGCCTGGAGGTGCAGTGCTGGGTTGGCATGGTCGGATTCCCTGACTGGAAATATTGATATCCTAGATAAGGATAGTATATTATTGCCTATAGAGCATTTAAAAGATGCATTTCTATATATGCATGATGCACAGCGGAATAATTGCCGACTGGCATCAAGTATAAGTGCGTTGTCCAATTCTACCAGTAAAATGGTCAGGTGATGCGGATTCCAAACGTCATTTGGAAGTTTTGCCTTTGAAAGGGGACATTTGGGGTCGGTCTTTTAGACCTGGTGGCCACGGCAACAGCTGGGAAATCCACGTTTGTACCCCAGGTCGCCTCTCAAAATAAGACGCCGTATTATCAGGCGCAGTCCTTTGTTGGCAAGCGGACAAAAGGTTCCTCTTTTCTGCTCGTGACAGAGGGAGAGGAAAAAGGCTGCAGAGCTCAGCCAGTTCCCAGGAACAGAAACCCTTTCCAGCCTCTGCCAAGCCCTCAGTATGACGCTAGGGCTTTACAAGCTCAGGCACGGTGGGGGCCCGTTCTCAATGAATTTCAGTGCGCAGTGGGCTCACTCGCAAGTAGACCCCTGGATCCTTCAGGTAATATCTCAGGGGTACATATTGGAATTCGAGACGTCTCCCCCTCGCCGTTTCCAAAAGTCGACTTTACCGACGTCTCCCTCGGACAGGGAGGCAGTTTTGGAAGCCATTCACAAGCTGTATTCCCAGCAGGTGATAATCAAGGTACCCCTCCTGCAACAGGGAACGGGGTATTATTCCACACTATTGTGGTACCGAAGCCAGACGGCTCGTGAGACCGATTCTAAAATCTAAAATCTTTGAACACTTACATACAGAGGTTCAAATTCAAGATTGAGTCACTCAGAGCAGTGATTGCGAACCTGGAAGAAGGGGACTACATGATGTCTCGGGACATCAAGGATGCTTACCTTCATGTCAAAATTTACCCTTCTCACCAAGGGTACCTCAGGTTTATGGTACAGAACTGTCACTATCAGTTCAGACGCTGCCGTAGGGATGGTCCACGGCACCCCGGGTCTTTACCAAGGTAATGGCCGAAATGATGATGTTCCTTCGAAGGAAGGGAATTTTAGTTATCCCTTACTTGGACGATTCCCTGATAAGGGTAAGATCCAGGGAACAGTTGGAGGTCGGTGTAGCACTATCTCAGATAGTGTTGCGGCAGCACGATTGGATTCTCAATATTCCAAAATCGCAGCTGGTTCCGTCGACGTGTCTTCTGTTCCTAGGGATGATCCTGGACACAGTCCAGAAAAAGGTGTTTCTCCCGGAGGAGAAAGCCAGGGAGTTATCCGAGCTAGTCAGGAACCTCTTCAAACCGAGCCAAGTCTCAGTGCATCAAGAACTTTCCAGTGGGACCTGCTGGACAAATGGTCCGGGTCGCATCTTCAGATGCATCAGCGGATAACCCTGTCACCAAGGACAAGGGTGTCCCTCCTGTGGTGGTTGCAGAGTGCTCATCTTCTAGAGGGCCGCAGATTCGGCATTCAGGACTGGGTCCTGGTAACCACGGATGCCAGCCTGCGAGGCTGGGGAGCAGTCACACAGGGAAGGAATATCCAGGACTTATGGTCAAGCCTGGAGACATCACTTCACATAAATATCCTGAAGCTAAGGGACATTTACAATGCTCTAAGCTTAGCAAGACCTTTGCTTCAAGGACAGCCGGTGTTGATCCAGTCGGACAACATCACGGCAGTCACCCACGTAAACAGACAGGGTGGCACAAGAAGCAGAAGGGCAATGACAGAAGCTGCAAGGATTCTTCGCTGGGCGGAAAATCATGGGATAGCACTGTCAGCAGTATTCATTCCGGGAGTGGACAACTGGGAAGCAGACTTCCTCAGCACGACCTCCACCCGGGGAGAGTGGGGACTTCACCCAGAAGTCTTCCACAGGATTATAAACCGTTGGGAAAAAGGTGATTTTTGTTACTTACCGTAAAATCTCTTTCTCTGATTCCATCTGGGGGACGCTGCGCCATTACTTGTGGGTTAGAGGTGTGTGGTTGTGGAGTTTGGCACAGAACTATTAAAACCTGACTCCTCCCCCCTCTAACCCCTCCCATCTCCTTCCTGCCTAGCCAGTACCTCAGTTAACGTTTAGCCAAGCCAAAGGAGATAGATCAAAGAAAATTAACTGGTTAAACCAGACAAACATCTGGGAGGGATCGCAGCGTCCCCCAGATGGAATCAGAGAAAGAGATTTTACGGTAAGTAACAAAAATCACCTTTTCTCTTTCATCCATCTGGGGGACGCTGCGCCATTACTTGTGGGATTTCCCAAAGCAAGCTAATAAGAGGAGGGAGACGGGGACGGCATAGCCGTCTTTAATATACGACGCCCAACAGCGGCAGTCTCCACACCAAAAGTATGAAAACGGTGAAAGTATGTGTGAAAGTATGAACTGACGACCAGGTTGCCGCCCTGCACAGTTGCTCAACAGATGCACCACCGCGAACAGCCCCAAGAGGCTCCAACAGCTCTAGTAGAATGAGCCCTAATTGAGTCAGGAACCGAAACATTAGCAGACACGTAAGCCTGTCTTATGGCCGAAGTTATCCAACGGGCCACAGTATTTTTGGAGGCCGGCCAACCTCGTTTCGGAGCATCAATCAAAACCAGCAAGTTATCCGTACGCCGGAATGGCTCGGTGCGAGACAAATAGACACGTAAAGCTCGAACCACATCCAGGAGAGCTAAATGAGAGTCCTCCCCAGGAGAAGATGTCGGAGTAAAGGCCGGAAGGACAATGTCCTGATTTAAATGGAATTTTGAAACAACCTTTGGAAGGAAAGAAGGCTTAGTCCGTAGAACCACCCGGTTCTCATGAAACACTAACAAGGGGGGTCTGCAAGAAAGAGCCGCCAACTCAGATACTCGTCTAGCTGAGGCAATAGCCAACAGAAAAACAACTTTCTGTGTCAGATAACGGAGTTCAACCGATTCTAAGGGTTCAAATGGAGAGGTCTGAAGAGTCGTAAGGACCAAGTTTAAATCCCAGGGAGGAACCGGAGGGACAAAAGGTGGTTGAATCCGAAGTACTCCCTGCAGGAATGTTTGAACCTCTGGAATATTTGCTAGTTTCTTCTGAAAAAGAACCGATAAAGCTGAAACCTGACCTTTTAGTGAAGAAAGCTTTAGGCCCTTGTCGAGACCCTCCTGAAGGAAAGAGAGTAGGCGAGGTAGCCTAAACAAATGCGGAGTTAGTCTCCGTTTTTCGCACCCTGCAATGTAAATACGCCATATCCTATGGTAAATGCCAGAGGTCACCGGTTTCCTTGCTCGAATCATCATCTGAACAACCGATCGAGAAAGACCTTTTGCCTTCAAAATCTTGGATTCAAGAGCCAAGCCGTCAAAGCCATCCTATGTAAATCTGGGTGGCGACAAGGTCCTTGAATAAGAAGATCTGGTCGCAGAGGTAGGCGAAAGGAGTCTGACGACCATACTGCGCAGTAGAGTGTACCACTGTCGACGCGGCCAATCTGGAGCCACTAGAATCACTGCGAGACCCTGTCGCCGAATGCGTTGAAGTAGACACGGGATCAGTGGAATAGGCGGAAACACATATCCCAGTTGAAACTGCCATGGAGCAGTTAGAGCATCGATCAGGAATGCCTGTGGATCCTGAGTCCTTGCGCCGTAGTGAGGAAGTTCTGCGTTGAGGCGAGACGCCATCAGGTCTATGTCTGGCATTCCCCATCGGTCCACTAGAGAGAGGAACACCTCCTGATGAAGTTCCCATTCTCCCGGATGAATCGTGTGATGACTCAAAAAGTCTGCTTCCCTCCTGGAATGTGGATCGCGGAGATCACCGGAACCCAACGTTCCGCCCACGCGAGGATCTGAGCGACTTCTCTCATTGCGGACCAGCTGCGAGTTCCTCCCTGTTTGTTGATGTAAGCCACTGCGGTGGCATTGTCGGACTGCACACGAACTGGTTGACCCTGTACCATGGTTTGAATGTGAAGGAGTGCATACCGAATCGCCATTAGTTCCAGAATGTTGATTTGCAATTTTGACTCCTGATTGCTCCAGCGTCCCTGGAAGTGATGAGTCTGGAACACTGCCCCCCAACCACTGAGGTTTGCATCCGTGGTGACCATCATCCAAGACCAGATCGTGAAAGGTGTACCCTTTTTCAAATTCCGACTGTGAAGCCACCATTGAAGAGACTGACGAGTCTTTACCGACAAGCGGATCAACTGTAATTCGAGACGCGGTTCCGTCCGAGTCCAACAGTTGAGAATCTGAGTCTGGAGAGGTCGGGCATGAAATCTGGCATATGGAACTGCCTCGAAAGAGGATACCATCTTGCCCAACACCTGCATACATCTGAGGACCGACACTACTGGTAAGTGTAACAGGGTTCGGATTCTGGACTGTAGTCCCTGAATCTTGTCCGCCGGAAGAAACACCTTCTGGCTGTTGGTGTCGAATAGAAGTCCTAGAAAAATCATTGTCTGAGAAGGAAGTAGAGATGACTTTGGAAAGTTGATTATCCACCCGAACGATTGTAGCGTCTCCATCGTGAGATGCAGGTTCTGAGTGAGAATCTCCGCTGATGGTGCCTTGACCAACAGGTCGTCCAAATATGGAGTGAAGTTGACCCCTTGACAACGGAGAACTGCGACTACATGACCTATGACCTTTGTAAAAAAACCCAGGGAGCCGTAGAGAGACCAAAGGGAAGAGCCTGAAACTGAAAGTGCTCCGGGCCCACTGCAAATCTCAGTAGAGATTGATGTCCTACCCAAATCGGGACATGTAAGTAAGCGTCTTTTATGTTCTTGAATTTTTGGGTTGAGGGATACGGGTTGAGAGCCTTCAGATTCAGAATGGTTCGAAACGAACCATCCGGCTTGTCTACGAGAAAAAGACCTGAGTAAAAACCCCGACCCCTCTGATGAGAGGGAACCGGAATGATTACTCCATTTTGTAAGAGGGTTGTTATTGCCTGAAGGAGAGCTTGACGCCTGGAGGGATCGTCTGGGAGAGGTGTTATAAATAGTCGGGTTGGGACTGTTTCTTCGAAATCCAACATATATCCTCTGGATATGACTCCCATTATTCACCGATCCGGTTTCGATAGGAGCCACACTCCTTGAACTGAAGTAACCGGGCCCCAACCTTCTTTGATCCCTCCAGGAGACCTGAGGCGTCATGGCTCAGGTTTGTCGGCAGGCTTACTGGCCGGCCTGCGAATAGCCTGGGATCCTCTTCCTCTGAAAGACCCCCGTCTTGGAAATCTGTAGGAAGCACGAAAGGATTGGAAACTACCTCTGCCCTGTGTACGAAAGGACCGAAACCTTGTAGGTTTTGGTTTGTGAGGTGCAGATGGAAGGAAAGGGCTCTTTCCTCCAGTAGTGTCTGAAATAATCTTCTTTAACTCTGATCCAAAAAGAAACTCACCTTCAAAAGGCACTGCCGTCAAGGTTTGCTTTGAGTCAGAATCAGCATTCCAAACTCTAAGCCACAAGGAGCGTCTTGCGGATACTGTCAAGGCTGAAACCCGAGACTGTAGCGCAACTGAATCCAACCAGGCCTCACCCACATAAGTGAGGGCCTCCGAAATCTGCTCTGCTAATTGGATGGCTTCTGACGGATCGTCCGACTGCATTCCCGATACCACCTGTGCAAGCCATTCATCCACGGCCTTAAGTACCCAGGCACTCGCCAGTACTAGACGGAGGGAAACACCTGATAAAGAAAACATAGATTTTAGTAATGCTTCTATCTTCCTATCGGTAGTGTCTTTTAAGGTCACAGACTGTACCGACGGAATCACCGTAGCTTTTGCCAGATGTGAAATAGGAGCGTCTACCTTTGGGTCCGTCTCCCAAAATTTTGTATCTTCCTCCGTAAAGGGACATAGAAACTTTAACTTTTTAGGCGCCTGAAAACGAGAATCCGGCTTAAGCCAGGGTTCTTTTAAAATATCTGCAAAGTGAGAATAAGAAGGGAAGGCAGTAACCTGTCTCTTCTGTCGTTTGAAGAAGGGGGAAGGAGTCTCCTCCACCGCCGCGTCCTGAATATTAAGAGTCTGACGAATGGCTTCTATTAGCAATCTAACTTCCCAAGCCGAAACTTCATCCCATTCAGGATCTACCTCCCCCTCCTCCAAAGGAGATGACAGAGTGTCCGCCTCCTTACCTGGAAACGCTATAGCTGGTAACGGCTGCGATCGCTTAGTAGCAGTCGAACTGCTGGCCGCATTTACAAACTTATTTAAGGACTGAGTTAAATCAGTGATACTCCTGCCCATATTCTGGGCCCACAAGGGCTCCACCTGAGTCCGAGCAGATTCAGTCTCTCTAGACTGACGCAAATCTGAAATTGCACCAGAACATGCTGTACATAGGGTACCCGCGTCAGTACTACCTTTTGCTAGCTTTGAGCCACACTGAGAGCAGGAAAATTAAACCACTGAGGCCGTTTTTCCCTTTGAAGGTTTGTCCGGTTTACTAGTCATTTTCTCTATTCTGAATGTACTAAAGAAAGTAGCATACAATTGTGACTAGTGACCTTTCAATAGGAAATTTATAGCTTGAAGAGATCTCTGGGACTGTAACCCAGTATGCTGGCTCTCTTTGCCAAGTAATAAACAGCCTTAGCCCATTAGCTTGATTGTAATCTCCCCCTATGAATAGCCCCTCTATACTTGCGGTTTTGTAAATAAAGTCTCCCCCTGAGAGGCTCTCCTGTACTGCACAGCGTCCCCTCCGGAAGATGGCGTCAGGCAAAGTGACGCGCGCGCGGGCAGAGCAGGGCGGGAAGCCGTCCCTGCACTCCTGTTACTACGCGATCAACCGGAAGTTCGGGCTGCCGCGCGTTGCTAAGTATAGCGACTTACGCGGCGGCTTCTCCGGGATCCCCGTCCGTCCCCACAGCCCCTCAGACACTAGGGTCGGGGGGGGGGGTGAAATATTAATAATCAATAAAATAAATCAAATAAATAAATATTAAATAAAATAATAATAATAATAATAAAATAATAATAAAAGCAGTTAAGGACAGCCCAATACTGTCAGTGACAGATTGTGGCTGTCCAGTACCTTTTTGATCTGTCGTTTTAGTTAATAAAAAGGCCCCAGTGACCAAGGTATGGTGGCCCTTTCTGACAGCATCCTTGTTCCATTTATACCTGTCACCTGTAGACAGGGACTAGGTATAGAAAAATAAGAAAGGAAAAAAAAAAAAAAAAAAATCTAAGGAGAAAGAAAAACTGTGTCTGTACTCCACAGGCACAAAACTAAAACGGAGGTACTGGCTAGGCAGGAAGGAGATGGGAGGGGTTAGAGGGGGGAGGAGTCAGGTTTTAATGGTTCTGTGCCAAACTCCACAACCACACACCTCTAACCCACAAGTAATGGCGCAGCGTCCCCCAGATGGATGAAAGAGAAAACTCGACAGGTATTGCGCCAGGTCCAGGGACCCTCAGGCAATAGCTGTAGACGCTCTGGTAACACCGTGGGTGTACCAGTCAGGGTATGTGTTTCCTCCTCTGCCTCTCATACCCAAGGTACTGAGATTGATAAGATGGTGAGGAGTAAGCACTATATTCGTGGCTCCGGATTGGCCAAGAAGGACTTGGTAACCGGAACTTCAAGAGATGCTCACGGAGGATCCGTGGCCTCTACCTCTAAGAAGGGACCTGCTCCAGCAAGGACCCTGTCTGTTCCAAGACTTACCGCGGCTGCGTTTGACGGCATGGCGGTTGAACGCCGGATCCTGAAGGAAAAAGGGCATTCCGGATGAAGTCATCCCTATCCTGATCAAAGCCAGGAAGGATGTAACCGCAAAAACATTATCACCGCAATTGGCGAAAATATGTTGCGTGGTGCGAGGCCAGTAAGGCCCGACGGTGGAAATTCGACTGGGTCGATTCCTACATTTCCTGCAAACAGGAGTGTCTATGGGCCTGAAATTGGGGTCCATTAAGGTTCAAATTTCGGCCCTGTCAATTTTCTTCCAAAAAGAACTAGCTTCAGTCCCTGAAGTTCAGACGTTTGTAAAAGGGGTACTGCATATACAGCCTCCTTTTGTGCCTCCAGTGGCACTTGGGATCTCAATGTAGTTTTTTTTTTGGATTCCAAAAGTCACATTGGTTTGAACCACTTAAATCTGTGGAGTTAAAATATCTCACATGGAAAGTGGTCATGCTGTTGGCCCTGGCCTGGGCCAGGCACGTGTCAGAATTGGCGGCTTTATCCTGTAAAAGCCCTTATCTGATTTTCCATTCGGACAGGGCGGAATTGAGGACTCGTCCTCAATTTCTCCCTAAGGTGTTTTCAGCATTTCACTTAAACCAACCTATTGTGGTGCCTGCGGCTACTAGGGACTTGGAGGATTCCAAGTTGCTGGACGTAGTCAGGGCCCTGGAAATATATGTTTCCAGGACGGCTGGAGTCAGAAAATCTGACTCGCTGTTTATCCTGTATGCACCCAACAAGCTGGGTGCTCCTGCTTCTAAGCAGACGATTGCTCGTTGGATTTGCAGTACAATTCAGCTTGCACATTCTGTGGCAGGCCTGCCACAGCCAAAATCTGTAAAAGCCCATTCCACACGGAAAGTGGGCTCATCTTGGGCGGCTGCCCGAGGGGTCTCGGCTTTACAACTTTGCCGAGCAGCTACTTGGTCAGGGGCAAACACGTTTGCTAAATTCTACAAATTTGATACCCTGGCTGAGGAGGACCTGGAGTTCTCTCATTCGGTGCTGCAGAGTCATCCGCACTCTCCCGCCCGTTTGGGAGCTTTGGTATAATCCCCATGGTCCTTTCGGAGTCCCCAGCATCCACTAGGACGTTAGAGAAAATAAGAATTTACTTACCGATAATTCTATTTCTCATAGTCCGTAGTGGATGCTGGGCGCCCATCCCAAGTGCGGATTGTCTGCATTACTTGTACATAGTTATTGTTACAAAAATCGGGTTATTGTTGTTGTGAGCCATCTTTTCAGAGGCTCCTTCTGTTATCATGCTGTTAACTGGGTTCAGATCACAAGTTGTACGGTGTGATTGGTGCGGCTGGTAATGAGTCTTACCCGGGATTCAAAATCCTTCCTTATTGTGTACGCTCGTCCGGGCACAGTATCCTAACGGAGGCTTGGAGGAGGGTCATAGGGGGAGGAGCCAGTGCACACCAGCTAGTCCTAAAGCTTTTACTTTGTGCCCAGTCTCCTGCGGAGCCGCTATTCCCCATGGTCCTTTCGGAGTCCCCAGCATCCACTACGGACTATGAGAAAATAAGAATTTACTTACCGATAATTCTATTTCTCGGAGTCCGTAGTGGATGCTGGGGTTCCTGAAAGGACCATGGGGAATAGCGGCTCCGCAGGAGACAGGGCACAAAAAGTAAAGCTTTAGGATCAGGTGGTGTGCACTGGCTCCTCCCCCTATGACCCTCCTCCAAGCCTCAGTTAGGATACTGTGCCCGGACGAGCGTACACAATAAGGAAGGATTTTGAATCCCGGGTAAGACTCATACCAGCCACACCAATCACACTGTACAACCTGTGATCTGAACCCAGTTAACAGTATGATAACAGCGGAGCCTCTGAAAAGATGGCTCACAACAATAATAACCCGATTTTTGTAACTATGTACAAGTATTGCAGATAATCCGCACTTGGGATGGGCGCCCAGCATCCACTACGGACTCCGAGAAATAGAATTATCGGTAAGTAAATTCTTATTTTCTCTATCGTCCTAGTGGATGCTGGGGTTCCTGAAAGGACCATGGGGATTATACCAAAGCTCCCAAACGGGCGGGAGAGTGCGGATGACTCTGCAGCACCGAATGAGAGAACTCCAGGTCCTCCTCAGCCAGGGTATCAAATTTGTAGAATTTAGCAAACGTGTTTGCCCCTGACCAAGTAGCTGCTCTGCAAAGTTGTATAGCCGAGACCCCTCGGGCAGCCGCCCAAGATGAGCCCACTTTCCTTGTGGAATGGGCTTTTACTGATTTTGGCTGTGGCAATCCTGCCACAGAATGTGCAAGCTGAATTGTACTACAAATCCAACGAGCAATCGTCTGCTTAGAAGCAGGAGCACCCAGCTTGTTGGGTGCATACAGGATAAACAGCGAGTCAGATTTTCTGACTCCAGCCGTCCTGGAAACATATATTTTCAAGGCCCTGACAACGTCAAGCAACTTAGAGTCCTCTAAGTCCCTGGTAGCCGCAGGTACCACAATAGGTTGGTTCATGTGAAATGCAGAAACCACCTTAGGTAGAAATTGAGGACGAGTCCTCAATTCCGCCCTGTCAGAATGAAAAATTAAGTAAGGGCTTTTATATGATAAAGCCGCCAATTCTGACACACGCCTGGCTGAAGCCAAGACTAACAGCATCGACACCTTCCATGTGAGATATTTTAAGTCCACAGTGGAAAGTGGTTCAAACCAATGTGACTTTAGAAAACTCAACACCACATTGAGATCCCAAGGTGCCACTGGAGGCACAAAAGGAGGCTGTATGTGCAGGACCCCTTTTACAAATGTCTGAACTTCAGGTACTGAAGCCAGTTCTTTCTGGAAGAAAATCGACAGGGCCGAAATTTGAACCTTAATGGACCCTAATTTTAGGCCCATAGACAGTCCTGTTTGCAGGAAATGAAGGAAACGACCCAGTTGAAATTCCTCTGTAGGGGCCTTCTTGGCCTCACACCACGCAACATATTTACGCCAAATGCGGTGATTATGTTTTGCGGTTACGTCCTTCCTGGCTTTGACCAGAGTAGGGATGACTTCTTCTGGAATGCCTTTTTCCCTCAGGATCCGGCGTTCAACCGCCATGCCGTCAAACGCAGCCGCGGTAAGTCTTGGAACAGACAAGGCTCCTGCAGTAGCAGGTCCTTTCTTAGAGGTAGAGGCCACGGTTCGTCCGTGAGCATCTCTTGAAATTCCGGGTACCAAGTCCGTCTTGGCCAATCCGGAACCACGAGTATAGTTCTTACTCCTCTCCTTCTTATGATTCTCAGTACTTTTGGTATGAGAGGCAGAGGAGGGAACACATACACTGACTGGTACACCCACGGCGTTACCAGAGCGTCCACTGCTATTGCCTGAGGGTCCCTTGACCTGGCGCAATATCTGTCCAGTTTTTTGTTGAGGCGGGACGCCATCGTGTCCACCTTTGGTTTTTCCCAACGGTTTACAATCAGGTGGAAGACTTCTGGGTGAAGTCCCCACTCTCCCGGGTGAAGGTCGTGTCTGCTGAGGAAGTCTGCTTCCCAGTTGTCCACTCCCGGAATGAATACTGCTGACAGTGCTATCACATGATTTTCCGCCCAGCGAAGAATCCTTGCAGCTTCTGCCATTGCCCTCCTGCTTCTCGTGCCGCCCTGTCTGTTTACGTGGGCGACTGACGTGATGTTGTCCGATTGGATCAACACCGCCTGACCCTGAAGCAGAGGTTTTGCTTGACTTAGGGCATTGTAAATGGCCCTTAGTTCCAGAATGTTTATATGAAGAGACGTTTCCAGGCTTGACCACAGGCCCTGGAAATTCCTTCCCTGTGTGACTGCTCCCCAGCCTCTCAGGCTGGCATCCGTGGTTACCAGGATCCAATCCTGAATGCCAAATCTGCGGCCCTCTAGTAGATGAGCACTCTGCAGCCACCACAGGAGAGACACCCTTGTCCTTGGCGACAGGGTTATCCGCTGATGCATCTGCAGATGCGATCCGGACCATTTGTCCAGTAGATCCCACTGAAATGTTCTTGCATGGAATCTTCCGAATGGAATCGCTTCGTAAGAAGCCACCATTTTCCCCAGGACCCTCGTGCACTGATGCACTGAGACCTGTCCTGGTTTTAGGAGGTTCCTGACTAGCTCGGATAACTCCCTGGCCTTCTCCTCCGGGAGAAACACCTTCTTCTGGACTGTGTCCAGAATCATTCCTAGGAACAGTAGACGTGTCGTTGGAATCAGCTGCGATTTTGGAATATTTAGAATCCACCCGTGCTGACGTAACACTACCTGAGATAGTGCTACTCCGACTTCTAACTGTTCCCTGGATCTTGCCCTTATCAGGAGATCGTCCAAGTAAGGGATAATTAAAATGTCTTTTCTTCTTAGAAGAATCATCATTTCGGCCATTACCTTGGTAAAGACCCGAGGTGCCGTGGACAATCCAAACGGCAGCGTCTGAAACTGATAATGACAGTTTTGTACTACAAACCTGAGGTACCCTTGGTGAGAAGGGTATATCGGGACGTGGAGATAAGCATCCTTGATGTCCAGAGACACCATATAGTCCCCTTCTTCCAGGTTTGCTATCACTGCTCTGAGTGACTCCATCTTGAATTTGAACCTTTTTATGTAAGTGTTCAAGGATTTCAGATTTAAAATTGGTCTCACCGAGCCGTCCGGCTTCGGTACCACAAACAGCGTGGAATAATACCCCTTTCCTTGTTGCAGGAGGGGTACCTTGATTATCACCTGCGGGGAATACAGCTTGTGAATGGCTGCCAAAACTGCCTCCCTGTCGGAGGGAGACTTTGGTAAAGCAGACTTCAGGAAACGACGAGGGGGAAACGCCTCGAATTCCAGTTTGTACCCCTGCGATACTACCTGTAGAATTCAGGGATCCACTTGCGAGTGAGCCCACTGCGCATTGAAATTCTTGAGACGGGCCCCCACCATATCTGAGTCTGCTTGTAAAGCCCCAGCGTCATGCTGAAGACTTGGCAGAAGCAGGGGAGGGCTTCTGCTCCTGTGAAGCGGCTGCATGGTGCAGTCTTTTTCCTCTTCCTCTGCCCCGGGGCAGAAAAGAGTGGCCTTTTGCTCGCTTGTACTTATGGGAACGAAAGGACTGAGTTTGAAAAGACGGTGTCTTTTTCTGCTGATGTGGAGTGACCTGGGGTAAAAAGGTGGATTTTCCAGCCGTTGCCGTGGCCACCAGGTCCGATAGACCAGCCCCAAATAACTCCTCCCCTTTATACGGCAATACTTCCATGTGCCGTTTGGAATCCGCATCCCCTGACCACTGTCGCGTCCATAACGCTCTTCTGGCAGAGATGGACATAGCACTTATTCTTGATGCCAGGGTGCAAATATCCCTCTGTGCATCACGCATATATAGTAGTGCATCCTTTAAATGTTCTATAGTTAACAAAATATTGTCCCTATCCAGGGTATCAATATTCTCGGTCAGGGAATCCGACCATGCGACTCCAGCACTGCACATCCAGGCTGAGGCGATTGCTGGTCGCAGTATAACACCAGTATGTGTGTATATACTTTTTAGGATATTTTCCAGCCTTCTATCAGCTGGTTCTTTGAGGGTAGCCGTATCAGGAGACGGTAACGCTACTTGTTTTGATAAACGTGTGAGCGCCTTATCTACCCTAGGGGGTGTTTCCCAACGCGCCCTAACCTCTGGCGGGAAAGGATATAATGCTAATGATTTTTTAGAAATTAGCTGTTTTTTATCGGGGGAAACCCACGCTTTTTCACACACCTCATTTATTTCCTCTGACTCAGGAAAAAATATTGGTAGTTTTTTCTCTCTCCACATAATACCCTTCTTTGTGGTACTTGTAGTGTCAGAAAGGTTCAATGCCTCTTTCATTGCCGTGATCATGTAACGTGTGGCCCTACTGGACATTACGTTTGTCTCGTCACCGTCGACACTAGACTCAGTATCTGTGTCAGGGTCTGTGTCGACCCACTGAGGTAACGGGCGTTTTAGCGCCCCTGACGGTGTCTGAGACGCCTGGACAGGCACTAATTGATTTGCCGGCTGTCTCATGTCGTCAACAGTTTTCTGCAAATTGCTGACATTATCACTTAATTGTTTAAATACAATCATCCAGTCAGGTGTCGACTCCCTAGGGGGTGACATCACCAACACAGGCAACTGCTCCGCCTCCACATAATTTTCCTCCTCATACATGTCGACACACGCGTACCGACACACAGCACACACACCGGGAATGCTCTGATAGAGGACAGGACCCCACTTAGCCCTTTGGAGAGACAGAGGGAGAGTCTGCCAGCACACACCCAGCGCTATATATATATATACAGGGATAACCTTATATAAGTGTTATTCCCTTATAGCTGCTGTTATTATCGTTATTTGCTGCCAAAAATGCCCCCCCTTCTCTTTTTTACCCTGATTCTGAAGCAGGACTGCAGGGGAGAGTCAGGGAGCCGTCCTTCCAGCGGAGCTGTGAGGGAAAATGGCGCTTGTGTGCTGAGGAGATAGGCTCCGCCCCTTCACGACGTCCTTATCTCCCGCTTTTCTGTGTAAAATGGCAGGGGATTAAAATACATCCATATAGCCCAGGAGCTATATGTGATGTATTCTGTTTTGCCACCTAAGGTATTCCGTTATATTGCGTCTCAGGGCGCTCCCCCCCCAGCGCCCTGCACCCTCAGTGACCGGAGTGTGAAGTGTGCTGAGAGCAATGGCGCACAGCTGCGGTGCTGTGCGCTACCTTAGTCTGAAGACAGGATGTCTTCTGCCGCCGATTTCACCGGACCTCTTCGTCTCTTCTGGCTCTGTAAGGGGGACGGCGGCGCGGCTCCGGTGACCCATCCAGGCTGAACCTGTGATCGTCCCTCTGGAGCTAGTGTCCAGTAGCCTAAGAAACCCGATCCACTCTGCACTCAGGTGAGTCCGTTTCTTCTCCCCTTAGTCCCACGATGCAGTGAGCCTGTTGCCAGCAGGACTCACTGAAAATAAAAAAACCTAACTAAACTTTTATTCTAAGCAGCTCAGGAGAGCCACCTAGATTGCACCCTTCTCGGCCGGGCACAAAAATCTAACTGAGGCTTGGAGGAGGGTCATAGGGGGAGGAGCCAGTGCACACCACCTGATCCTAAAGCTTTACTTTTTGTGCCCTGTCTCCTGCGGAGCCGCTATTCCCCATGGTCCTTTCAGGAACCCCAGCATCCACTAGGACGATAGAGAAATAGAATTATCGGTAAGTAAATTCTTATTTTTTTATAAGTATTACAAAATAGAAGCAAATATAAAATAAATAAACAGTTCTTTCACACATATATATATACAGAGTGTCAGCGCTTCAAATTTTTATTTTTCCTTGTTGGCTATATAGGGGTGGAGTACCCCTTATGTATATAAGAGCTGCGACAGAACTGTAAATCTAATTTCTAGGTACCAAGTTGGCGCCGGGAAAATTATTTTGTTTTCTCATATGAAGCAAGCCTGCCGCCGCTTTTAACTACAGCTCAGACGCTCCTGTACTAGAAGGTGGGCCTGTATACTTGCCTTTGCCCCCCCCCCCCCCCCCCCCGCTGATGCGTGGGGGCGAACGGCGCCTCTCTTTTGATGTGACAGCAGCTACCCGTACTGACTCACTCACTAACGGGCCAACGGCTGAGTGCGGCGTCTGCTCCATTGCGGCTCCCGTAGCAGCTGCCTTTTTCTACAGCAGCGGTTGTCTTAAGCAACGTGCGACACACCCACTCACCGTTAGCCTGCCTACTGTCCAAACGCTGCTGGGAGCATGCTGTTCAAGTAAGCCCCCACTAAGTAGCATCGCTGCCAGCTGGGAGCTGTTTGGTGCGTGGGCCATTAGTGAATTAGCTGCAGCCGGAGACTCGGGCTCTAAACCCCGCAGGGTGGGACAGAGATCCCCCGGCAGCTTCCACGTAGCAGCCTGGCAGGGACTAACTGCCAGACTGTTGTAGTTCTTGAAAGTGAAAAAAATATTAAAAATAAAATTCAAATAAATCTCTAGAGCTCCAGAGGAAGTGACCAGCTCTCCTGGGCACATTTCTAAAACTGGTCTGGGAAGGGGTATAGAGGGGGAGGAGCCAGTCACACACATTAAAAAATTTAAAGTGCTAGCTCGCCTGATCAGCCCATCTATACTGCATGGTACTTAACTCCAGCATCCCCTATGGATGATAGAGAAAACATGGAAGAGAAGCATGTGGCGCACTCTGGCTGCATACATCATGGCATTGAAAGGCATAGAAATTATTTTTAAAAATCGTGGATATGCAAATTAGCATGGGAATTAAGTGTTTGTGGCTAATACAGTGCACGTGACCTGTTTTGGCTAATAAGAATGCTTTTGTATCATTTTGTCTATATGGGGACTATTTTTACTCGATTTTTGGTGAATAGAACACACTTAGAACTTCAAATAGAACTCACATGGCCCAGTGATTTTAAACATGAACTCAATATTGGCTTTTAGTAAATGAGCTATTTGGAATAGAAACACTGTAATCAATTATGTGGGAATGAAGTTTCTATTTTGGTCAATTTTTAATATACCCCTAAATGTCTTTCTTGGTGTAGGTTTGGTATCCAGTAAATTGTACTTTAACACTTCAAGTAATAAAAAAATGTTCCATTAATTATCCAATACTGGAGTAGAGGACAGTTTGTTAAAAGTATTGGAAACTACAAAAAGTGTTGAAGTACAATTTACTGGTATTCAAGCCTAACCAAAGAAAGACTATAATGTAAGTTAGTGTTCATTCTAGCACCCTGCACCTTTCAAAACACGTGCAGTTCCTCTTTCCTACCTGGAGTGTCGCTCTCTGCTCTGGTGCTTCTCAGAACACTCTGCTCTGCATTTTAGTGCTGAGATACAGAGCAGTGTTCTGAGAAGCACCAGAGCAGAGAGTGACACCCCAGGCAGGAAAGAGGAACTGCACAAGTTTTGAAAGGTGCAGAGTGCTAGAATGAACACTGTAAGTTGTTTACACTAGTGCCCATGAGATACGCTGAATGAATGTGGGGCTATAGCGATGTTCCGATGGTGATGGCCAATGTTCCGATATTTGAAAAGAAACTTTTAATATAAAAAAAAAATATATATATAAATATATATATATATATATATATATATATATATATATATATATACACACACAGTATATATCTTTTTTTTTTTTTTTCTCACTAAAATCATTTTGGTTAAATATATTTCTCTGACGTCCTAGTGGATGCTGGGACTCCGTCAGGACCATGGGGAATAGCGGCTCCGCAGGAGACAGGGCATAAAATTTAAAAGTTTGACCCCTAGGTGGTGTGTACTGGCTCCTCCCCCTATGACCCTCCTCCAAGCCTCAGTTAGGTTTTTGTGCCCGTCCGAGCAGGGTGCAATCTAGGTGGCTCTCCTAAAGAGCTGCTTAGAAAAAGTTTGTTAGGTTTTTTATTTTCAGTGAGTCCTGCTGGCAACAGGCTCACTGACACGAGGGACTTAGGGGAGAAGAAGTGAACTCACCTGCGTGCAGGATGGATTTGCTTCTTAGGCTACTGGACACTAGCTCCAGAGGGACGATCACAGGTACAGCCTGGATGGGTCACCGGAGCCGCGCCGCCGACCCCCTTGCAGATGCCGAATAGAGAAGAGGTCCAGAAACCGGCGGCAGAAGACGTCTCAGTCTTCATGAGGTAGCGCACAGCACTGCAGCTGTGCGCCATTGCTCTCCGCACACTTCACACCAGCGGTCACTGAGGGTGCAGGGCGCTGGGGGGGGCGCCCTGGGCAGCAATGTAATATACCTATTCTGGCTAAAATATATCACATATAGCCCCTGGGGCTATATGGATGTATTTAACCCCTGCCAGGTTCCAAAAAAACCGGGAGAAGAAGCCCGCCGAAAAGGGGGCGGGGCCTATTCTCCTCAGCACACAGCGCCATTTTCCTGCCCAGCTCCGCTGCGAGGAAGGCTCCCAGGACTCTCCCCTGCACTGCACTACAGACACAGGGTAAAAACAGAGAGGGGGGGCACTTATTGGCGATATTTATAATATTTGAGCTGCTATAAAGGGAACACACTTATTAAGGTTGTCCCTATATATATTTATAGCGCTTGGGTGTGTGCTGGCAAACTCTCCCTCTGTCTCCCCAAAGGGCTAGTGGGGTCCTGTCTTCTATCAGAGCATTCCCTGTGTGTCTGCTGTGTGTCGATACGTGTGTGTCGACATGTATGAGGACGATGTTGGCGTGGAGGCGGAGCAATTGCCTGTAATGGTGATGTCACCCCCTAGGGAGTCGACACCAGAATGGATGGCTTTGTTTATGGAATTACGGGATAGTGTCAGCACGCTACAAAAGTCGGTTGACGACATGAGACAGCCGGCAAACCAGTTAGTACCTGTCCAGGCGTCTCAGACACCGTCAGGGGCTGTAAAACGCCCTTTACCTCAGTCGGTCGACACAGACCCAGACACTGACACTGAATCCAGTGTTGACGGTGAAGAAACAAACGTATTTTCCAGTAGGGCCACACGTTATATGATCACGGCAATGAAGGAGGCTTTGCATATCTCTGATACTGCAAGTACCACAAAAAGGGGTATTATGTGGGGTGTGAAAAAACTACCGATAGTTTTTCCTGAATCAGAGGAACTGAATGAAGTGTGTGATAGAAAACTGCTAATTTCAAAGAAGTTATTGGCATTATACCCTTTCCCGCCAGAGGTTAGGGCGCGCTGGGAAACACCTCCTAGGGTGGATAAGGCGCTCACACGCTTATCAAAGCAAGTGGCGTTACCGTCTCCTGATACGGCCACCCTCAAGGATCCAGCTGATAGGAGGCTGGAGAATACATTAAAAAGTATATACACACATACGGGTGTTATACTGAGACCAGCAATCGCCTCAGCCTGGATGTGCAGTGCTGGCGTGGCTTGGTCGGAGTCACTGTCTGAAAATATTGATACCCTGGATAGGGACAGTATTTTACTGACTATAGAGCAGTTAAAGGATGCATTTCTTTATATGCGAGATGCACAGAGAGATATTTGCACTCTGGCATCAAGAGTAAGTGCGATGTCCATATCTGCCAGAAGAAGTTTATGGACGCGCCAGTGGTCAGGTGATGCGGATTCCAAACGACATATGGAAGTATTGCCGTATAAGGGGGAGGAATTATTTGGGGTCGGTCTATCGGATCTGGTGGCCACGGCAACGGCCGGAAAATCCACCTTTTTACCCCAGGTCACCTCCCAGCAGAAAAAGCCGCAGGCTTTTCAGCCGCAGTCCTTTCGTTCCTATAAGAACAAACGAGCAAAAGGACATTCCTATTTGCCCCGAGGCAAAGGAAAGGGTAAGAGACTGCAACAAGTAGCTCCTTCCCAGGAGCAGAAGCCCTCCCCGGCTTCTACAAAGGCGTCAGCATGACGCTGGGACCTTACAAGCAGACTCAGGGGCGGTGGGGGGTCGCCTCAAACATTTCAGCGCACAGTGGGCTCACTCGCAGGTGGACCCCTGGATCCTGCAGGTAGTATCTCAGGGTTACAGGTTGGAATTCGAGAAGTCCCCTCCTCGCCGTTTCCTAAAGTCTGCTTTGCCAACGTCTCCCTCCGACAGGGCGACGGTATTGGAGGCCATTCACAAGCTGTATTCTCAGCAGGTGATAGTCAAGGTACCCCTCCTACAACAGGGACAGGGGTATTACTCCACGCTATTTGTGGTACCGAAGCCGGACGGCTCGGTAAGACCGATTCTAAATCTAAAATCTCTGAACCTGTACATACAAAAATTCAAGTTCAAGATGGAGTCACTCAGAGCAGTGATAGCGAATCTGGAAGAAGGGGATTTTATGGTGTCCTTGGACATCAAGGATGCTTACCTTCATGTTCCAATTTGTCCTTCACACCAAGGGTACCTCAGGTTCGTGGTCCAAAACTGTCATTATCAGTTTCAGACGCTGCCGTTTGGATTGTCCACGGCACCCCGGGTCTTTACCAAGGTAATGGCCGAACTGATGATCCTTCTTCGAAGAGAAGGCGTCTTAATTATCCCTTACTTGGACGATCTCCTGATAAGGGCAAGATCCAGAGAACAGCTGGAGGTCGAAGTAGCACTAACCAAAGTAGTGCTCCAACAACACGGGTGGATTCTGAATTTTCCAAAATCCCAACTGATCCCGACGACACGTCTGTTGTTCCTAGGGATGATTCTGGACACAGTCCAGAAAAAGGTGTTTCTCCCGGAGAAGAAAGACAGGGAGTTATCCAATCTAGTCAGGAACCTCCTAAAACCAGGAAAAGTATCTGTGCATCAATGCACAAGAGTCCTGGGAAAAATGGTAGCTTCTTACGAAGCGATTCCATTCGGCAGATTCCATGCACGAACTTTTCAGTGGGATCTGCTGGACAAATGGTCCGGATCGCATCTGCAGATGCATCAGCGGATAAAATTGTCCACAAGGACAAGAGTGTCTCTGCTATGGTGGCGTCCCGCCTCAACAAAAAACTGGACAGGTATTGCGCCAGGTCAAGAGACCCTCAGGCAATAGCTGTAGACGCTCTGGTAACACCATGGGTGTACCAGTCAGTGTATGTGTTTCCTCCTCTGCCTCTCATACCAAAAGTACTGAGAATTATACGGCAAAGGGGAGTAAGAACGATACTCGTGGCTCCGGATTGGCCAAGAAGAACTTGGTACCCGGAACTTTAGGAGATGCTCACGGAAGATCCGTGGCCTCTACCTCTAAGACGGGACCTGCTTCAGCAGGGACCGTGTCTATTCCAAGACTTACCGCGACTGCGTTTGACGGCATGGCGGTTGAACACCGAATCCTAAGGGAAAAAGGCATTCCGGAAGAGGTCATCCCTACCCTGGTAAAAGCCAGGAAGGAGGTGACTGCACAACATTATCACCGCATTTGGAGAAAATATGTTGCGTGGTGTGAGGCCAGGAAGGCCCCGACGGAGGAATTTCAACTGGGTCGATTCCTACATTTCCTGCAAACAGGATTGTCTATGGGCCTCAAATTAGGGTCCATTAAGGTTCAAATTTCGGCCCTGTCGATTTTCTTCCAGAAAGAATTGGCTTCAGTTCCTGAAGTCCAGACTTTTGTAAAAGGAGTACTACATATACAGCCCCCGGTTGTGCCCCCAGTGGCACCGTGGGATCTTAATGTAGTTTTGGATTTTCTCAAATCCCATTGGTTTGAGCCACTCAAATCGGTGGATTTGAAATATCTTACATGGAAAGTAACCATGCTACTGGCCCTGGCTTCAGCCAGGAGAGTGTAAGAATTGGCGGCTTTATCGTATAAAAGCCCATATCTGATTTTCCATTCGGACAGGGCAGAACTGCGGACGCGTCCTCACTTTCTGCCTAAGGTGGTTTCAGCGTTTCACCTGAACCAGCCTATTGTGGTGCCTGCGGCTACTAGCGATTTGGAGGATTACAAGTTGCTGGACGTTGTCAGAGCATTGAAAATATATATTTCAAGGACGGCTGGAGTCAGAAAATCTGACTCGCTGTTTATACTGTATGCACCCAACAAGCTGGGTGCTCCTGCTTCTAAGCAGACGATTGCTCGTTGGATTTGTAGCACAATTCAACTTGCACATTCTGTGGCAGGACTGCCACAGCCTAAATCTGTCAAGGCCCATTCCACAAGGAAGGTGGGCTCATCTTGGGCGGCTGCCCGAGGGGTCTCGGCATTACAACTCTGCCGAGCAGCTACGTGGTCAGGGGAGAACACGTTTGTAAAATTTGATACCCTGGCTAAGGAGGACCTGGAGTTCTCTCATTCGGTGCTGCAGAGTCATCCGCACTCTCCCGCCCCTTTGGGAGCTTTGGTATAATCCCCATGGTCCTGACGGAGTCCCAGCATCCACTAGGACGTCAGAGAAAATAAGATTTTACTTACCGATAAATCTATTTCTCGTAGTCCGTAGTGGATGCTGGGCGCCCATCCCAAGTGCGGATTGTCTGCAATACTTGTACATAGTTATTGTTACAAAAAAATCGGGTTGTTATTGTTGTGAGCCGTCTGTTCAGAGGCTCCTACGTTTGTCATACTGTTAACTGGGTTCAGATCACAAGTTGTACGGTGTGATTGGTGTGGCTGGTATGAGTCTTACCCGGGATTCAAAATCCTTCCTTATTGTGTACGCTCGTCCGGGCACAGTATCCTAACTGAGGCTTGGAGGAGGGTCATAGGGGGAGGAGCCAGTACACACCACCTAGTGGTCAAACGTTTAAATTTTGTGCCCTGTCTCCTGCGGAGCCGCTATTCCCCATGGTCCTGACGGAGTCCCAGCATCCACTACGGACTACGAGAAATAGATTTATCGGTAAGTAAAATCTTATTGTTCTTCACATAATTCACTCACAAAAAAATTCAATTTCTGAGAGGTTTGTTTTTGGGAAAAAAAAATCATCAGTTAATAAGAATTTACTTACCGATAATTCTATTTCTCATAGTCCGTAGTGGATGCTGGGAACTCCGTAAGGACCATGGGGAATAGCGGCTCCGCAGGAGACTGGGCACAAAAGTAAAAGCTTTATGACTAGCTGGTGTGCACTGGCTCCTCCCCCTATGACCCTCCTCCAAGCCTCAGTTAGGATACTGTGCCCGGACGAGCGTACATAATAAGGAAGGATCTTGAATCCCGGGTAAGACTCATACCAGCCACACCAATCACACCGTACAACTTGTGATCTGAACCCAGTTAACAGTATGATAAACGTAGGAGCCTCTGAAAAGATGGCTCATAACAATAAACAACCCGATTTTTGTAACAATAACTATATACAAGTATTGCAGACAATCCGCACTTGGGATGGGCGCCCAGCATCCACTACGGACTATGAGAAATAGAATTATCGGTAAGTAAATTCTTATTTTCTCTGACGTCCTAGTGGATGCTGGGAACTCCGTAAGGACCATGGGGATTATACCAAAGCTCCCAAACGGGCGGGAGAGTGCGGATGACTCTGCAGCACCGAATGAGAGAACTCCAGGTCCTCCTCAGCCAGGGTATCGAATTTGTAAAATTTAGCAAACGTGTTTGCCCCTGACCAAGTAGCTGCTCGGCAAAGTTGTAAAGCCGAGACCCCTCGGGCAGCCGCCCAAGATGAGCCCACCTTCCTTGTGGAATGGGCTTTTACAGATTTTGGCTGTGGCAGGCCTGCCACAGAATGTGCAAGCTGAATCGTACTACAAATCCAACGAGCAATCGTCTGCTTAGAAGCAGGAGCACCCAGCTTGTTGGGTGCATACAGGATAAACAGCGAGTCAGATTTTCTGACTCCAGCCGTCCTGGAAACATATATTTTCAGGGCCCTGACTACGTCCAGCAACTTGGAGTCCTCTAAGTCCCTAGTAGCCGCAGGCACCACAATAGGCTGGTTCATGTGAAACGCTGAAACCACCTTAGGGAGAAATTGAGGGCGAGTCCTCAGTTCTGCCCTGTCTGAATGAAAAATTAGGTAAGGGCTTTTATATGATAAAGCCGCCAATTCTGAGACACGCCTGGCTGAAGCCAGGGCTAACAGCATGACCACTTTCCATGTGAGATATTTTAATTCCACAGTGGTGAGTGGTTCAAACCAATGTGACTTTAGGAGACTCAACACTACATTGAGATCCCAAGGTGCCACTGGAGGCACAAAAGGAGGCTGTATATGCAGTACCCCTTTAACAAACGTCTGAACTTCAGGCACTGAAGCCAGTTCTTTTTGGAAGAATATTGACAGGGCCGAAATTTGAACCTTAATGGACCCTAATTTTAGGCCCATAGATAGTCCTGTTTGCAGGAAATGCAGGAAACGACCCAGTTGAAATTCCTCTGTAGGGGCCTTCTTGGCCTCACACCACGCAACATATTTTCGCCAAATGCGGTGATAATGTTTCGCAGTTACATCCTTCCTGGCCTTGATCAGGGTAGGGATGACTTCATCTGGAATGCCTTTTTCCTTCAGGATCCGGCGTTCAACCTCCATGCCGTCAAACGCAGCCGCGGTAAGTCTTGGAACAGACAAGGTCCCTGCTGGAGCAGGTCCTTTCTTAGAGGTAGAGGCCACGGGTCCTCCGTGAGCATCTCTTGAAGTTCCGGGTACCAAGTCCTCCTTGGCCAATCCGGAGCCACGAGTATAGTTCTTACTCCTCTCCTTCTTATGATTCTCAATACTTTGGGTATGAGAGGCAGAGGAGGGAACACATACACTGACTGGTACACCCACGGTGTTACCAGAGCGTCCACCGCTATCGCCTGAGGGTCCCTTGACCTGGCGCAATATCTGTCTAGTTTCTTGTTGAGACGAGACGCCATCATGTCCACCTTTGGTTTTTCCCAACGGTTCACAATCACGTGGAAGACTTCTGGGTGAAGTCCCCACTCCCCCGGGTGGAGGTCGTGTCTGCTGACGAAGTCTGCTTCCCAGTTGTCCACTCCCGGAATGAACACCGCTGACAGTGCTGTCACATAATTTTCCGCCCAGCGAAAAATTCTTGCAGCTTCTGCCATTGCCCTCCTGCTTCTTGTGCCGCCCTGTCTGTTTACGTGGGCGACTGCCGTGATGTTGTCCGATTGGATCAATACCGACTGACCCTGAAGCAGAGGCCTTGCTTGACTTAGGGCATTGTAAATTGCCCTTAGTTCCAGGATATTTATGTGAAGAGACGTTTCCATGCTTGACCACAAGCCCTGGAAATTTCTTCCCTGTGTGACTGCTCCCCAGCCTCTCAGGCTGGCATCCGTGGTCACCAGAATCCAGTCCTGAATGCCGAATCTGCGGCCCTGTAGAAGATGAGCACTCTGCAACCACCACAGGAGAGACACCCTTGTCCTTGGAGATAGGGTTATCCGCTGATGCATCTGAAGATGCGATCCGGACCATTTGTCCAGCAGATCCCACTGAAAAGTTTTTGCATGGAATCTTCCGAATGGAATCGCTTCGTAAGAAGCCACCATCTTTCCCAGGACCCTTGTGCATTGATGCACTGACACTTGTCCTGGTTTCAGGAGGTTCCTGACTAGCTCGGATAACTCCCTGGCCTTCTCCTCCGGGAGAAACACCTTTTTCTGGACTGTGTCCAGAATCATCCCTAGGAACAGTAGACGTGTTGTTGGAATCAGCTGCGATTTTGGAATATTTAGAATCCACCCGTGCTGACGTAGCACTACCTGAGATAGTGCTACTCCGACCTCTAACTGTTCCCTGGACCTTGCCCTTATCAGGAGATCGTCCAAGTAAGGGATAATTAAGACGCCTTTTCTTCGAAGAAGAATCATCATTTCGGCCATTACCTTGGTAAAGACCCGTGGTGCCGTGGACAATCCAAACGGCAGCATCTGAAACTGATAATGACAGTTTTGTACCACAAACCTGAGGTACCCTTGGTGAGAAGGGTAGATTGGGACATGGAGATAAGCATCTTTGATGTCCAGAGACACCATATAGTCCCCTTCTTCCAGGTTCGCTATCACTGCTCTGAGTGACTCCATCTTGAATTTGAACCTTTTTATGTAAGTGTTCAATGATTTCAGATTTAAAATCGGTCTCACCGAGCCGTCCGGCTTCGGTACCACAAACAGCGTGGAGTAATACCCCTTTCCCTGTTGTAGGAGGGGTACCTTGATTATCACCTGCTGGGAATACAGCTTGTGAATAGCTTCCAATACTGCCTCCCTGTCGGAGGGAGACGTTGGTAGAGCAGACTTCAGGAACCGGCGAGGGGGGAGACGTCTCGAATTCCAATTTGTACCCCTGTGATACTACCTGCAGGATCCAGGGGTCCACTTGCGAGTGAGCCCACTGCGCGTTGAAATTTTTGAGACGGGCCCCCACCGTGCCTGAGTCCGCTTGTAAAGCCCCAGCGTCATGCTGAAGACTTGGCAGAAGCGGGGGAGGGCTTCTGATCCTGGGAAGAGGCTGCCTGCTGCAGTCTTTTTCCCCTTCCTCTGCCCCGGGGCAGAAATGAGTGGCCTTTTGCCCGCTTGCCCTTATGGGGACGAAAGGACTGAGTTTGAAAAGACGGTGTCTTTTTCTGCTGAGAGGTGACCTGGGGTAAAAAGGTGGATTTCCCAGCCGTCGCCGTGGCCACCAAGGTCCGATAGACCAGCCCCAAATAACTCCTCCCCTTTATACGGCAAAACTTCCATATGCCGTTTGGAATCCGCATCACCTGACCACTGTCGTGTCCATAAACTTCTTCTGGCAGAAATGGACAGCGCACTTACTCTTGATGCCAGGGTGCAAATATCCCTCTGTGCATCTCGCATATATAGTAATGCATCCTTTAAATGCTCTATAGTCAATAATATACTGTCCCTATCCAGGGTATCAATATTTTCAGTCAGGGAATCCGACCAAGCCACTCCAGCGCTGCACATCCAGGCTGAGGCGATTGCTGGTCGTAGTATAACACCAGTATGTGTGTATATACCCTTTAGGATATTTTCCAGCTTTCTATCAGCTGGTTCCTTGAGGGCGGCCGTATCAGGAGACGGCAACGCCACTTGTTTTGATAAGCGTGTGAGCGCCTTATCTACCCTAGGGGGTGTTTCCCAACGCGCCCTAACCTCTGGCGGGAAAGGGTATAATGCCAATAATTTATTAGAAATCAGCAGTTTTTTATCGGGGGAAACCCACGCTTTGTCACACACCTCATTTAATTCATCTGATTCAGGAAAAACTATGGGTAGTTTTTTCACACCCCACATAATACCCCTTTTTGTGGTACTTGTAGTATCAGAAATGTTCAAAGCCTCCTTCATTGCCGTGATCATGTAACGTGTGGCCCTACTGGACATTACGTTTGTCTCGTCACCGTCGACGCTGGAGTCAGTATCCGTGTCTGGGTCAGTGTCGACCATCTGAGGTAACGGGCGCTTTAGAGCCCCTGACGGTGTTTGAGACGCCTGGACAGGCACTAACTGATTTGCCGGCTGTCTCATGTCGTCAACAGTTTTTTGCAAAGTGCTGACACTGTCACGTAATTCCTTCCATACGACCATCCAGTCAGGTGTCGACTCCCTAGGGGGTGACATCACTATTACAGGCAATTGCTCCGCCTCCACATCATTTTCCTCCTCATACATGTCGACACAATCGTACCGACACACAGCACACACACAGGGAATGCTCTGATAGAGGACAGGACCCCACGAGCCCTTTGGGGAGACAGAGGGAGAGTTTGCCAGCACACACCAGAGCGCTATATATATACAGGGATAACCTTATATAAGTGTTTCTCCCTTCTATAGCTGCTGTATTTGTATTATCTGCCAATTAGTGCCCCCCCTCTCTTGTTTTACCCTGATTCTGTAGCAGGACTGCAGGGGAGAGTCAGGGAGCCGTCCTTCCAGCGGAGCTGTGAGGGAAAATGGCGCTTGTGTGCTGAGGAGATAGGCTCCGCCCCCTTTTCGGCGGCCTTTTCTCCCGCTTTTTTTAGGAAAACTGGCAGGGGTTAAATGCATCCATATAGCCCAGGAGCTATATGTGATGCATTTCTTTAGCCATATAAGGTTTAAAACGTGTTTTATTGCGTCTCAGGGCGTTCCCCCCCAGCGCCCTGCACCCTCAGTGACCGGAGTGTGAAGTGTGCTGAGAGCAATGGCGCACAGCTGCAGTGCTGTGCGCTACCTTATTGAAGACAGGAACGTCTTCTGCCGCCGATTTTTCCGGACCTCTTCGCTCTTCTGGCTCTGTAAGGGGGCCGGCGGCGCGGCTCCGGGACCCATCCAAGCTGAGCCTGTGATCGTCCCTCTGGAGCTAATGTCCAGTAGCCAAGAAGCCCAATCCACTCTGCATGCAGGTGAGTTCGCTTCTTCTCCCCTTAGTCCCACGATGCAGTGAGCCTGTTGCCAGCAGGTCTCACTGAAAATAAAAAACCTATTTAAACTTTTACTCTAAGCAGCTCAGGAGAGCTACCTAGCATGCACCCTTCTCGGCCGGGCACAAAAATCTAACTGAGGCTTGGAGGAGGGTCATAGGGGGAGGAGCCAGTGCACACCAGCTAGTCATAAAGCTTTTACTTTTGTGCCCAGTCTCCTGCGGAGCCGCTATTCCCCATGGTCCTTACGGAGTTCCCAGCATCCACTAGGACGTCAGAGAAAAGTGGTTAAATATATCATGCTTAGCTTTTCTTTCCAGGGTGCTTTTCCTTCCAGAGGTGCTGGCATTGTGAGATAGGGCTTGATGTATCAAGCAGTGAAGAGTGGAGAAGTGGACCAGTGGAGAAGTTGCCTATAGCAACCAGATTCTATCATTTTATAGAATGTACTGGATAAATGTCAACACAATGCTGATTGGTTGCTATGGGCAACTTCTGCACTGGTTCACTTCTCCACTCTTTTCACTGTTTGATACATCAAACCAGGGATGGGTATCTAATTTTGATGGTTTAACACCATCAATGTTTCTCTTGTAATGGCCATGTTTTTATCATTCAATTGTGGCTGCTATGAATTGGTGTGGAAGAGATAGCTATTCGATGTTAAAAGCTGTCTGTAGTATTTTAATATCAAGAACAGCCACAGATCACTATTGTGCAAACATGTTTTTTTGCGCATGCACGAACCATTGCAATTTTTTTTAATCTTATATTTTGATGCAATGGTTAGTTACCATCACATCGAAAATTTAGATGGTGGAAGCCAAGCCATCATTTGATGGCAAGCTTCTGATGTCCTCCCTACATCAATCCCATAATGAAGTGATGGATTCCTTCGTATGTTGAGTTTAGAAACTAAGATGAGACTTTAAAAAAACAACATTTCAGTAATTAGTGCATGTATAATTCTACCTACGCAGGGTTTAAATTAGCAATAATTACCAGTCGAACAAATGAAGATACACACAGTCCTCTTGCAGTTGTATTTTCCACCATGCACTGGACCTGGCATAGCTGCAGATTTCTGATTATCAGGAATCTGCTTGCCTCGCTGAACTCTAAATCAGACCTATAGCGGTCAGACCATAGTCCCCTTTGATAATAATGGTGACTTCAGTCTGCAGAAGTAGTTAGCCTTTTACAGAAATGTTTTAAAATCTCCTGCATGAGGCTGTTGTTACATAACAAAATGGATTGATATATAAGCCTCTAAAGGATCTATACCTATACATCATGATATATTAGGGAACACAATCTTAAATATGTGTAGTTCAGCACTTCATGCAAAATGCTGTTAGCTACACAGGCCAGGGACACCTGTGCGTTCTATGTTCATAAAGTCATATATTGTGATCAGTACAGCTGGCTGGTGACTGCTTACCTAACAAACAGTATTTACACTCACGTGGGTTGTAAGTATTGCATTATGGTACATTCTCACAGTAGATTATGCCTGTGTTGCGAGAACAAATATACCAGTTATAACAGGTGCAATAAGTTTACAATATACTAGAGTTCTACAGGGAGCTTGCAAAGTGCCTCCACAGTGACTGTGGGCTAAACTAATCTCCCTGCAGAGAATATGTGATAAAAAATAATAAGATTTCTCTAACGTCCTAAGTGGATGCTGGGGACTCCGTCAGGACCATGGGGAATAGCGGCTCCGCAGGAGACAGGGCACAAAAATAAAGCTTTAGGATTAGGTGGTGTGTACTGGCTCCTCCCCCTATGACCCTCCTCCAAGCCTCAGTTAGGTTTTTGTGCCCGTCCGAGCAGGGTGCAATCTAGGTGGCTCTCTTAAAGAGCTGCTTAGAAAAAGTTTTTTAGGTTTTTTATTTTCAGTGAGTCCTGCTGGCAACAGGCTCACTGCATCGAGGGACTTAGGGGAGAGAATTTCAACTCACCTGCGTGCAGGATGGATTGGATTCTTAGGCTACTGGACACCATTAGCTCCAGAGGGAGTCGGAACACAGGTCTCACCCTGGGGTTCGTCCCGGAGCCGCGCCGCCGACCCCCCTTACAGATGCTGAAGATTGAAGGTCCGGAAACAGGCGGCAGAAGGCTCTTCAGTCTTCATGAAGGTAGCGCACAGCACTGCAGCTGTGCGCCATTGTTGTCACACACTTCACACCAAGCGGTCACGGAGGGTGCAGGGCGCTGCTGGGGGCGCCCTGGGCAGCAATATTTTAATACCTTAAGGCAAAAGAATACATCACATATAGCCATTAAGGCTATATGTATGTATTTAACCCATGCCAGATATCTAAATCTACGGGAGGAAAGCCCGCCGAAATAGGGGGCGGGGCTTATTCTCCTCAGCACACAGCGCCATTTTCCTGCTCAGCTCCGCTGTGAGGAAGGCTCCCAGGACTCTCCCCTGCACTGCACTACAGAAACAGGGTAAAACAGAGAGGGGGGGCATTTTTTGGCGATATATTGGATATATTTAAGCTGCTATAAGGAACAACACTTATATAAGGTTGTTCCCATATATATTATAGCGCTTGGGTGTGTGCTGGCAAACTCTCCCTCTGTCTCCCCAAAGGGCTAGTGGGGTCCTGTCTTCGATAAGAGCATTCCCTGTGTGTCTGCTGTGTGTCGGTACGTGTGTGTCGACATGTATGAGGACGATGTTGGCGTGGAGGCAGAGCAATTGCCGATAATGGTGATGTCACCCCCCAGGGAGTCGACACCGGAATGGATGGCTTTGTTTATGGAATTACGTGATAATGTCAGCACATTACAGAAATCAGTTGACGACATGAGACGGCCGGCAAACCAGTTAGTACCTGCCCAGGCGTCTCAGACACCGTCAGGGGCTGTAAAGCGCCCTTTACCTCAGTCGGTCGACACAGACCCAGACACTGAATCTAGTGTCGACGGTGATGAAACAAACGTATTTTCAAGTAGGGCCACACGTTATATGATCACGGCAATGAAGGAGGCTTTGCATATCTCTGATGCTGCAAGTACCACAAAAAGGGGTATTATGTGGGGGGTGAAAAAACTACCTGTAGTTTTTCCTGAATCAGAGGAATTAAATGATGTATGTGATGAAGCGTGGGTTAACCCAGATAGAAAAATGCTAATTTCAAAAAAGTTATTAGCATTATACCCTTTCCCGCCAGAGGTTAGGGCGCGCTGGGAAACACCCCCTAGGGTGGATAAGGCGCTCACACGCTTATCAAAACAAGTGGCGTTACCGTCTCCTGATACGGCCGCCCTCAAGGATCCAGCGGATAGGAGACTGGAAACTACCCTAAAAAGTATATACACACATACTGGTGTTATACTGCGACCGGCCATCGCCTCAGCCTGGATGTGCAGTGCTGGGGTCGTCTGGTTGGATTCCCTGACTGAAAATATTGATACCCTGGATAGGGACAGTATTTTATTGACTATAGAGCAATTAAAGGATGCTTTCCTTTATATGCGAGATGCGCAGAGAGATATTTGCACTCTGGCATCGAGAGTAAATGCGATGTCCATATCTGCCAGAAGGAGTTTATGGACGCGACAGTGGTCAGGTGATGCGGATTCCAAACGACATATGGAAGTATTGCCGTATAAAGGGGAGGAATTATTTGGCGTCGGTCTATCGGATCTGGTGGCCACGGCAACTGCCGGAAAATCCACTTTTTTACCTCAGACCCCCTCCCAACAGAAAAAGACACCGTCTTTTCAGCCGCAGTCCTTTCGTTCCTATAAGAACAAGCGGACAAAAGGACAGTCATATCTGCCTCGGGGCAGAGGAAGGGGTAAGAGAGGGCAGCAAGCAGCCCCTGCCCAGGAACAGAAGCCCTCCCAGGGTTCTGCAAAGCCCTCAGCATGACGCTGGGGCCTTACAAGCGGACTCAGGAACGGTGGGGGGTCGACTCAAGAATTTCAGCGCACAGTGGGCTTGCTCACAGGTGGACCCCTGGATTCTGCAGGTAGTATCTCAGGGTTACAGGTTGGAATTCGAGAAGTCTCCCCCTCGCCGGTTCCTAAAGTCTGCTTTGCCAACGTCTCCCTCAGACAGGGCGACGGTATTGGAAGCCATTCACAAGCTGTTTGCTCAGCAGGTGATAGTCAAGGTACCCCTCCTACAATAGGGAAAGGGGTATTACTCCACGCTATTTGTGGTACCGAAGCCGGACGGCTCGGTAAGACCTATTCTAAATCTGAAATCTTTGAACCTGTACATACAAAAATTCAAGTTCAAGATGGAGTCACTCAGAGCAGTGATAGCGAATCTGGAAGAAGGGGACTTTATGGTGTCCCTGGACATAAAGGATGCTTACCTTCATGTCCCAATTTGCCCTTCACATCAAGGGTACCTCAGGTTCGTGGTGCAAAACTGTCATTATCAGTTTCAGACGCTGCCGTTTGGATTGTCCACGGCACCTCGGGTCTTTACCAAGGTAATGGCCGAAATGATGATTCTTCTGCGAAGAAGAGGCGTATTAATTATCCCTTACTTGGACGATCTCCTGATAAGGGCAAGGTCCAGAGAACAGCTGGAGGACGGAGTAGCACTAACCCAAGTAGTGCTGCAACAACACGGGTGGATTCTGAATTTTCCAAAATCTCAGTTGACCCCGACAACACGTCTGCTGTTCCTGGGAATGATTCTGGACACGGTTCAGAAAAAGGTGTTTCTTCCGGAGGAGAAAGCCAGGGAGTTATCCGAACTTGTCAGGAACCTCCTAAAACCAGGGACAGTGTCTGTGCATCAATGCACAAGAGTCCTGGGAAAGATGGTGGCTTCTTACGAAGCGATTCCATTCGGCAGATTCCACGCACGAACTTTTCAGTGGGATCTGCTGGACAAATGGTCCGGATCGCATCTGCAGATGCATCAGCGGATAACCTTATCGCCACGGACAAGGGTGTCTCTTCTGTGGTGGTTGCAGAGTGCTCATCTGTTAGAGGGCCGCAGATTCGGCATACAGGACTGGGTCCTGGTGACCACGGATGCCAGTCTAAGAGGCTGGGGAGCGGTCACACAAGGAAGAAACTTCCAGGGAGTATGGTCAAGCCTGGAGATGTCTCTTCACATAAATATACTGGAGCTAAGAGCGATTTACAATGCTCTAAGTCTGGCAAAATCCCTGCTTCAGGGTCAGCCGGTGTTGATCCAGTCGGACAACATCACAGCAGTCGCCCACGTAAACAGACAGGGCGGCACAAGAAGCAGGACAGCAATGGCAGAAGCTGCAAGGATTCTTCGCTGGGCGGAAGATCATGTGATAGCACTGTCAGCAGTATTCATTCCGGGAGTGGACAACTGGGAAGCAGACTTCCTCAGCAGACACGATCTACACCCGGGAGAGTGGGGACTTCATCCAGAAGTCTTCCACATGATTGTGAACCGTTGGGAAAAACCAATGGTGGATATGATGGCGTCCCGCCTCAACAAAAAACTGGACAGGTATTGCGCCAGGTCAAGAGACCCTCAGGCAATAGCTGTGGACGCTCTGGTAACACCGTGGGTGTTCCAGTCAGTGTATGTGTTCCCTCCTCTGCCTCTCATACCAAAAGTACTGAGAATTATACGGCAAAAGGGAGTAAGAACGATACTAGTGGCTCCGGATTGGCCAAGAAGAACTTGGTACCCGGAACTTCAAGAGATGATCACGGAGGATCCGTGGCCTCTACCTCTAAGACGGGACCTGCTTCAGCAGGGACCGTGTCTATTCCAAGACTTACCGCGGCTGCGTTTGACGGCATGGCGGTTGAACGCAGAATTCTAAGGGAAAAAGGCATTCCGGAAGAGGTCATTCCTACACTGGTAAAAGCCAGGAAGGAGGTGACTGCACAACATTATCACCGCATTTGGAGAAAATATGTTGCGTGGTGTGAGGCCAGAAAGGCCCCCACGGAGGAATTTCAACTGGGTCGATTCCTACATTTCCTGCAAACAGGATTGTCTATGGGCCTCAAATTGGGGTCCATTAAGGTTCAAATTTCGGCCCTGTCGATTTTCTTCCAGAAAGAATTGGCTTCAGTTCCTGAAGTCCAGACTTTTGTAAAAGGAGTACTACATATACAGCCCCCGGTTGTGCCCCCAGTGGCACCGTGGGATCTTAATGTAGTCTTGGATTTTCTCAAATCCCATTGGTTTGAGCCGCTCAAATCGGTGGAGCTGAAGTATCTTACATGGAAAGTAACCATGCTACTGGCCCTGGCTTCAGCCAGGAGAGTATCAGAATTGGCGGTTTTATCATATAAGAGCCCATATCTGATTTTCCATACGGACAGGGCAGAACTGCGGACGCGTCCTCATTTTCTGCCTAAGGTGGTGTCAGCGTTTCACCTGAACCAGCCTATTGTGGTGCCTGCGGCTACCAACGAGTTGGAGGATTCCAAGTTGTTGGACGTGGTCCGGGCATTGAAAATATATATTTCAAGAACGGCGGGAGTCAGAAAGTCTGACTCACTGCTTATATTGTATGCACCCAACAAGATGGGTGCTCCTGCTTCTAAGCAGACGATTGCTCGTTGGATTTGTAGCACAATTCAACTTGCACATTCTGTGGCAGGCTTGCCACAACCTAAATCTGTCAAGGCCCATTCCACAAGGAAAGTGGGCTCATCCTGGGCGGCTGCCCGGGGAGTCTCGGCATTACAACTCTGCCGAGCTGCTACTTGGTCAGGGGCAAACACGTTTGCAAAATTCTACAAATTTGATACCCTGGCTGAGGAGGACCTTGAGTTCTCTCATTCGGTGCTGCAGAGTCATCCGCACTCTCCCGCCCGTTTGGGAGCTTTGGTATAATCCCCATGGTCCTGACGGAGTCCCCAGCATCCACTTAGGACGTTAGAGAAAATAAGAATTTACTTACCGATAATTCTATTTCTCGTAGTCCGTAGTGGATGCTGGGCGCCCATCCCAAGTGCGGATTGTCTGCAATACTTGTACATAGTTATTGTTACAAAAAAATCGGGTTGTTATATTGTTGTGAGCCGTCTGTTCAGAGGCTCCTACGTTTGTCATGCTGTTAACTGGGTTCAGATCACAAGTTATACGGTGTGATTGGTGTGGCTGGTATGAGTCTTACCCGGGATTCAATATCCTTCCTTATTGTGTACGCTCGTCCGGGCACAGTATCCTAACTGAGGCTTGGAGGAGGGTCATAGGGGGAGGAGCCAGTACACACCACCTAATCCTAAAGCTTTATTTTTGTGCCCTGTCTCCTGCGGAGCCGCTATTCCCCATGGTCCTGACGGAGTCCCCAGCATCCACTACGGACTACGAGAAATAGAATTATCGGTAAGTAAATTCTTATTTTTACTTACCGATAAATCTATTTCTCGTAGTCCGTAGTGGATGCTGGGACTCCGTAAGGACCATGGGGAATAGCGGCTCCGCAGGAGACAGGGCACAAGAATAAAAGCTTTAGGATCAGGTGATGTGCACTGGCTCCTCCCCCTATGACCCTCCTCCAAGCCTCAGTTAGGATACTGTGCCCGGACGAGCGTACATAATAAGGAAGGATATTGAATCCCGGGTAAGACTCATACCAGCCACACCAATCACACCGTACAACTTGTGATCTGAACCCAGTTAACAGTATGATAAAACGAAAAGGAGCCTCTGAAAAGATGGCTCACAACAATAATAACCCGAATTTTTGTAACAATAACTATATACAAGTATTGCAGACAATCCGCACTTGGGATGGGCGCCCAGCATCCACTACGGACTACGAGAAATAGATTTATCGGTAAGTAAAATCTTATTTTCTCTGACGTCCTAGTGGATGCTGGGACTCCGTAAGGACCATGGGGATTATACCAAAGCTCCCAAACGGGCGGGAGAGTGCGGATGACTCTGCAGCACCGAATGAGAGAACTCCAGGTCCTCCTCAGCCAGGGTATCGAATTTGTAAAATTTTGCAAACGTGTTTGCCCCTGACCAAGTAGCTGCTCGGCAAGGTTGTAAAGCCGAGACCCCTCGGGCAGCCGCCCAAGATGAGCCCACTTACCTTGTGGAATGGGCTTTTACCGATTTTGGCTGTGGCAGGCCCGCCACAGAATGTGCAAGCTGAATTGTACTACAAATCCAACGAGCAATCGTCTGCTTAGAACCAGGAGCACCCAGCTTGTTGGGTGCATACAGGATAAACAGCGAGTCAGATTTTCTGACTCCAGCCGTCCTGGAAACATATATTTTCAGGGCCCTGACAACGTCAAGCAACTTGGAGTCCTCCAAGTCCCTAGTAGCCGCAGGTACCACAATAGGTTGGTTCATGTGAAATGCAGAAAACCACCTTAGGTAGAAATTGAGGACGAGTCCTCAATTCTGCCCTGTCAGAATGAAAAATTAAGTAAGGACTTTTATATGATAAAGCCGCCAATTCTGACACACGCCTGGCTGAAGCCAGGGCTAACAGCATCGTCACCTTCCATGTGAGATATTTGAAGTCCACAGTGGTGAGTGGTTCAAACCAATGTGACTTTAGAAAACTCAACACAACATTGAGATCCCAAGGTGCCACTGGAGGCACAAAAGGAGGCTGTATATGCAGTACCCCTTTTACAAATGTCTGAACTTCAGGCATTGAAGCCAGTTCTTTCTGGAAGAAAATCGACAGGGCCGAAATTTGAACCTTAATGGACCCTAATTTTAGGCCCATAGATAGTCCTGTTTGCAGGAAATGGAGGAAACGACCCAGTTGAAATTCCTCTGTAGGGGCCTTCTTGGCCTCACACCACGCAACATATTTTCGCCAAATGCGGTGATAATGTTTTGCGGTTACGTCCTTCCTGGCCTTGACCAGGGTAGGGATGACTTCATCTGGAATGCCTTTTTCCCTCAGGATCCGGCGTTCAACCGCCATGCCGTCAAACGCAGCCGCGGTAAGTCTTGGAACAGACAAGGCCCCTGCTGGAGCAGGTCCTTTCTCAGAGGTAGAGGCCACGGTTCGTCCGTGAGCATCTCTTGAAGTTCCGGGTACCAAGTCCTTCTTGGCCAATCCGGAGCCACGAGTATAGTTCTTACTCCTCTCCTTCTTATGATTCTCAGTACCTTTGGTATGAGAGGCAGAGGAGGGAACACATACACTGACTGGTACACCCACGGCGTTACCAGGGCGTCCACCGATATTGCCTGAGGGTCCCTTGACCTGGCGCAATATCTGTCTAGTTTTTTGTTTAGACGGGACGCCATCATGTCCACCTTTGGTTCTTCCCAACGGTTTACTATCAGGTGGAAGACTTCTGGGTGAAGTCCCCCTCAGGCTTGCATCCGTGGTCACCAGGATCCAATCCTGAATGCCAAATCTGCGGCCCTCTAGTAGATGAGCACTCTGCAGCCACCACAGAAGAGACACCCTTGTCCTTGGCGACAGGGTTATCCGCTGATGCATCTGAAGATGCGATCCGGACCATTTGTCCAGCAGATCCCACTGAAAAGTTCTTGCATGGAATCTTCCGAATGGAATCGCTTCGTAAGAAGCCACCATTTTTCCCAGGACCCTCGTGCACTGATGCACTGACACCTGGCCTGGTTTTAGGAGGTTCCTGACTAGCTCGGATAACTCCCTGGCCTTCTCCTCCGGGAGAAACACCTTTTTCTGGACTGTGTCCAGAATCATTCCTAGGAACAGTAGACGTGTCGTAGGAATCAGCTGCGATTTTGGAATATTTAGGATCCACCCGTGCTGACGTAACACTACCTGAGATAGTGCTACTCCGACTTCTAACTGTTCCCTGGACCTTGCCCTTATCAGGAGATCGTCCAAGTAAGGGATAATTAAGATGCCTTTTCTTCGAAGAAGAATCATCATTTCGGCCATTACCTTGGTAAAGACCCGAGGTGCCGTAGACAACCCAAACGGCAGCGTCTGAAACTGATGACAGTTTTGTACTACAAACCTGAGGTACCCTTGGTGAGACGGGTAGATTGGGACGTGGAGATAAGCATCCTTGATGTCCAGAGACACCATATAGTCCCCTTCTTCCAGGTTTGCTATCACCGCTCTCAGTGATTCCATCTTGAATTTGAACCTCTTTATGTAAGTGTTCAAGGATTTCAGATTTAAAATTGGTCTCACCGAGCCGTCCGGCTTCGGTACCACAAACAGCGTGGAATAATACCCCTTTCCCTGTTGTAGGAGGGGTACCTTGATTATCACCTGCTGGGAATACAGCTTGTGAATGGCTTCCAAAACTGCCTCCCTGTCGGAGGGAGACTTTGGTAGAGCAGACTTCAGGAACCGGCGAGGGGGAAACGCCTCGAATTCCAGTTTGTACCCCTGCGATACTACCTGTAGAATCCAGGGGTCCACTTGCGAGTGAGCCCACTGCGCGTTGAAATTCTTGAGACGGGCCCCCACCATGTCTGAGTCTGCTTGTAAAGCCCCAGCGTCATGCTGAAGACTTGGCAGAAGCAGGGGAGGGCTTCTGCTCCTGGGAAGCGGCTGCATGGTGCAGTCTTTTTCCCCTTCCTCTGCCCCGGGGCAGGAAGGAATGGCCTTTAGCTCGCTTGTACTTATGGGAACGAAAGGACTGAGTTTGAAAAGACGGTGTCTTTTTCTGCTGATGTGAAGTGACCTGGGGTAAAAAGGTGGATTTTCCAGCCGTTGCCGTGGCCACCAGGTCCGATAGACCAGCCCCAAATAACTCCTCCCCTTTATACGGCAATACTTCCATATGTCGTTTTGAATCCGCATCGCCTGACCACTGTCGCGTCCATAACGCTCTTCTGGCAGAAATGGACATAGCACTTACTCTTGATGCCAGGGTGCAGATATCCCTCTGTGCATCACGCATATATAGTAATGCATCCTTCAAATGCTCTATAGTTAGCAGTATATTGTCCCTATCCAGGGTATCAATATTTTCAGTCAGGGAATCCGACCACGCGACTCCAGCACTGCACATCCAGGCTGAAGCGATTGCTGGTCGCAGTATAACACCAGTATGTGTGTATATACTTTTAAGAATATTTTCCAGCCTTCTATCTGCTGGTTCCTTGAGGGTGGCCGTATCAGGAGACGGTAACGCTACTTGTTTAGATAAACGTGTGAGCGCCTTATCTACCCTAGGGGGTGTTTCCCAACGCGTCCTAACCTCTGACGGGAAAGGATATAGTGCCAATAATTTTTTAGAAATTAGCAGTTTCTTGTCGGGGGAAACCCACGCTTTATCACACACCTCATTTAACTCATCTGACTCAGGGAAAACTATTGGTAGTTTTTTCACACCCCACATAATACCCTTCTTTGTGGTACTTGTAGTGTCAGAAATGTTCAATGCCTCCTTCATTGCCGTGATCATGTAACGTGTGGCCCTACTGGACATTACGTTTGTCTCCTCACCGTCGACACTAGACTCAGTATCTGTGTCTGGATCTGTGTCGACCCACTGAGGTAACGGGCGTTTTAGGGCCCCTGACGGTGTCTGAGACGCCTGGACAGGCACTAATTGATTTGCCGGCTGTCTCATGTCATCAACCGTTTTTTGCAAAGTGCTGACATTATCACTTAATTCTTTAAATACGATCATCCAGTCAGGTGTCGACACCCTAGGGGGTGACATCACTAACCCAGGCAATTGCTCCGCCTCCACATCATTTTCCTCCTCATACATGTCGACACACACGTACCGACACACAGCACACACACCGGGAATGCTCTGATAGAGGACAGGACCCCACAAGGCCTTTGGAGAGACAGAGGGAGAGTCTGCCAGCACACACCAAGCGCTATATATATATATATATATATATATATATATATATATATATATACAGGGATAACCTTATATAAGTGTTATTCCCTTATAGCTGCTGTTTATATAATTTTTAGCTGCCAATAGTGCCCCCCCTTCTCTTTTTTACCCTGATTCTGTAGCAAGTCTGCAGGGGAGAGTCAGGGAGCCGTCCTTCCAGCGGAGCTGTGAGGGAAAATGGCGCTTGTGTACTGAGGAGATAGGCTCCGCCCCTTCACGACGTCCTTATCTCCCGCTCTTTTCTGTAATAATGGCAGGGGTTAAAATACATCCATATAGCCCAAGAGCTATATGTGATGTATTCTTTTGCCAACCTAGGTATCATCTATTATATTGCGTCTCAGGGCGCTCCCCCCCAGCGCCCTGCACCCTCAGTGACCGGAGTGTGAAGTGTGCTGAGAGCAATGGCGCACAGCTGCGGTGCTGTGCGCTACCTTAGTCTGAAGACAGGATCGTCTTCTGCCGCCGATTTCACCGGACCTCTTCGCTCTTCTGGCTCTGTAAGGGGGCCGGCGGCGCGGCTCCGGGACCCATCCAGGCTGAACCTGTGATCGTCCCTCTGGAGCTAATGTCCAGTAGCCTAAGAAACCCGATCCACTCTGCACGCAGGTGAGTCCGTTTCTTCTCCCCTTAGTCCCACGATGCAGTGAGCCTGTTGCCAGCAGGACTCACTGAAAATAAAAAACCTAAAATAAACTTTTATTCTAAGCAGCTCGTTCGGGCACAAAAATCTAACTGAGGCTTGGAGGAGGGTCATAGGGGGAGGAGCCAGTGCACACCACCTGATCCTAAAGCTTTTATTCTTGTGCCCTGTCTCCTGCGGAGCCGCTATTCCCCATGGTCCTTACGGAGTCCAAGCATCCACTAGGACGTCAGAGAAAAGGGGGTGTAGTATGTTATGCCGGCAGTCGGGCACCCGGCGGCCAGCATACCGGTGCCAGAATCCTGACCGCTGGGCGAGCACAAATGAGCCCTTTACGGGCACGCCACACTATCTATTCTCCCTCCAGGGGGGTCATGGACCCCAAAGAGGGAGAAAAGCTGTTGGTATGCCGGCGGTCAGGATTCCGGCGCCAGTATGCTGGTCGTCGGGAGCCCGGCCACCGGCAAACTGAAGACCACCCAAATAAAGGATAATAATAAGTAATGTGACAACATAAATGTTTTTAAACACTTTATTTACAAGAAATAAAAGAGAATTTGTTACGTACTTAGCTACATCATGGAGTAGATTTATTAAAGAATCTAGTGTTGTTGCCCATAGCAACCAGATTCTGATTTTTTACAATACAATAGAGAACTGATAGCCAGAATCTGATTGGTTGTTATTGGCAACACCTCCACTTTTTATTTGTAGCTTTAGTAAATCCACCCCAAAGTGGTAAATGTTCCCCTCTGGCCTCCCAACGGCTGCTGAAGAGACCTGTCATCTACAGCCAGAGACAGTGCTCACTAAGGATGGCCCATCGACCACTCCCAACAGTCGATGGTTTATGGTTGAATGCTGTTGCCATCGATGTGGAAGAACCAGATAGTTTTCCTCCATTGATGGCACAGGATAACCGAATGTTTTTGTTTTTCATAAGGTGTCGGGACACGGAGCATAACCCCTACCCCATGTTCTGACCGGCCCACGTGCCAGTCAAAGAACAAAGATGACCATCTGTTGGTGAAACCATTGATGGTCATCCATTGCATAGACGGCAATCATCTTGTGTTCACCGTGGGTGTACTTTTTGAACACCCTGTATATTTATTGTCAGCGTTAAGTCTTCCAATACCAGCATTTATACTCACTTAAAAAAAAAAAAAAAAACCTGAAAAATAAATGCAACAGTAATTCTACGTAGGGTTTATCATCCCTGCTGCTGCTGTGCGCACGCACGCACACACACACACACACACAATAAACATACATGCATGCATACAGATCACAAGACTAGCAGTATAAACTACATTTATACAGAGTATTCCTTCCAACACAGAACTCTAGGCCCAAGCAACACTCCTACTGCGCATGCGGGCAGCCCATCAGCTCGGCGCCTCCTTAGCCCTCACACCGGTATCCTTCCGCCCGCGGCCCTCTGCTTCCCCGCAATTTACAGAATTGCGCCGGTGGCTGGCTGCGGAGTAAATGCTGCGCTCGCCCACCGCCACCTATGGAAACACTGCTTTCAATAAAGTGTAAAGCCACCAATTGGTTCACGCTACGGTTCCCCCAACATAACAATTCCGCATCCGCGACGTGTGTGGTGGTGATGCGTCCCCTACACATAGTGCACATCCGCGCACAACGCGAGGGACTTTACTTCGGGGATTTTCGGCGCCGATGAGACGGCATTTGAAGTAAACCGGCTCGGTTCAGTCACAGGCTCCCCAGCTGGAAGCTGAGCAGCCGGGACCTGGGCGGGCGGCACAGCCACGGCGGGCACGGTAGGCACAGTGGGCGCATTTCTGTCAGGTTACCGAATCTTTTCCAGGTCAGTGTTGGGTGTCGGGCCCTACCGGATGTGGAAGTTGATCTCTTCTGTGGTAAAAAATAATTCAACTTCCCCCGGAACCCAGATCATCCGAGCGATTTCCTGTTTATTGCGTTAAAGTCGGCAGGTTTCCGGGGACACGGGGCTGTGCCGGGCTCCGGGGAACGTGTGGCGGGAAGGGCTGAGCCTTGTGATCGGTGGCGAGAATGGCGGCCTCCCCGCTCCCCATCCCTCCTGTGCACACCCGCTCATCGGGCGGGAAACTCCCCGTCCCAGCAAGCCCCGCTCACCCGCCTCCGGCACCGCGGCTTACGTCCTCCAGTGCACCGCACAGGGATAACGCCGGGCATTGCCCGGTAGCAGCTGGGGCTTCTCTCCTCTGCACGTACTGACCCGGTGCTCTCCCGCCACCGGGTCACCCGCCTGCACCGGCCGCTGCTGCCGTGGACTCACAGTGCTATTATATCATGCTGCAATATGCGTGTCCAGCTCACTGTATACACTCCTATATCTGGCATGCTGGTAACTGCACATGTAAAATATATATGCATATACATAAACCAATAATGTATAATTTTCTGGAAATGGTGTGCATGCTGTAGTGTGTATGTGTGTACACACACACACACGTACGTATAGGAACAGATGGCCTTTGATAGCCTCTGACTCCATTGAAGTCATCCCTTTAGAACAGGCTTTCCCAACCACGGTCCTCAATGCACACTAAAGGCCCATACACACTTGACGATAAAATGAACGACGTCGTTCATTTCAGCCCTCATCAACGACGTCGCTCATTATATCGTCAAGTGTGTATGCATCCGACGACCACCGATGCGCGGCCCCGCGGGACGTTAACGACCCTCGCTTATCTGTGGAGCATGTATGCTCAATTTCCACCATGGTCGTTACCGACCAGAGACGTCGTTGAATGTGTATGGTGTGAAAGACCAACGACCAAGCCACTGTTCACCAGCCCTGTTCCCAGCTCATTATTTTAATAAACTGTTCAGCTTGGATGCTTCAACGATGAATGGTCTATGGCAGGCATGTCCAAACTGCGGCCCTCCAGCTGTTGAGAAACTACACATCCCAGCATGCCCTGACACAGCTTTAGCATTCTCTGACAGCAAAACTGTGTCAGGGCATGCTGGGATATGTAGTTTCACAACAGCTGGAGGGCCGCAGTTTGGACATGCCTGGTCTATGGTCGTTGGTAGTGTGTATGCTCATGTCGTTTGCTCAGCTGTTCAAGGGAAGTTCAAGGGAAGTCGTTAACGACGTGTGCATCGTCAAGTGTGTATGGGCCTTAAGGGGCCCTACTCATTTGACGATGCGCCGACGAGCGACCCGGCGGCGGGGGGGCAGTGACGGGGGGAGTGAAGTTTCTTCACTCCCCCCGTCACGCGGCTGCATTGAAGTGCAGGCAAATATGGACGAGATCGTCCATATTGGCCTGCATGCACAGCCGACGGGAGACCAGCGATGAACGAGCGCGGGGCCGCGCATCGTTCATCGCTGGAGTCTCCACACTGAAAGATATGAACGAGTTCTCGTTCATTTATGAACGAGATCGTTCATATCTTTCAGAAAATCGGCCAGTGTGTAGGGCTATCAGTGCAGGTTTTAGTGATATCCAGGCTTCAGCACAGGTGACTTAATTAGTGCCTCAGTTATTTAGATTTAACCATCCGTGCTGCAGCCTGGATATCACTAAAACCTGCACTGTTAGTGTGCCTTGAGGACCGTGGTTGGGAATGCCTGCTTTAGAATGTAAGCTCTCACGAGCAGAGCCCTCCTGCCTTATGTAGACAACCTTTCTTCTTTTCAATACTCCCTTCGATGGCACCAAGTCCCTCGGGTTTCTGCCGGCTTAATACTATATTCAGTGTTTGTTTATATACCCTGTCCTATATTGTCTTGAATTGTAACTCACTGTTTTCTAGTTTTGCTTATTTGTTTATGTACTCTAATTGGGCACTGTGGATCCTGTGTGGCGCCATATAAAATAAAGGTTAATAATAAGTGCTGTCTTTGGTCTATATTTATATGTAATTTGACCTAAGGTTCTTGTGCATTGAAGCTTGAATACTTGCCTGAAATAAGGCCATATTCAAATTTTTTTTTTAATATATATACTTTTGCCCAAAGTGTGGTATCATAGAGTGCACCAACAGTGCCAGTTTTTATGTGCACCTTAATAGAAAATTGACCATGTTGGTTGCGTTTTACAGCCTCTTCAACCACACTGTGGATGTCACCTTTTACTGAGTAGTGTCTTTGTAATTCATGTTATATTGACTTATTGTAAATTTAATGTACAGATGAGCATAACCACTTAAGTGATGATTTTTTTCGCCAAAAACTGCTCAGAAATTGTTGTTGTTTTTTTTTATGAGTAAATTAGGTGAAGACCATGGATATTTACCCTATTGAAAATGATTTTAGTTAAACAAAAGACAAACATTTTTTTTTGTTTTATTTAAGAAAAAAAATATATATATAATTTTTATTTTTCCAAACATCGGAACATTGCGACCAACTTGGTTTTAGTTTTTACACCCTGACAGCTGGCAGGTACACAGGGGAGGGGGGGGGGGGGGGGGTTTGGTTAGCACTCACCAGCGGCTACCATTGCCTGCAGCCGCTGCTGGAAGTGGGGGATCCTGCTGTACTGACCGATCAGCAGTGATCGGTATCACGCCAAATCAGGGAGGCAGAGGGACCTTCTGACAGCAGCGGGGAGGGAAGTTTCCATTCCCTGCCGCTGCAAACACTGTTTATCTGACTGGACGCATCCTGTGCGACCAGGTCAGATAAAGCACTTGCAGGCTGATGCGACCATGCAAGCAAGTGGTTAAAGACAATGTTATTAATTAAGTGAATATACAAACCAAGGGGTGTAGCGAGGATGGCTCCAGTGGAGCGTGAGCTCTGGGCGCCAAAAAAGCGTGCTGCCGCAAGCCGCTGCAATGCAGGAGGAGAAACAAAGGGGGTGCACACTGAGTCAGACTCTGAGAGTAGGTAGGAAACAGGGCAGGCCAGAGGCAACAGTGGCAACTCTGACTGCTGCAACACCTCTCTCAGGTCTGGGATGCAGTTCCAGAGAATTATTATCATTGGGGCATTGGAAGATTATCAGATTTGGGGGGGGGGGGGGGGGGGGGCGGCAATTTGGTGCATTATTTTTAATGAGAGTTTGGGTAGTTTCAGGTCTGTGGGGGGTGTGTCACATTTGGGGCTTTATTTTAATTAAGTAATTGGGGGTTTGTGATGTCAAGTCAGTTGGGGCATATATAGTGTCTTTCATTTATTTGAATTAAACAAGTAAATAGTTAAATACAGCTACTTACATAGCGGCTCTACCATAGTGTAATGTGTATAAGGGGCTCTACTGTGAGGCGTAACATGTATAAGGGGCTGTACTGTGTGGCATAATGTGTATAAGGGGCACTACTGTGTGGTTTAATGTAAATAACGGACACTACTGTGCAGTGTAATGTGAATTGATACTATTCTGTGGCCATGCACATTCTCAATGAAGCCATTATTTATTTTTCTCTTACGTCCTAGAGGATCCTGGGGACTCCAAAAGGACCATGGGGTATAGATGGGATCCGCAGGAGACATGGGCACACTATAAGACTTTGAATGGGTGTGAACTGGCTCCTCCTTTTGTGCCCAGAGAGACTGGACACACACTAGGGGAGCTATCCTGAGTTTCTCTGAAAAGACTTTGTTAGGTTTTTTATTTCCAGGGAGAACTGCTGGCTACAGGCTCCCTGCTTCGTGGGAGTGAGGGCAGAGAAGTCAGACCTACTTCTGAGTTAAAGGCTCTGCTTCTTAGGCTACTGGACACCATTAGCTCCAGAGGGTTCGATCACTTGGTGCGCCTAGCTGCTTGTTCCCGGAGCCGCGCCGTCATCCCCCTCACAGAAGCCAGAAGAAAGAAGCCGGGTGAGTATAAAGAAGAAAATAAGAATTTACTTACCGATAATTCTATTTCTCGGAGTCCGTAGTGGATGCTGGGGTTCCTGAAAGGACCATGGGGAATAGCGGCTCCGCAGGAGACAGGGCACAAAAAGTAAAGCTTTAGGATCAGGTGGTGTGCACTGGCTCCTCCCCCTATGACCCTCCTCCAAGCCAGTTAGATACTGTGCCCGGACGAGCGTACATAATAAGGAAGGATTTTGAATCCCGGGTAAGACTCATACCAGCCACACCAATCACACTGTACAACCTGTGATCTGAACCCAGTTAACAGTATGATAACAGCGGAGCCTCTGAAAAGATGGCTCACAACAATAATAACCCGATTTTTGTAACTATGTACAAGTATTGCAGATAATCCGCACTTGGGATGGGCGCCCAGCATCCACTACGGACTCCGAGAAATAGAATTATCGGTAAGTAAATTCTTATTTTCTCTATCGTCCTAGTGGATGCTGGGGTTCCTGAAAGGACCATGGGGATAATACCAAAGCTCCCAAACGGGCGGGAGAGTGCGGATGACTCTGCAGCACCGAATGAGAGAACTCCAGGTCCTCCTTAGCCAGGGTATCAAATTTGTAGAATTTTACAAACGTGTTTGCCCCTGACTAAATAACCGCTCGGCAAAGTTGTAAAAGCCGAGACCCCTCGGGCAGCCGCCCAAGATGAGCCCACCTTCCTTGTGGAATGGGCATTTACATATTTTGGCTGTGGCAGGCCTGCCACAGAATGTGCAAGCTGAATTGTATTACACATCCAACTAGCAATAGTCTGCTTAGAAGCAAAAGCACCCAGTTTGTTCGGTGCATACAGGATAACAGCAAGTCAGTTTTCCTGACTCCAGCCGTCCTGGAACATATTTTCAGGGCCCTGACAACATCTAGCAACTTGGAGTCCTCCAAGTCCCTAGTAGGTGCAAGGCACCACAATAAGCTGGTTCAGGTGAAACACTGACACCACCTTAGGGAGAGAACTGGGGACGAGTCCGCAGCTCTGCCCTGTCCGAATGGACAAACAGATATGGGCTTTTTTGAGAAAAAACCACCAATTTGACACTCGCCTGGTCCAGGCCAGGGCCAAGATCATGGTCACTTTTCATGTGAGATGCTTCAAATCCACAGATTTGACTGGTTTTAAACCAATGTGATTTGAGGAATCCCAGAACTACGTTGAGATCCCACAGTGCCACTGGAGGCACAAAAGGGGGTTGTATATGCAATACTCCCTTGACAAAATTCTGGACTTCAGGAACTGAAGCCAATTCTTTCTGGAAGAAAATCGACAGGGCCGAAATTTGAACCTTAATGGACCCCAATTTGAGGCCCATAGACACTCCTGTTTTCAGGAAATGCAGGAAACGACCGAGTTGAAATTTCTTTGTGGGGCCTTCCTGGCCTCACACCACGCAACATATTTTCGCCACATGTGGTGATAATGTTGTGCGGTCACCTCCTTTCTGGCTTTGACCAGGGTAGGAATGACCTCTTCCGGAATGCCTTTTTACCTTAGGATCCGGCGTTCCACCGCCATGCCGACAAACGCAGCTGCGGTAAGTCTTGGAACAGACATGGTACTTGCTGAAGCAAGTCCCTTCTTAGCGGCAGAGGCCATAAAACCTCTGTAAGCATCTCTTGAAGTTCCGGGTACCAAGTCCTTCTTGGCCAATCCGGAGCCATGAGTATAGTTCTTACTCCTCTACGTCTTATAATTCTCAGCACCTTAGGTATGAGAAGCAGAGGAGGGAACACATACACCGACTGGTACACCCACGGTGTTACCAGAACGTCCACAGCTATTGCCTGAGGGTCTCTTGACCTGGCGCAATACCTGTCCCGTTTTTTGTTCAGACGGGACGCCATCATGTCCACCTTTGGTATTTCCCAACGGTTTACAATCATGTGGAAAAAACTTCCCGATGAAGTTTCCACTCTCCCGGGTGGAGGTCGTGCCTGCTGAGGAAGTCTGCTTCCCAGTTTCCATTCCCGGGATGAAACACTGCTGACAGTGCTATCACATGATTTTCCGCCCAGCGAAAAGTCCTTGCAGTTTTTGCCATTGCCCTCCTGCTTCTTGTGTCGCCCTGTCTGTTTACGTGGGCGACTGCCGTGATGTTTTTCCCACTGGATCAATACCGGCTGACCTTGAAGCAGAGGTCTTGCTAAGCTTAGAGTATTATAAATTTACCCTTAGCTCCAGTATATTTATGTGGAGAAAAGTCTCCAGACTTGATCACACTCCCTGGAAATTTTTTCCTTGTGTGACTGCTCCCCAGCCTCTCGGGCTGGGCTCCGTGGTCACCAGCATCCAATCCTGAATGCCAAATCTGCGGCCCTCTAGAAGATGGGCACTCTATAACCACCACAGGAGAGACACCCTTGTCCTTGGATATAGGGTTATCCGCTGATGCATCTGAAGATGCGATCCGGACCATTTGTCCAGCAGATCCCACTGAAAAGTTCTTGTGTGAAATCTGCCGAATGGAATTGCTTCGTAGGAAGCCACCATTTTTACCAGGACCCTTGTGCAATGATGCACTGTTTTTAGGAGGTTCCTGACTAGCTCGGATAACTCCCTGGCTTTCTCTTCCGGGAGAAACACCTTTTTCTGGACTGTGTCCAGAATCATCCCTAGGCACAGCAGACGTGTCGTCGGGATCAGCTGCGATTTTGGAATATTTAGAATCCACCCGTGCTGTTGTAGCAGTATCCGAGATAGTGCTACTCCGACCTCCAACTGTTCCCTGGACTATGCCCTTATCAGGAGATCGTCCAAGTAAGGGATAATTAAGACGCCTTTTCTTCGAAGAAGAATCATCATTTCGGCCATTACCTTGGTAAAGACCCGGGGTGCCGTGGACAATCCAAACGGCAGCGTCTAAAACTGATAGTGACAGTTCTGCACCACGAACCTGAGGTACCCTTAGTGAGAAGGGCAAATTTGGGACATAGAGGTAAGCATCCCTGATGTCCCTGGACACTATATAGTCCCCTTCTTCCTGGTTCGTTATCACTGCTCTGAGTGACTCCATCTTGATTTGAACCTTTGTAAGTGTTCAAAAATTTTTTTTTTTTTTTTTTTTTTTTTTAGAATAAGTCTCACCTAGCCTTCTGGCTTCAGTACCACAATATAGTGTGGAATAATACCCCTTTTCCTTGTAGTAGGAGGGGTAATTTAATTATCACCTGCTGGGAATACAGCTTGTGAATTTTTTCCCATACTGCCTCCTTGTCGGAGGGAGACCTTGGTAAAGCAGACTTCAGGAGCCTGCGAAGAGGAAACATCTCTACATTCCAATCTGTACCCCTGGGATACTACTTGTAGGATCCAGGGGTCCTGTACGGTCTCAGCGCCATGCTGAGAACTTGTCAGAAGCGGTGGAGCGCTTCTGTTCCTGGGAATGGGCTGCCTGCTGCAGTCTTCTTCCCTTTCCTCTATCCCTGGGCAGATATGATCTTATAGGGACGAAAAGACTGAGGTTGAAAAGACGGTGTCTTTTTCTGCAGAGATGTGACTTAGGGTAAAAACGGTGGATTTTCCAGCAGTTGCCGTGGCCACCAGGTCCGATGGACCGACCCCAAAAAACTCCTCTTCCTTTATACGGCAATACACCTTTTTGCCGTTTGGAATCTGCATCACCTGACCACTGTCGTGTCCATAACATCTTCTGGCAGATATGGACATCGCATTTACTCTTGATGCCAGAGTGCAAATATCCCTCTGTGCATCTCGCATATATAGAAATGCATCCTTTAAATGCTCTATAGTCAATAAAATACTGTCCCTGTCAAGGGTATCAATATTTTTAGTCAGGGAATCCGACCAAGCCACCCCAGCTCTGCACATCCAGGCTGAGGCGATCGCTGGTCGCAGTATAACACCAGTATGTGTGTATATACTTTTTATGATATTTTCCAGCCTCCTGTCAGCTGGTCCTTGAGGACGGCCCTATCTATAGACGGTACCGCCACTTGTTTTGATAAGCGTGTGAGCGCCTTATCCACCCTAAGGGGTGTTTCCCAACGCGCCCTAACTTCTGGCGGGAAAGGGTATACCGCCCATAATTTTCTATCGGGGGGAACCCACGCATCATCACACACTTTATTTAATTTATCTGATTCAGGAAAAACTACTGTAGTTTTTTCACATCCCACATAATACCCTCTTTTGTGGTACTTGTAGTATCAGAAATATGTAACACCTCCTTCATTGCCTTTAACGTGTGGCCCTAATAAGGAATACGTTTGTTTATTCACCGTCGACACTGGATTCAGTGTCCCTGTCTGTGTCTGTGTCGACCGACTAAAGTAAACGGGCGTTTTTAAAAACCCCTGACGGTGTTTTTGAGACGTCTGGACCGGTACTAATTGTTTGTCGGCCGTCTCATGTCGTCAACCGACCTTGCAGCGTGTTGACATTATCACGTAATTCCCTAAATAAGCCATCCATTCCGGTGTCGACTCCCTAGAGAGTGACATCACCATTACAGGCAATTGCTCCGCCTCCTCACCAACATCGTCCTCATACATGTCGACACACACGTACCGACACACAGCACACACACAGGGAATGCTCTGATAGAGGACAGGACCCACTAGCCCTTTGGAGAGACAGAGGGAGAGTTTGCCAGCACACACCAAAAACGCTATAATTATATAGGGACAACCTTATATAAGTGTTTTCCCTTATAGCATCTGTTTTATATATTTCTAACGCCAAATTAGTGCCCCCCCTCTCTGTTTTAACCCTGTTTCTGTAGTGCAGGGGAGAGCCTGGGAGCCTTCCCTCCAGCCTTTCTGTGAGGGAAAATGGCGCTGTGTGCTGAGGAGATAGGCCCCGCCCCTTTTTCGGCGGCCTCGTCTCCCGCTTTTAACGGATTCTGGCAGGGGTTAAATATCTCCATATAGCCTCCGGAGGCTATATGTGAGGTATTTTTAGCCAAAATAGGTTTTCATTTGCCTCCCAGGGCGCCCCCCTCCCAGCGCCCTGCACCCTCAGTGACTGCCGTGTGAAGTGTGCTGAGAGGAAAATGGCGCACAGCTGCAGTGCTGTGCGCTACCTTTAGAAGACTGAGGAGTCTTCTGCCGCCGATTCTGGACCTCTTCTTACTTCAGCATCTGCAAGGGGGCCGGCGGCAAGGCTCCGGTGACCATCCAGGCTGTACCTGTGATCGTCCCTCTGGAGCTGATGTCCAGTAGCCAAGAAGCCAATCCATCCTGCACGCAGGTGAGTTCACTTCTTCTCCCCTAAGTCCCTCGTTGCAGTGATCCTGTTGCCAGCAGGACTCACTGTAAAATAAAAAACCTAAGCTAAACTTTTCTAAGCAGCTCTTTAGGAGAGCCACCTAGATTGCACCCTTCTCGGCCGGGCACAAAAATCTAACTGGCTTGGAGGAGGGTCATAGGGGGAGGAGCCAGTGCACACCACCTGATCCTAAAGCTTTACTTTTTGTGCCCTGTCTCCTGCGGAGCCGCTATTCCCCATGGTCCTTTCAGGAACCCCAGCATCCACTAGGACGATAGAGAAAGAAGACTTCAGTGACGGCAGAAGACTTCAGTAACGGAGGTACAGCGCAGCGGTCGCGCTGCGCCATGCTCCCACTCATGAACCAACGGCACTCACAGGGTGCAGGGCGTAGGGGGGTGCCCTGGGCAGCAGGTTACTGAGGTTTTTAAAACTGGCAAAAGAGCATATTTTCACTAAATATAAGACCCCCGCCAGTATAAATATTTGAATTTGAGCGGGACTACAGCGCGACGGAAGGGGGCGTGGCTTAGCCCTCACAGCTTACCAGCGCCATTTTCTCTCTTCACAGACACTGCAGAGACGCTGGGCCGGACCTCCACTCTCCTTAGCAAGTACAGGGAGCAAAACGGGGGGGCACAGTCATTTGGTGCTATTTAAACAGCGCAGTGATCATATATTATTTCTCTTACGTCCTAGAGGATGCTGGGGACTCCAAAAGGACCATGGAGTATAGACGGATCCGCAGGAGCTTGGGCACACTATAAAGACTTAAACTGGGTGTGAACTGGCTCCTCCCTCTATGCCCCTCCTCCAGACCTCAGTTAGACTTTGTGCCCAGGAGTGATGGGACACACACTAGGGGAGCTCTCCTGAGTTTCTCTAAAAGACTTTCTCTATCGTCCTAGTGGATGCTGGGGTTCCTGAAAGGACCATGGGGAATAGCGGCTCCGCAGGAGACAGGGCACAAAAAGTAAAGCTTTTTCCGATCAGGTGGTGTGCACTGGCTCCTCCCCCTATGACCCTCCTCCAGACTCCAGTTAGATTTTTGTGCCCGGCCGAGAAGGGTGCAATCTAGGTGGCTCTCCTAAAGAGCTGCTTAGAGAAAGTTTAGCTAGGTTTTTTATTTTACAGTGATTCCTGCTGGCAACAGGATCACTGCAGCGAGGGACTGAGGGGAGAAGGAGTCAACTCACCTGCGTGCAGGATGGATTGGTTTCTTGGCTACTGGACATCAAGCTCCAGAGGGACGATCACAGGTACAGCCTGGATGGTCACCGGAGCCACGCCGCCGGCCCCCTTGCAGATGCTGAAATCAGAAGAGGTCCAGAATCGGCGGCTGAAGACTCCTGCAGTCTTCTAAAGGTAGCGCACAGCACTGCAGCTGTGCGCCATTTTCCTCTCAGCACACTTCACACGGCAGTCACTGAGGGTGCAGGGCGCTGGGAGGGGGGCGCCCTGGGAGGCAAATGAGTACCTATAAAGGCTAAAAATACCTCACATATAGCCCTAGAGGCTATATGGAGATATTTAACCCCTGCCTAATTTTTCTAAATAGCGGGAGACGAGCCCGCCGGAAAAGGGGCGGGGCCTATCTCCTCAGCACACGGCGCCATTTCCTCTCACAGCTCCGCTGGTCAGGACGGCTCCCAAGTCTCTCCCCTGCACTGCACTACAGAAACAGGGTAAAACAGAGAGGGGGGGCACATTTATGGCGATATTTTGATATAACAAAGCAGCTATAAGGGAGCACTTATTATAAGGCTATCCCTGATATATATATAGCGCTTTTGGTGTGTGCTGGCAAACTCTCCCTCTGTCTCCCCAAAGGGCTAGTGGGTCCTGTCTTCGTTAGGAGCATTCCCTGTGTGTCTGCTGTGTGTCGGTACGTGTGTGTCGACGTGTATGAGGACGATATTGGTGTGGAGGCGGAGCAATTGCCAAATATGAGGATGTCACCCCCTAGGGAGTCGACACCAGAATGGATGCCTTTATTTATGGAACTACGGGATAGTGTCAACACGCTAAAGCAGTCGTTTGACGACATGAGACGGCCGGACAATCAATTAGTGCCTGTCCAGGCGACTCAAACACCGTCAGGGGCTGTGAAACGCCCTTTGCCTCAGTCGGTCGACACAGACCCAGACACAGGCGATGACTCCAGTGGTGACGGTGACGAATCAACCGTATTTTCCAGTAGGGCCACACGTTATATGATTTTGGCAATGAAGGAGGCGTTACATTTAGCTGATACTACAGGTACCACTAAACAGGGTATTATGTGGGGTATGAAAAAACTACCTATAGTTTTTCCTGAATCAGAAGAACTAAATGACGTGTGTAATGAAGCGTGGGTTGCCCCTGATAAAAAGCTGATAATTTCAAAGAAATTATTGGCATTATACCCTTTCCCGCCAGAGGTTAGGGAGCGCTGGGAAACACCTCCTAGGGTGGACAAGGCGCTAACACGCTTATCTAAACAAGTGGCGTTACCCTCTCCTGAGACGGCCGCACTTAAAGATCCATCAGATAGGAGGATGGAAAATATCCAAAAAAGTATATACACACATGCAGGTGTTATACTACGACCAGCTGTAGCGACTGCCTGGATGGGCAGTGCGGGGGTAGTTTGGTCAGAATCCCTGATTGAAAATATTGATACCCTGGACAGGGACAATATTTTACTGTCGTTAGAACAAATAAAGGATGCATTTCTTTATATGCGTGATGCACAGAGGGATATATGCACACTGGCATCACGGGTAAGTGCTATGTCCATTTCGGCCAGAAGAGCTTTATGGACGCGACAGTGGACAGGCGATGCGGATTCAAAACGGCATATGGAAGTTTTGCCGTATAAAGGGGAGGAGTTATTTGGAGTCGGTCTATCAGATTTGGTGGCCACGGCTACAGCCGGGAAATCCACCTTTCTACCTCAAGTCACTCCCCAACAGAAAAAGGCACCGACTTTTCAACCGCAGCCCTTTCGTTCCTTTAAAAATAAGAGAGCAAAGGGCTATTCATATCTGCCACGAGGCAAAGGTCGAGGGAAGAGACAGCAACACGCAGCTCCTTCCCAGGATCAGAAGCCCTCCCCGGCTTCTACAAAAGCCTCAGCATGACGCTGGGGCTTCTCAAGCGGACTCGGGGACCGTGGGGGGTCGTCTCAAAAATTACAGCGCGCAGTGGGCTCACTCGCAAGTAGATCCCTGGATCCTGCAGATAATATCTCAGGGATACAGGTTGGAATTAGAGACAGATCCACCTCGCCGTTTCCTGAAGTCTGCTTTACCAACGTCCCCCTCCGAAAGGGAGACGGTGTTGGAAGCCATTCACAAGCTGTACTCTCAGCAGGTGATAGTCAAGGTACCTCTTCTGCAACAAGGGAAGGGGTATTATTCCACTCTTTTTGTGGTACCGAAGCCGGATGGCTCGGTAAGGCCTATTCTAAATCTGAAGTCCTTGAACCTGTACATAAAGAAGTTCAAGTTCAAAATGGAGTCACTCAGAGCAGTGATAGCGAACCTGGAAGAGGGGGACTTTATGGTATCCTTGGACATCAAGGATGCGTATCTCCACGTTCCAATTTACCCCTCACACCAGGGGTACCTCAGGTTCGTTGTACAAAACTGTCACTATCAGTTTCAGACGCTGCCGTTCGGATTGTCCACGGCACCTCGGATCTTTACAAAGGTAATGGCCGAGATGATGATTCTTCTTCGAAGAAAAGGCGTATTAATTATCCCATACTTGGACGATCTCCTAATAAGGGCGAGGTCCAGAGAACAGCTAGAGATGGGATTAGCACTGTCTCAGGAAGTGCTAAAACAGCACGGGTGGATTCTGAATATTCCAAAATCCCAGTTAATGCCGACAACTCGTCTGCTGTTCCTAGGGATGATTCTGGACACGGTTCAGAAAAAGGTTTTTCTCCCGGAGGAAAAAGCCAAGGAGTTATCCGAGCTTGTCAGGAACCTCCTAAAACCAGGAAAGGTGTCTGTACATCAATGCACAAGAGTCCTGGGAAAAATGGTGGCTTCTTACGAAGCAATTCCATTCGGCAGATTCCACGCAAGAATTTTCCAAAGGGATCTGTTGAACAAATGGTCAGGGTCGCATCTTCAGATGCACCTGCGGATAACCCTGTCTCCAAGGACAAGGGTGTCTCTTCTGTGGTGGTTGCAAAGTGCTCATCTATTGGAGGGCCGCAGATTCGGCATACAGGATTGGATCCTGGTGACCACGGACGCCAGCCTGAGAGGCTGGGGAGCAGTCACACAAGGAAGAAACTTCCAGGGAGTATGGACGAGCCTGGAAACGTCTCTTCACATAAACATTCTGGAACTAAGAGCAATATACAATGCTCTAAGCCAGGCAGAACCTCTGCTTCAGGGAAAACCGGTGTTGATCCAGTCGGACAACATCACGGCAGTCGCCCATGTGAACAGACAGGGCGGCACAAGAAGCAGGAGTGCAATGGCAGAAGCTGCAAGGATTCTTCGCTGGGCAGAGAATCATGTGATAGCACTGTCAGCAGTGTTCATCCCGGGAGTGGACAACTGGGAAGCAGACTTCCTCAGCAGACACGATCTTCACCCGGGAGAGTGGGGACTTCATCCAGAAGTCTTCCACATGCTGGTAACCCGTTGGGAAAGACCAATGGTGGACATGATGGCGTCTCGCCTCAACAAAAAACTGGACAGGTATTGCGCCAGGTCAAGAGATCCGCAGGCAATAGCTGTGGACGCGCTGGTAACGCCTTGGGTGTACCAGTCGGTGTATGTGTTTCCTCCTCTGCCTCTCATACCAAAAGTATTGAGAATTATACGGCAAAGAGGCGTAAGAACGATACTAGTGGTTCCGGATTGGCCAAGAAGGACTTGGTACCCGGAACTTCAAGAGATGATCACGGAAGATCCGTGGCCTCTACCTCTAAGGAGGGACTTGCTTCAGCAGGGTCCCTGTCTGTTTCAAGACTTACCGCGGCTGCGTTTGACGGCATGGCGGTTGAACGCCGGATCCTAAAGGAAAAAGGCATGCCGGAAGAAGTCATTCCTACTTTGATTAAAGCAAGGAAGGAAGTAACCGTGCAACATTATCACCGAATTTGGCGAAAATATGTTGCGTGGTGCGAAGATCGGAGTGCTCCGACGGAGGAATTTCGACTGGGTCGATTCCTACATTTCCTGCAATCAGGATTGTCAATGGGTCTCAAATTGGGATCTATTAAGGTTCAAATTTCGGCCCTGTCGATTTTCTTTCAAAAAGAATTGGCTTCAGTCCCTGAAGTCAAGACCTTTGTTAAGGGAGTGCTGCATATACAGCCTCCTGTGGTGCCTCCAGTGGCACCGTGGGATCTCAATGTGGTTTTGGATTTCCTAAAATCTCATTGGTTTGAACCACTAAAAAAGGTGGATTTGAAATATCTCACATGGAAAGTGACCATGCTTCTAGCCCTGGCTTCTGCCAGGAGAGTGTCAGAATTGGCAGCTTTATCTTACAAAAGCCCATATCTGATTTTCCATTCGGACAGGGCAGAACTGCGGACTCGTCCGCATTTTCTCCCTAAGGTGGTGTCAGCATTTCATCTGAACCAGCCTATTGTAGTGCCTGCGGCTACAAGTGACTTGGAGGACTCCAAGTTACTGGACGTTGTCAGAGCATTAAAAATATATATTGCAAGGACAGCTGGAGTCAGAAAATCTGACTCGTTGTTTATATTGTATGCACCCAACAAGATGGGTGCTCCGGCGTCTAAGCAGACGATTGCTCGTTGGATCTGTAGCACAATCCAACTTGCACATTCTGTGGCAGGCCTGCCACAGCCTAAATCTGTAAAGGCCCACTCCACAAGGAAGGTGGGCTCATCTTGGGCGGCTGCCCGAGGGGTCTCGGCATTACAACTTTGCCGAGCAGCTACGTGGTCAGGGGAGAACACGTTTGTAAAATTTTACAAATTTGATACTCTGGCTAAGGAGGACCTGGAGTTCTCTCATTCGGTGCTGCAGAGTCATCCGCACTCTCCCGCCCGTTTGGGAGCTTTGGTATAATCCCCATGGTCCTTTCAGGAACCCCAGCATCCACTAGGACGATAGAGAAAATAAGATTTTACTTACCGATAAATCTATTTCTCGGAGTCCGTAGTGGATGCTGGGCGCCCATCCCAAGTGCGGATTATCTGCATAAATTGTACATAGTTATTGTTAACTAATTCGGGTTATTGTTGAAGGAAGCCATCTTTCAGAGGCTCCGCTGTTATCATACTGTTAACTGGGTTTAGATCACAAGTTGTACGGTGTGATTGGTGTGGCTGGTATGAGTCTTACCCGGGATTCAAAATCCTCCCTTATTGTGTACGCTCGTCCGGGCACAGTACCTAACTGGAGTCTGGAGGAGGGTCATAGGGGGAGGAGCCAGTGCACACCACCTGATTGGAAAAAGCTTTACTTTTTGTGCCCTGTCTCCTGCGGAGCCGCTATTCCCCATGGTCCTTTCAGGAACCCCAGCATCCACTACGGACTCCGAGAAATAGATTTATCGGTAAGTAAAATCTTATTTTATCTTAGGGTTTTTATTTTCAGGCAGACCTGCTGACTACAGGCTGCCTGCATCGTGGGAGTGAGGGGAGAGAAGTCAGACCTACTTCTTCTTAGTTTAAGGGCTCTGCTTCTCGGCTACTGGACACCATTAGCTCCAGAGGGTTCGATCACTTGGTGCGCCTAGCTGCTTGTTCCCGGAGCCGCGCCGTCACCCCCCTCACGGAGCCAGAAGAAAGAAGCCGGGTGAGTATTAGAAGAACAGAAGACATCAGACGGTAGAAGACTTCAGTAATGGAGGTAACACGCAGCGGTAGCACTGCGCTCCATACTCCCACACACCAACGTCTCTGGCTGGGGGGGAGCGCCCTGGGCGGCATGTTGCTGAGGTTCACTGGCGAGGGGACATATTTAGGTGCCCGGACACCGGGTATGTTCACCCCACCAGTGTGCCGCGAAACGGAGGGAGCTGCTCCCGCACACCATCGGCTCGTGCAGGGCCTGGGGGGGAGCGCCCTGGGCGGCATATACTGAGTTAGAACGCTGGCGGAGGGACACCCGGACACCGGGTATGTTCACCCCGCCAGCGTAGCGCAGCGATTGCGCTGCGCGCCATTGCTCCCACACACCAACGTCTTGCGAGGGTGCAGGGCGTGAGAGGGGCGCCCTGGGCAGCGATTTATATATATATGTTTATATACAGGAGGCTATACACTGTATATAGGTCCCCCCAGCTCAATATATGTATTTTTATATATATATTTTTGAGCGGGCTTTAGCGCGACGAGAAGGGGCGGAGCTTAGCCCACACAGCGGAGTCAGCGCCATTTTCCTCAACAACAAAAAAAGGTAAAAAAAAAAAAAAGGTTTGGGTACTGCGCTATAGTGGAGGAATAGGTTAGTCCTGGACAATGCAGCTGAAGGAGGCGGGGCTACTACCTTGCTCCGCTGTAGAAGATACAACATGCAAAGAATTTTTCCCAGCGCAAAGAACCAGGATGTGTAAAAAGAGATTATAAATAAATAAATCTGTAAACAATTTATTTAAAAAATCTTGCTCCTTTATTAATTTTATAAATAAATGACTTAATAATGATATAAAAATCAAGGACAGTGAATTCTATGGTGTGACTACCTATTACCGGTAAACGGGGACATGACACATACACAAACAAACATATAACATAAGAAATGGATTGGAGAGGTTTTTATACCCCACTATATTGTTGTGGTCTCCAGTACATGGAAATCGCTATTAAATAATGTAAATAGAGTGGGACGCGCTGGTCTGCGACTTACTCTCTCTATCTTGAAATCAATTGCCAATGTAATTACGTGGGCTTATACCCCACTATATTGTGGTGGTCTCCAGTACATGAAAGTCACTGTGGATAATATATAGAGAGTGGGACGCGCTGGTCTGCGACTTACCCTCTCTATCTTGATAGAATCAATTGCCAATGTGATTACGTGGGCACATTTAGAATTAAATTGGAATATGCTGTCACCATAATCTCCACATTCGGTACACCTGCACAACCGCTGGTGGTTAGTTTCACAGTTCCTTTATGGTGCAAAGGGTACCTTGGGAGTCTGGGATGACGTCTCCAATATGATAGTCTCACTTGCTGTGAGGTCCCCATGGCCGCTGAGAAGAGATCCGGATTCCGCCGGCGGAAAAACCCGTGCCTGCTGCTCGTAGCGCTGCACAGCGTGCTCGGGATCAATGTTATCTGTACTCGACACGTTTCGCCTGTAGAGGCTTCGTCAGGATCACAGAATGATCGATCCGTCTCCTCTCATGGCTTTTATAGAGCATCCGAAAGTAGCTTTATTTTTCCTGTGTGCGTTCCAGATGAGGTAATGCGTTCCATCATCCTAGGAACTTCCTGACCATTTTCCTCAGGCACCGCCAAGGCTTACTGTATAGTACGAAGGAGGGGGGGCACAGTGTTTTTTAATGCTATAGGGGAGTCATATAGCATTATGTTTGATAATGGGCGCATAATCTTTGTTGTGATACATAAATTCAGTGTTTCCCTGTTTGTTTACCCACTATCGGCTAGTCGACATAGGTCGACATGTGTGAGGGCTTTGTCACAAGCTGCTGTGGTGATAACTGTCGGCTTCGCCGGCGCATGTCGGTACTTGATTCGGAAAATTAAGTATTAGGTTGGTGTTTGTGTGCTTAAAACACGCTAGGGGAGACACAGTTGTTTGTGGGTGCCCTGTCGGCATCAACGGTATTTACTGGGTAAAAAAATTAACAGGCTGGTATTGCCTTGTACCTGTATATATATTATAGGTATATGTGGGGGGAGTGTTACTGAATTTGTATATGTATGCTTCCCTCAGACCCCTCGGGGTTCCAAGATTGTTATTTTTTGCCCGCTTACTATTCCCTGCTGTCGACATATACTAAGTTTCTGTCGACCATAACGTTCCTGGTAGATCCACATCTGGGCCATGTCAGTACATGGCCATACACATTCAGAACACATTACTGTCACTAGGGACCTGACGGGTCTGGACAATCCACTTGCGTATGGGATAGATAGATATATATATATATATATATATATATATATATATATATATATATATATATATATATATATATAGTTAGGATATGTGAGTTATATTGTGTATTACATTATGTATATCCATGAATGCTGAAATAATGGTATTCTTCTCATGTGCTGGTCGCTCTGTTGATTAAGCTCTAGATTGGCTGTGACGAGTTGGTTTTCGATCCTCTCAAGGAGTCCGAATATTATTCTCTTCCCGACGTGGAGAGAACATTGTGACAGTCAACTCCTGGTCGACGCAGAGCCCGGTCGCAAAGGATCATACACAGGAAGCTAAGTGATATTTTATTTCTATACTTATTTGCACTGCATGTACATGGGGGAGTGTTCTGTTCGGATAGGCATCCGATAGAATTACCCTACAGAGAGTGGGTAAGGTTGATTATATTCTATAACATTGCAGCAGGTTGCCGCGTGACGGCAGGAGGTGTGGCCGGGGAAAATGCTGAGGTTGTCTCCGAGAGATACTGGAGGGCAGGTAGTTTGGGCAGTTCAGTCAATCTCGGCAGATACCACTGGTAAGTCTAGCTTTGTGAGTTAGACGCCTTCGCAATGGTTGGGGACGCATTCTTTTGTGGGATGCAGTTGTTTTAATCGTTCGATACCGTTCCTTTTTCCTTTTCTGTGCAGACAGTGGAAGCTGAAAAGGTAAGAGTTCTGCAGCACTGTTTGGTCCGCAGAAGTGGATCTCTGTTTCTGTTTCTAACACATCCACCACAGGTCACTGAGTCTATCTGGCTGGATCCCACTCCGGTGGGGACTCGTCTACTAATTTTCCGTTAGTCCGAGAATTGACTAGGACCTGTGAGTTGATTATATAATCCGAGGGGGGACATTCTGAGTTACAAATGTTTCCCCTCACTGTTTTTCTATTAGATCTTGCCGTTTCCCTTCTGGAAGGGGAGGTAGTACGCGACACCGTACAGTGGTGCGTCAGGTTCAGGGAATTGTTCTGCTGTCCCTGTAAAAAAAAAAAAAAAAAAAAAAAAATTGACTAAGGTTTCAATGTGTGGTTTTCATTCGGATTGCCTGGGTGGATATCCAGGTTTGTCTGTGCCATTTCACAGGAGTGATGGCGGTATGATGATTTTCTTTCAACAGTAAGAGCCATTGTTATTCTGTTCTGGGACGCTCTCCAGATTAAGGCGAGATCAAGAAACAAGTGGTGCAAATCGTTGTTTCTCTCTGACTGTTCTTTCAACAGAGGGAATGACTGTTGTTCCCAACGACGCAGAGTTCGGAGGTGGGTGTCAGAGTGGATACTGACCGGTTGAGGTTCTGTGTTTTTTCCTGTGGAAAGAGGTCTGAGGATCCAGAGTCGGATCAGATTTATTATGACAATTCATCAATAGGTTCCGTTAATGAAGCAGGTGGGTGCGGCCTATGGGGCCTTATTTGGTGAGCAAGTCATATGCCAGAGTGGTTGTCAAGGGACCAGTTGGAATGTGGTCCGGGCCTCATCTGCACATGCACCGGAATTTAGTCCTAATGGTCGGGACTTCGCTCCTGTGGTATCTGCTCGGTTCTCACCTTCTAGAGGGACAAAAGTTCGGGATCCAGGATTAGGTCCTGGTGTCCATGCATGCAGATCTCCGAGGTTGGGGAGCTGTCCTGGCAAAGGTCGTATTTCCAGAGGTGACGGTCAAGCTGGGAAGCTTGTCTGCAATGAGTTTTCTTGGTTTTAAGAGCCATGTCCGAAGAACATATTCTTCGTGTTCTGCTCGTGTTAGTTCTGTCAGTCGACTTGACAGAGGTGGCGTAAGTGACCCGCTAGGGCGGAACAAGGAGCAAAGAAACTATGGCAGAAGATGCAAAAGTTTGCCGCTGGGTGAAAAGACTGGTGAGCGCTTTATTAGCGGTCTTCGTTTTGGAGGTAAACAACGGAGAAATAGATTTCCTTTGCAGACGCGATCTCCGTCCGGGGGAAGACCGCTCGTCATCGAGATGTTTTCACTGAAGTGTCAAGTTTTAGGGGAGTGCTTCAATTGGACGTGTTGGTGCCTCGCCCCAAAGAGAGGCCTAGGGGATATTGTTCCAGGTCAAGGGACACGCAAGCTATAGCAGTGGATGCCCCGTGACATCTTGGGTGTTTTCAGTCGGTCTTTGGGTCCTCTCTATTTTCATTTCTCTGACGTCCTAGTGGATGCTGGGGACTCCGAAAGGACCATGGGGAATAGCGGCTCCGCAGGAGACTGGGCACAAAAGTAAAAGCTTTAAGACTACCTGGTGTGCACTGGCTCCTCCCCCTATGACCCTCCTCCAAGCCTCAGTTAGATTTTTGTGCCCGAACGAGAAGGGTGCAGTCTAGGTGGCTCTCCTGAGCTGCTTAGAAAAAAGTTTAGTTTTAGGTTTTTTTATTTTCAGTGAGACCTGCTGGCAACAGGCTCACTGCATCGAGGGACTAAGGCAGGCTTGTCCAACCCGCGGCCCGTGGGCCACATGCGGCCCAGGTCGGCTAGTAATGCGGCCCAGTGCAAATTTTTTTTTTTTAAGAAATTCTAAAGTTTCAAGTTACACTGACTGTGCTTGCGGCCGGAATACGTCACAACGGTGACGCCAGCGCGCTTCACCCGCCCCATCCATTATATTAGCTCCGAGAGGTATCGTTACTGTTATTTTATTTTATGTGCGGCCCAAACCAAATTTTCATCTTCTAATGTGGCCCAGGGAAGGTGAAAGTTTGGACAGCCCTGGACTAAGGGGAGAAGAAGCGAACTCACCTACGTGCAGAGTGGATTGGGCTTCTTAGGCTACTGGACATTAGCTCCAGAGGGACGATCACAGGCCCAGCCATGGATGGGTTCCAGAGCCGCGCCGCCGTCCCCCTTACAGAGCCAGAAGAGCAGAAGATGTCCGGAAAAATCGGTGGCAGAAGACGTCCTGTCTTCAATAAGGTAGCGCACAGCACCGCAGCTGTGCGCCATTGCTCTCAGCACACTTCACACTCCGGTCACTGAGGGTGCAGGGCGCTGGGTGGGGGCGCCCTGAGACGCAATATAAACACCTTAGGGGGCAAAAAATGCATCACATATAGCTCCTGGGCTATATGGATGCATTTAACTCATGCCTGTTTTTCCATAAAAAAGCGGGAGAACGGCCGCCGAGAAGGGGGCGGAGCCTATCTCCTCAGCACACTGGCGCCATTTTTCCTCACAGCTCCGTTGGAGGGAAGCTCCCTGACTCTCCACTGCAGTCCTGCACTACAGAAACAGGGTAAAACAAGAGAGGGGGGGGGCACTAAATTGGCAGATAAATCTATACAGCAGCTATATAAGGGAAAAACACTTATATAAGGTTATCCCTGTATATATATAGCGCTCTGGTGTGTGCTGGCAAACTCTCCCTCTGTCTCCCCAAAGGGCTAGTGGGGTCCTGTCCTCTATCAGAGCATTCCCTGTGTGTGTGCTGTGTGTCGGTACGTTGTGTCGACATGTATGAGGAGGAAAATGGTATGGAGGCGGAGCAATTGCCTGTATTAGTGATGTCACCCCCTAGGGAGTCGACACCTGACTGGATGGTCTTATGGAAGGAATTACGTGATAGTGTCAGCACTTTACAAAAGACTGTTGACGACATGAGACAGCCGGCAAATCAGTTAATACCTGTACAGGCGTCTCAAACACCGTCAGGGGCTCTAAAGCGCCCGTTACCTCAGGTGGTCGACACAGACCCAGACACGGACACTGACTCCAGTGTCGACGGTGAGGAAACAAACGTATTTTCCAGTAGGGCCACACGTTACATGATCACGGCAATGAAGGAGGTTTTGAACATTTCTGATACTACAAGTACCACAAAAAAGGGTATTATGTGGGGTGTGAAAAAACTACCCGTAGTTTTTCCTGAATCAGATGAATTAAATGAGGTGTGTGATGAAGCGTGGGTTTCCCCCGATAAAAAACTGCTAATTTCTAAAAAATTATTGGCATTATACCCTTTCCCGCCAGAGGTTAGGGCGCGTTGGGAAACACCCCCTAGGGTGGATAAGGCGCTCACACGCTTATCAAAACAAGTGGCGTTACCGTCTCCTGATACGGCCGCCCTCAAGGTACCAGCTGATAGGAAGCTGGAAAATATCCTAAAAAGTATATACACACATACTGGTATTATACTGCGACCAGCAATCGCCTCAGCCTGGATGTGCAGTGCTGGGGTGGCTTGGTCGGATTCCCTGACTGAAAATATTGATACCCTGGACAGGGACAATATATTATTGACTATAGAGCATTTAAAGGATGCATTTCTATATATGAGAGATGCACAGAGGGATATTTGCACTCTGGCATCAAGAGTAAGTGCGCTGTCCATTTCTGCCAGAAGAGGGTTATGGACGCGACAGTGGTCAGGTGATGCGGATTCCAAACGGCATATGGAAGTATTGCCGTATAAAGGGGAGGAGTTATTTGGGGTCGGTCTATCGGACCTGGTGGCCACGGCAACGGCTGGGAAATCCACCTTTTTACCCCAGGTCACCTCTCAGCAGAAAAAGACACCGTCTTTTCAGGCTCAGTCCTTTCGTCCCCATAAGGGCAAGCGGGCAAAAGGCCACTCGTATCTGCCCCGGGGCAGAGGAAGGGGAAAAAGACTGCAGCAGACAGCCTCTTCCCAGGAACAGAAGCCCTCCCCCGCTTCTGCCAAGTCCTTAGCATGACGCTGGGGCCTTACAAGCGGACTCAGGCACGGTGGGGGCCCGTCTCAAGAATTTCAGCGCGCAGTGGGCTCACTCGCAAGTGGACCCCTGGATCCTGCAGGTAGTATCTCAGGGGTACAAATTGGAATTCGAGACGTCTCCCCCTCGCCGGTTCCTGAAGTCTGCTTTACCAACGTCTCCCCCCGACAGGGAGGCGGTATTGGAAGCCATTCACAAGCTGTATTCCCAGCAGGTGATAATCAAGGTACCCCTCCTACAACAGGGAAAGGGGTATTATTCCACGCTGTTTGTGGTACCGAAGCCGGACGGCTCGGTGAGACCTATTTTAAATCTGAAATCCTTGAACACTTACATACAAAGGTTCAAATTCAAGATGGAATCACTCAGAGCAGTGATAGTGAACCTGGAAGAAGGGGACTATATGGTGTCTCTGGACATCAAGGATGCTTACCTCCATGTCCCAATTTGCCCTTCTCACCAAGGGTACCTCAGGTTTGTGGTACAGAACTGTCACTATCAGTTTCAGACGCTGCCGTTTGGATTGTCCACGGCACCCCGGGTCTTTACCAAGGTAATGGCCGAAATGATGATTCTTCTTCGAAGAAAAGGCGTCTTAATTATCCCTTACTTGGACGATCTCCTGATAAGGGCACGGTCCAGAGAACAGTTAGAGGTCGGAGTAGCACTATCTCAAGTAGTACTACGACAGCACGGATGGATTCTAAATATTCCAAAATCGCAGCTGATTCAGACGACACGTCTGCTGTTTCTAGGGATGATTCTGGACACAGTACAGAAAAAGGTGTTTCTCCCGGAGGAGAAAGCCAGGGAGTTATCCGACCTAGTCAGGAACCTCCTAAAACCAGGCCAAGTGTCAGTGCATCAATGCACAAGGGTCCTGGGAAAAATGGTGGCTTCTTACGAAGCGATTCCATTCGGCAGATTCCACGCAAGAACTTTTCAGTGGGATCTGCTGGACAAATGGTCCGGATCGCATCTTCAAATGCATCAGCGGATAACCCTGTCTCCAAGGACAAGGGTGTCTCTCCTGTGGTGGTTGCAGAGTGCTCATCTTCTAGAGGGCCGCAGATTCGGCATTCAGGACTGGGTCCTGGTGACCACGGATGCCAGCCTGAGAGGCTGGGGAGCAGTCACACAGGGAAGAAATTTCCAGGGCTTGTGGTCAAGCATGGAAACGTCACTTCACATAAATATCCTGGAACTAAGGGCCATTTACAATGCCCTAAGTCAGGCAAGGCCTCTGCTTCAGGGTCAGCCGGTGCTGATCCAGTCGGACAACATCACGGCAGTTGCCCACGTAAACAGACAGGGCGGCACAAGAAGCAGGAGGGCAATGACGGAAGTTGCAAGGATTCCTCGCTGGGCGGAAAATCATGTGATAGCACTGTCAGCAGTGTTCATTCCGGGAGTGGACAACTGGGAAGCAGACTTCCTCAGCAGACACGATCTCCACCCGGGGGAGTGGGGACTTCACCCAGAAGTCTTCCACATGATTGTGAACCGTTGGGAAAAACCAAAGGTGGACATGATGGCGTCCCGCCTCAACAAAAAACTGGACAGATATTGCGCCAGGTCAAGGGACCCTCAGGCAATAGCTGTGGACGCTCTGGTAACACCGTGGGTGTACCAGTCAGTGTATGTGTTCCCTCCTCTGCCTCTCATACCCAAGGTACTGAGAATCATAAGAAGGAGAGGAGTAAGGACTATACTCGTGGCTCCGGATTGGCCAAGAAGGACTTGGTACCCGGAACTTCAAGAGATGCTCACGGAAGACCCGTGGCCTCTACCTCTAAGAAAGGACCTGCTCCAGCAGGGACCCTGTTTGTTCCAAGACTTACCGCGGCTGCGTTTGACGGCATGGCGGTTGAACGCCGGATCCTGAAGGAAAAAGGCATTCCGGATGAAGTCATCCCTACCCTGATCAAAGCCAGGAAGGATGTAACTGTGCAACATTATCACCGTATTTGGCGTAAATATGTTGCGTGGTGTGAGGCCAGGAAGGCCCCTACAGAGGAATTTCAACTGGGTCGTTTCCTGCATTTCCTGCAAACAGGACTGTCTATGGGCCTAAAATTAGGGTCCATCAAGGTTCAAATTTCGGCCCTGTCAGTATTCTTCCAAAAAGAACTAGCTTCAGTTCCTGAAGTCCAGACGTTTGTCAAGGGGGTAGTGCATATACAGCCTCCTTTTGTGCCTCCAGTGGCACCTTGGGATCTCAATGTAGTTTTGGGGTTCCTAAAATCACATTGGTTTGAACCACTCACCACTGTGGACTTAAAATATCTCACATGGAAAGTGGTAATGCTGTTAGCCCTGGCCTCAGCCAGGCGTGTCTCAGAATTGGCGGCTTTATCCTATAAAAGCCCTTACCTAATTTTTCATACGGACAGGGCAGAATTGAGGACTCGTCCTCAATTTCTCCCTAAGGTGGTTTCAGCATTTCACTTAAACCAGCCTATTGTGGTGCCTGCGGCTACTAGGGACTTGGAGGATTCCAAGTTGCTGGACGTAGTCAGGGCCCTGAAAATATAGTTTTCCAGGACGGCTGGAGTCAGAAAATCTGACTCGCTGTTTATCCTGTATGCACCCAACAAGCTGGGTGCTCCTGCTTCTAAGCAGACTATTGCTCGTTGGATTTGTAGTACAATTCAGCTTGCACATTCTGTGGCAGGCCTGCCACAGCCAAAATCTGTAAAAGCCCATTCCACACGGAAAGTGGGCTCATCTTGGGCGGCTGCCCGAGGGGTCTCGGCTTTACAACTTTGCCGAGCAGCTACTTGGTCAGGGGCAAACACGTTTGCTAAATTCTACAAATTTGATACCCTGGCTGAGGAGGACCTGGAGTTCTCTCATTCGGTGCTGCAGAGTCATCCGCACTCTCCCGCCCGTTTGGGAGCTTTGGTATAATCCCCATGGTCCTTTCGGAGTCCCCAGCATCCACTAGGACGTCAGAGAAAATAAGAATTTACTTACCGATAATTCTATTTCTCATAGTCCGTAGTGGATGCTGGGCGCCCATCCCAAGTGCGGATTGTCTGCAATACTTGTACATAGTTATTGTTAACTAATCGGGTTCTTGTTGTGAGCCATCTATTCAGAGGCTCCTCTGTTATCATGCTGTTAACTGGGTTTCATATCACAAGTTGTACGGTGTGATTGGTGTGGCTGGTATGAGTCTTACCCGGGATTCAAAATCCTTCCTTATTGTGTACGCTCGTCCGGGCACAGTATCCTAACTGAGGCTTGGAGGAGGGTCATAGGGGGAGGAGCCAGTGCACACCAGGTAGTCTTAAAGCTTTTACTTTTGTGCCCAGTCTCCTGCGGAGCCGCTATTCCCCATGGTCCTTTCGGAGTCCCCAGCATCCACTATGGACTATGAGAAATAGAATTATCGGTAAGTAAATTCTTATTTTTTTTCTGAGAGTGATAAACGTAAAAAGAGCAAAGGTTCAGGCGATCCTCTTTGCTCCGGTCTAGCCAAGGAGGGCTTGGTATCCGGTTTTTCAGGGTTGACTCATAGAAGATCCCTGGACTCCTCCTTTTCCTGAGGAACTGTTACAGCAAGTTCCGGGAGTGTATCAAGCATTTCCGCGCTTCTTCAGGCTAGAAAAGAAGTAACGGCAGAGCTTTACCACTGTAGTTGGCGTGTGTGTGTGTGTATATATATATATATATATATATATATATATATATATATATATATATTTCTCTAACGTCCTAGTGGATGCTGGGGACTCCGTAAGGACCATGAGGAATAGACTGGCTCCGCAGGAGACATGGGCACTTTAAGAAAGAATTTAGATTCTGGTGTGCTGTGGCTCCTCCCTCTATGTCCCTCCTCCAGACCTCAGTTTGAATCTGTGCCCGGACGAGCTGGGTGCTGTTCAGTGAGCTCTCCTGAGTTTGCTGTAAGAAAGTATTTTGTTAGGTTTTTTATTTTCAGGGAGCTCTGCTGGCAACAGACTCCCTGCATCGTGGGACAGAGGGGAGAGAAGCAGCCCTACTCTCTGAATATAGGTCATATTATAATTCTGTGGTCATGGAATAAAAGCTTGACGCGTATCGCTGGTCTTAGTTGCTGCCAGCTTCCTGGAAGCTGGCAGCAACTAAGACCAGCGATACGCGTCAAGCTTTTATTCCATGACCACAGACATCCCTTCTATCTGCCACTCATTTATCTGACAACAATTGGACTTACACACTCCTGCAGGATCCTCCTAAGTGCTATCATCTGGACACCCTGGACATACACCCCTGCTGCTACTGGATCTCGGTTTGCAATTGGAGAACCAAGGGGACTTTGTACTAAGAAACCGGGTAATATCCACAATTTAATTGCATTGAGGACTATTCGGAGGAATGAGCCCTAGTCGGAAATAAGTATCATTTGTTTTAATGGGGATAGAAGTGGTCCTACTTGCCTACTTGAGAGACTCTCAAATCTTTTTAAGTCCACTATACTGAAGCTTTTTTTAACAGTCATTTATATGGTTACATTTTTCCAGTACATATTGTAATAAATTGATGAATTTGGTTTTTACAAATACGCTTATCCGTTCATTAATTGAAACTCAGCCGGCGCCAGTATATACTCTTACCCTAGATCCATTTTTTTCAGGGACTAACCATCCCTATACCGGCAGCCGTTGACAGCGCACTCACCTCTGTAATTTTGTAAACGCACAGCACTGCAGCTGTGCGCCATTGCTCCATACACACCTCACATACTCCGGTCACTGTAAGGGTGCAGGGCGCAGGGGGGGGCGCCCTGGGCAGCATATGGACCTCTGTTGGCAAAAGTAAACATATATACAGTTGGGCACTGTATATATGTATGAGCCCCCGCCAAAAAGATATGTATTTTAGCGGGACAGAAGCCCGCCGTTGAGGGGACGGGGCTTCTCCCTCAGCACTCACCAGCGCCATTTTTTTCTCCACAGCTCCGCTGAGAAGAAGCTCCCCAGGCTCTCCCCTGCAGATCACGGTAGAAAAAGGGTAAAAAGAGAGGGGGGGTACATAATTAGGCGCTAAAAACACAAATACAGCAGCTACTGGGTTAACATTAAGTTACTGTGTTATTCCTGGGTTATATAGCGCTGGGGTGTGTGCTGGCATACTCTCTCTCTGTCTCACCAAAGGGCCTTGTGGGGTAACTGTCTTCAAAAAGGGCATTCCCTGTGTGTGTGGTGTGTCGGTACGCTTGTGTCGACATGTCTGATGAGGAAGGCTATGTGGAAGCAGAGCGGGAGCAAATGAATGTGGTGTCTCTGCCGACGGCACCGACATCTGATTGGATGGATATGTGGAAGGTTTTAAATGATAATGTTAATTCCTTGCATAAAAGGTTGGAAAAAGCTGAAGCCTCAGGACAGTCAGGGTCCCAACCCATGCCTGATCCTATGTCGCAGAGGCCGACAGGGTCTCAGAAGAGCCCACTATCCCAAATTATTGACACGGATACCGACATGGATTCTGACTCCAGTGTCGATTACGATGATGCAAGGTTACAGGCAAAGTTGGCTAAATCCATCCGTTATATGATTATAGCAATTAAGGATGTGTTGCACATCACAGAGGAAACCCCAGTCCCTGACAAGAGGGTTCATATGTATGGGGAAAAGAAGCCGGAGGTAACCTTTCCCCACTCACACGAGCTAAATGAGTTATGTGAAAAGGCTTGGGAATCTCCAGATAAAAAACTGCAGATTTCCAAAAGGATTCTTATGGCGTATCCTTTCCCGCCAACGGACAGGTTACGCTGGGAATCGTCCGCCTAGGGAGGACAAAGCTTTGACACGCTTATCCAAGAAGGTAGCCCTGCCGTCACAGGATACGGCTACCCTCAAAGATGCTGCGGATAGAAAACAGGAGGGTACCCTGAAGTCCTTTTATACACATTCATGTACATTACTGAGGCCGGCAATCGCGTCGGCTTGGGTGTGTAGTGCTGTAGCAGCATGGACGGATACCTTATCTGAGCAGCATGCCGCCACCACTAACAGAGCCAGAAGAAAGAAGAGTGGTGAGTACTAAGCCGGCATCCCGGATAGTGGGTCGCCGGCTATTATGGTGGCATGAGGTTACGGAGACGCACGGCTTCTGATCGGGACGGACTGCGTCTCCCGCTGTGTAACAACACAGATGCTGAACAGCGGACACGTGCAGATTTATTACGCTCGGTGAAGTGATAAAGTGGAAGTTGATAAAGGACCAGCCAGTCAGTTCCTAACTGTCATTTTTCAAACCCAGCCTGTGACATGAAAGTTAAAATATGATTGGCTGGTCCTTTTTTCACCTTCAACTTTATCACTTCACCGAGCTTAACAAATCTGCCCCACAGTACCCAGACTGGCAACAAAGCCATAAAAGGAGTTTGTCTCCATTTTATGCACTCAGACACAAACAGCCATTATAAAAAAGAGCAGGAAGACTGTGTGCCATTAAAGGGGCGGGGCTTCACTATGGGGGTAATTCCAAGTTGATCACAGCAGGAAATTTTTTAGCAGTTGGGCAAAACCATGTGCACTGCAGGGGAGGCAGATATAACGTGCAGAGAGAGAGAGAGAGATTTGGGTGTGGTGAGTTCAATCTGCAATCTAAATTGCAGTGTAAAAATAAAGCAGCCAGTATTTACCCTGCACAGAAACAAAATAACCGACCCAAATCTAACTCTCTCTGCAAATGTTATATCTGCCCCCATGCAGTGCACATGGTTTTGCCCAACTGCTAAAAAATGTCCTGCTTCGATCAACTTGGAATTACCCCCTATGAGCGGATCCAGAAGCTCACCAGCACCATTTTCCCTCCGCAGCTGACAAAGACGCTGACTGACAAGGACGCGCAGCTCCTCCGGAGAGACTCCAGTTTACCTCAGCGGTACCAGAGGATCATAGCAGGGGGGAGTGGTTATTAGTGTACTAAATCCCTAATCTAGGTACTTTGTCTGCAACCCGGTTAAGCTTGGCATTAGCGGTAAGGTCACAGTGTGCTGGCTCCATACTCTCTCTGTGTCTCCCTGGAAGGGATTTTTGTTGGTTAATTGTGCATTTAATCTTTTTATGTGTGTGTGTTTGCTGTCACTGTTACAGGCAAAGCGTGTGTTTCATGTAAGGCACAGTGTTCCTCTTCTCCAGGGGGTTCACTAGTGGGTACTCAGTGTAGTGTCCCTTCCCAGGCTAGCGGGGCAGATCCAGCATGGCTGGACTCCATTAGGGGAATGATTTCCAACATTTCTACTAAATTGTCCCGCAATGAGAAAGAGACGCAATATTTAAGACAATCTATGACTGAGCTTATGAAAAGAGACTGAGTACCCAAACCAGTGTCTCAGTCCCCTGCCATTTTTCCGCAAACACGTCCTTTGGCCCATATCCTGCAGTCTGACTCTGATGATGAGAGGGTCAGACATGGAGGAGGGTGAGGTGGACTCAGAGGCAGGGGAGGGTACTCTGTCACAGGAAATAGAGGCTATCAGAGAAGTTCTGAATATCCCTGATAAGGTGACAGAGAAGAGCGAGGAATCTCATTTTAATATAAAAAAGAAATCCTCAGCCACTTATCCTGTGTCAAAGGAACTAAATACCCTGTTTGAAGAACCGTGGGTTAATCCTTTTAGGAAATTTCGAGTCCCTAAAAGGTTGCTATCATTTCTGCTGCGGGGTACATTGGGCTCCACAAGGATAGACATAGGGGTGTAGAGTAGGATCTTGATCCGAAGCACCAACAGGCTCAAAAGCTTTGACCTTCTTCCCAAGATGCATAGCGCTGCCTCCTATATCACCCCGCCTCCGTGCACAGGAGCTCAGTTTGTAGTTGGTGCTTGCAGTGCAAGCATGTAACAGGAAGAGCTGCTCACAGCAGCTCTAGAAAAAGCTTTTTCTGAAGAAAAAAGAAGACTACAAGGGCTGCAGCAGAGGCACAGATTGTGCTGGATGTCAGTAGACATTGCCTGCTTGCAGCTCCATCTCTCCCCCAGTGGCGCTGTACACTCCCGTGCCCTGGTTCCTGGGTACCTACAGCAGGAGGCTCCGGTTTTCTTCCAAGTTAGTCACACACGGATCGCGTGGCCGCACTTCGGGAGGAGGTAAGTGGGTTCCGCTCGCGGGACCCGCACTTTATCGCGATCCAGCGCGGCCGGTGGGAGGCGGGCCGCGCGCGCTGACGGTGGACACTGTGGCAGTACAGGCGATCCCACTAGATCACCAGGGCATGGGCGCAGGTCGGGTTTTCTCTCTAAACCAATTCTTATATCGCCCACAGTACCCGGTGGTTTTGCCAGCAAGGGGGATAAGGCTTAGACCTGAAGCCCCTCCCCCAGCCCCAGGGCGCCATTTCCCGCAAATGTTCCCGCTCTGGAGCTGCATATCTGTCTTTTCCTCACTCCCAGTCAGTGTCTGCGGCGCCATTATCCCTCATCTCACTGTTCCTGGGACTGCTTGGGCAAATCCTCCTATGTAAAGCCGCCTGGTTGTCAGCGCTGTGCCTTTACATGACACTTAAGTATTCTACCTGCCTTTTTAGACAGTGATAGTTAAGAAAGAGTGCATTTAGTCAGGGTTTTATAGTACAATTACCCTGTGATATACATCCAGTTCTTACTGTGTACTGTTATATCTACTGTTATATAGCTGTGTAAGCTAGTCCAGTGCAGTATTATTGTCTGTAATAACCTCTGCATTGTACAAACTGTGACCTTCTGTGTGTGCATTTGATAGCTGAGTGTTGTCCATCTCGTGTCTTTCACTCAACTTACTATCCCTATATTCTAGAACCTGACGGGGCTTGGTGCGTCAGGTGTTATCTAATATAGGATTTTCACAAAGATATACTGTATTACGTATTTTTCTCTGTGATTTGGTCACCGTATCTCTCCTTTATCTCTGCTAGTGCTGACTACACTGCGCAGGGGTTTGGGATATTGTGCTGCTGATAATTGTACTGTGTTACCTCATACTGCAAGTTATATCATGTCTGCTTCTGAGGGTAACGGTTCTGGGGCGGAACACACTGCTGGTGTTGCTGAAGCCACAGGCACATATGAGGAGAATATAGCAGCTGTGGGCTCTGGTTCTGGGGTCTCCTTGCCCCCCAGTGGGACTGTGGCAACGGAGGCACTTTCTGACCCACCGTGGGCCGCTTTTTCCACGCTTCTGCATACGCTAGTTCATAAACTAACACCCCCTATGGGACCCCCAATGCCGGTACAACCGTATGTGGTCCCTGCAGCTAACCCGCCGTGGGCGGACGATTTATCTGCTCAATTGAAGAAGTTGAACCAGTCATTGACTACTAAAAAGTCTGACCAACGCTCGCCTACGTCCAAGGGGTCCTGTAAGCGAGCGCTTGTCTCCTCACAATCCACTGCTGTCGCTGACACCTCATCTGATGAAGACGGCACTTACACTGACCCCACAGGTTCTGACTCAGATACGGCTGATGGGGAGGGTGGTTCACATGTGTATGTTCCTGATCTTTTGGAGGCTATTAAGTTAATTTTACAGATTCCGGATGATCCCGAGCCATCCGTTCCTCCTAAGAAACCAGATAGGTTCAAGCGTTAGAAGGTGATTAAACAAGCTTTACCTCACTCTGACCACCTAGTGAATATACGTCAGGTACCCTGGGAAAACCCGGGTACGAAGTTTGTGCCTCAAAAGAAGATGCTGGCTCGCTATCCCCTCGCGCGGGAGCTGTCTAAGAATTGGGAAACGCCTCCTCCAGTGGACTCACATGTGGCTAGGATGGTGGTTTCCTCAGCTCTACCTGTCACTACCGTCACGTCTCTAAAGAAGCCTACGGATAAACGTGTGGAGGGTTGTCTGAAAGCGATTTACACCCTAATGGGTGCTGCACAAAGGCCCACTATTGCAGCTACTTGGGCTGCAGAGGCCATTGAAGCATGGGCCTTGGAGTTAGATGCTGAAATCTCCTCTGACCATGCTAGACAATGCTTGTCTTATATTGTCACAGCTTCTCGTTATATTAAAGAGGCTGCTTCTGATGCCGGTATCCTGGCAGCCAAGGCCTCTACTACGTCAGTCCTGGCTCACCGGATATTGGGGCTGAGATCCTGGTCTGTGGATCTGGACTCTAGAAAAACCCTGGAGGTACTCCCTTTTTAAGGGAGATATTCTGTTTGGGGAGGATTTCAATAAGATTGTGGCTGACTTGGCTATTGCCTGTCTGCCAAGTACTGCTCCTTCTGTGTCGAAGGCTAAAGTTACTTCCTTTCGCCCCTTTCATCCTTCAGGTAAAGCAAAAGGTCAGGCGTACAACAAGCAGGCCCGTACTTCCAAACCTGGTAAGCCTAAGCCCAAAAGAGCCTGGGTGGCGCATCAGCCAGCTTCCAAGACAGATAAGCCTGCCGCATGACGGGGCGGGCTTCCCTCTGGGGGATCCCAGGGTGGGGGGCCGGCTTCTAGGGTATACCCAGGAATGGTTGAAGACCACTTCAGATGCCTGGGTACGGGAAGTAGTCACTCGAGGTTACGCCATAGCCTTCAAAAACCGACCCACTCATCGATTTTGCCAGACAGATGTCCCGTTGGACAAGACAAGGGCAAACACTCTACATTCGGTGGTACAGACCCTCCTGGATACAGGAGTTGTAGTACAGGCGCCTCTTGCACAGAGGGGCCGGGGGTACTATTCTCAGCTGTTTCTAGTACCGAAACCGAATGGGTCCTCCCGACCCATTCTCAACCTCAAGGCATTGAACAGGTGTCACAACTGAGGGCCTGAGCTGACGGGAGGCAGCCCCCTTAGTTGTAGGGGCTGAGATGTAACGGAACCTGGGAGGTTGTATCAGACCCCTAGACATGTAAGTAACATGTAGAATAACTGCCCGAAGGCGTGACCACGACAACCAGGATAAAAGTCAATGATGTTTATTATGACAAACTCCGTAACACAGCAGCAGTAAAGGAAACATAAAAGTCAACAGAGGATAAATACAATTCCTGGGTACTACAGGGTGGCAAGGGCCACAGGCACTGGTAGAGTGAGACAGTTCTTATAATCTTCTAGTTGGAAAGTTCTTACCAGACCTGACTGTAGCAATGGAGAGAACCCAGGATCGTACCAGCTGGTGTTCCAGGAAAGGCTGGGTTGCTGAAGATAAAACGGCTGCTGTGGATACTGGCTGGAACCAGACTGTTGTTGGTACGGAGTGGATACTGGCTGGAACCAGTTAAATAATAAACGAACTTGAGAGCGATGAAATAATAATGAAGTTTGGAGTTTAAGAGCGGTGAAATAATAATACCGGTGGAGAGTGGTAAACTGCAGAAAGGACACCGTCCCTTTAAGAGAAGCTGTACACTGCTGGAAGCTGGGCTGGAAGCAGGTGATTGATGAAGTTTGGAGTTTGAGAGCGGTGAAATAATAATACCGGTGGAGAGTGGTAAACTGCAGAAAGGACACCGGCCCTTTAAGAGAAGCTGTACACTGCTGGAAGCTGGGCTGGAAGCAGGTGATTGATGAACTGGAAACAGGTGAGTCCAGAATGGATCGGAGAGTCAGGCTACACCGCAGATGGAATGCTGGTGCGGGTCTCTATAGCAGAAGTCTGGAGACAGGAGCTGGAACCTGGAAGACAACCACAGGAGAGAGACAAACTGGAACTAGGTTAGACAACCAAAGCACTGACGCCTTCCTTGCTCAGGCACAGCTTACTTATACCTGCAGCAAGGAAGGGGTTGGCTAGGCAATTATGCAAATCAACAATACAGACAGCAGATTGGTGGAAATGCTCAGATGACAAAATCCAAGATGGCTGCGCCCATGCAGACACTTGGAGGGAAGTTTGGTTTGTAATCCATGTGAGAATTGAAACAGTAATGGCGACGCCGGCCACAGGAGACAGGAGACGCCAGACTGACAAGCGCACATTTAACCACGCGGGCACAGCGGAGGCCGCGGCTGATGAAATCACCACTCTGACATTCTGCATGTGGAAACTCAGGAACAGCGGGATCCGGTCCTGGAACGCTGAGCCAGCCTTAGGAGGCATCTGAAGGGTAAGTAATGGCGTCCAGATACCCGGATCGTGACAACAGGTTTGTGAAGGTTTCCAAGTTCCGGATGGAAACCCTTCGCTCTATAGTTCTGGCCTTGGAACCTGGGGACTTCATGGTCTCCCTGGATATACAAGATGCTTACCTGCATATTCCTATAGCAGTGTCTCATCAGCAATACCTGAGATTTGCGATTGGCAACTGCCATTACCAGTTTCGGGCGTTACCTTTTGGTTTAACAACGGCTCAGCGAGTCTTTACAAAAGTCATGGTGGTGATGACGGTGGTACTCCGCCGTCAAGGGGTCAGGATACTGCCGAATTTGGACGACTTGTTAATCCTAGCAAATTCCCCAGAACTTCTCCTGCGTCATCTAGATGTGACGGTCCAGTTTCTGAAAGCCCACGGGTGGCTTATCAACTGGAAGAAGTCATCCCTGATCCCTGCTCAGAGCATGGTGCTTCTGGGAGCACTATTGGACACACACAACCAGCGGTTGTTCCTGTCTCAGGAGAAAGTCCTGAAACTTCAGGACAGGATTCGTTGCTTCCTATCTCGTCAGCAAGTGTCGATACATTCGGCGATGCAGGTGCTGGGCCTCATGGTGTCAGCATTCGACATGGTGGAGTACGCTCAATTTCACTCTCGCCCTCTCCAGAGGCTGATTCTAGCCAAATGGGACGGCCTGCCTCACCGGATCAGGTCTCAAATGATCTTGTTGACTCCGAAGGTCCGTCTGTCGCTGCTCTGGTGGCTCCAGGACCAACAACTGTGCAGGGACCGTCTGTTCTGGATATCCAACTAGGTCCTGTTGACGACAGATGCCAGTCTAAGAGGTTGGGGCGTGGTGCTGGAGCAACACTCACTTCAGGGTCGGTGGACCAAGGAGGAATCTTTCCCTCCTCTCGATCAATATTCTGGAGTTGCGGGCGGTCTTCAGTGCCTTGAACCTAGCCCAGCATTTAATTCAGAAACGTCCTGTTCAAGTACAGTCGGACAACGCCACCACAGAGGCTTACATAAATCATCAAAGCGGCACTCGAAGCCGCCTAACAATGAAGGAAGTCTCACGGATTCTACAGTGCGCAGAACGCCATCCACCAGCCATATCGGCATTATTCATTCCGGGAGTCCTGAATTGGGAAGCGGACTTTCTCAGTCGTCAGGACGTGCATGCCGGCGAGTGGGGCCTCCATCCAGAAGTGTTTCAACTCTTGGTGGAAAGGTGGGGCCTTCCAGACGTAGATCTGATGGCGTCTCGACACAATCACAAGGTTCCGGTCTTCGGAGCAAGGCCGAGGGATCCTCAAGCAGCATTTGTGGATGCGCTGGCGGTGCCTTGGAGGTTTCGACTGCCGTACGTGTTCCCTCCGGTGTCGCTCCTGCCCAGGGTAATTCGGAAGTTCAAGCAAGAAAGAGGAATTCTGCTTCTCATAGCTCCAACGTGGCCCAGACGGCACTGGTTCTCAGACCTGCAGGGCCTATCGTCAGATCGTCCAATTCTACTTCCACAATTTATTTATTAATTTATTAACAGTTTCTTATATAGCGCAGCAAATTCCGTTGCGCTTTACAATTTGAAATAACAATAACAAACTGGGTGATAACAGTCATAGAGGTAGGAAGGCCCTGCTCGCAAGCTTACAATCTATAGGGAAATAGGCATATGTACACAAGGAAAGGTGCTATCTATTGCATAGAATGAACAGACGTGAGGATATGTGTGGACTGTACAGAGTGGATGTAATTTGATAGGAAGGTTTATGAAAGTTATGTGGGCGGTTCAGGAATTTGATACACTTGCCTAAAGAGGTGAGTTTTGAGGGAACGCTTGAAGGTTTGGAGACTAGAGGAGAGTCTTATTGTGCGTGGTAGGGCATTCCACAGAGTGGGTGCAGCCCGATGAAAGTCCTGCAGTCGTGAGTGGGAGCGAGTAATGAGTGGATGAGAGACGCAGGTCTTGTGAAGAGCGAAGAGGTCGGGTTGGGAGATATTTTGTGATAAGCGAAGTGATGTACGTTGGTGTAGTTTGGTTAATGGCATTGTGTGTGAGTAAAAGTATTTTATATTGAATGCGGTAGAGTACAGGTAACCAATGGAGGGACTGACCGAGTGGATCTGCAGACGATGAACGTCTAGCGAGGAAGATAAGCCTCGCCGCTGCATTCAGAATGGATTGTAGTGGTGAGAGTTTCGTTTTGGGAAGACCAGTTAGGAGACTATTGCAATAATCAATGCGGGAGATAATGAGAGCGTGGATTAGAGTTTTAACAGTGTCTTGTGTAAGGTATGGTCGTATTTTGGATATGTTTTTTAGATGCATGTAACATGATCTTGAGACAGATTGAATGTGGGGAACAAAGGACAGATCAGAGTCAAGGATGACACCTAGGCAGCGAGCTTGTGGGGTAGGGTAGATAGTCGAGTTTTCAACAGTGATAGAGATATCAGGTTGGTACCTACTATTGGCCGGTGGAAATATAATTAACTCTGTCTTTGAAATATTAAGTTTGAGGTGGCGAGATGTCATCCAGGATGAGATGGCAGAAAGGCATTCAGTGACACGGTCCAGTACAGATAGGGACAAGTCAGGGGAGGATAGGTAGATTTGAGTATCATCTGCGTACAGATGATACTGGAAACCAAAAGAGCTGATTAGTTTACCAATTGATGAGGTATAGATAGAGAAAAGCAGAGGACCCAAGACTGAGCCTTGCGGTACTCCAACTGAAAGAGGTAGCGAAGAGGAGGTAGATTCAGAGAAGCGAACACTGAAGGAGCGATTAGATAGGTACGATAGGAACCAAGAAAGGGCTGTGTCTTTAAGACCTAGGGATTGTAGTGTCTGTATGAGAAGAGAGTGGTCTACAGTGTCAAATGCAGCAGATAGGTCTAGAAGAATAAGTAGTGAGTAGTGGCCTTTAGACTTCGTAGTGACCAAATCATTAACCACTTTAGTCAGTGCCGTCTCTGTGGAATGTTGGGAACGGAAGCCTGACTGAAGTGGGTCCAACAAAGTGTATGAGTTAAGAAAGTGTGTGAGTCGAGTGTAGGCAAGTCTCTCAAGTAGCTTAGAGAGACAAGGGAGCTGAGAGATAGGGCGGTAGTTTGAGAGAGCATTAGGGTCAGAATTTTGTTTTTTTAAAATGGGAGTAATCACTGCATGCTTGAAGAGTGAAGGAAAAATACCAGTAGAGAGAGAGAGATTACAGATGTTAGTTAAGGTAGGGATGAGCACCAGAGACAGAGCTTTACTTATTTGTGAGGGTAAACAACGCCCAGACCTCCTCGTTCAGGGCCCCTGTGTCTACCAGGAACTAGCCCGGCTGTCTTTGACGGCGTGGCTCTTGAAGCTTCCGTCTTAAGGGCTAAAGGGTTTCTGATGCGGTCATTCAAACTATGTTGTGGGCCCGGAAACCGGCTTCTGCTCGGATTTACTATAGGGTCTGGCATGCTTACTTTGTTTGGTGCGCATCTAACGATTATGACACTTCCAAGTTTAGTATAGCCAAGTTGTTGGCTTTTCTTCAGCAGTGCCTAGATTTAGGGCTGCGTCTGGCCTCCCTCAAGGTTCAAATATCTGCCTTGTCGGTGTGGTTTCAGAGAAAAATTGCGACCTTACCTGATGTGCATACCTTTACTCCGGGCGTGTTGCGTATCCAACCTCCCTATGTCCCGCCTGTGGCTCCTTGCAACTTGTCGGTGGTTTTGGAGGCGTTACAAGAGTCTCCGTTTGAACCTCTTGGTTCAGCTGATCTTAAGTGGCTTTCCCTTAAGGTGGTGTTTCTACTGGCTATTGCTTCAGCTAGAAGAGTGTCGGATTTGGGTGCCTTGTCCTGTAGATCCCCATATCTGATATTTCACCGTGACCGGGCGGTTCTTAGGACTCGTCCCGGCTATCTACCTAAGGTGGTTTCTTTGTTCCACCTTAATCAGGAGATTGTAGTTCCGGCACTTGTTTCTCCTGATCTGTCTCCCAAAGAGCGGTCTTTGGATGTGGTACGGGCTCTCTGTATCTATGTGAAGAGAACTGCTTCTATTAGGAAATCTGATTCTCTTTGTGCTGTTTGGATTTCACAAACGGGGCTGGCCTGCTCACAAGCGAATTCTGGCCAGATGGATTAGAATGGTGATTGCACATGCTTATGTGAAGGCTGGTCTCTCTGCTCCTGATCACATTAAGGCCCATTCTACTCGGTCTGATTGATCTTCTTGGGCGGCCCAACGTGGTGCGACCCTTGAACAATTGTGCAAGGCGGCTACGTGGTCCTCTGTGGATGCGTTCATAAGGTTCTATGCCTTCGATACTGCCGCGTCCCAGGATGCTTCCTTTGGACGCCAGGTTCTTGTGCCCGCTACAGTGCGTCCCCTCCCATAAGGAACTGCTTTAGGACATCCCCTATGTCTATTCTTGTGGAGCCCAGTGTACACCGCAGCAGAAAACGAGTTTTATGGTAAGAACTTACCTTTTTTAAAACTCTTTCTGCGAGGTACACTGGGCTCCACAAGGCGCCCACCCTGACGCACTTAGCTTCTTTGGGTTGGTATGGCATTAGCCGCTGACACTACTCCTGTCGGGAGAGTGTGGTGTTTGTGGCAACTGGCAGATGTCTCTTTTACTTGCTACTGCATTGGGCTGGTTAACAAAACTGAGCTCCTGTGCACGGAGGCGGGGTGATATAGGAGGCGGCGCTATGCATCTTGGGAAGAAGGTCAAAGCTTTTGAGCCTGTTGGTGCTTCGGATCAAGATCCTACTCTACATCCCTATGTCTATCCTTGTGGAGCCCAGTGTACCTCGCAGAAAGAGTTTTAACAAAGGTAAGTTCTTACCATAAAACTCGTTTTCCTCCTGAGGATAGGAAAAAATGGGAAAATCCACCGATAGTGGATGCATCAGTCTCCAGGCTGTCACGAAAAATTGCATTGCCTGTCCTGGGTGCAGCCTCCCTGAAAGACGTGGCTGATTGTAGAATTGAGACCACACTCAAATCCTTGTATACAGCTGCTGGAGTGGCCCAGAGACTCGCTATAGCATGTGGGTGGATTACGCGAGCCATTGCCAAATGGTCGAGTAACCTAATTGAGGGGTTAGATACCTTGCCTCAAGGGGAGATTATTTTACTCCTGCAACATATACAGGACTCTGCAAACTTTATGGTGGAAGTCATAAAAGAAATAGGCTTGCTTAATGCACGCACCGCTGCTATAGCAGTGTCAGCGCGTAGGGGCTTATGGCTACACCAGTGGACTGCTGACGCGGACTCCAGGAAAGGCGTGGAAGGCCTACCCTTCACAGGAGAGGCCTTATTTGGAGATGAACTAGACAAGTGGATCTCCGGGTAAGTCCACATATCTTCCTTCTGCAGCTCCCCCAGCTAGGAAGGCTTACTCAGGTCCCAGTTTAAAGTCCTTTCGGACGGCCAAGTTTAGGGGCAAACCCAGAGGTTCTTCTACAGCCACCAGAGGCGCTAGAGGTAAACCACGAGAACCAGCAACTGCTGGTTCACAGGAACAGAGCTCAAGCTCTTCAAAACAGCATGATGAGGGACCGCGATGCCTGGAAGACTGGCAGGTGGGAGCCCGACTAAAATTCTTCAGTCACATTTGGACAAGTTCGTGCCAGGATCCCTTGGTCATAGATCTTATTTCCCAGGGCTACAGACTGGAGTTCCAGGAACTCCCATCTCACAGATTCTTCAAATCCGGCTTACCGGTTTCACAAGAGACAAGTGTAACTTTACAGGACGCCATTCAAAAACTGGTACAGACTCAGGGCATTGTTCCAGTTCCACCTCATCTGCAAAACGAGTATTACTCCAACTTGTTTGTAGTACCGAAACCGAACGGTTCGGTAAAACCGATTCTGAACCTCAAGTCGTTGAACCCGTACTTACGAGTGTTCAAATTCAAGATGGAGTCTCTGAGAGCGGTGATCTCAGGTCTGGAGGAGGGGGAATTCCTAGTGTCTCTGGATATCAAAGATGTGTACCTTCACATTCCGATCTGGCCGCCTCATCAGGCTTATCTACGGTTTGCACTGCAGGACTGTCACTACCAGTTCCAGACCCTATCATTTAGTCTTTCCACGGCACCGAGAGTGTTCACCAAAGTGATGGCAGAGATGATGTTTCTACTCCGCAAACTGGGAGTGAACATAATTACGTACCTGGACGATCTTCTAATAAAGGCACCGTCCAGGGATCGGTTGATGGACAGCATGGGCCTCTCAACCAGATTACTCCTGTATCACAGGTGGATTCTGAACTTACCAAAAGCTCACCTGGAACCGACACAGAGGCTTCCTTTCCTGGGAGTGATACTAGTCACAGAGTCTCTGAGAGTGTTCCTTCCCTTTGAGAAGGCTACGGTAAGCCAGTCGATGGTTCGGGCTGTCCTGAAGCCAACCCGGATCTCAGTGCATTTGCCTTCTGGGGAAAATGGTGACCTCTTACGAGGCGCTTCAGTACGGAAGGTTTCATGCGAGGACCTTCCAGCTAGATCTGTTGAAAAAATGGTCCGGATCGCATCTTCACATACTGCAGAGGATCGGTCTGTCGCCAAGAGCCAGGATCTCCCTTCTGTGGTGGCTACAGACTTCTCACCTTATCAAGGGACGGAGGTTCGGGATTCAGAATTGGATTCTGCTAACCACAGACACAAGCCTCAGAGGTTGGGGAACAGTCACCCAAGGGGTGCAGTATCACGGAAGATGGTAAACTCAGGAAGTCGTCCTTCCAATAAACATCCTGGAACTCAGGGCTATCTACAACGCCCTTCTGCAGGCCTCTTCTCTACTTCGGAATCAGGTCATTCAAGTCCAGTCGGACAATGTGACGGCGGTAATGTACATAAACCGACAGGGCGGAACGAAAAGCAGAGCAGCAATGCCAGAGGTGTCAAGAATTCTCCCCTGGGCAGAAAATACGCCGTGGCGTTGTCGGCGATCGGTGGGGCTATCCGCCGATCGACATGATGGCCTCTCGACTCAACAAGAAGCTCAGTTCCAGATCGAGAGACCCACAAGCAGTGGCGGTAGACGCACTTCCACTTTCTGCTACGGGGTACACTGGGCTCCACAAGGATTGGACAACGGGGGTGTAGAGTAGGATCTTGATCCGAGGCACCAACAGGCTCAAAGCTTTGACTGTTCCCAGAATGCACAGCGCCTCCTCCTCTATAACCCCGCCTCCCTGCACAGGAGCTCAGTTTTGTAAGTTGGTGCTGCAGTAAAGAGGCACTTAACAGAGGGGCTGCTCCAGGCAGCCCTAAGAAAAGCTTTTTATGAAGAAAGTGAAGACTTCAAGGGCAGCAGCGGTGGTAAATGTCAGAAGACATTCACTGCTGCAGCTCCTGCTCTCCCCAGCGGCGCTGAACACTCCCGAGCCCTACAGCGGAGGCTCCAGTTTTCTTCACGTTCGACACACACAGCTGGGGCTCTCCAGGATCGCGTGGCCGCGCTTCGGGAGGTGGTGAGTGGGTCCCACTTGTGGGACCCGGTCTTTATCGTGATCCGGCGCGGTCAGTGGAAGGCGGGCCACGCGCGCTGGCGGTGGACACTGGCAGTACAGGCGATCCCACAAGATCACCAGGGCATGGGCGCAGGTCAGGTTTTCTCTCTAAACCGGTTTTTATATCGCCCACAGTACCCAGTGTTTTTGCCAGCAGGGGGATAAGGCTTAGACCTGAAGCCCCTCCCCCAGCCCCAGGGCGCCATTTTCAGCAAGTGTTCCCGCCCTGGAGCTGCATCTCTGTCTTTCCTTACTCCCTGTCAGTGTCTGCGGCGCCATTATCCCTCAGCTCACTGTTCCTGGGACTGCTTGGGCAAATCCTCCTATGTAAAGCCGCCTGGTCGTCAGCGCTGTGCCTTTACATGACACTTAAGTATTCTACCTGCCTTTTTAGACAGTGATAGTTAAGAAAGAGTGCATTTAGTCATGGTTTTATAGTACAATTACCCTGTGATATACATCCAGTTCTTACTGTGTAGTGTTATATCTATTGACTACATAGCTATATATATAAGCTAGTCCAGTGCAGTATTATTGTCAGTAATAACCTCTGCATTGTACAAACTGAGTGTTGTCCATTTCGTGTCTTTCACTCAACTTGCTATCCCTATATTCTATAACCTGAGGGGGCTTGGTGCGTCAGGTTTAGTCTAATATAGTATTTTCACAAAGATATACTGTATTACATATTTTTTTCTGTGATTTAGTCACCATATCTCTCCTTTATCTCTGCTGGTGCTGACTACACTGCACAGGGGTTTGGGTTTAGAGGTATAGTGCTGCTGATAATTGTACTGTGTTACCTCATACTGCAAGTTATATCATGTCTGCTTCTGAGGGTAACGGTTCTGGGGCTGAACACACTACAGGTGTTGCTGAAGCCACAGACCCATATGAGGAGAATATAGCAGCTGTGGGCTCCTTGCCCCCCAGTGGGACTGTGGCAACGGAGGCACATTCTGACCCACCGTGGGACGCTTTTTCCACGCTTCTGCATACGCTAGTTCATAAACTAACACCCCCTATGGGACCCCCAATGCCGATACACCCGTATGTGGTCCCTGCAGCTAACCCGCCGTGGGCGTACGATTTATCTGCTCAATTGAAGAAGTTGAACCAGTCATTGACTACTAAAAAGTCTCGCCTAAGTCCAAGGGATCCTCTAAGCGAGTGCTTGTCTCCTCACAATCCACTGCTGTCGCTGACACCTCATCTGATGAAGATGGCACGTACACTGACCCCACAGGTTCTGACTCAGACACGGCTGATGGGGAGGGTAGTTCACATGTGGATGTTCCTGATCTTTTGGAGGCTATTAAGTTAATTCTACAGATTACGGATGATCCCGATCCATCCGTCCCTCCTAAGAAACCAGATAGGTTCAAGCGTCAGAAGGTGGTTAAACAAGTTTTACCTCACTCTGACCACCTAGTGGATATACATCAGGAACCCTGGGAAAACCCGGGTATGAAGTTTGTGCCTCAAAAGAAGATGCTGGCTCGCTATCCTCTCGCGCCAGAGCTGTCTAAGAATTGGGAAACGCCTCCTCCAGGGGACTCGCATGTGGCTAGGATGGTGGTTTCCTTAGCTCTACCTGTCACTACCATCACGTCTCTAAAAGAGCCTACGGATAAACGTGTAGAGGGTTGTCTAAAAGCGATTTACACCCTAATGGGTGCTGCACAAAGGCCCACTATTGCAGCTACTTGGGCTGCAGAGGCCATTGAAGCATGGGCCTTGGAGTTAGATGCTGAAATCTCCTCTGACCATGCTAGACAATGCTTGTCTTATATTGTCACAGCTTCTCGTTATATTAAAGAGGCGGCTTCTGATGCCGGTATCCTGGCAGCCAAGGTCTCTACTACGTCAGTCCTGGCTCACCGGATATTGTGGCTGAGATCCTGGTCTGTGGATCTGGACTCTAGAAAAACCCTGGAGGTACTCCCTTTTTAAGGGAGCTATTCTGTTTGGGGAGGATTTCAGGTAAAGCAAAAGGTCAGGCGTACAACAAGCAGGCCCGTACTTCCAAACCTGGTAAGCCTAAGCCCAAAAGAGCCTGGGCGGCCCATCAGCCAGCTTCCAAGACAGATAAGCCTGCCGCATGACGGGGCGGGCTTCCCTCTGGGGGATCCCAGGGTGGGGGGCCGGCTTCTAGGGTATACCCAGGAATGGTTGAAGACCACTTCAGATGCCTGGGTACGGGAAGTCGTCACTCGAGGTTACACCATAGCCTTCAAAAACCGACCCACTCATCGATTTTGCCAGACAGATGTCCCGTTGGACAAGACAAGGGCAAACACTCTACATTCGGTGGTACAGACCCTCCTGGATACAGGAGTTGTAGTACAGGTGCCTCTTGCACAGAGGGGCCGGGGGTACTATTCTCAGCTGTTTCTAGTACCGAAACCGAATGGGTCCTCCCGACCCATTCTCAACCTCAAGGCATTGAACAGGTTTGTGAAGGTTTCCAAGTTCCGGATGGAAACCCTTCGCTCTATAGTTCTGGCCTTGGAACCTGGGGACTTCATGGTCTCCCTGGATATACAAGATGCTTACCTGCATATTCCTATAGCAGTGTCTCATCAGCAATACCTGAGATTTGCGATTGGCAACTGCCATTACCAGTTTCGGGCGTTACATTTTGGTTTAACAACGGCTCAGCGAGTCTTTACAAAAGTCATGGTGGTGATGACGGTGGTACTCCGCCGTCAAGGGGTCAGGATACTGCCGTATTTGGATGACTTGTTAATCCTAGCAAATTCCCCAGAACTTCTCCTGCGTCATCTAGATGTGACGGTCCGGTTTCTGAAAGCCCACGGGTGGCTCATCAACTGGAAGAAGTCATCCCTGATCCCTGCTCAGAGCATGGTGCTTCTGGGAGCACTATTGGACACACACAACCAGCGGTTGTTCCTGTCTCAGGAGAAAGTCCTGAAACTTCAGGACAGGATTCGTTGCTTCCTATCTCGTCCGCAAGTGTCGATACATTCGGCGATGCAGGTGCTGGGCCTCATGGTGTCAGCATTCGACATGGTGGAGTACGCTCAATTTCACTCTCGCCCTCTCCAGAGGCTGATTCTAGCCAAATGGGACGGCCTGCCTCACCGGATCAGGTCTCAAATGATCTTGTTGACTCCGAAGGTCTGTCTGTCGCTGCTCTGGTGGCTCTGGGACCAACAACTGTGCAGGGGCCGTCTGTTCTGGATATCCGACTAGGTCCTGTTGACGACAGATGCCAGTCTAAGAGGTTGGGGCGTGGTGCTGGAGCAACACTCCCTTCAGGGTCGGTGGACCAAGGAGGAATCTTTCCCTCCTCTCGATCAATATTCTGGAGTTGCGGGCGGTCTTCAATGCCTTGAACCTAGCCCAGCATTTAATTCAGAAACGTCCTGTTCAAGTACAGTCGGACAACGCCACCACAGTGGCTTACATAAATCATCAAAGCGACACTCGAAGCCGCCTAACAATGAAGGAAGTCTCACGGATTCTACAGTGCGCAGAACGCCATCCACCAGCCATATCGGCATTATTCATTCCGGGAGTCCTGAATTGGGAAGCGGACTTTCTCAGTCGTCAGGACGTGCATGCCGGCGAGTGGGGCCTCCATCCAGAAGTGTTTCAACTCTTGGTGGAAAGGTGGGGCCTTCCAGACGTAGATCTGATGGCGTCTCGACACAATCACAAGGTTCCGGTCTTCGGAGCAAGGCCGAGGGATCCTCAAGCAGCATTCGTGGATGCGCTGGCGGTGCCTTGGAGGTTTCGACTGCCGTACATGTTCCCTCCGGTGTCGCTCCTGCCCAGGGTAATTCGGAAGTTCAAGCAAGAAAGAGGAATTCTGCTTCTCATAGCTCCAACGTGGCCCAGACGGCACTGGTTCTCAGACCTGCAGGGCCTATCGTCAGATCGTCCAATTCTACTTCCACAACGCCCAGACCTCCTCGTTCAGGGCCCCTGTGTCTACCAGGAACTAGCCCGGCTGTCTCGTGGCTCTTGAAGCTTCCGTCTTAAGGGCTAAAGGGTTTTCTGAGGCGGTCATTCAAACTATGTTGTGGGCCCGGAAACCGGCTTCTGCTCGGATTTACTATAGGGTCTGGCTTTCTTACTTTGTTTGGTGCGCATCTAACGATTATGACGCTTCCAAGTTTAGTATAGCCAAGTTGTTGGCTTTTCTTCAGCAGTGCCTAGATTTAGGGCTGCGTCTGGCCTCCCTCAAGGTTCAAATATCTGCCTTGTCGGTGTGGTTTCAGAGAAAAATTGCGACCTTACCTGATGTGCATACCTTTACTCAGGGCGTGTTGCGTATCCAACCTCCCTATGTCCCGCCTGTGGCTCCTTGCAACTTGTCGGTGGTTTTGGAGGCGTTACAAGAGTCTCCGTTTGAACCTTTTGGTTCAGCTGATCTTAAGTGGCTTTCCCTTAAGGTGGTGTTTCTACTGGCTATTGCTTCAGCTAGAAGAGTGTCGGATTTGGGTGCCTTGTCCTGTAGTTCCCCATATCTGATATTTCACCGTGACCGGGCGGTTCTTAGGACTCGTCCCGGCTATCTACCTAAGGTGGTTTCTTTGTTCCACCTTAATCAGGAGATTGTAGTTCCGGCACTTGTTTCTCCTGATCTGTCTCCCAAAGAGCGGTCTTTGGATGTGGTACGGGCTCTCTGTATCTATGTGAAGAGAACTGCTTCTATTAGGAAATCTGATTTTCTTTGTGCTGTTTGGATTTCACAAACTGGGCTGGCCTGCTCACAAGCGAATTCTGGCCAGATGGATTAGAATGGTGATTGCACATGCTTATGTGAAGGCTGGTCTCTCTGCTCCTGATCACATTAAGGCCCATTCTACTCTGTCTGATTGATCTTCTTGGGCGGCCCAACGTGGTGCGACCCTTGAACAATTGTGCAAGGCGGCTACGTGGTCCTCTGTGGATGCGTTCATAAGGTTCTATGCCTTCGATACTGCCGCGTCCCAGGATGCTTCCTTTGGACGCCGGGTTCTTGTGCCCGCTACAGTGCGTCCCCTCCCATAAGGAACTGCTTTAGGACATCCCCTATGTCTATCCTTGTGGAGCCCAGTGTACACCGCAGCAGAAAACGAGTTTTATGGTAAGAACTTACCTTTTTTAAAACTCTTTCTGCGAGGTACACTGGGCTCCACAAGGCGCCCACCCTGACGCACTTAGCTTCTTTGGGTTGGTATGGCATTAGCCGCTGACACTACTCCTGTCGGGAGAGTGTGGTGTTTGTGGCAACTGGCAGATGTCTCTTTTACTTGCTACTGCATTGGGCTGGTTAACAAAACTGAGCTCCTGTGCACGGAGGCGGGGTGATATAGGAGGCGGCGCTATGCATCTTGGGAAGAAGGTCAAAGCTTTTGAGCCTGTTGGTGCTTCGGATCAAGATCCTACTCTACATCCCTATGTCTATCCTTGTGGAGCCCAGTGTACCTCGCAGAAAGAGTTTTAACAAAGGTAAGTTCTTACCATAAAACTCGTTTTTCTCCTGAGGATAGGAAAAAATGGGAAAATCCACCGATAGTGGATGCATCAGTCTCCAGGCTGTCACGAAAAATTGCATTGCCTGTCCTGGGTGCAGCCTCCCTGAAAGACGTGGCTGATTGTAGAATTGAGACCACACTCAAATCCTTGTATACAGCTGCTGGAGTGGCCCAGAGACTCGCTATAGCATGTGGGTGGATTACGCGAGCCATTGCCAAATGGTCGAGTAACCTAATTGAGGGGTTAGATACCTTGCCTCAAGGGGAGATTATTTTACTCCTGCAACATATACAGGACTCTGCAAACTTTATGGTGGAAGTCATAAAAGAAATAGGCTTGCTTAATGCACGCACCGCTGCTATAGCAGTGTCAGCGCGTAGGGGCTTATGGCTACACCAGTGGACTGCTGACGCGGACTCCAGGAAAGGCGTGGAAGGCCTACCCTTCACAGGAGAGGCCTTATTTGGAGATGAACTAGACTAGTGGATCTCCGGGTAAGTCCACATATCTTCCTTCTGCAGCTCCCCCAGCTAGGAAGGCTTACTCAGGTCCCAGTTTAAAGTCCTTTCGGACGGCCAAGTTTAGGGGCAAACCCAGAGGTTCTTCTACAGCCACCAGAGGCGCTAGAGGTAAACCACGAGAACCAGCAACTGCTGGTTCACAGGAACAGAGCTCAAGCTCTTCAAAACAGCATGATGAGGGACCGCGATGCCTGGAAGACTGGCAGGTGGGAGCCCGACTAAAATTCTTTAGTCACATTTGGACAAGTTCGTGCCAGGATCCCTTGGTCATAGATCTTATTTCCCAGGGCTACAGACTGGAGTTCCAGGAACTCCCATCTCACAGATTCTTCAAATCCGGCTAACCGGTTTCACAAGAGACAAGTGTAACTTTACAGGACGCCATTCAAAAACTGGTACAGACTCAGGGCATTGTTCCAGTTCCACCTCATCTGCAAAACGAGTATTATTCCAACTTGTTTGTAGTACCGAAACCGAACGGTTCGGTAAAACCGATTCTGAACCTCAAGTCGTTGAACCCGTACTTACGAGTGTTCAAATTCAAGATGGAGTCTCTGAGAGCGGTGATCTCAGGTCTGGAGGAGGGGGAATTCCTAGTGTCTCTGGATATCAAAGATGTGTACCTTCACATTCCGATCTGGCCGCCTCATCAGGCTTATCTACGGTTTGCACTGCAGGACTGTCACTACCAGTTCCAGACCCTATCATTTAGTCTCTCCACGGCACCGAGAGTGTTCACCAAAGTGATGGCAGAGATGATGTTTCTACTCCGCAAACTGGGAGTGAACATAATTACGTACCTGGACGATCTTCTAATAAAGGCACCGTCCAGGGAGCGGTTGTTGGACAGCATGGGCCTCTCAACCAGATTACTCCTGTATCACAGGTGGATTCTGAACTTACCAAAAGCTCACCTGGAACCGACACAGAGGCTTCCTTTCCTGGGAGTGATACTAGTCACAGAGTCTCTGAGAGTGTTCCTTCCCTTTGAGAAGGCTACGGTAAGCCAGTCGATGGTTCGGGCTGTCCTGAAGCCAACCCGGATCTCAGTGCATTTGCCTTCTGGGGAAAATGGTGACCTCTTACGAGGCGCTTCAGTACGGAAGGTTTCATGCGAGGACCTTCCAGCTAGATCTGTTGAAAAAATGGTCCGGATCGCATCTTCACATACTGCAGAGGATCGGTCTGTCGCCAAGAGCCAGGATCTCCCTTCTGTGGTGGCTACAGACTTCTCACCTTATCAAGGGACGGAGGTTCGGGATTCAGAATTGGATTCTGCTAACCACAGACACAAGCCTCAGAGGTTGGGGAACAGTCACCCAAGGGGTGCAGTATCACGGAAGATGGTAAACTCAGGAAGTCGTCCTTCCAATAAACATCCTGGAACTCAGGGCTATCTACAACGCCCTTCTGCAGGCCTCTTCTCTACTTCGGAATCAGGTCATTCAAGTCCAGTCGGACAATGTGACGGCGGTAATGTACATAAACCGACAGGGCGGAACGAAAAGCAGAGCAGCAATGCCAGAGGTGTCAAGAATTCTCCCCTGGGCAGAAAATACGCCGTGGCGTTGTCGGCGATCGGTGGGGCTATCCGCCGATCGACATGATGGCCTCTCGACTCAACAAGAAGCTCAGTTCCAGATCGAGAGACCCACAAGCAGTGGCGGTAGACGCACTTCCACTTTCTGCTACGGGGTACACTGGGCTCCACAAGGATTGGACAACGGGGGTGTAGAGTAGGATCTTGATCCGAGGCACCAACAGGCTCAAAGCTTTGACTGTTCCCAGAATGCACAGCGCCTCCTCCTCTATAACCCCGCCTCCCTGCACAGGAGCTCAGTTTTGTAAGTTGGTGCTGCAGTAAAGAGGCACTTAACAGAGGGGCTGCTCCAGGCAGCCCTAAGAAAAGCTTTTTATGAAGAAAGTGAAGACTTCAAGGGCAGCAGCGGTGGTAAATGTCAGAAGACATTCACTGCTGCAGCTCCTGCTCTCCCCAGCGGCGCTGAACACTCCCGAGCCCTACAGCGGAGGCTCCAGTTTTCTTCACGTTCGACACACACAGCTGGGGCTCTCCAGGATCGCGTGGCCGCGCTTCGGGAGGTGGTGAGTGGGTCCCACTTGTGGGACCCGGTCTTTATCGTGATCCGGCGCGGTCAGTGGAAGGCGGGCCACGCGCGCTGGCGGTGGACACTGGCAGTACAGGCGATCCCACAAGATCACCAGGGCATGGGCGCAGGTCAGGTTTTCTCTCTAAACCGGTTTTTATATCGCCCACAGTACCCAGTGTTTTTGCCAGCAGGGGGATAAGGCTTAGACCTGAAGCCCCTCCCCCAGCCCCAGGGCGCCATTTTCAGCAAGTGTTCCCGCCCTGGAGCTGCATCTCTGTCTTTCCTTACTCCCTGTCAGTGTCTGCGGCGCCATTATCCCTCAGCTCACTGTTCCTGGGACTGCTTGGGCAAATCCTCCTATGTAAAGCCGCCTGGTCGTCAGCGCTGTGCCTTTACATGACACTTAAGTATTCTACCTGCCTTTTTAGACAGTGATAGTTAAGAAAGAGTGCATTTAGTCATGGTTTTATAGTACAATTACCCTGTGATATACATCCAGTTCTTACTGTGTAGTGTTATATCTATTGACTACATAGCTATATATATAAGCTAGTCCAGTGCAGTATTATTGTCAGTAATAACCTCTGCATTGTACAAACTGAGTGTTGTCCATTTCGTGTCTTTCACTCAACTTGCTATCCCTATATTCTATAACCTGAGGGGGCTTGGTGCGTCAGGTTTAGTCTAATATAGTATTTTCACAAAGATATACTGTATTACATATTTTTTTCTGTGATTTAGTCACCATATCTCTCCTTTATCTCTGCTGGTGCTGACTACACTGCACAGGGGTTTGGGTTTAGAGGTATAGTGCTGCTGATAATTGTACTGTGTTACCTCATACTGCAAGTTATATCATGTCTGCTTCTGAGGGTAACGGTTCTGGGGCTGAACACACTACAGGTGTTGCTGAAGCCACAGACCCATATGAGGAGAATATAGCAGCTGTGGGCTCCTTGCCCCCCAGTGGGACTGTGGCAACGGAGGCACATTCTGACCCACCGTGGGACGCTTTTTCCACGCTTCTGCATACGCTAGTTCATAAACTAACACCCCCTATGGGACCCCCAATGCCGATACACCCGTATGTGGTCCCTGCAGCTAACCCGCCGTGGGCGTACGATTTATCTGCTCAATTGAAGAAGTTGAACCAGTCATTGACTACTAAAAAGTCTCGCCTAAGTCCAAGGGATCCTCTAAGCGAGTGCTTGTCTCCTCACAATCCACTGCTGTCGCTGACACCTCATCTGATGAAGATGGCACGTACACTGACCCCACAGGTTCTGACTCAGACACGGCTGATGGGGAGGGTAGTTCACATGTGGATGTTCCTGATCTTTTGGAGGCTATTAAGTTAATTCTACAGATTACGGATGATCCCGATCCATCCGTCCCTCCTAAGAAACCAGATAGGTTCAAGCGTCAGAAGGTGGTTAAACAAGTTTTACCTCACTCTGACCACCTAGTGGATATACATCAGGAACCCTGGGAAAACCCGGGTATGAAGTTTGTGCCTCAAAAGAAGATGCTGGCTCGCTATCCTCTCGCGCCAGAGCTGTCTAAGAATTGGGAAACGCCTCCTCCAGGGGACTCGCATGTGGCTAGGATGGTGGTTTCCTTAGCTCTACCTGTCACTACCATCACGTCTCTAAAAGAGCCTACGGATAAACGTGTAGAGGGTTGTCTAAAAGCGATTTACACCCTAATGGGTGCTGCACAAAGGCCCACTATTGCAGCTACTTGGGCTGCAGAGGCCATTGAAGCATGGGCCTTGGAGTTAGATGCTGAAATCTCCTCTGACCATGCTAGACAATGCTTGTCTTATATTGTCACAGCTTCTCGTTATATTAAAGAGGCGGCTTCTGATGCCGGTATCCTGGCAGCCAAGGTCTCTACTACGTCAGTCCTGGCTCACCGGATATTGTGGCTGAGATCCTGGTCTGTGGATCTGGACTCTAGAAAAACCCTGGAGGTACTCCCTTTTTAAGGGAGCTATTCTGTTTGGGGAGGATTTCAGGTAAAGCAAAAGGTCAGGCGTACAACAAGCAGGCCCGTACTTCCAAACCTGGTAAGCCTAAGCCCAAAAGAGCCTGGGCGGCCCATCAGCCAGCTTCCAAGACAGATAAGCCTGCCGCATGACGGGGCGGGCTTCCCTCTGGGGGATCCCAGGGTGGGGGGCCGGCTTCTAGGGTATACCCAGGAATGGTTGAAGACCACTTCAGATGCCTGGGTACGGGAAGTCGTCACTCGAGGTTACACCATAGCCTTCAAAAACCGACCCACTCATCGATTTTGCCAGACAGATGTCCCGTTGGACAAGACAAGGGCAAACACTCTACATTCGGTGGTACAGACCCTCCTGGATACAGGAGTTGTAGTACAGGTGCCTCTTGCACAGAGGGGCCGGGGGTACTATTCTCAGCTGTTTCTAGTACCGAAACCGAATGGGTCCTCCCGACCCATTCTCAACCTCAAGGCATTGAACAGGTTTGTGAAGGTTTCCAAGTTCCGGATGGAAACCCTTCGCTCTATAGTTCTGGCCTTGGAACCTGGGGACTTCATGGTCTCCCTGGATATACAAGATGCTTACCTGCATATTCCTATAGCAGTGTCTCATCAGCAATACCTGAGATTTGCGATTGGCAACTGCCATTACCAGTTTCGGGCGTTACATTTTGGTTTAACAACGGCTCAGCGAGTCTTTACAAAAGTCATGGTGGTGATGACGGTGGTACTCCGCCGTCAAGGGGTCAGGATACTGCCGTATTTGGACGACTTGTTAATCCTAGCAAATTCCCCAGAACTTCTCCTGCGTCATCTAGATGTGACGGTCCGGTTTCTGAAAGCCCACGGGTGGCTCATCAACTGGAAGAAGTCATCCCTGATCCCTGCTCAGAGCATGGTGCTTCTGGGAGCACTATTGGACACACACAACCAGCGGTTGTTCCTGTCTCAGGAGAAAGTCCTGAAACTTCAGGACAGGATTCGTTGCTTCCTATCTCGTCCGCAAGTGTCGATACATTCGGCGATGCAGGTGCTGGGCCTCATGGTGTCAGCATTCGACATGGTGGAGTACGCTCAATTTCACTCTCGCCCTCTCCAGAGGCTGATTCTAGCCAAATGGGACGGCCTGCCTCACCGGATCAGGTCTCAAATGATCTTGTTGACTCCGAAGGTCTGTCTGTCGCTGCTCTGGTGGCTCTGGGACCAACAACTGTGCAGGGGCCGTCTGTTCTGGATATCCGACTAGGTCCTGTTGACGACAGATGCCAGTCTAAGAGGTTGGGGCGTGGTGCTGGAGCAACACTCCCTTCAGGGTCGGTGGACCAAGGAGGAATCTTTCCCTCCTCTCGATCAATATTCTGGAGTTGCGGGCGGTCTTCAATGCCTTGAACCTAGCCCAGCATTTAATTCAGAAACGTCCTGTTCAAGTACAGTCGGACAACGCCACCACAGTGGCTTACATAAATCATCAAAGCGACACTCGAAGCCGCCTAACAATGAAGGAAGTCTCACGGATTCTACAGTGCGCAGAACGCCATCCACCAGCCATATCGGCATTATTCATTCCGGGAGTCCTGAATTGGGAAGCGGACTTTCTCAGTCGTCAGGACGTGCATGCCGGCGAGTGGGGCCTCCATCCAGAAGTGTTTCAACTCTTGGTGGAAAGGTGGGGCCTTCCAGACGTAGATCTGATGGCGTCTCGACACAATCACAAGGTTCCGGTCTTCGGAGCAAGGCCGAGGGATCCTCAAGCAGCATTCGTGGATGCGCTGGCGGTGCCTTGGAGGTTTCGACTGCCGTACATGTTCCCTCCGGTGTCGCTCCTGCCCAGGGTAATTCGGAAGTTCAAGCAAGAAAGAGGAATTCTGCTTCTCATAGCTCCAACGTGGCCCAGACGGCACTGGTTCTCAGACCTGCAGGGCCTATCGTCAGATCGTCCAATTCTACTTCCACAACGCCCAGACCTCCTCGTTCAGGGCCCCTGTGTCTACCAGGAACTAGCCCGGCTGTCTCGTGGCTCTTGAAGCTTCCGTCTTAAGGGCTAAAGGGTTTTCTGAGGCGGTCATTCAAACTATGTTGTGGGCCCGGAAACCGGCTTCTGCTCGGATTTACTATAGGGTCTGGCTTTCTTACTTTGTTTGGTGCGCATCTAACGATTATGACGCTTCCAAGTTTAGTATAGCCAAGTTGTTGGCTTTTCTTCAGCAGTGCCTAGATTTAGGGCTGCGTCTGGCCTCCCTCAAGGTTCAAATATCTGCCTTGTCGGTGTGGTTTCAGAGAAAAATTGCGACCTTACCTGATGTGCATACCTTTACTCAGGGCGTGTTGCGTATCCAACCTCCCTATGTCCCGCCTGTGGCTCCTTGCAACTTGTCGGTGGTTTTGGAGGCGTTACAAGAGTCTCCGTTTGAACCTTTTGGTTCAGCTGATCTTAAGTGGCTTTCCCTTAAGGTGGTGTTTCTACTGGCTATTGCTTCAGCTAGAAGAGTGTCGGATTTGGGTGCCTTGTCCTGTAGTTCCCCATATCTGATATTTCACCGTGACCGGGCGGTTCTTAGGACTCGTCCCGGCTATCTACCTAAGGTGGTTTCTTTGTTCCACCTTAATCAGGAGATTGTAGTTCCGGCACTTGTTTCTCCTGATCTGTCTCCCAAAGAGCGGTCTTTGGATGTGGTACGGGCTCTCTGTATCTATGTGAAGAGAACTGCTTCTATTAGGAAATCTGATTTTCTTTGTGCTGTTTGGATTTCACAAACTGGGCTGGCCTGCTCACAAGCGAATTCTGGCCAGATGGATTAGAATGGTGATTGCACATGCTTATGTGAAGGCTGGTCTCTCTGCTCCTGATCACATTAAGGCCCATTCTACTCTGTCTGATTGATCTTCTTGGGCGGCCCAACGTGGTGCGACCCTTGAACAATTGTGCAAGGCGGCTACGTGGTCCTCTGTGGATGCGTTCATAAGGTTCTATGCCTTCGATACTGCCGCGTCCCAGGATGCTTCCTTTGGACGCCGGGTTCTTGTGCCCGCTACAGTGCGTCCCCTCCCATAAGGAACTGCTTTAGGACATCCCCTATGTCTATCCTTGTGGAGCCCAGTGTACACCGCAGCAGAAAATGAGTTTTATGGTAAGAACTTACCTTTTTTAAAACTCTTTCTGCGAGGTACACTGGGCTCCACAAGGCGCCCACCCTGACGCACTTAGCTTCTTTGGGTTGGTATGGCATTAGCCGCTGACACTACTCCTGTCGGGAGAGTGTGGTGTTTGTGGCAACTGGCAGATGTCTCTTTTACTTGCTACTGCATTGGGCTGGTTAACAAAACTGAGCTCCTGTGCACGGAGGCGGGGTGATATAGGAGGCGGCGCTATGCATCTTGGGAAGAAGGTCAAAGCTTTTGAGCCTGTTGGTGCTTCGGATCAAGATCCTACTCTACATCCCTATGTCTATCCTTGTGGAGCCCAGTGTACCTCGCAGAAAGAGTTTTAACAAAGGTAAGTTCTTACCATAAAACTCGTTTTCCTCCTGAGGATAGGAAAAAATGGGAAAATCCACCGATAGTGGATGCATCAGTCTCCAGGCTGTCACGAAAAATTGCATTGCCTGTCCTGGGTGCAGCCTCCCTGAAAGACGTGGCTGATTGTAGAATTGAGACCACACTCAAATCCTTGTATACAGCTGCTGGAGTGGCCCAGAGACTCGCTATAGCATGTGGGTGGATTACGCGAGCCATTGCCAAATGGTCGAGTAACCTAATTGAGGGGTTAGATACCTTGCCTCAAGGGGAGATTATTTTACTCCTGCAACATATACAGGACTCTGCAAACTTTATGGTGGAAGTCATAAAAGAAATAGGCTTGCTTAATGCACGCACCGCTGCTATAGCAGTGTCAGCGCGTAGGGGCTTATGGCTACACCAGTGGACTGCTGACGCGGACTCCAGGAAAGGCGTGGAAGGCCTACCCTTCACAGGAGAGGCCTTATTTGGAGATGAACTAGACTAGTGGATCTCCGGGTAAGTCCACATATCTTCCTTCTGCAGCTCCCCCAGCTAGGAAGGCTTACTCAGGTCCCAGTTTAAAGTCCTTTCGGACGGCCAAGTTTAGGGGCAAACCCAGAGGTTCTTCTACAGCCACCAGAGGCGCTAGAGGTAAACCACGAGAACCAGCAACTGCTGGTTCACAGGAACAGAGCTCAAGCTCTTCAAAACAGCATGATGAGGGACCGCGATGCCTGGAAGACTGGCAGGTGGGAGCCCGACTAAAATTCTTTAGTCACATTTGGACAAGTTCGTGCCAGGATCCCTTGGTCATAGATCTTATTTCCCAGGGCTACAGACTGGAGTTCCAGGAACTCCCATCTCACAGATTCTTCAAATCCGGCTAACCGGTTTCACAAGAGACAAGTGTAACTTTACAGGACGCCATTCAAAAACTGGTACAGACTCAGGGCATTGTTCCAGTTCCACCTCATCTGCAAAACGAGTATTATTCCAACTTGTTTGTAGTACCGAAACCGAACGGTTCGGTAAAACCGATTCTGAACCTCAAGTCGTTGAACCCGTACTTACGAGTGTTCAAATTCAAGATGGAGTCTCTGAGAGCGGTGATCTCAGGTCTGGAGGAGGGGGAATTCCTAGTGTCTCTGGATATCAAAGATGTGTACCTTCACATTCCGATCTGGCCGCCTCATCAGGCTTATCTACGGTTTGCACTGCAGGACTGTCACTACCAGTTCCAGACCCTATCATTTAGTCTCTCCACGGCACCGAGAGTGTTCACCAAAGTGATGGCAGAGATGATGTTTCTACTCCGCAAACTGGGAGTGAACATAATTACGTACCTGGACGATCTTCTAATAAAGGCACCGTCCAGGGAGCGGTTGTTGGACAGCATGGGCCTCTCAACCAGATTACTCCTGTATCACAGGTGGATTCTGAACTTACCAAAAGCTCACCTGGAACCGACACAGAGGCTTCCTTTCCTGGGAGTGATACTAGTCACAGAGTCTCTGAGAGTGTTCCTTCCCTTTGAGAAGGCTACGGTAAGCCAGTCGATGGTTCGGGCTGTCCTGAAGCCAACCCGGATCTCAGTGCATTTGCCTTCTGGGGAAAATGGTGACCTCTTACGAGGCGCTTCAGTACGGAAGGTTTCATGCGAGGACCTTCCAGCTAGATCTGTTGAAAAAATGGTCCGGATCGCATCTTCACATACTGCAGAGGATCGGTCTGTCGCCAAGAGCCAGGATCTCCCTTCTGTGGTGGCTACAGACTTCTCACCTTATCAAGGGACGGAGGTTCGGGATTCAGAATTGGATTCTGCTAACCACAGACACAAGCCTCAGAGGTTGGGGAACAGTCACCCAAGGGGTGCAGTATCACGGAAGATGGTAAACTCAGGAAGTCGTCCTTCCAATAAACATCCTGGAACTCAGGGCTATCTACAACGCCCTTCTGCAGGCCTCTTCTCTACTTCGGAATCAGGTCATTCAAGTCCAGTCGGACAATGTGACGGCGGTAATGTACATAAACCGACAGGGCGGAACGAAAAGCAGAGCAGCAATGCCAGAGGTGTCAAGAATTCTCCCCTGGGCAGAAAATACGCCGTGGCGTTGTCGGCGATCGGTGGGGCTATCCGCCGATCGACATGATGGCCTCTCGACTCAACAAGAAGCTCAGTTCCAGATCGAGAGACCCACAAGCAGTGGCGGTAGACGCACTTCCACTTTCTGCTACGGGGTACACTGGGCTCCACAAGGATTGGACAACGGGGGTGTAGAGTAGGATCTTGATCCGAGGCACCAACAGGCTCAAAGCTTTGACTGTTCCCAGAATGCACAGCGCCTCCTCCTCTATAACCCCGCCTCCCTGCACAGGAGCTCAGTTTTGTAAGTTGGTGCTGCAGTAAAGAAGCACTTAACAGAGGGGCTGCTCCAGGCAGCCCTAAGAAAAGCTTTTTATGAAGAAAGTGAAGACTTCAAGGGCAGCAGCGGTGGTAAATGTCAGAAGACATTCACTGCTGCAGCTCCTGCTCTCCCCAGCGGCGCTGAACACTCCCGAGCCCTACAGCGGAGGCTCCGGTTTTCTTCACGTTAGACACACACAGCTGGGGCTCTCCAGGATCGCGTGGCCGCGCTTCGGGAGGTGGTGAGTGGGTCCCAGTCTTTATCGTGATCCGGCGCGGTCAGTGGAAGGCGGGCCGAGCGCGCTGGCGGTGGACACTGTGGCAGTACAGGCGATCCCACAAGATCACCAGGGCATGGGCGCAGGTCAGGTTTTCTCTCTAAACCGGTTTTTATATCGCCCACAGTACCCAGTGTTTTTGCCAGCAGGGGGATAAGGCTTAGACCTGAAGCCCCTCCCCCAGCCCCAGGGCGCCATTTTCAGCAAGTGTTCCCGCCCTGGAGCTGCATCTCTGTCTTTCCTCACTCCCTGTCAGTGTCTGCGGCGCCATTATCCCTGCTCACTGTTCCTGGGACTGCTTGGGCAAATCCTCCTATGTAAAGCCGCCTGGTCGTCAGCGCTGTGCCTTTACATGACACTTAAGTATTCTACCTGCCTTTTTAGAAAGTGATAGTTAAGAAAGAGTGCATTTAGTCATGGTTTTATAGTACAATTACCCTGTGATATACATCCAGTTCTTACTGTGTAGTGTTATATCTATTGACTACATAGCTATATATATATATATATATATAAGCTAGTCCAGTGCAGTATTATTGTCAGTAATAACCTCTGCATTGTACAAACTGAGGGGTATATTTACTAAGGTCCCGATTTTGACCGAGATGCCGTTTTTTCATCAAAGTGTCATCTCGGTAATTTACTAAACTCAAATCACGGCAGTGATGAGGGCATTCGTAATTTTTGGGTAGTCCATGAAAATAATTACGAATGAATACACCATCGGTCAAAACGCGGCTGTTTAAGTATGAATCTCGGTCATTTACTAAGAAGTGCAAAGCAAAAAAAAAAATAAAACACTGCCGTGAAAAATTACAACTCGTAAAAAAGTGCTAAAAAAAAACAGACCTGCTTTTTTAATCCGTGATTGTATAGGCATGCAGGGATCCATGAGATCCGTGCATGTATATCAGTGGGAAGGGGTGGGAAAGTGGTTATTTTCTAAAAAAAAATTGCGTGGGGTCCCCCCTCCTAAGCATAACCAGCCTCGGGCTCTTTGAGCCGATCCTGGTTGCAGAAATATGGGGAAAAAATTGACAAGGGTTCCCCCATATTTAAGCAACCAGCATCGGGCTCTGCACCTGGTCCTGGTTCCAAAAATACGGGGGAGAAAAAGAGTAGGGGTCCCCCGTATTTTTAAAACCAGCACCGGGCTCCACTAGCTGGACAGATAATGCCACAGCCGGGGGTCACTTTTATATAGTGCCCTGCGGCCGTGGCATCAAAAATCCAACTAGTCACCCCTGGCCGGGGTACCCTGGGGGAGTGGGGACCCCTTCAATCAAGGGGTCCCCCCCCCCCCCAGCCACCCAAGGGCCAGGGGTGAAGCCCGAGGCTGTCCCCCCCCCCCCATCCAATTGGCTGCGGATGGGGGGCTGATAGCCTTTTGTGAAAATGAAAAGATATTGTTTTTAGTAGCAGTACTACAAGGCCCAGCAAGCCTCCCCCGCATGCTGGTACTTGGAGAACCACAAGTACCAGCATGCGGCGGAAAAACGGGCCCGCTGGTACCTGTAGTAGTACTACTACTAAAAAAATACCCAAAAAAAGACAAGACACACACACCTTGAAAGTAAAGATTTATTACATACATCCACACGAACATACAAACATACTTACCTTATGTTCACACGCAGGTCGGTCCTCTTCTCCAGTAGAATCCAAGAGGTACCTGTTGAATAAATTAGACTCACCAGCTCCAGGGTCCCAGGCTCCTCGTAGCATCCATTTGTAATCCACGTACTTGAATAAAATAAAAAAACGGACACCCGAGCCACGCACTGAAAGGGGACCCATGTTTGCACATGGGTCCCCTTTCCCCGACTGCCAGAAACCCACTCTGACTTCTGTCTAAGTGGGTTTCTTCAGCCAATCAGGGAGCGCCACGTTGTAGCACCATCCTGATCGGCTGTGTGCTCCTGTACTGACTGACAGGCGGCACACGGCAGTGTTACAATGTAGCGCCTATGCGCTCCATTGTAACCAATGGTGGGAGCTTTCTGCTCAGCGGTGAGGTCACTTTCGGTCAACCGCAGGGCAGAAAGTTCCCACCATTGGTTACAATGGAGCGCATAGGCGCTACATTGTAACACTGCCGCGTGCTGCCTGTCAGTCAGTACAGGAGCACACAGCCGATCAGGAGGGTGCTACAACGTGGCGCTCCCTGATTGGCTGAAGAAACCCACTTAGACAGAAGTCAGAGTGGGTTTCTGGCAGTCGGGGAAAGGGGACCCATGTGCAAACATGGGTCCCCTTTCAGTGCATGGCTCGGGTGTCCGTTTTTTTATTTTATTCAAGTACGTGGATTACAAATGGATGCTACGAGGAGCCTGGGACCCTGGAGCTGGTGAGTCTAATTTATTTAACAGGTACCCCTTGGATTCTACTGGAGAAGAGGACCGACCTGCGTGTGAACATAAGGTAAGTATGTTTGTATGTTTGTGTGGATGTATGTAATAAATCTTTACTTTCAAGGTGTGTGTGTCTTGTCTTTTTTTGGGTATTTTTTTAGTAGTAGTACTACAGGTACCAGCGGGCCCGTTTTTCCGCCGCATGCTGGTACTTGTGGTTCTCCAAGTACCATCATGCGGGGGAGGCTTGCTGGGCCTTGTAGTACTGCTACTAAAAACAATATCTTTTCATTTTCACAAAAGGCTATCAGCCCCCCATCCGCAGCCAATTGGATGGGGGGGACAGCCTCGGGCTTCACCCCTGGCCCTTGGGTGGCTGGGGGGACCCCTTGATTGAAGGGGTCCCCACTCCCCCAGGGTACCCCGGCCAGGGGTGACTAGTTGGATTTTTGATGCCACGGCCGCAGGGCACTATATAAAAGTGACCCCCGGCTGTGGCATTATCTGTCCAGCTAGTGGAGCCCGGTGCTGGTTTTAAAAATACGGGGGACCCCTACTCTTTTTGTCCCCCGTATTTCTCTGACGTCCTAGTGGATGCTGGGAACTCCGAAAGGACCATGGGGAATAGCGGCTCCGCAGGAGACTGGGCACAAAAGTAAAAGCTTTAGGACTACCTGGTGTGCACTGGCTCCTCCCCCTATGACCCTCCTCCAAGCCTCAGTTAGATTTTTGTGCCCGAACGAGAAGGGTGCACACTAGGTGGCTCTCCTGAGCTGCTTAGTGAAAAAGTTTAAGTATAGGTTTTTTATTTTCAGTGAGTCCTGCTGGCAACAGGTTCACTGCACCGAGGGACTAAGGGGAGAAGAAGCGAACTCACCTGCGTGCAGAGTGGATTGGGCTTCTTAGGCTACTGGACATTAGCTCCAGAGGGACGATCACAGGCCCAGCCATGGATGGGTCCCAGAGCCGCGCCGCCGGCCCCCTTACAGAGCCAGAAGACAGAAGAGGTCCGGGAAATCGGCGGCAGAAGACGTCCTGTCTTCAATAAGGTAGCGCACAGCACCGCAGCTGTGCGCCATTGCTCTCAGCACACTTCACACTCCGGTCACTGAGGGTGCAGGGCGCTGGGGGGGGGCGCCCTGAGACGCAATAAAAACACCTTAGATGGCGAAAAATACATCACATATAGCTCCTGGGCTATATGGATGCATTTAACCCCGGCCAGTTTTTCCTTAAAAAAGCGGGAGAAAGGCCGCCGAGAAGGGGGCGGAGCCTATCTCCTCAGCACACAAGCGCCATTTTCCCTCACAGCTCCGCTGGAAGGACGTCTCCCTGACTCTCCCCTGCAGTCCTGCACTACAGAAACAGGGTAAAACAAGAGAGGGGGGGCACTAATTTGGCAGATTAATCAATACAGCAGCTATATAAGGGAAAAACACTTATAGAAGGTTATCCCTGTATATATATAGCGCTCTGGTGTGTGCTGGCAAACTCTCCCTCTGTCTCCCCAAAGGGCTAGTGGGGTCCTGTCCTCTATCAGAGCATTCCCTGTGTGTGTGCTGTGTGTCGGTACGTTGTGTCGACATGTATGAGGAGGAAAATGGTATGGAGGCGGAGCAATTGCCTGTAATAGTGATGTCACCCCCTAGGGAGTCGACATCTGACTGGATGGTCTTATGGAAGGAATTACGTGATAGCGTCAGCACTTTACAAAAGACTGTTGACGACATGAGACAGCCGGCAAATCAGTTATTACCTGTCCAGGCGTCTCAAACACCGTCAGGGGCTCTAAAGCGCCCGTTACCTCAGATGGTCGACACAGACCCAGACACGGACACTGACTCCAGTGTCGACGGTGAGGAAACAAACGTGTTTTCCAGTAGGGCCACACGTTACATGATCACGGCAATGAAGGAGGTTTTGAACATTTCTGATACTACAAGTACCACAAAAAAGGGTATTATGTGGGGTGTAAAAAAACTACCCGTAGTTTTTCCTGAATCAGATGAATTAAATGAGGTGTGTGATGAAGCGTGGGTTTCCCCCGATAAAAAACTGCTAATTTCTAAAAAATTATTGGCATTATACCCTTTCCCGCCAGAGGTTAGGGCGCGTTGGGAAACACCCCCTAGGGTAGATAAGGCGCTCACACGCTTATCAAAACAAGTGGCGTTACCGTCTCCTGATACGGCCGCCCTCAAGGAGCCAGCTGATAGGAAGCTGGAAAATATCCTAAAAAGTATATACACACATACTGGTGTTATACTGCGACCAGCAATCGCCTCAGCCTGGATGTGCAGTGCTGGGGTGGCTTGGTCGGATTCCCTGACTGAAAATATTGATACCCTGGACAGGGACAGTATATTATTGACTATAGAGCATTTAAAGGATGCATTTCTATATATGCGAGATGCACAGAGGGATATTTGCTCTCTGGCATCAAGAGTAAGTGCGCTGTCCATTTCTGCCAGAAGAGGGTTATGGACGCGACAGTGGTCAGGTGATGCGGATTCCAAACGGCATATGGAAGTATTGCCGTATAAAGGGGAGGAGTTATTTGGGGTCGGTCTATCGGACCTGGTGGCCACGGCAACGGCTGGGAAATCCACCTTTTTACCCCAGGTCACCTCTCAGCAGAAAAAGACACCGTCTTTTCAGGCTCAGTCCTTTCGTCCCCATAAGGGCAAGCGGGCAAAAGGCCACTCATATCTGCCCCGGGGCAGAGGAAGGGGAAAAAGACTGCAGCAGGCAGCCTCTTCCCAGGAACAGAAGCCCTCCCCCGCTTCTGCCAAGTCCTCAGCATGACGCTGGGGCCTTACAAGCGGACTCGGGTACGGTGGGGGGTCGTCTCAAAAATTTCAGCGCGCAGTGGGCTCACTCGCAAGTGGACCCCTGGATCCTGCAGGTAGTATCTCAGGGGTACAAATTGGAATTCCAGACGTCTCCCCCTCGCCGGTTCCTGAAGTCTGCTTTACCAACGTCTCCCTTCGACAGGGAGGCGGTATTGGAAGCCATTCACAAGCTGTATTCCCAGCAGGTGATAATCAAGGTACCCCTCCTACAACAGGGAAAGGGGTATTATTCCACGCTGTTTGTGGTACCGAAGCCGGACGGCTCGGTGAGACCTATTTTAAATCTGAAATCCTTGAACACTTACATACAAAGGTTCAAATTCAAGATGGAGTCACTCAGAGCAGTGATAGCGAACCTGGAAGAAGGGGACTATATGGTGTCTCTGGACATCAAGGATGCTTACCTCCATGTCCCAATTTGCCCTTCTCACCAAGGGTACCTCAGGTTTGTGGTACAGAACTGTCACTATCAGTTTCAGACGCTGCCGTTTGGATTGTCCACGGCACCCCGGGTCTTTACCAAGGTAATGGCCGAAATGATGATTCTTCTTCGAAGAAAAGGCGTCTTAATTATCCCTTACTTGGACGATCTCCTGATAAGGGCAAGGTCCAGGGAACAGTTAGAGGTCGGAGTAGCACTATCTCAAGTAGTACTACGACAGCACGGGTGGATTCTAAATATTCCAAAATCGCAGCTGATTCCGACGACACGTCTGCTGTTCCTAGGGATGATTCTGGACACAGTCCAGAAAAAGGTGTTTCTCCCGGAGGAGAAAGCCAGGGAGTTATCCGAGCTAGTCAGGAACCTCCTAAAACCAGGCCAAGTGTCAGTGCATCAATGCACAAGGGTCCTGGGAAAAATGGTGGCTTCTTGCGAAGCGATTCCATTCGGCAGATTCCAAGCAAGAACTTTTCAGTGGGATCTGCTGGACAAATGGTCCGGATCGCATCTTCAGATGCATCAGCGGATAACCCTGTCTCCAAGGACAAGGGTGTCTCTCCTGTGGTGGTTGCAGAGTGCTCATCTTCTAGAGGGCCGCAGATTCGGCATTCAGGACTGGGTCCTGGTGACCACGGATGCCAGCCTGAGAGGCTGGGGAGCAGTCACACAGGGAAGAAATTTCCAGGGCTTGTGGTCAAGCATGGAAACGTCATTTCACATAAATATCCTGGAACTAAGGGCCATTTACAATGCCCTAAGTCAAGCAAGGCCTCTGCTTCAGGGTCAGCCGGTGTTGATCCAGTCGGACAACATCACGGCAGTCGCCCACGTAAACAGACAGGGCGGCACAAGAAGCAGGAGGGCAATGGCAGAAGTTGCAAGGATTCTTCGCTGGGCGGAAAATCATGTGATAGCACTGTCAGCAGTGTTCATTCCGGGAGTGGACAACTGGGAAGCAGACTTCCTCAGCAGACAAGACCTCCACCCGGGGGAGTGGGGACTTCACCCAGAAGTCTTCCACATGATTGTGAACCGTTGGGAAAAACCAAAGGTGGACATGATGGCGTCCCGCCTCAACAAAAAACTAGTCAGATATTGGGCCAGGTCAAGGGACCCTCAGGCAATAGCTGTGGACGCTCTGGTAACACCGTGGGTGTACCAGTCAGTGTATGTGTTCCCTCCTCTGCCTCTCATACCCAAGGTACTGAGAATCATAAGAAGGAGAGGAGTAAGGACTATACTCGTGGCTCCGGATTGGCCAAGAAGGACTTGGTACCCGGAACTTCAAGAGATGCTCACGGAGGACCCGTGGCCTCTACCTCTAAGAAAGGACCTGCTCCAGCAGGGACCCTGTCTGTTCCAAGACTTACCGCGGCTGCGTTTGACGGCATGGCGGTTGAACGCCAGATCCTGAAGGAAAAAGGCATTCCGGATGAAGTCATCCCTACCCTGATCAAAGCCAGGAAGGATGTAACCGTGCAACATTATCACCGTATTTGGCGTAAATATGTTGCGTGGTGTGAGGCCAGGAAGGCCCCTACAGAGGAATTTCAACTGGGTCGTTTCCTGCATTTCCTGCAAACAGGACTGTCTATGGGCCTAAAATTAGGGTCCATTACGGTTCAAATTTCGGCCCTGTCGATTTTCTTCTAGAAAGAACTGGCTTCAGTTCCTGAAGTTCAGACGTTTGTCAAGGGGGTACTGCATATACAGCCTCCTTTTGTGCCTCCAGTGGCACCTTGGGATCTCAATGTAGTTTTGGGGTTCCTAAAATCACATTGGTTTGAACCACTCTCCACTGTGGACTTAAAATATCTCACTTGAAAAGTGGTAATGCTGTTAGCCCTGGCTTCAGCCAGGCGTGTTTCAGAATTGGCGGCTTTATCCTATAAAAGCCCTTACCTAATTTTTCATACGGACAGGGCAGAATTGAGGACTCGTCCTCAATTTCTCCCTAAGGTGGTTTCAGCGTTTCACTTAAACCAGCCTATTGTGGTACCTGCGGCTACTAGGGACTTGGAGGACTCCAAGTTGCTAGACGTAGTCAGGGCCCTGAAAATATATGTTTCCAGGACGGCTGGAGTCAGAAAATCTGACTCGCTGTTTATCCTGTATGCACCCAACAAGCTGGGTGCTCCTGCTTCTAAGCAGACTATTGCTCGTTGGATTTGTAGTACAATTCAGCTTGCACATTCTGTGGCAGGCCTGCCACAGCCAAAATCTGTAAAAGCCCATTCCACAAGGAAAGTGGGCTCATCTTGGGCGGCTGCCCGAGGGGTCTCGGCTTTACAACTTTGCCGAGCAGCTACTTGGTCAGGGGCAAACACGTTTGCTAAATTCTACAAATTTGATACCCTGGCTGAGGAGGACCTGGAGTTCTCTCATTCGGTGCTGCAGAGTCATCCGCACTCTCCCGCCCGTTTGGGAGCTTTGGTATAATCCCCATGGTCCTTTCGGAGTTCCCAGCATCCACTAGGACGTCAGAGAAAATAAGAATTTACTTACCGATAATTCTATTTCTCGTAGTCCGTAGTGGATGCTGGGCGCCCATCCCAAGTGCGGATTGTCTGCAATACTTGTACATAGTTATTGTTACAAAAATCGGGTTATTATTGTTGTGAGCCATCTTTTCAGAGGCTCCTCTGTTATCATGCTGTTAACTGGGTTCAGATCACAGGTTGTACGGTGTGATTGGTGTGGCTGGTATGAGTCTTACCCGGGATTCAAAATCCTTCCTTATTGTGTACGCTCGTCCGGGCACAGTATCCTAACTGAGGCTTGGAGGAGGGTCATAGGGGGAGGAGCCAGTGCACACCAGGTAGTCCTAAAGCTTTTACTTTTGTGCCCAGTCTCCTGCGGAGCCGCTATTCCCCATGGTCCTTTCGGAGTTCCCAGCATCCACTACGTACTACGTGAAATAGAATTATCGGTAAGTAAATTCTTATTTTTTGGAACCAGGACCAGGCGCAGAGCCCGATGCTGGTTGCTTAAATATGGGGGAACCCCTGTCAATTTTTTCCCCATATTTCTGCAACCAGGATCGGCTCAAAGAGCCCGAGGCTGGTTATGCTTAGGAGGGGGGACCCCACGCAATTTTTTTAAAAGTTTCTCTGACGTCCTAGTGGATGCTGGGACTCCGTAAGGACCATGGGGAATAGCGGCTCCGCAGGAGACAGGGCACAAGAATAAAAGCTTTAGGATCAGGTGGTGTGCACTGGCTCCTCCCCCTATGACCCTCCTCCAAGCCTCAGTTAGATTTTTGTGCCCGAACGAGAAGGGTGCAGGCTAGGTGGCTCTCCTGAGCTGCTTAGAATAAAAGTTTATTTTAGGTTTTTTATTTTTAGTGAGTCCTGCTGGCAACAGGCTCACTGCATCGTGGGACTAAGGGGAGAAGAAGCGAACTCACCTGCGTGCAGAGTGGATTGGGCTTCTTAGGCTACTGGACATTAGCTCCAGAGGGACGATCACAGGTTCAGCCTGGATGGGTCCCGGAGCCGCGCCGCCGGCCCCCTTACAGAGCCAGAAGAGCGAAGAGGTCCGGTGAAATCGGCGGCAGAAGACGGTCCTGTCTTCAGACTAAGGTAGCGCACAGCACCGCAGCTGTGCGCCATTGCTCTCAGCACACTTCACACTCCGGTCACTGAGGGTGCAGGGCGCTTGGGGGGGAGCGCCCTGAGACGCAATATAAACAGATAATACCTTAGGTTGGCAAAAGAATACATCACATATAGCTCCTGGGCTATATGGATGTATTTTAACCCCTGCCATTTTTACAGAAAAGAGCGGGAGATAAGGACGTCGTGAAGGGGCGGAGCCTATCTCCTCAGCACACAAGCGCCATTTTCCCTCACAGCTCCGCTGGAAGGACGGCTCCCTGACTCTCCCCTGCAGACCTGCTACAGAATCAGGGTAAAAAAGAGAAGGGGGGGCACTATTGGCAGCTAATAATAATAAACAGCAGCTATAAGGGAATAACACTTATATAAGGTTATCCCTGTATATGTATATATATATATATATATAGCGCTTGGTGTGTGCTGACAGACTCTCCCTCTGTCTCTCCAAAGGGCTAGTGGGGTCCTGTCCTCTATCAGAGCATTCCCGGTGTGTGTGCTGTGTGTCGGTACGTGTGTGTCGACATGTATGAGGAGGAAAATGATGTGGAGGCGGAGCAATTGCCTGGGTTAGTGATGTCACCCCCTAGGGAGTCGACACCTGACTGGATGATCGTATTTAAAGAATTAAGTGATAATGTCAGCACTTTGCAAAAAACTGTTGACGACATGAGACAGCCGGCAAATCAATTAGTGCCTGTCCAGGCGTCTCAGACACCGTCAGGGGCCCTAAAACGCCCGTTACCTCAGTGGGTCGACACAGACCCAGACACAGATACTGAGTCTAGTGTCGACGGTGAGGAGACAAACGTAATGTCCAGTAGGGCCACACGTTACATGATCACGGCAATGAAGGAGGCATTGAACATTTCTGACACTACAAGTACCACAAAGAAGGGTATTATGTGGGGTGTGAAAAAACTACCAATAGTTTTTCCTGAGTCAGATGAATTAAATGAGGTGTGTGATAAAGCGTGGGTTTCCCCCGACAAAAAACTGCTAATTTCTAATAAATTATTGGCACTATATCCTTTCCCGTCAGAGGTTAGGACGCGTTGGGAAACACCCCCTAGGGTAGATAAGGCGCTCACACGTTTATCTAAACAAGTAGCGTTACCGTCTCCTGATACGGCCACCCTCAAGGAACCAGCTGATAGAAGGCTGGAAAATATCCTAAAAAGTATATACACACATACTGGTGTTATACTGCGACCAGCAATCGCTTCAGCCTGGATGTGCAGTGCTGGAGTCGCGTGGTCGGATTCCCTGACTGAAAATATTGATACCCTGGATAGGGACAATATATTGTTAACTATAGAGCATTTGAAGGATGCATTACTATATATGCGTGATGCACAGAGGGATATTTGCACCCTGGCATCAAGAGTAAGTGCTATGTCCATTTCTGCCAGAAGAGCGTTATGGACGCGACAGTGGTCAGGGGATGCGGATTCCAAACGACATATGGAAGTATTGCCGTATAAAGGGGAGGAGTTATTTGGGGCTGGTCTATCGGACCTGGTGGCCACGGCAACGGCTGGAAAGTCACCTTTTTACCCCAGGTCACTTCACATCAGCAGAAAAAGACACCGTCTTTTCAAACTCAGTCCTTTCATTCCCATAAGTACAAGCGAGCAAAAGGCCACTCTTTTCTGCCCCGGGGCAGAGGAAGAGGAAAAAGACTGCACCATGCAGCCGCTTCCCAGGAGCAGAAGCCCTCCCCTGCTTCTGCCAAGTCTTCAGCATGACGCTGGGGCTTTACAAGCAGACTCAGACATGGTGGGGGCCCGTCTCAAGAATTTCAACGCGCAGTGGGCTCACTCGAAAGTGGACCCCTGGATTCTACAGGTAGTATCGCAGGGGTACAAACTGGAATTCGAGGCGTTTCCCCCTCGCCGGTTCCTGAAGTCTGCTCTACCAAAGTCTCCCTCCGACAGGGAGGCAGTTTTGGAAGCCATTCACAAGCTGTATTCCCAGCAGGTGATAATCAAGGTACCCCTCCTACAACAGGGAAAGGGGTATTATTCCACGCTGTTTGTGGTACCGAAGCCGGACGGCTCGGTGAGACCAATTTTAAATCTGAAATCCTTGAACACTTACATAAAAAGGTTCAAATTCAAGATGGAGTCACAAAACTGTCATTATCAGTTTCAGACGCTGCCGTTTGGGTTGTCCACGGCACCTCGGGTCTTTACCAAGGTAATGGCCGAAATGATGATTCTTCTTCGAAGAAAAGGCATCTTAATTATCCCTTACTTGGACGATCTCCTGATAAGGGCAAGGTCCAGGGAACAGTTAGAAGTCGGAGTAGCACTATCTCAGGTAGTGTTACGTCAGCACGGGTGGATCCTAAATATTCCAAAATCGCAGCTGATTCCAACGACACGTCTACTGTTCCTAGGAATGATTCTGGACACAGTCCAGAAGAAGGTGTTTCTCCCGGAGGAGAAGGCCAGGGAGTTATCCGAGCTAGTCAGGAACCTCCTAAAACCAGGCCAGGTGTCAGTGCATCAGTGCACGAGGGTCCTGGGAAAAATGGTGGCTTCTTACGAAGCGATTCCATTCGGAAGATTCCATGCAAGAAAGTTTCAGTGGGATCTACTGGACAAATGGTCCGGATCGCATCTTCAGATGCATCAGCAGATAACCCTGTCGCCAAGGACAAGGGTGTCTCTTCTGTGGTGGCTGCAGAGTGCTCATCTACTAGAGGGCCGCAGATTTGGCATTCAGGATTGGATCCTGGTGACCACGGATGCAAGCCTGAGAGGCTGGGGAGCAGTCACACAGGGAAGAAATTTCCAGGGCTTGTGGTCAAGCATGGAAACATCTCTTCATATAAACATTCTGGAACTAGGGGCCATTTACAATGCCCTAAGTCAAGCGAAACCCCTGCTTCAGGGTCAGGCGGTATTGATCCAATCGGACAACATCACGTCAGTCGCCCACGTAAACAGACAGGGCGGCACGAGAAGCAGGAGGGCAATGGCAGAAGCTGCAAGGATTCTTCGCTGGGCGGAAAATCATGTGATAGCACTGTCAGCAGTGTTCATTCCGGGAGTGGACAACTGGGAAGCAGACTTCCTCAGCAGACACGACCTCCACCCGGGAGAGTGGGGACTTCACCCAGAAGTCTTCCACCTGATAGTAAACCGTTGGGAAAAACCAAAGGTGGACATGATGGCGTCCCGTCTAAACAAAAAACTAGACAGATATTGCGCCAGGTCAAGGGACCCTCAGGCAATAGCGGTGGACGCTCTGGTAACGCCGTGGGTGTACCAGTCAGTGTATGTGTTCCCTCCTCTGCCTCTCATACCAAAAGTACTGAGAATCATAAGAAGGAGAGGAGTAAGAACTATACTCGTGGTTCCGGATTGGCCAAGAAGGACTTGGTACCCGGAACTTCAAGAGATGCTCACGGACGAACCGTGGCCTCTACCTCTAAGAAAGGACCTGCTCCAGCAGGGGCCTTGTCTGTTCCAAGACTTACCGCGGCTGCGTTTGACGGCATGGAGGTTGAACGCCGGATCCTGAAGGAAAAAGGCATTCCAGATGAAGTCATCCCTACCCTGGTCAAGGCCAGGAAGGACGTAACCGCAAAACATTATCACCGCATTTGGTGAAAATATGCTGCGTGGTGTGAGGCCAAGAAGGCCCCTACAGAGGAATTTCAACTGGGTCGTTTCCTCCATTTCCTGCAAACAGGACTATCTATGGGCCTAAAATTAGGGTCCATTAAGGTTCAAATTTCGGCCCTGTCGATTTTCTTCCAGAAAGAACTGGCTTCCGTGCCTGAAGTTTAGACATTTGTAAAAGGGGTACTGCATATACAGCCTCCTTTTGTGCCTCCAGTGGCACCTTGGGATCTCAATGTTGTGTTGAGTTTCCTAAAGTCACATTGGTTTGAACCACTCACCACTGTGGACTTAAAATATCTCACATGGAAGGTGACGATGCTGTTAGCCCTGGCTTCAGCCAGGTGTGTGTCAGAATTGGCGGCTTTATCATATAAAAGCCCTTACTTAATTTTTCATTCTGACAGGGCAGAATTGAGGACTCGTCCTCAATTTCTACCTAAGGTGGTTTCTGCATTTCACATGAACCAACCTATTGTGGTACCTGCGGCTACTAGGGACTTGGAGGACTCTAAGTTGCTTGACGTTGTCAGGGCCCTGAAAATATATGTTTCCAGGACGGCTGGAGTCAGAAAATCTGACTCACTGTTTATCCTGTATGCACCCAACAAACTGGGTGCTCCTGCTTCTAAGCAGACGATTGCTCGTTGGATTTGTAGTACAATTCAGCTTGCACATTCTGTGGCAGGCCTGCCACAGCCAAAATCAGAAAAAGCCCATTCCACAAGGAAAGTGGGCTCATCTTGGGCGGCTGCCCGAGGGGTCTCGGCTTTACAACTTTGCCGAGCAGCTACTTGGTCAGGGGCAAACACGTTTGCTAAATTCTACAAATTTGATACCCTGGCTGAGGAGGACCTGGAGTTCTCTCATTCGGTGCTGCAGAGTCATCCGCACTCTCCCGCCCGTTTGGGAGCTTTGGTATAATCCCCATGGTCCTTACGGAGTCCCAGCATCCACTAGGACGTCAGAGAAAATAAGATTTTACTTACCGATAAATCTATTTCTCGTAGTCCGTAGTGGATGCTGGGCGCCCATCCCAAGTGCGGATTGTCTGCAATACTTGTATATAGTTATTGTTACAAAAATTCGGGTTATTGTTGTGAGCCATCTTTTCAGAGGCTCCCTTTCGTTTTATCATACTGTTAACTGGGTTCAGATCACGAGTTGTACGGTGTGATTGGTGTGGCTGGTATGAGTCTTACCCGGGATTCAATATCCTTCCTTATTATGTACGCTCGTCCGGGCACAGTATCCTAACTGAGGCTTGGAGGAGGGTCATAGGGGGAGGAGCCAGTGCACACCACCTGATCCTAAAGCTTTTATTCTTGTGCCCTGTCTCCTGCGGAGCCGCTATTCCCCATGGTCCTTACGGAGTCCCAGCATCCACTACGGACTACGAGAAATAGATTTATCGGTAAGTAAAATCTTATTTTTACAGTGTTTATTTAAAAAAAAAAAAAAATTAACCCCAGCACGGATTACACAGATCCGGCCGAGATTCATTTTGAAAAAGTCGGCAGTGTTTTGCTAAACACTGCCGTAAAAAACAGAAAAAAAAAACGAATGACATCGACATCGGAAAACCCGAAAAGGCAAAATACGGCAGCTTAGTAAATTAGTCGTAATAAATTCAAAAAGTTGCAATTTTACACTGTCGATGTCATTCGTGATTGAACTTTGACCTTTTTCCGAAAATTACGAATGTTAGTAAATATACCCCTGAGTGTTGTCCATTTCGTATCTTTCACTCAACTTGCTATCCCTATATTCTATAACCTGAGGGGGCTTGGTGCGTCAGGTTTAATCTAATATAGTATTTTCACAAAGATATACTGTATTACATATTTTTTTCTGTGATTTAGTCACCATATCTCTCCTTTATCTCTGCTGGTGCTGACTACACTGCACAGGGGTTTGGGTTTAGAGGTATAGTGCTGCTGATAATTGTACTGTGTTACCTCATACTGCAAGTTATATCATGTCTGCTTCTGAGGGTAACGGTTCTGGGGCTGAACACACTACAGGTGTTGCTGAAGCCACAGACCCATATGAGGAGAATATAGCAGCTGTGGGCTCCTTGCCCCCCAGTGGGACTGTGGCAACGGAGGCACATTCTGACCCACCGTGGGCCGCTTTTTCCACGCTTCTGCATACGCTAGTTCATAAACTAACACCCCCTATGGGACCCCTAATGCCGATACACCCGTATGTGGTCCCTGCAGCTAACCCGCCGTGGGCGGACGATTTATCTGCTCAATTGAAGAAGTTGAACCAGTCATTGACTACTAAAAAGTCTGACCAACGCTCGCCTAAGTCCATGGGGTCCTCTAAGCGAGCGCTTGTCTCCTCACAATCCACTGCTGTCGCTGACACCTCATCTGATGAAGATGGCACGTACACTGACCCCACAGGTTCTGACTCAGACACGGCTGATGGGGAGGGTAGTTCACATGTGGATGTTCCTGATCTTTTGGAGGCTATTAAGTTAATTCTACAGATTACGGATGATCCCGATCCATCCGTCCCTCCTAAGAAACCAGATAGGTTCAAGCGTCAGAAGGTGGTTAAACAAGTTTTACCTCACTCTGACCACCTAGTGGATATACATCAGGAACCCTGGGAAAACCCGGGTATGAAGTTTGTGCCTCAAAAGAAGATGCTGGCTCGCTATCCTCTCGCGCCAGAGCTGTCTAAGAATTGGGAAACGCCTCCTCCAGGGGACTCGCATGTGGCTAGGATGGTGGTTTCCTCAGCTCTACCTGTCACTACCATCACGTCTCTAAAAGAGCCTACGGATAAACGTGTAGAGGGTTGTCTAAAAGCGATTTACACCCTCATGGGTGCTGCGCAAAGGCCCACTATTGCAGCTACATGGGCTGCCGAGGCTATTGAAGCTTGGACCTTGGAGTTAGAAGCTGACCATGCTAGACAATGCTTGTCTTATATTGTCACAGCTTCTCGATATATTAAAGAGGCGGCTTCTGATGCCGGTATCCTAGCAGCCAAGGCCTCTACTACGTCAGTCCTGGCTCGCCGGATATTGTGGCTGAGATCCTGGTCTGTGGATCTGGACTCTAGAAAAACCCTGGAGGTACTCCCTTTCAAGGGAGATATTCTGTTTGGGGAGGACTTAAATAAGATAGTGGCTGACTTGGCTACTGCCAAAACTGCCTGTCTGCCAAATATCACTCCTTCTGTGTCGAAGGCTAAAGGTACGTCCTTTTGCCCCTTTCATCCTTCAGGTAAAGCAAAAGGTCAGGCGTACCACAAGCAGGCCTGCACTTCCAAACCTGGTAAGCCGAAGCCCAAAAGAGCCTGGGCGGCCCGTCAGACAGCTTCCAAGACCGATAAGCCTGCCGCATGATGGGGTGGGCCTCCCCCTGGGGGATCCCAGGGTGGGGGGCCGGCTTCTAGGGTATACACAGGAATCGTTGAAGACCACTTCAGATGCCTGGGTACGGGAAGTCGTCACTCCAGGTTACGCCATAGCCTTCAAAAACCGACCCCCTCATCGATTTTGCCAGACAGACGTCTCGTCGGACCAGACAAAGGCAAACACTCTTCATTCGGTGGTACAGACCCTCCTGGATGCAGGAGTTGTAGTACAGGTGCCTCTTGCTCAGAGGGGTCGGGGGTACTATTCTCCGCTGTTTCTAGTCCCGAAACCGAATGGGTCCTCCTGGCCCATTCTCAACCTCAAGGCATTGAACAGGTTTGTGAAGGTTTCCAAGTTCCGGATGGAAACCATTCGCTCTATAGTTCTGGCCTTGGAACCTGGGGACTACATGGTCTCCCTGGACATACAGGATGCTTACCTGCATATTCCTATAGCAGCGTCACATCGGCAATATCGGAGGTTTGCTATTGGCAACCTCCATTACCAGTTTCGGGCGTTACCTTTTGGTTTAACAACGGCTCCGCGAGTCTTCACCAAAGTAATGGCGGTGATGACGGTGGTACTCCGCCGTCAAGGGGTCAGGATACTGCCGTATCTGGACGACTTGTTAATCCTGGCAAATTCCACAGATCTTCTCCTTCGTCATCTGGATATGATGGTCCGGTTTCTACAAGCCCACGGGTGGCTCATCAACTGGAAGAAATCCTCCCTGGTCCCTGCTCAGAGCATGGTGCACCTGGGAGTCTTGTTGGACACTCACAACCAGAGGTTGTTCTTGTCTCAGGAGAAAGTCCTGAAACTTCAGGACAGGATTCGTTGCTTCCTTTCTCGTCCGCAAGTGTCGATACATTCGGCGATGCAGGTGCTGGGCCTCATGGTATCAGCATTCGACATGGTGGAGTATGCTCAATTCCATTCTTGCCCTCTCCAGAGGCTGATGCTAGCCAAGTGGGACGGCCTGCCTCACCGGTCAGATCTCAAATGATCTCATTAACTCCGGAGGTCCGTCTGTCGCTGCTTTGGTGGCTCCGGGACCAACAATTGTACAGGGGTCGTCCCTTCTGGATATCCAACTGGGTCCTGTTGACGACAGATGCCAGTCTAAGAGGTTGGGGTGCGGTGCTGGAGCAACACTCCCTTCAGGGTCGGTGGACCAAGGAGGAATCTTTCCTCTCGATCAACATTCTGGAATTGCGGGCGGTCTTCAATGCGTTGAACCTGGCCCAGCATTTAATTCAGAACCGCCCTGTTCAAGTACAGTCGGACAACGCCACCACAGTGGCTTACATAAATCATCAAGGCGGCACTCAAAGCCGTTTGGCAATGAAGGAAGTCTCACGGATTCTACGTTGGGGGGAGCGCCATCTACCGGCCATATCGGCAATATTCATTCCAGGAGTCCTGAATTGGGAAGCGGACTTTCTCAGTCGTCAGGACGTGCATGCCGGCGAGTGTGGCCTCCATCCAGAAGTGTTTCAACTCCTAGTGGAAAAGTGGGGTCTTCCAGATGTAGATCTGATGGCGTCTCGACACAATCACAAAGTTCCATTCTTCGGAGCAAGAACAAGGGATCCTCAAGCAGCATTCGTGGATGCGCTGGCGGTACCGTGGAGGTTTCGGCTGCCGTACGTGTTCCCTCCGGTGTCACTCCTGCCCAGGGTAATTCGGAAGTTCAAGCAAGAAAGAGGAAATCTGCTTCTCATAGCTCCGGCGTGGCCCAGACGGCACTGGTTCTCAGACCTGCAAGGACTATCGTCGGACTGTCCACTTCTACTTCCACAACGCCCAGACCTCCTCGTTCAGGGCCCCTGTGTTTACCAGGACCTAGCCCGGCTATCTTTGCGGCGTGGCTCTTGAAGCCTCCGTCTTGAGGGCTAAGGGTTTTTCTGAAGAGGTCATTAAAACTATGTTGCGGGCCCGGAAACCAGCTTCTGCTTGGATTTATCATAGGGTCTGGCATTCCTACTTTGTTTGGTGCGCATCTAACAATTATGACGCTTCCAAGTTTAGTACAGCCATACTTTTGGCTTTTCTGCAGCAAGGACTAGATTTAGGCCTGCGTCTGGCCTCCCTCAAGGTTCATATTTCTGCCTTGTCGGTGTGGTTTCAGAGAAAAATTGCAACTTTACCTGATGTTCATACTTTCACTCGGGGTGTGTTGCGTATCCAACCTCCCTATGTCCCGCCTGTGGCTCCTTGGGACTTGGTGGTTTTGGAGGTGTTGCAGGAGCCTCCATTTGAACTCCTTGGTTCAGCTGACTTTAAGTGGCTTTCCCTTAAGGTGGTGTTCTTGCTGGCTATTGCCTCTGCTAGAAGAGTATCGGATCTGGGTGCCTTGTCTTGTAGTTCCCCATATCTGATTTTTCACCGTGACCGGTGGTTCTTAGGACTCGTCCCGGATATTTACGTAAGGTGGTTTCTTCGTTCCACCTTAATCAGGAGATTGTGGTTCCGGCCTTTGTCTCTCCTGAGTTGTCTCCCAAAGAGAGGTCTTTGGATGTGGTACGGGCTCTCCGTATCTATGTGAAGAGAACTGCTTCTATCCAAAAATCTGATTCTCTCTTTGTTTTGTTTGGATTTCACAAACGTGGCTGGCCTGCTCACAAGCAGACCCTGGCCAGATGGATTAGAATCGTGATTGCACATGCTTATGTGAGGGCTGGTCTGTCAGCTCCTGCTCACATCACGGCCCATTCTATTCGGTTTGTTTGGACCTTCTTGGGCGGCCCAACGTGGTGCAACCCTTGATCAGTTGTGCAAGGCGGCTACGTGGTCCTCAGGGAACACGTTTACAAGGTTCTATGCCTTTGAAACTGCCGCTTCCCAGGATGCTTCCTTTGGACGCCGGGTTCTTGTGCCCCCTACAGTGTGTCCCCTCCCATAAGGAACTGCTTTAGGACATCCCCATTGTCCAATCCTTGTGGAGCCCAGTGTACCCCGCAGCAGAAAACGAGTTTTATGGTAAGAACTTACCTTTGTTAAAATTCTTTCTGCGAGGTACACTGGGCTCCACAAGGCGCCCACCCTGACGCACTTAGCTTCTTTGGGTTGGTATGGCATTAGCCGCTGACACTTCTCTTGTCGTGAGAGTGTGGTGTATGTGGCTACTAACCGTTGTTGTCTCTTTTCCTGCTACTGCATTGGGCTGGTTAACTAAAAACTGAGCTCCTGTGCAGAGAGGTATGGTTATAGAGGAGGCGGCGCTGTGCATTCTGGGAACAGTCAAAGCTTTGAGCCTGTTGGTGCCTCGGATCAAGATCCTACTCTACACCACCGTTGTCCAATCCTTGTGGAGCCCAGTGTACCTCGCAGAAAGAGTTTTAACAAAGGTAAGTTCTTACCATAAAACTCGTTTTCTCTGATCCCAAGAATTCTAAAAAGAATAAAAGGGAAAACGTTCAAGCAATACTTATCGCTCTGGACTAGGCGCGACGGGCCTGGTACGCAAATTTTCTCGAGATGCTGATCAAAGATCCGTGGCCTCTACGTCTTCGTGAGTATCTTCTGCAACAGGGCCCGTTCGTCTATCAAGACTTACCGCTGCTACGTTTAACGGCGTGTAACTTGAAAGGCTGATTCTAGCCAGTAGAGGGATTCCTGGTAAGGTCATCCCAACAATGATCCAAGCCAGGAAGGGCGTAACGTCTAAACATTATCACCGTATATTGAAGAAATATGTCTCTTGGTGTGAAAGGAGACAATATTCTGCGGTGGAATTTCATCTGGGACGTTTCTTGCTTTTTCTGCAGTCGGGAGTGGATGTGGGCCTACGTCTAGGCTCCATTAAATTCCAGATTTCGGCCATGTCTATTTACTATCAGAAACAATTGGCTTCTCTCCCTGAAGTCCAGATGTTCTTGAAGGGTGTTTTGCATATCCAACCTCCATTTGTGCCTCCCACGGCACCTTGGGATCTCAATTTGGTTCTGCACTTCCTCCAATCGGACTGGTTTGAACAGTTACAGGAGGTGGACGTAAAGTAACTTCCGTGGAAGACCGTCACACTGCTGGCTTTGGGCATTGTCTTACAAGAGTCCCTACTTAATTTTCCATGAGGACAGAGCTGAACTCAGGACTCGTCAGCTAGTGTTCACGCTAGGCTGTTTTAGCAATGCGCAGCGCCATGCCCGATTTTATAAAGGCAAAATCCGCCCTGCCCCTTCTGCGGCTCCCTGCTAGAACAGCCGCCCGCTTCCTGCCCTCCCAGCGTGTTAAGATGCCGTGTGCATGTGCACAGCATCCATTCACGCTAAGGGAGAGAGCTGGGGGAAGCCCATCACCCACGTCGGTGTTGGGCACGCCCCCAACAGTGACGTCGCCGGCCACAGACGCCCCCTATAGCAACGTCTGTGGGCCACACCGCTCACTAAAATGACGTTTGCATGACCACGCCCCCTATTTTACATGGCTGCGCCCCCGCTTCACCCGCACACGCTGTTATATGATCCCGGAGTCCGGCGCCCTGCACTATTTGAACCCTAGAAGGGACACTAGTCAGCAATTTCTTCCTAAGGTGGTGTCCGCATTTCACATCAACCAACCTATTGTGGTTCCGGTTGTTAAGGACACCTCTGCTATTTCAAAGTCTTTGGATGTTGTGAGGGCTTTGAAGGTCACAGGAAATCGGACTCTCTGTTCGTTCTTTATGATCCCAATAAAATTGGGTGTCCTGCTTCAAAGCAGTCAATTGCACACTGGATCAGGCTCACTATCCAGCAGGCTTGCCGGTTCCAAAATCTGTACAGGCCCACTCTACTAGGTCGGTGGGTTCTTCTTGGGTGGCTGCCCGGGGTGTCTCGGCTTTACAGCTCTGCTGAGCAGCTACTTGGTCAGGTTCAAACACGTCTGCTAAGATTTACAAGTTTGATACTTTGGCCTCTGAGGACCTTCAGTTTGGTCAATCAGTTCTGCAGGAACTGATTGCTGATCTGCTCCTGGTTTGGGAGCTTTGGTACTTCCCCATGGTACTAAATGGATTCCCAGTATCCCCCTAGGACGTAAGAGAAAATAGGATTTTATTTACCTACCGGTAAATCCTTTTCTCGTAGTCCGTAGGGGATACTGGGCGCCCACCCGGTGCTTCGTTTTTCCTGCACTGTTACATGGTTCAGTAATGTTTTTTGATTCAGCTGTTGCTGTTCTTAGTTTCACGTTTGATTAGCATGGCTTTCCTCTTGTTTTTTTGTGTGCTGGTTCGTAATCTCACCACTTTTTCCTTTTTCTATATCCTTCTCTCAATGTATGTCCGTCTCCTTGGGCACAGCTTCCTAGACTGAGTCTGGTAGGAGGGGCATAGAGGGAGGAGCCAGTGCACTATCAAATTCTTAAAGTGCCCAAGGCTCCTAGTGGACCCGTCTATACCCCATGGTACTAAATGTATTCCCCGTATCCCCGACGGACTACTAGAAAAGGATTTACTGGTAGGTAATTACAATCCTATATTCAACCATATAGACCCAGTGTTCTTATTTTGCAATGTGCAGCACACTATTGTCTTTCTAGGGAGTTTACTAATTGGCAGCTTATAAATGCACAACATTTTAAAGGGAAATCCTTTTAATAGCAAAATGGATATTTTTTTTATATCTGTGGAATATTTTACAACTCAGAATATTTGTTCAAATGAAATTTTAAATTTACATACACATTTTAAAGTCATTAATATTTAATTGTTCCCCCTTTAGCCTCGATTGTAAGTTGTGACCCCTAGTCCTTGTTCCAAACTCAACTCAGTTTGGAGCAAGAAAGTTTGGACAATCAGGAACCTGAGGAATGTGCGGCAAGGGAAAGGATGGATTGCCAACATTTTCTAAAATCTAGGCACCAGGATCAAAGTGTAGGAGTGTAGAAGCCAGACCACCAGAGAAATTTCCCCCCCAATTTGTGATGACATTGCTGAGAAGCTACACCCCCTCTCCGGGCAACCAACCCCACGGCCACACAACTAAGTTAAAATGCCGCCCGACAGGATTCTGCCGATTTAAATACTGACGCCGGAATCCGGAATGACTGTGTAAGACCAGCGTCAAAATCCTGATGGAGCTTTGGATCCTGGCATCAAAATACCAACACCCGGAATCCCGACCGTTCTTCCAGCGGGATGCGTTCACGTCCTGGGGTGGAGGGGTTAGGTTTAATCATTAGAAGGGGGTTAGGGTGCAGGGAACGGGAAGGTTACGGTTAGGTACTGGGGAGGGAGGGTTAGGCACCACCGGGAATGGTTAAAGTAGGGGGAAGGGGAGGGTTAGGGTACCTTTTGGAGGGGCTGTCAGGATTCTGATGGTTGGGATGCCGCTGTCGGGATTCTGACTGCTGGCATCCTGTCCATCGGGATATTACACTGGATCATGCCAGGCAAACCTCCCCTCTGCAACCACACCCCCAGGGCCTCCGGGATTTTTCAAGCTGTGGACGTATATGATAAATACCCCATTTTTTTCCGACTTACTGATATGAAAATACAAAGCCAGTCAGATTGAGAAAAGGAGATGCAGGGGGAGCTGGGTGTCACAGCTAGCAAACTGCTACACTAGAGCAGGGGTAGGCAACCTGCGGCTCTCTATCTGCTGTGGAACTATACATCTCAGCATGCCCTGCCACAGTTTTAGAACATCCTAACATCAAACTTGTGGTAGGTCATGCTGGGATGTGTAGTTTCACAGCAGCTGGACAGCTACAGGTTGACCACCCCTGCACTAGAGTATTGAAGAGCTCCACCTTGGTAGTAGATAGAGATGCTACAAAATCCCTTCAGCAGAGGGAACGAGAACCGAGCATGCACCCATAGCTAGATTACCCCTTCAGAATTGTGTGTTGGAACTGAATAAAAGGAGCTCTTGGATTATATTGGGCCTAATTCAGGTCCCAACGCTGTTAGGGCACCTCGCCGCAATGTTCGGTACTTTACGCATCTACAGGAACCACCCTGCGCCAGGAGAAACAGAATGGCTGCAGATGTCAGTTGATTGACAGTCTGCAGCTGCTTGGGGGATGGGTCAGAGGGTCATGGATCAATGGATCGACCTGCATTAGGTCGACAGTCAATTGACATGGTGTCGTTTTTACGCATCATGACCCGAAAACCCCAATTTGTGCACCACGTCCCCTTACATGGCTCGGGCAAGGTACAATCTATTTTTCTCACTTCCTAGGGGATACTGGGAATCGATTTATTACCATGGGGTATAGACGGGACCTCTAGGAGCCATGGGCGCTTTAAGAAATTGATAGTGTGCGCTGGCTCCTCCCTCTATGCCCCTCCTACCAGACTCAGTTTAGAAAATGGTGCCCGGAGGGAGCCGGTCAAGTCTCTGGAAGCTCCTGAAGAGTTTTCTGCATTGATTTTCTGTGTTTGTTATTTTCAGGCAGGACTGGATGGCACCAGCCTGCCTACTTCGTGGGACTTAGGGGGGGGAACGGCCCAACCTCTCTCAGGTTTAATGGTCCCGTTCCCCGCAGACAAGGCACTAGCTTGTGAGGAAACTATTCGCAAGCCCCACCACAGCGAGCGTACATTCCCGCAGCACGCCGCCACCCCTAACAGAGCCTGCAGAAAGAAGAGTGGTGAGTACCAAGCCGGAGTCCGGTCGCCGGCCATTATGGCGGCATGAGGGTATAGAGACGCACGGCTTCTAAACGGGGCGGACTGCGTCTCCCGCTGTGTACGGACAGATGCTGAACAGCGGACACAGTACCCAGACTGGCTACATAGCCATTAAAGGAGTCTGTCTCCATTTTATGCACAAGACACATACAGCTAGTATAAAAATTTTTGGGAAGACCGCGCCATTGATGGGGCAGAGCTTCACTATGAGCGGATCCAGCAGCTCACCAGCGCCTTTTTTCCTCTGCAGCTGACACAGACGCTGACTGACAGGGACGCACAGCTCCTCCGGAGAGACTCCAGATTACCTCAGTGGTACCAGGGGGTCGTAGCAGGGGGGAGCGATTGTTAGTGTACCAAGTCCCTAATCTAGGTACTTAGTCTGCGACCCAGCTAAGCTTGGCATTAGCGTTAAGGGCACCGTGTGCTGGTTCCATACTCCTTATGTGTCTCCTTGGAAGGGCTCTTTGTAAGTAAATTCTGCAGTTAACCTTTTCCTGTGTGAGTGTCCTGTACACACAGTATGTATGACATACAATATGTCAGGCAAAGAGTGTGTTTCATGTAAAGCACAGTGTTCCTCATCCCCAGGGTTTTTACTAAAGTGTACTCAATGGGGTGTCCCTTCCCAGGCTAGTGGGGCAGAACCAGCATGGCTGGACTCCATTAAGGGAATGATTTCCACAATCTTTACTAAGTTTTCTCGGAATGAGAAAGAGACGTAATACTTAAGACAATCTATGACTGAGTTTATGAAAAGAGACTCAGTACCCAAACCAGCGTCTCAGTCCCCTGCCATTTGTCCGCAGAAACGCACTTTGGCCCATATTCTGTAGTCTGACTCAGATGATGAATGGTCAGACATGGAGGAGGGTGAGGTGGACTCAGAGGTGGGGGACGGTACTCTGTCACAGGAAATAGCTTCTATAAGAGCCTCTATCAGAGACGTTCTGAATATCCCTGATAAGGTGACAGAGGAGAGTATGGGATCTTATTTTAATATTTAAAAAAAATAAAAAATCCTCAGCCACTTTTCCTGTGTCAAAGGAATTAAGGGGGTAATTCCAAGTTGATTGCAGCAGGATTTTTGTTAGCAGTTGGGCAAAACCATGGGGGTCATTCCGAGTTGTTCGCTCGTTGCCGATTTTCGCACCGGAGCGATTAATGCAAAAATGCGCATGCTACGCAGTGCGCATGCACTAAGTATTTTAGCACAAAACTTAGTAGATTTACTCACGTCCGAACGAAGAATTTTCATCGTTGAAGTGATCGGAGTGTGATTGACAGGAAGTGGGTGTTTCTGGGCGGAAACTGACCGTTTCTGGGAGTGTGCGGAAAAACGCAGGCGTGCAAGGATAAAACGCGGGAGTATCATGATGGTCTCGCGAAAGGCCTGCAAGCATTCGGCATGAAACATTTTGAAACAGGAATTCGTGGTGGTGACATTGATGGAGAATTGCTCAGATTTGAGTGTAAAATGATATTCCTGATGGACAGTTTACACCCGAACGGTTTAAACGAAGGCAACAGCTATCTACCATTTTTGTGATCTGACCGTGGCTGTAATCTGTTCAGCAAAAACCACACGGGACACAAAAAACCCCACCCCACCCCCTTTTTTCTGCATGTAGAACCCCTTTTTCTGACCTTAGGTGTGCATGCCCACATAAGGGACATCTATCCCTTCTTTTTGAGAGGGGTACTAAAATCTACATAAACACCAAGCGGTTTAGGATCTTTCTACTAGATATATTTTTATTCCAATCAATATGTCCTATAATCTCTATTTGTGCAAATCTGCAGACATTATCTATCTGATTTAAAATTAATGTATATAAAGGGCCCAAGCATTGATACCTACCATGTCCAATGATCAATTCATCATAGTGTAATCTGGAATGTGATTACCAGTTATGTTCAAAGGATTTTTCCTGAATTTTGATGAATCTGTCATCCTTTTCGTTTCAGTGCAGTTACTTTCTGTTCTTTACAAAAGGTTTCTTTAATGATTCATAAACCTACTTATTAATTTTGATTTTTATAATGGTGTTTTGATGGGTAATTTATTCATCAAACTATTAAGCTATACCTGTGTGTGTGTTTTCGGATGGACATTTGTACTGTTGATTTTCCCAATCCTCTTTGGATCTGAGCTTGAACTGATATCACCATGTCCACCATCTAGAAGTAGTTAATTCTTTTCCCCCTTTTCCCTGAACCTATCTTAAATTCAGGACTAACCATACTTAGAATGGATAATCTTTATCATCTGTAGCAATTTTGACAATAGAACCAGAAATAGTCATTTTAACAGTGAACCAAGTTATAGTAATAATGGGATGGAGAGGTTTCCCATAGGCAATTTCCCTTAATTCTCAATGGATATCAACAATATAAATGTATGATTAAAGGAGGAAACATTCCCCTATATAATATAGATAGAACTCAAGGAGAGCACCAATATGACATAACACAGACCTCAAGTGGTAGAGACGGGTTGTAGAATGCTCCTATAAGTTTGATCACCACTACACGTTTTTTTTACTATTTTTTCACATTTGACACCAATGACGTTTTTCACATCTTTTCCTTGTTTTTGAGCATCCTAGTTAATTACACATAATGTTTTCTACAATTTTATAATGTACAAATCCCCCTTTTCTCTCTTTAAGGATCACGCTTTACTTCATAACAATTAGGGAATGTCAGTCATGCAATCACTTTCCTCGAATCACACCATATACACTTCAGCTTCACTTTCTAAAAACTTTACATTCACTTTTTCATTTTTTCTTTTACTCTTTATTATCATTATTTTTTATTTTTCAGCAAATACATTTTTCTTCATCACACTATTATATAATATTTTTTTTCATTTTATTCACCACAATATTCATCTATATATAAATTTAATATTCTAATATTTTAAACATTATACAAACTCATATATACTAACATTCAATCTGGTATAACACAAGTATTAAGATTGAGTACATTTTAGTTCTATCATACCATATATGCTCGACTTCATTTAAATGCATACGATGTGTTAGTGGGAACGGCTGAATGGGTCTCCTCTCATTCTTTTTTACAGACAGAGGGTAATAAATTTACCATTATAATTACCTTTTATAAAATAATATTAGAAGCTACACATGAGTGAGGAGAAGCTTCATTAAATGTAATCTTTATGGGGCTCCAATGTACTCACACGGGAATGTGAGTATTACGCCAATACTGGTCCGTGATTGGCTTAGACCTATCACGTGACTCGGGACGATTAATTATGCGTTCCACCGGGACTGTAATCAAACGAAGAATGCGGTCCACTGAAATCTAAGACGGTCAGTAGACCATGTGTTGGGGATTAAGATCAGGGATTGGTGGGACGTTCTGTTAAAAATATTCATTCTGTTAAAAATATTCAGGAATGGGCAATCGGGTTTGCCTGGTTAAAGCAATTGCGAAACGTGCACGTCGGTGTTTCAGAGCAGTGCTGACAAGCCCGCTCATACTGATCACAGTGCAGTGCAAAAATACTCGAATGAATTACAATAGAAAAAGGATAGATGAGAGATGGAAGATAATAGCAGGATTTAATGTTATGTAGGGAGTTTACAAATGTTTCAACAGTGTAGCCATTACACAGAACAGTGCAGCCATTACATAGACAGGATATATAGCCAGTGATGAGGACCAATCATTCTCAGATGCTAGATGTGAATAGGTGATTACGGACCACAAGCAGCCTTTAGGACTTGCATCTAAGTACATTCGTGAGGCACTAATCGATCTGTTTTGTCCATTGAATATTAATGAAGTAGTATATTCTACCTGCCAATACTAATTAGTATTTATTTATTAAGATTGAGACACGTGCCAGATGGTTTCAATTTAACCTCTACCTACCAATATCATTAGGGCACGGCATCATATTGATATGGATAAGATTTAATCCAAACATCTGTTGCACATACGGGGCACGGGATGTGCTGATTCTTAATTAACGGCATATACAGACCTGTAGTATCATTCTATTCATTGGTTAGGGCTGTGCAAGTTGCTATAATAAAATCATATGTATCAGACTAACACAGCAATCCGGGGTGCTTCTTTAGCATAAAACCAATAGGTCCACATTGTAAATCTATTACCACTGTTGTTTTCATTAGATACGGAGCTCGCAATTCTTGAAGTTATACATTGGGGTTCCATTAGTTATTTGACACGAGTGCAGGGGCAACTAATAAGCAAAGTGTATATGCATCGCATGGTGAGACAGGTAATTGTCTACAATTTCCACTCATACCTATATGGACTGCAATGGGGGTATATCCCGTTAACCCTTAAATATATTTAATTGCGACCACATTAGGGGGTATTAGATGCGGAGCTCGCATTTCTGAACCTACACATCGGGGTCCCATTAATGGATTGATATAAGCACAGTGGCAATCATCAAGCACAGTTTATACACACATTGGCTGGTGAAGATAGAGAACTGTCTGTAATTTCTCATGCAAACCCGTATGGTTAAAAATTAATCTATTAAGGACTGCAATGGGGATAAACCTTTTTTAACCCTGAATACCAACAATTTCTGGGATATAGCTGCCAACCATATCAGGGGACCGGCAATATAGCCATTACGTTCCCAGACCGCATTTCAGATACAATAGCTATCATAGTACTCACGGGGAATCTGGATGCGGGGAACAGCAGTAGCCGTTTATATTTAAATATCTATAAGCATAAGCGTCTACCTGATATGGGAAGGGGCACATAGGACCCTTTTGCAAAATTGATGTGATATACAATAGTTGAAACAACATATTATTCAGGGACCAATAAAAAGCAGACTTTGATAATTATCTGCGGCCCCATTATACATTGATAATTAAACTATGGTATAACAATGTCAGTAGTCAGTAGCAACTGGTCCAGATAACCACAATACCAGTGGCAGAAATTGCAATAAATAAGGGAATTAAATAAAAGATGGATGTGGGACTATCCCAGTGTGTCCTTTAAGAAAGAAAATATTCATCAATTTATTTTTACATCACTCACTGTTTTGTGACCCTAGATACCTTTTCCTGCCACCTATGTGAGAAGTTCATGCTACCCAACCCTACATACAGTTATTGTGCAATACCCATTGCTCTCTAATTGAAAATTTATGATACAATTAATGAAGCAGAAAATTCAGGCACAGTGAATCAGTTTTTATTTTGTTTACACTATTGAATTTATTCACAAAATTTACACGAATACACACATTTTTTCTTATTTATGTTTCTCAATTGCAAATTTTTTTAAGTCAGTATCAATAAAAGTTAGATTTTAACACGACATGTTTATAATAAAAATAAATGTAAAATCTTTTCTAAATGCGCCAACAAAAGAGACAATCTTTTTCTGTACTGTGTTGTTCTGTAACTTATTGTCTAAGGCAGCAACCCCTATGATGAATGATAATAAAACTTCTTGCAATCATAAAATTTGGGGGATTTTTCAGTAAAAAATTAAAAATATCAGTATCTTTCTAGTGCAGAGGACATCCTTATCCCCCATTTTCCCTACATGTAAAACGCGGGAGTGGCTGGAGAAACGGGGGAGTGGCTGGCCGAACGCAGAGTGTGTTTGTGACGTCAAACCAGGAACTAAACGGGCTGAGTTGATCGCAGTGTAGGAGTAAGTCTCGAGCTACTCAGAAACTGCTAAGAATTTTCTGTTCGCAATTCTGCTAATCTTTCGTTCGCAATTCTGCTATGCTAAGATACACTCCCAGAGGGCGGCGGCCTAGCGTGTGCAATGCTGCTAAAATCTGCTAGCGAGCGAACAACTTGGAATGACCCCCCATGTGCACTTCAGGGGAGGCAGATTTAACATGTGCAGAGAGAGTTAGATTTGGGTGTGGTGTGTTCAATCTGCAATCTAATTTGCAGTGTAAAAATAAAGCAGCCAGTATTTACCCTGCACAGAAATAAAATAACCCACCCAAATCTAACTCTTTCTACACATGTTATATCTGCCTCCCCTGCAGTGCACATGGTTTTGCCCAACTGCTAACAAAAATCCTGCTGCGGTCAACTTGGAATTACCCCCTAAATACCCAGTTTGAAGAACCATGGGTTAATCCTGATAGGAAATTTCAAATCTCTCAGCGGTTGTTATCATCCTTTCTCTGACGTCCTAGTGGATGCTGGGAACTCCGTAAGGACCATGGGGAATAGACGGGCTCCGCAGGAGACTGGGCACTCTAAAAGAAAGATTAGGTACTATCTGGTGTGCCCTGGCTCCTCCCTCTATGCCCCTCCTCCAGACCTCAGTTAGAATCTGTGCCCGGCCAGAGCTGGGTGCTCCTAGTGGGCTCTCCTGAGCTTGCTAGAAAGAAAGTATTTGTTAGGTTTTTTATTTTCAGTGAGATCTGCTGGCAACAGACTCACTGCTACGTGGGACTGAGGGGAGAGAAGCAAACCTACCTGCGTGCAGCTAGCTTGTGCTTCTTAGGCTACTGGACACCATTAGCTCCAGAGGGTTCGAACACAGGGCCTGACCTCGATCGTCCGTTCCCGGAGCCGCGCCGCCGCCCCCCTTGCAGAGCCAGAAGAAGAAGAAGATGAAATCGGCAGCAGAAGACTCCTGTCTTCATTAAGGTAGCGCACAGCACTGCAGCTGTGCGCCATTGCTCCCACAGCACACCACACACTCCGGTCACTGTAGGGTGCAGGGCGCTGGGGGAGGGGGGGGGGGGGGGTGCCCTGGGCAGCAATTATATTACCTTTTGGCTAAATATACACATAATACAGTCAGTTAACTGTATATGTGTAAAAACCCCCGCCATTAAGTTAAAGAAAACGCGGGACAGAAGCCCGCCGCTGAGGGGGCGGGGCCTTCTTCCTCAGCACACCAGCGCCATTTTCCCTTCATAGCTACCTGCAGTATCCAGGTACAAGACGGGTTAAAAAGAGAGGGGGGGCACATAAATTTAGGCGCAAATAGATACAAACAAGCAGCTATTGGGATAATCACTTATTAGCAGTGTAAATCCCTGTGTTATATAGCGCTGTGGTGTGTGCTGGCATACTCTCTCTCTGTCTCCCCAAAGGACTTTGTGGAGTCCTGTCCTCAGTCTGAGCATTCCCTGTGTGTGTGCGGTGTGTCGGTACGGCTGTGTCGACATGTTTGATGAGGAGGGTTACGTGGAGGCGGAGCAGGGGCAGATACATGTGGTGTCGCCCCCGACGGGGCCGACACCTGATTGGATGGATATGTGGAAGGTCTTAACCGACAGTGTCAACTCCTTACATAAAAGGTTCGATGACGCAGCAGCCTTGGGACAGCCGGGGTCTCAGCCCGCGCCTGCCCAGGCGACTCAGAAGCCGTCAGGGGCTCATAAACGCCGGATAGCTCTGATGGTAGACACAGATGTCGACACGGAGTCTGACTCCAGTGTAGATGAGGATGAGACAAATGTACGGTCTACAAAAGCCATCCGATGCATGATTACTGCAATGAAAGATGTATTGCACATTTCTGATATTAACCCGGTTACCACCAAAAGGGGTATTATGTTTGGGGAGAAAAAGCAGCCAGTGACTTTTCCCCCATCTGATGAATTAAATGATTTATGTGAAGAAGCGTGGAGTTCCCCTGATAAGAAACTAGTGATTTCTAAGAGATTACTGATGGCGTACCCTTTCCCGCCAACGGATAGGTTACGTTGGGAAACATCCCCTAGGGTGGACAAGGAGCTAACACGCTTATCTAAAAGGGTGGCACTGCCGTCTCAGGATACGGCCGCCCTAAAGGATCCTGCGGATAGAAAGCAGGAAGCTATCCTTAAGTCTGTGTATACATACTCTGGTACTCTACTGAGACCTGCTATTGCTTCAGCCCGGCTGTGTAGTGCTGCAGCAGCATGGACTGATACCCTGTCAGACAACATTGATTCCCTTGACAGGGATACTATTTTGCTAACCATCGAACATATAAAAGACGTCGTCTTATATATGCGGGATGCACAGAGGGACATTTGCCTGCTGGCATCTAGAATTCATGCAATGTCCATTTCTGCCAGGAGAGTATTATGGACTCGGCAGTGGACAGGTGATGCTGATTCTAAAAAACACATGGAGGTTTTGCCTTATAAGGGGGAGGAATTATTTTGGGACGGTCTCTCGGACCTCGTATCCACAGCAACTGCTGGGAAGTCGACTTTTTTACCTCAGGTTCCCTCACAGCCTAAGAAAGCACCGTATTATCAAATGCAGTCCTTTCGGCCTCAGACTGGCAAGCGGGTCAGAGGAGCATCCTTTCTGGCCAGAGGCAAGGATAGAGGAAAGAAGCTGCACCAGGCAGCCAGTTCCCAGGAACAAAAATCCTCCCCTGCTTCCACTAAGTCCACCGCATGACGTTGGGGCTCCACAGGCGGAGCCAGGTGCGGTGGGGGCGCGTCTCCAAACTTCAGCAACCAGTGGGTTCGCTCACAAGTGGATCTATGGGCTGTACAAATTGTATCTACGGGATACAAGCTGGAGTTCGAGGCGACTCCCCCTCGCCGTTACCTCAAATCAGCCTTGCCAGCTTCTCCCAGGGAAAGGGAGGTAGTACTCGCGGCAATTCACAAGCTGTACCTCCAGCAGGTGATAATCAAGGTCCCCCTCCTTCAACAGGGCAGGGGTTACTATTCCACAATGTTTGTGGTACCGAAACCGGACGGTTCGGTGAGACCCATCCTGAATTTAAAATCCTTGAACACTTATATAAAGAAGTTCAAGTTCAAAATGGAATCGCTCAGGGCGGTTATTGCAAGCCTGGAAGAGGGGGATTTTATGGTGTCGCTGGACATCAAGGATGCTTACTTGCATGTCCCCATTTTCCCACCTCACCAGGAGTACCTCAGGTTTGTGGTACAGAACTGTCATTACCAATTCCAGACGTTGCCGTTTGGTCTCTCCACGGCTCCGAGAATATTTACCAACGTAATGGCCGAAATGATGATACTCCTTCGAAGAAAGGGAGTTATAATTATCCCATACTTGGACGATCTCCTCATAAAGGCGAGGTGCAAAGAGCAGTTGTTGGTCAGCGTAGCACTCTCTCAGGAAGTGTTGCAACAGCATGGCTGGATTCTGAATATCCCAAAGTCGCAGCTGATTCCTACGACGTGTCTGCTTTTCCTGGGAATGATTCTGGACACAGAACAGAAGAAGGTGTTTCTCCCGGAGGAGAAGGCCCAGGAATTGTCATCTCTGGTCAGGGACCTCCTGAAACCAAAACAGGTGTCGGTGCATCACTGCACGCGAGTCCTGGGAAAGATGGTGGCTTCTTACGAAGCAATTCCCTTCGGCAGGTTCCATGCAAGGATCTTTCAGTGGGATCTGTTCGACAAATGGTCCGGATCGCATCTTCAGATGCATCGGTTGATCACCCTGTCCCCAAGGGCCAGGGTGTCTCTGCTGTGGTGGCTGCAGAGTGCTCATCTTCTCGAGGGACGCAGGTTCGGCATACAGGACTGGATCCTGGTGACCACGGATGCAAGCCTCTGAGGTTGGGGGGCAGTCACTCAGGGAAGAAACTTCCAAGGACAGTGGTCAAGTCTGGAGACTTCTCTACACATAAATATATTGGAACTAAGGGCCATCTACTACGCCCTGAGTCAAGCAGAGCCCCTGCTTCAAAACCAATCTGTACTGATTGAGTCAGACAACATCACGGCGGTCGCCTATGTAAACCGCCAGGGCGGCACAAGAAGCAGGATGGCAATGACAGAAGCCACAAGGATTCTTCGATGGGCGGAGAATCACGTGCTAGCACTGTCAGCAGTGTTCATTCCGGGAGTGGACAACTGGGAAGCAGACTTCCTCAGCAGGCACGACCTCCACCCGGGAGAGTGGGGACTTCATCAAGAAGTCTTCACACAGTTTGTAAATTGTTGGGAACTGCCACAGGTGGACATGATGGCGTCCCGCCTCAACAAAAAGCTAAAAAAATATTGCGCCAGGTCACGGGACCCTCAGGCGATAGCTGTGGACGCACTAGTGACACCGTGGGTGTACCAGTCGGTTTATGTGTTCCCTCCTCTTCCTCTCATACCCAAGGTACTGAGGATAGTAAGAAAGAGAGGAGTAAGAACTATACTCATCGTTCCGGATTGGCCAAGAAGAACTTGGTACCCAGAACTACAAGAAATGATCTCAGAGGACCCATGGCCTCTGCCTCTCAGACAGGACCTGTTACAGCAGGGGCCCTGTCTGTTCCAAGACTTACCGCGGCTGCGTTTGACGGCATGGCGGTTGAACGCCGGATCCTAGCGGAAAAGGGCATTCCGGATGAAGTTATTCCCACGCTGATAAAGGCTAGGAAAGACGTGACAGCAAAACATTATCACCGTATTGTCACGATCCGGGTATCTGGACGCCATTTCTTACCCATCAGATGCCTCCTAAGGCTGGCTCAGCGCTCCAGGACCGGATCCCATCTGTTATCCTGATGTGTACATTCCTGTATCCTCTCCTGTCACTCTGGGACGCTGTCACAGTAAACGCCATATTACACCTGGCATGGCGTCTCCCGCGGCCTCCGCCGCCGTCCCTGAACTTCTGCATGCAGAGTGTCTGAGTGGCGATTACGTCAGCCGCGGCCTCCGCTGTGTCCGCGTGGTTGGATGTGCATCTGTCAGCCTGGCGCCTCCTGTCTCCGGTGGCCGGCGCCGCCATTACTGTTTTCATTACCACATGGATTACAAACCAAACTTCCCTCCAAGTGTCTGCATGGGCGCAGCCATCTTGGATTCTGTCAGCTGATCATTTCCACCAATCTGTTCTCAGTATTGATAATCTGCATAATTGCCTAGCCAATCCCTTCCTTGCTGCAGGTATAAATACACTGTGCCTGAGCAAGGAAGGCGTCAGTGCTTTGGTTGTCAAACCTAGTTCCTGTTTGTCTCTCTCCTGTGATTGTCTTCCAGGTTCCAGCTCCTGTCTCAAGACTTCCACCATAGAGACCCGCACCAGCATTCCACCTGCGGTGTAGCCTGACTCTCCAATCCATTGTGGATTCATCTGTTTCCAGCTACAACATTACCTGCTTCCAGCTCAGCTTCCAGCAGAGTACAGCTTCCCTTAAAGGGCCGGTGTCCTTTCTACACTTTACCACTCTCCACCGGTATTATTATTTCTCCGCTCTCAAGTTCTACATTTCAGTTCATATTTCATCGCTCCCAAGTTCATTTATTATTTAACTGGTTCCAGCCAGTATCCACTCCGTGCTAACAACAGTCTGGTTCCAGCCAGTATCCACAGCAGCTGTTTTACCTTCAGCAACCCAGCTTTTCCTGGAACACCAGCTGGCACAATCCTGGGTTATCTCCATTGCTACAGTCGGGCCTGGTAAGGACTTTCCATCTAGAAGATCATAAGAACTATCTCACACTACCAGTGCCCTGTGGCTCCTGCCATCCTGTAGTACCCAGGAACTGTATTTATTATTTGCTGACTTTTACGTTTTCTTTTACTGCTGCTGTGTTGCGGAGTTGTCATAATAAACATCATTGACTTTTATCCAAGTTGTCGTGGTCACGCCTTCGGGCAGTTATTATTCATGTTACTTACATGTCCAGGGGTCTGATACAACCTCCCAGGTTCCGGTACATCTCAGCCCCTACAACTGAGGCTGCCTCCCGTCAGCTCAGGCCCTCAGTTGTGACACGTATATGGCGAAAATATGTTGCTTGGTGTGAGGCCAGGAAGGCCCCTACAGAGGAATTCCAGCTGGGTCGATTCCTGCACTTCCTACAGTCAGGAGTGACTATGGGCCTAAAATTAGGATCCATAAAGGTCCAGATTTCGGCCCTATCTATTTTCTTTCAAAAAGAACTGGCTTCACTGCCTGAAGTTCAGACGTTTGTTAAGGGAGTGCTGCATATTCAGCCCCCTTTTGTGCCTCCAGTGGCACCTTGGGATCTTAACGTTGTGTTGGATTTCCTGAAATCACACTGGTTTGAGCCACTTAAGACCGTGGAGCTAAAGTATCTCACGTGGAAGGTGGTCATGCTGTTGGCCTTGGCTTCGGCTAGGCGTGTGTCAGAATTGGCGGCTTTGTCATGTAAAAGCCTGTATCTGATCTTCCATATGGACAGGGCAGAATTGAGGACTCGTCCCCAATTTCTCCCAAAGGTGGTATCAGCGTTTCATTTGAACCAACCTATTGTGGTGCCTGCGGCTACTCGGGACTTGGAGGCTTCCAAGTTGCTGGACGTAGTCAGGGCTTTGAAAATCTATGTAGCCAGGACGGCTGGAGTCAGGAAAACTGACTCGCTGTTTATCCTGCATGCACCCAACAAACTGGGTGCTCCGGCTTCAAAGCAGACTATTGCGCGCTGGATCTGTAACACGATTCAGCAAGCTCATTCTGCGGCAGGGTTACCGCATCCTAAATCAGTAAAAGCCCATTCCACAAGGAAGATGGGCTCTTCTTGGGCGGCTGCCCGAGGGGTCTCGGCTTTACAGCTTTGCCGAGCTGCTACTTGGTCGGGTTCAAACACATTTGCTAAGTTCTACAAGTTTGATACCCTGGCTGAGGAGGACCTTGCTTTTGCTCATTCGGTGCTGCAGAGTCATCCGCACTCTCCCGCCCGTTTGGGAGCTTTGGTATAATCCCCATGGTCCTTACGGAGTTCCCAGCATCCACTAGGACGTCAGAGAAAATAAAAATTTACTCACCTGTAATTCTATTTCTCGTAGTCCGTAGTGGATGCTGGGCGCCCGTCCCAAGTGCGGACTCTCTGCAATACATGTATATAGTTATTGCTTAACTAAAGGGTTATTGTTATGAGCCATCTGTTACTGAGGCTCAGTTGTTGTACATACTGTTAACTGGGTATGGTTATCACAAGTTGTACAGTGTGATTGGTGTGGCTGGTATGAGTCTTACCCTGGATTCCAAATCCTTTCCTTGTTGTGTCAGCTCTTCCGGGCACAGTTTCCTTAACTGAGGTCTGGAGGAGGGGCATAGAGGGAGGAGCCAGTGCACACCAGATAGTACCTAATCTCTCTTTTAGAGTGCCCAGTCTCCTGCGGAGCCCGTCTATTCCCCATGGTCCTTACGGAGTTCCCAGCATCCACTACGGACTACGAGAAATAGAATTACCGGTGAGTAAATTCATATTTTCCTTTTCCTCCCGAGGATAGGAAAAAATGGGGAAATCCACCAATAGTGAATGCATCAGTATCCAGGCTTTCATGGAAAATTGTATTGCCTGTCCTGGGTGCAGCCTCCCTGAAAGACACGGCTGACCGCAAGATTGAGACTACGCTCAAAGCTATAGCATGTGAGTGGATTACGCGAGCCATTGCTAAATGGTCGGGTAACCTAATTGAGGGGTTAGATACTAGTGATGAGCGGATTCGGTTTTACTCGGTTTTACTCGGTTCTCAAAACGGCATCTTATTGGCTCACGGATGTCACGTGTTTTGGATAGCCAATAAGATGCCGTTTTGAGAACCGAGTAAAACCGAGTAAAACCGAACCTCGCTCATCACTATTAGATACCTTACCTCAAGGGGAGATTGTTTTGCTGCTGTAACATATACAGGACTCTGCGAACTTTATGGTGGAAGCCATAAAAGAAATAGGCTTGCTTAATGCACGCACTACAGCTATGGCAGTCTCCGCACGCAGGGGTCTATGGCTACGCCAGTGGACAGGTGATACGGACTCCAGAAAAGGCGTGGAAGGCCTACCTTTCACAGGCGAGGCCTTATTTGGAGATGAACTAGACAAATGGATCTCCAAAGCTACTGCGGGTAAGTCCACATACCTTTCTTCTGCAGCTCCTCCAACTATGAAGGCCTACTCAGATCCCAATTTATAGTCCTTTTGGACTGCCAAGTTTAGGGGCATGCCCAGAGGTTCTTCTACCACCACCAGAGGCGCTAAACCACGCAAACCAGCAACTGCCGGTTCACAGGAACAGGGCTCAAGCTCTGCTTCCTCAAAACCTTCAGCATGACTGTGGACCGAGATGCCTGGTAGACTGGCAGGTGGGAGCCCGGATAAAGTTCTTCAGTCACATCTGGACAACATTGTGCCAGAATCCCTGGGTCATAGATCTTATTTCCCAGGGCTACAGACTGGAGTTCCAGGAGCTCCCACCTCACAGATTCTTCAAATCAAGCTTACCAGTTTCTATAACTTTACAGAATGCCATTCAAAAACTGGTACAGACCCAGGTCATTGTTCCAGTTCCATCTCATCTGCAAAACAAGGGGTACTATTCCAACTTGTTTGTAGTACCGAAACTGGACGGTTCGGTGAGGCCGGTTCTGAACCTCAAGTCGTTGAACCCGTGCTAACAAGTGTTCAAATTCAAGATGGAGTCTCTGCGAGCGGTGATCTCAGGTCTTGAGGAGGGGAAATTCCTAGTGTCTCTGGATATCAAGGATGCATAACTTCACATTCCGATCTGGCCACCTCATCAGGCTTATCTATGATTTGCACTGCAGGACTGTCACTACTAGTTCCAGGCCCTGCCATTTGGTCTCCCCACGGCACCGAGAGTGTTCACCACAGTGATGGCAGAGATGATGTTTCTACACCGCAAACAGGCAGTGAACATAATTCCGTACCTGGACGATCTTCTTCAGATAAAGGCATAGTCCAGGAAACGGTTGTTGGACAGCATTGGCCTCTCAACCAGGCTACTCCTGGATCACGGGTGGATTCTGAACTTACCAAAATCTCATGTGGAACTGACACAGAGGCTTCCTTTCCCGGGAACGATACTGGATATAGAGTCTCAGAGAGTGGTCCTTCCCTTGGAAAAGGCTATGGTACTCCAGTCGATGGTTCGGGCTGTCCTGAAGCCAACCCGGATCTCGGTGCATCTGTGCATCCGCCTTCTGGGGAAAATGGTGGCCTCTTACGAGGCGCTTCAGTACAGAAGGTTTCATGCGAGGCCCCTCCAGCTAGATCTATTGGACAAATGGTCCGGATTTCATCTTCACATGCACCAGAGGATCCGTCTGTCGCCTAGAGCCAGGATCTTCCTTCTGTGGTGGCTACAGACTTCTCACCTCATCGAGGGTCAGAGGTCCGGTTTTTAGAATTGGATTCTGCTAACCACGGACACAAGCCTCAGAGGTTGGGGAGCAATCACCCAGGGGGTGCAGTTTCAGGAAAGATGGTCAAGTCAGGAAGTCGTCCTTCCAATAAACATCCTGGAACTCAGGGCTATCTACAATGCCCTTCTGCAGGCCTTATCTCTACTTGGGAATCAGGCCATTCAAGTCCAGTCAGACAATGTGACGGTGGTAAAGTACATAAACCGACAGGGCGGAACAAAAAGCAGAGCAGCAATGTCAGAGGTATCAAGAATTCTCCTATGGGCAGAGAAAAACGCTGTGGCCTTGTCGGCGATCTTCATTCCGGGAGAAGACAACTGAGAAGCAGACTTCCTCAGCAGACACGACCTGCACCCGGGGGATTGGGGCCTTCACCCGGAGGTTTTCCAGTGGTCGACACGTCGGTGGGGATATCCACAAATCGACATGATGGCCTCTCGACTCAACAAGAAGCTCAAGCGGTATTGTTCCAGGTCGAGGGACCCACAAGCAGTGGCGGTAGACGCTCTGACAACTCCGTGGGCCTTCCAACTGGTGTATGTGTTTTCTCCACTTCCTCTGATCCCAAGAATTCTGAAAAAATAAAAAGGGAAAAGGTTCAAGCAATCCTCATTGCTCCGGACTGGCCACGAAGGACCTGGTATGCGGATCTTCTCGAAATGCTGCTCGAAGATCCGTGGCCTCTACCTCTGTGTGAGGATCTTCTGCAACAGGGCCTGTTCGTCTATCAAGACTTACTGCGGCTACATTTAACGGCATGGATGTTGAATGGCTGATTCTAGCCAGGAGAGGGATTACTGACAAGGTCATCCCGACTATGATCCAAGCCAGGAAGGGGGTAACGTCTAAACATTACCACCGTACCTGGAGTAAATATGTCTAGGCTCCATAAAAGTCCAGATTTCGGCGTGGTCTATTTTTTTTCTTTCAGAAACAATTGGCTTCTCTCCCTGAAGTCCAGACGTTCTTGAAAGGTGTTCTGCACATCCAACCTCCCTTTGTGCCTCCCACGGCACCTTGGGATCTCAATTTGGTGCTGCAGTTCCTGCAATCGGACTGGTTTGAACCGTTACAGTGGTTGTGGTTTCAGTTGGTACGAACACCTCTTCTACTTCAAAGTCTTTGGATGTTGTGAGGGCTTTGAAGGTGTATGTAAAGAGAACTGCTCGTCACAGGAAATCGGACTCGCTGTTCGTTCTCTATGATCCCAATAAAATTGGATGTCCTGCTTCAAAGCAGTCAATTGCACACTGGATCAGGCTCGCTATCCAGCATGCTTATTCCACGGCAGGCTTGCTGGTTCCAAAATCTGTACAGGCCCACTCTACTAGGTCGGTGGGTTCTACTTGGGCGGCTGCCTGGGGTGTCTCAGGTCTTCAGCTCTGCTGAACAGCTACGTTTGCAAAGTTCTACAAATTCGATACTTTGGCTTCTGAGGACCTTCAGTTTGGTCAATCAGTCCTGCAGGAACCTCAGCACTCTCCCACCCGGTTTGGGAGCTTTGGTACTTTCCCATGGTACTAAATGGATTCCCAGTATCCCTTATGACGTAAGAGAAAATAGGATTTTAATTACCTACCGGTAAATCCTTTTATCGTAGTCCGTAGGAGATACTGTGGGCCCGCCCGGTGCTTCGTTCTTCCTGCACTGTTACTTGGTTACGTATTCTGGTTTGTTCAGCTGTTGCTGTTCCTGTTTCAAGTTTGGTTAGCATGGCTTTCCTCTTGTTCTGTGTGTGCTGGTTCGTAATCTCACCACTTTCCCTATCTATCCTTCTCAAAGTATTTCCGTCTCCTCGGTCTCAGTTTCCTAGACTGAGTTTGCTAGGAGGGGCATAGAGGGAGGAGCCAGCTCACACAATCAATTTCTTAAAGTGCCCATGGCTCCTAGTGGACCCGTCTATACCCCATGGTACTAAATGGATTCCCGGTATCCCCTACGCACGAGAAAAGGATTTACCAGTAGGTAAAGAAAATCCTATTAGTATTTTTTTAAAATGTCATGTTGACCCTTTCATGTGTCGATCTGTCCTGTGTCAACTATTAACGTGTCAACCCTTTTCCTGGGTCGATCATGTCAATTTTCGACCAATAGTGGTCGACCTATTGACCTACCATCTGGATACTGGGCACAGATAGCCTCTTCCCAAAATGGAGCTGTGTCGCCTCTGATGTGGGGGAGTGCCAAGGCTAGGATCTAAGACATGGGTATTCAACCTGCGGCCCTCCAGGGGAGAATGCAGTTAGGCAGAGGGACCTTCCGGTCCCTCTGAGAACAGCAGCGGAGGGAAGTTTCTCTTCCCTGTCGCTGCTAACACTGTTTATCTGACTGGTCGCATCCTGTGCAACCAGGTCAGATAAAACACTTCCTGATGCGACAGTGCCAGGCAAGAGGTTAATAGGGATCTTCACCCCCGTATGTGGATGCCATTACATGTAGTGCACCTTGAACTAAGTACATTTTTCTTCCTCAGCCACGATTTAGTTGCTTGTTTACCAAAGTTTTTTGTGGGTCTCATCAAAAGTTGTTTTAAATTCATCCCTCGTTTTGAATGCCACTAAAGGGCGATGACATAATCGCTGCAGATTTTTATCCTTGCTCACTATTGGCCAATGTTTTTAACCAATTTGTCAAAGGTCATTGCTCTAGTGTTAAATTGAGTAGTAATTACCAATTACCAATGAGCTTTTAAACTCTTCACAGCAGTATCTTTAGAACCCTGATAAAACAGACGTTCTGATGATAAGTCACAGGACAAGACTACAGCATAGCCAACTGACAGGTCTTCTGCTTTTGGGCTCAGCATTACAAAACACTGATCATGTGCGGAATCTTGGTTTTGTCCGGTATAGTGGCCTGACACTTAATCATCAGGTGTCGGCCACAATCAAATACTCATTCTTTCATCTGAGGAACATAACCAGATTCAAGTACTTAATTCCCTCAGAAGACCTGCCTAAAGTCATACATGCATTTGTATCATCTATTACTGTAATGCCCTCTACCTTGGTCTTCCAGCAACAAAAGTATTGTACCGCTTGCAGATGGTACAAAATGCAGGTGCCAGGCTATTCACCAACCAGCCCTGTTCCGGCCACACAACACCGATTCTCTAGTCCTTCATTGGCTGCCTGTAAAATGGTGAATCGTTTTCAAGATTGGCTTACTGTACTCCCTTTCAAAACCTTACTTGACCAGGGCTCAAGGTACTTGAAGCAGCTTCTGATAAATTACTGTCTCACTTGATTACTATGATCTGTAGATGAAGGACTACCAACAGTACCTAGACTCTCCCTGAGTTCATCTGGGGCTTGAGCTTTCAACTTTGTGGCTCCAACTCTATGGAACTCACCTGCATAGTGCGAGAAGCCCCCACTCTCTAGAATCCCTCAAAAATAGACTGAAGCATTTCACTAATATCTACTGTTAAGCTTGTCTTGTATTTTGAGCTGCTGTAAAGAGAATTGTAAAGCACATTGAGTCCCATTAGGAGAAAAGTGCTATATAAATATCATATATATATATATATATATATATATAAAACACTCTCTCTGCGCTAATTGGATGTAACTATATCTTTGGATAAAGCACAAGATATTGGATATAGGCTGCCTGGTTCAACTAAGTCCCCTGTTAGAAGGGACTAGGAATAGGAATATGCAACAATAGAAGAACTTGCGCCAAGGGGTCGTATCAACTCCCACTTTTAAACCTTAACTAGTTAAAACCTATTTTAAAGCACAGTAATAACATGTTCCATCATAAAACATTTATTAAAAACCCATTCAAAACTAATACAGAAGAGACGTATTATTCCACAGTGAAAGATGTATAATTCTCAGTGTTGAATACAAATGCAAGTGGATCACAACAGTCTTCTCCTTCTCCTTAAAGTTGGTTCGGAGATAACGCCACAACATAGACAACCCAACGCGTTTCATCTTATACAAAAGACTTCTTCAGGGTTACATCTATAATTGTAGAAGATCTTATCAGAACTTAATACAATATTTTTAATAACATATAAGGAACACATCATTACAAAAAACTTCCAATACGACAGAGCAGACAGAGAAAGGTCAAAAAAGGAGAAAAAAAGGAATTACATCTCGGGTCATACCTCAAGTAACTGGAACATATAGTAAAATACGAGAAAACTCGTTCATACGTGCAAGATAAAAATTCCAATATATCACCAAGGCTTTCTGATAAGCAACCAGTGTGGCCTATTTGAGAAATATTAACCTCGTCACAACTTATTTAATAACATTATTATGTATAAAGTGGACAAAAATAAGAATATGAAACGTGTCACCTCACATACCTCGTGGTAAGACAACTTGAATAAAAGAAATTCGGAAACTCAGGTACTGAAAGGTCACATAGATAGGAGACCTAATAAATTCATATCAGGGCGAATTAGTAAATGCATATTATTAAATAATTAATCAATAATATTAGCACTAATTATGAATGATTAATGCGTCTTACATGAGGCCTTATTAAACTAAAAAAGTTTGAAAAGAAGGGGGGGGGGGGGGGAGGAGGAGGCCTCTCCTTTTAAACAAAACACATATCCAGGGTATTTGGACCAAATAGAGTTATTAGTTAAAATTGCCCTTTTTCAGGCTATCAAATCTTTGATAAATCAGACTACAACATGCACTAGAATATAATGAAGCAATAATTGTAAGTGCCGGTCTATAAAACCAGACCCTAAAATATATATATATATATATATATATATATATATAGGGAATATGTACTAAGCTTTGGAGAGATATAAAGTACCAGCAAATCAGCTCCTAACTGTCATGTTACAGGCTCTGTTTGAAATATGACAGGAGCTGGTTTATTGGTACTTTCTCCACTTTATATTTCTCCAAGGTTAGTGCATTGCAGATCTGTATCACCAGAAGATTATTTTTTAGGAGAACTGACAATTTTTGGTTCACTGTGATGCTTTGAAAAGTGGCTGGCCAGCCTGAAAATAGAAAATAACTAGATTGGTCACGCTGCAGGTCCAACATACTTACCTTGTTGCATGAATCAGATATCAGGTTTATTTGTATGCTTGCTTTAAATGATTTTCTCTGAATCCATTAGGGGACACTGTTCGCCCTTAATGATTACACTGTTGCTTTTTCTTGTTTTTTTCTGGTTATAAGATTAGCTTTTTTTTTTTTTTCCAGAGATGTGTTTTGACCCCACTCTCTCACCTGTTCAGTTTCTCTTATTCTGTCCTCTGTGGCTTTGTTAGAAAACGTGAGTTGCCTGCAGGATAGAGGGACAGAGTAGGGAGTAGCAGGGCTTTGTACAGATTTTTTTTTAAAGTGACTGTGTCAAATTTAGAGCTTCAATAACGCGCCAGTTATATTTCTCTATGTCCAGATATATTCAGCAAATATATCAAATGTAGGGGTTTTTTTTTTGGGGGGGGGGGGGAACGAAAATGGCAAATTGTTTTAATTCAGCACATGAACAAACTACTACACTGCAGGCTTCAGTAGCACGTTATTTACATTCTCCATGGAGGCACTCTAAAAGAAAGGTACACTGATTTTGCTTGAGGAGGCTCTGGAAAGTTTAATACAAATGTCACTGAAAATTGTACAAGTCCGTTTAATGAATCACTTGAGATACTATTATATATTTTTTGTTTTATATTGTTTAGATGTCCTTAGTAGATTTGGGAAAGAAGCTTTTAGAGGCTGCTCGAGCTGGTCAAGATGATGAAGTCCGCATTTTAATGGCAAATGGAGCACCTTTTACAACAGACTGGGTAATTTTTGTTGGTGTGTGTGTGTGTATTTATGATGTTACAATTACATTAACAAACTCCTCTGATGCATTCACAAACAATGGTAAGCATGATATTTTACACTTCATACTTGACATTACTGCGTCACGGGTGTACTAGGGTATGCTGGTGGCCGGGCTCACGGCGACCAGCATACCGGCTTCTGAATCCAGACCGCCGGCATACCGACAGCTGGGCGAGCGCAAATGAGCCCCTTGCGGGCTCGCTGCATGCGCCACGCTATCTATTCTCCCTCCAGGGGGGTCGTGGACCCCCAAGAGGGAGAAAAGGTGTCGGTATGCCGGCTGTCGGGATTCCGGCGCCGGTATACTGTGCGCCGGGATCCCGACAGCCGGCAAACTGAAGACCACCCCGCGTCACATTTACTAATTGTGCTTTAAGAAAGGGCAATTTTGGAGTTTATCTTCATCTACAAGATTTATTATTGTATGCTACTGTCAAGCAAATTGGGAGTGCCTTAGCAAGCTTGCAGAGGATAATTTAGAGTTGCACACCAGTCCATTTTACGTAGAGATCTCATCAGTCGTGCGCACTCAGTTGCTCTCTATTGACCCTGAATGGACGTAACTGGGTGTCAGTCTCTGCACATTAAGCGAGGGTGTGGTGATGGAATTGCAGGCTATGCAAACTTGCGTGTAGTCACAGATCCATCTGTTTCATCTGGATCTCTTGCACAGTGATAGAGATGGTAGTGATATTGGCTACAAGCGGATAGATAGGGGCGGCGTGGCCACATAGCTGCAGCCAACTCTCACTACAGGTAAAGATCCACATTTATTTCTGTGCACACAATCCAGCCGCACCTACTCAGTCTAAAAATGCCCACATGGATGAGGTGTACGTCTCCCAAGAATAAATATATAAACTGAAGTTTTTACAAATGTTATTGCCTTAAAATCAATCAAAAGCACATGACAAAATAGATACTTTTTGAATAACAATTATTACACTTTTATCCATGCAAACTATATTTTACTGTGATCAGATTTTTATGATTTTAATATAGCAAAGGATCCTGTTGAACCTAATTAAAACTATCCAAAACAGAAAATGAAAAGCGGGTATTTTGATAGTCATAGAATCTAGAGATGTGCGGCGGGCACTTTTCGTGTTTTTGTTCTGGTTCCATGCTCGTGTTTTGGATCTGGATTGGTTTTGCCAAAACCACCCTTTCGTGTTTTGGTTTTGGATCTGGATGATATTTGAAAAAAACATAAAAACAGCTAAAATCACATAATTTGGGGGTAATTTTGATCCTACGGTATTAGTAACCTCAATAACATTCATTTCCACTAATTTCCAGTCTATTCTGAACACCTCACAATATTGTTTTTAAGTCAAAAGGTAGCACCGAGGTGGCTAGATGACTAAGCTAAGCAACACAAGTGTGCGGCACATACACCTGGCCCATCTAGGAGTGGCACTGCAATGGCAGACAGGATGGCACTTAAAAAAACTAGGCCCCAAACAGCACATCATGCAAAGAAGAAAAAGAGGTGCAATGAGGTAGCTTTATGGCTAAGCTAAGCGACAAAAGTGTGCGGCACAAACCACACACACACGGCAAAGCCTGTAAAATTAATTATTTGGATAATAATAACCCTTTTATTTGGAGCTATTATAATAATAAGCAGCACAGGCGAGTGTACCCCTACACCACACAGGGCAAACCCTGTAAAATGTGTTAGGATAGTAATATAAGTAATGTATATAACCCTTTTATTTGGAGTAAATAATATACAGCACATGACACCTCTACTGGACTTATGGCAGCACAAGACACCACCACTGGACTGATGCAGCACAAGACAGCACCACTGGACTTATACGGCAGTACCCCGGGAGCTGTACGGCACTGTCAGACAGGTTGGCACTTTAAAAAAACTAGTCCTCAAACAGCAAGATGCAAAGAAGAAAAAGAGGTGCAAGATGGAATTGTTGTATAAACAGGACATGCACACTTTAACAAACCAATCATTTCAGCGACAGGGTCTGCCACACGACTGTGGCTGAAATGACTGGTTTGTTTGGGCCCCCACCAAAAAAGAAGCAATTAATCTCTCCTTGCACAAACTGGCTCTACAGAGGCAAGATGTCAACCCCATCCTCCGATTCCTCACCCCTTTCAGTGTGTACATCCTCCTCCTCACAGACTATTACTTTATCCCCACTGGAATCCACCATCACAGGTCCCTGTGTACTTTCTGGAGGCAATTGCTGGTAAAGTTTTTCCCGAAGGAATTTATAATTCATTTTGCTGAACATCATCTTCTCCACATTTTGTGGAAGTAACCTCCTACGCCGATCGCTGACAAGGTTACCGGCTGCACTAAACAATCTTTCAAATTGCCTCTTTTTCCTGCCAGTATACATACGGACTGTCTGACATGCCTACTTGGATGCTGTCACTCATATAATCCTCCACCATTCTTTCAATGGTGACAGAATCATATGCAGTGACAGTAGACATGTCAGTAATCGTTGGCAGGTCCTTCAGTCCGGACCAGATGTCAGCACTCGCTCCTGACTGCCCTGCATCACCACCAGCGGGTGGGATAGGAAATCGTATTTTCTCTAACGTCCTAAGTGGATGCTGGGGACTCCGTAAGGACCATGGGGAATAGCGGCTGGGCACATCTAAAGAAAGCTTTAGGATTATCTGGTGTGCACTGGCTCCTCCCCCTATGACCCTCCTCCAAGCCTCAGTTAGATCTTTGTGCCCGAACGAGAAGGGTGCACACTAGGGGCTCTCCTGAGCTTCTTAGTGAAAGTTTTAGTTTAGGTTTTTTATTTTCAGTGAGACCTGCTGGCAACAGGCTCACTGCATCGAGGGACTAAGGGGAGAAGAAGCGAACTCACCTGCGTGCAGAGTGGATTGGACTTCTTGGCTACTGGACATTAGCTCCAGAGGGACGATCACAGGCCCAGCCATGGATGGGTCCCAGAGCCGCGCCGCCGGCCCCCTTTCAGAGCCAGAAGGCAGAAGAGGTCCGGAAAATCGGCGGCAGAAGACGTCCTGTCTTCAACAAGGTAGCGCACAGCACTGCAGCTGTGCGCCATTGCTCCTCAGCACACTTCACACTTCGGTCACTGAGGGTGCAGGGCGCTAGGGGGGGGGCGCCCTGAGCAGCAATAAAAACACCTTGGCTGGCGAAAATACATCACATATAGCCCCCAGGGCTATATGGATGAATTTTAACCCCTGCCAGAATCTTTAAAAAAGTAGGAGAAAAGTCCGCGAAAAAGGGGCGGAGCCTATCTCCTCAGCACACTGGCGCCATTTTCCCTCACAGCTCCGTTGGAGGGAAGCTCCCCTGGCTCTCCCCTGCAGTCACTACACTACAGAAAGGGTTAAAAAAGAGAGGGGGGGCACTAATTATGCGCAGTATTAAAGATACAGCAGCTATAAGGGGAAAAACACTTATATAAGGTTATCCCTGTATATATATAGCGCTCTGGTGTGTGCTGGCAAACTCTCCCTCTGTCTCCCCAAAGGGCTAGTGGGGTCCTGTCCTCTATCAGAGCATTCCCTGTGTGTGTGCTGTATGTCGGTACGTTTGTGTCGACATGTATGAGGAGAAAAATGATGTGGAGACGGAGCAGATTGCCTGTAATAGTGATGTCACCCCCTAGGGGGTCGACACCTGAGTGGATGAACTGTTGGAAGGAATTACGTGACAGTGTCAGCTCTGTATAAAAGACAGTGGTTGACATGAGACAGCCGGCTACTCAGCTTGTGCCTGTCCAGACGTCTCATAGGCCGTCAGGGGCTCTAAAGCGCCCGTTACCTCAGATGGCAGATATAGACGCCGACACGGATACTGACTCCAGTGTCGACGGTGAAGAGACAAATGTGACTTCCAGTAGGGCCACACGTTACATGATTGAGGCAATGAAAAATGTTTTACACATTTCTGATAATACGAGTACCATCAAAAAGGGGTATTATGTTCGGTGAGGAAAAACTACCTGTAGTTTTCCTGAATCTGAGAAATTAAATGAGGTGTGTGATGATGCGTGGTTTTCCCCCGATAACAACTGATAATTTCTAAAATGTTATTGGCATTATATCCTTTCCCGCCAGAGGTTAGGGTGCGTTGGGAAACACCCCCTAGGGTGGATAAAGCGCTCACACGCTTGTAAGGGCTCTACCCTCTCCTGAGATGGCCGCCCTTAAGGATCCTGCTGATAGAAAGCAGGAGGGTATCCTAAAATGTATTTACACACATACTGGTGTTATACTGCGACCAGCAATCGCCTCAGCCTGGATGTGCAGTGCTGGGTTGGCGTGGTCGGATTCCCTGACTGAAAATATTGATACCCTAGATAGGGACAGTATATTTTTGCCTATAGAGCATTTAAAAGATGCATTTCTATATATGCGTGATGCACAGCGGAATATTTGCCGACTGGCATCAAGTCTAAGTGCGTTGTCCATTTCTACCAGTAGAGGGTTATGGACACGTCAGTGGTCAGGTGATGCGTATTCCAAACGGCATTTGGAAGTATTGCCTTAGTAAGGGGAGGAGTTATTTGGGGTCGGTCTTTCAGACCTGGTGGCCACGGCAACAGCTGGGAAATCCACGTTTGTACCCCAGGTCGCCTCTCAACATGAGAAGACGCCGTATTATCAGGCGCAGTCTTTTCGTGGACAAGCGGGCAAAAGGTTCCTCATTTCTGCCCCGTGACAGAGGGAGAGGAAAAGGCTGCAGAAATCAGCCAGTTCCCAGGAACAGAAACCCTCTCCCGCCTCTGCCAAGCCCTCAGTATGACGCTGGGGCTTTACAAGCAGAATCAGGCACGGTGGGGGGCCCGGCTCAATGAATTTCAGCGCGCAGTGGGCTCACTCGCAAGTAGACCCCTGGATCCTTCAGGTGATATCTCAGGGGTACAAATTAGAATTCGAGACGTCTCCCCCTCGCCGTTTCCTAAAGTCGGCTTTACCGATGTCTCCTTCTGACAGGGAGACCGTTTTGGAAGCCATTCACAAGCTGTATTCCCAGCAGGTGATAATCAAGGTACCCCTCCTGCAACAGGCAACGGGGTATTATTCCACACTGTTGTGGTACCGAAGCCGGACGGCTCGGTGAGACCGATTCTAAATCTAAAATCTTTGAACACTTACATACAGAGGTTCAAATTCAAGATTGAGTCACTCAGAGCAGTAATTGCGAACCTGGAAGAAGGGGACTACATGATGTCTCGGGACATCAAGGATGCTTACCTTCATGTCAAAATTTACCCTTCTCACCAAGGGTACCTCAGGTTTATGGTACAGAACTGTCACTATCAGTTCAGACGCTGCCGTATGGATGGTCCACGGCACCCCGGGTCTTTACCAAGGTAATGGCCGAAATGATGATATTCCTTCGAAGGAAGGGAATTTTAGTTATCCCTTACTTGGACGATTCCCTGATAAGGGTAAGATCCAGGGAACAGTTGGAGGTCGGTGTAGCACTATCTTGGGTAGTGTTGCGGCAGCACGATTGGATTCTCAATATTCCAAAATCGCAGCTGGTTCCGACGACTTGTCTTCTGTTCCTAGGGATGATCCTGGACACAGTCCAGAAAAAGGTGTTTCTCCCGGAGGAGAAAGCCAGGGAGTTATCCGAGCTAGTCAGGAACCTCCTAAAACCGAGCCAAGTCTCAGTGCATCAATGCACAAGGGTTCTGGGTAAAATGGTGGCTTCCTACGAAGCAATCCCATTCGGCAGATTCCACGCAAGAACTTTCCAGTGGGACCTGCTGGACAAATGGTCCGGGTCGCATCTTCAGATGCATCAGCGGATAACCCTGTCACCAAGGACAAGGGTGTCCCTCCTGTGGTGGTTGCAGAGTGCTCATCTTCTAGAGGGCCGCAGATTCGGCATTCAGGACTGGGTCCTGGTGACCACGGATGCCAGCCTGCGAGGCTGGGGAGCAGTCACACAGGGAAGGAATATCCAGGGCTTATGGTCAAGCCTGGAGACATCACTTCACATAAATATCCTGAAGCTAAGGGCCATTTACAATGCTCTAAGCTTAGCAAGACCTCTGCTTCAAGGTCAGCCGGTGTTGATCCAGTCGGACAACATCACGGCAGTCACCCACGTAAACAGACAGGGTGGCACAAGAAGCAGGAGGGCAATGGCAGAAGCTGCAAGGATTCTTCGCTGGGCGGAAAATCATGTGATAGCACTGTCAGCAGTATTCATTCCTGGAGTGGACAACTGGGAAGCAGACTTCCTCAGCACGACCTCCACCCGGGAGAGTGGGGACTTCACCCAGAAGTCTTCCACATGATTATAAACCGTTGGGAAAAACTCGACAGGTATTGCGCCAGGTCAAGGGACCCTCAGGCAATAGCTGTAGACGCTCTGGTAACACCGTGGGTGTACCAGTCAGTGTATGTGTTCCCTCCTCTGCCTCTCATACCCAAGGTACTGAGATTGATAAGATGGAGAGGAGTAAGCACTATATTCGTGGCTCCGGATTGGCCAAGAAGGACTTGGTAACCGGAACTTCAAGAGATGCTAACGGAGGATCCGTGGCCTCTACCTCTAAGAAGGGACCTGCTCCAGCAAGGACCCTGTCTGTTCCAAGACTTACCGCGGCTGCGTTTGACGGCATGGCGGTTGAACGCCGGATCCTGAAGGAAAAAAAGGCATTCCGGATGAAGTCATCCCTATCCTGATCAAAGCCAGGAAGGATGTAACCGCAAAACATTATCACCGCATTTGGCGAAAATATGTTGCGTGGTGCGAGGCCAGTAAGGCCCGACGGAGGAAATTCAACTGGGTCGATTCCTACATTTCCTGCAAACAGGAGTGTCTATGGGCCTGAAATTGGGGTCCATTAAGGTTCAAATTTCGGCCCTGTCAATTTTCTTCCAAAAAGAACTAGCTTCAGTCCCTGAAGTTCAGACGTTTGTAAAAGGGGTACTGCATATACAGCCTCCTTTTGTGCCTCCAGTGGCACTTTGGGATCTCAATGTAGTTTTTGGGTTCCAAAAGTCACATTGGTTTGAACCACTTAAATCTGTGGAGTTAAAATATCTCACATGGAAAGTGGTCATGCTGTTGGCCCTGGCCTGGGTCAGGCGCGTGTCAGAATTGGCGGCTTTATCCTGTAAAAGCCCTTATCTGATTTTCCATTCGGACAGGGCGGAATTGAGGACTCGTCCTCAGTTTCTCCCTAAGGTGGTTTCAGCGTTTCACCTGAACCAACCTATTGTGGTGCCTGCGGCTACTAGGGACTTGGAGGACTCCAAGTTGCTAGACGTTGTCAGGGCCCTGAAAATATATGTTTCCAGGACGGCTGGAGTCAGGAAATCTGACTCGCTGTTTATCCTGTATGCACCCAACAAGCTGGGTGCTCCTGCTTCTAAGCAGACTATTGCTCGTTGGATTTGTAGTACAATTCAGCTTGCACATTCTGTGGCAGGCCTGCCACAGCCAAAAATCTGTAAATGCCCACTCCACAAGGAAGGTGGGCTCATCTTGGGCGGCTGCCCGAGGGGTCTCGGCTTTACAACTTTGCCGAGCAGCTACTTGGTCAGGAGCAAATACGTTTGTAAAATTCTACATAATTGATACCCTGGCTGAGGAGGACCTGGAGTTCTCTCATTTGGTGCTGCAGAGTCATCCGCACTCTCCCGCCCGTTTGGGAGCTTTGGTATAATCCCCATGGTCCTTACGGAGTCCCCAGCATCCACTTAGGACGTTAGAGAAAATAAGAATTTACTTACCGATAATTCTATTTCTCGTAGTCCGTAGTGGATGCTGGGCGCCCATCCCAAGTGCGGATTGTCTGCAATACTTGTACATAGTTATTGTTACCAAAAAATCGGGTTATTGCTGTAGTGAGCCATCTTTTCTAGAGGCTCCTCTGTTATCATGCTGTTAACTGGGTTCAGATCACAAGTTGTACGGTGTGATTGGTGTGGCTGGTATGAGTCTTACCCGGGATTCAAAAATCCTTCCTTATTGTGTACGCTCGTCCGGGCACAGTATCCTAACTGAGGCTTGGAGGAGGGTCATAGGGGGAGGAGCCAGTGCACACCAGATAATCCTAAAGCTTTCTTTAGATGTGCCCAGTCTCCTGCGTAGCCGCTATTCCCCATGGTCCTTACGGAGTCCCCAGCATCCACTACGGACTACGAGAAATAGAATTATCGGTAAGTAAATTCTTATTTTTTTTCCTTGCAGCCCCAGTTGCGGGAGAAAATTAAGAAGGAGCTGTTGACGGGTCACGTTTCGCTTGATTTGACAATTTTCTCACCAGCAGGTCTTTGAACCTCTGCAGACTTGCATCTGCCGGAAAGAGAGATACAGCGTAGGCTTTAACCCTAGGATTGAGCATGGTGGCCAAAATGTAGTGCTCTGATTTCAACAGATTAACCACTCTTGAATCCTGGCAAAGCGAATGAAGGGCTCCATCCACAATTCCCACATAATTAGCGGAATTGCTCCATCTTAGCTCCTCCTTCAATTTCTCCAGCTGCTTCTGCAAAATCCTGATGAGGGGAATGACCTGACTCAAGCTGGCAGTGTCTGAACTGACTTCACGTGTGGCAAGTTCGAAGGGTTGGAGAACCTTGCACAAGACGGAAATCATTCTCCACTGCGCTTGAGTCAGGTGCATTCCCCCTCCTTTGCCTATATCGTAGGTGGATGTATAGGCTAGAATGACCTTTTGCTGCTCCTCCATCCTCTGAAGCATATAGAGTGTTGAATTCCACCTCGTTACCACCTCTTGCTTCAGGTGATGGCAGGGCAGGTTCAGGAGTGTTTGCTGGTGCTCCAGTCTTCGGCACGCTGTGGCTGAATGTCGAAAGTGTCCCGCAGTTTTTCGGGCCACCGACAGCATCTCCTGCATGCCCCTGTAATTTTTCAAAAAATTCTGCACCACCAAATTAATTGTATGTGCAAACCATGGGACGTGCTGGAATTTGCCCAGATGTAATGCACGCACAATATTGGTGGCGTTGTCCGATATTACAAATGCCTCTTACGGAAAGCGGTGATACATAGCGTAGCCTGCCTAGGAATGAGTTGGCATTTGCGAGATGCTGCTACTGGTGCCGCCGCTGCTCTTGTTGCTGCAGGAGGCAATACATCTACCCAATGGCCTGTTACAGTCATATAGTCCTTAGTCTGCCCTGTTCCACATGTCCGTGGTTAAGTGGAGAGTGGGTACAACTGCATTTTTTAGGACAATGAGGACATTTTTTATGACGTCTCTGTACATTCTCGGTATCGCCTGCCTAGTGAAGTGGAACCTAGATGGGATTTGGTACCGGGGACACACTGCCTCCATCAATTCTCTAAGTCCCACTGAACTAATGGCGGATACCGGATTCACGTCTAACACCAACATAGCTGTCAAGGCCTCAGTTATCCGCTATGCAACAGGATAACTGCTGTCATATTTCATCTTCCTCACAAAGGACTGTTGGACAGTCAATTGCTTAGTTGAAGTAGTACAAGTGGTCTTCCGACTTCCCCTCTGGACTGACGATCGACTCCCAGCAGCAACAACAGCAGTGTCAACAACAGCAGTGTCCGCAACAGCAGCAGTAGGCGTACCACTCAAGGATCCTCCGAAGGAATCCCGGCTAGGAAAGGACTCCTCAGTCTTGCCAGTGACATGGCCTGCAGGACTACTGACGTTCCTGACTGAGGAGGAAGTTGACGTTGAGGGAGTTGGTGTTGGCTTGCAGGAGCTTGGGTACTAGCGGAAGAAGGGATTTAGGTGTCCGTGGACTGCTTACGCTCTTACCCAAAGTTTCACAACTTGACACTGACTTCTGATGAATGCGCAACAGGTGACATATAAGGGAGGATGTTCCTAGGTGGTTAACGTCCTTACCCCTACTTATTACAGATTGACAGAGGCAACACACGGCTTGAAACCTGTTGTCCGGATTTGTGGAGAAATAATTCCACACCGAAGAGGTGGCATTTTTGGTATTTTTCCCAGGCATCACAATGGGCTTATTCATCCCACGGACAACAGGTGACTCCCCGGTGCCTGATTTAAACAAACCACATCACCATCAGAATCCTCATCGTCAACTTCCTCCTCAGCACCAGCAACACCCATATCCTCATCCTTTGACATCTTCAATTTGAATAGCAGAAACTGGACTGTGGGTGCTACTTCCAGCACTTGCAGAGGGCATACAAATGGTAGAAGGAGCCACCTCTTCCTGTCCAGTGTTGGAAAGGTCAGACATAGCAACCGCCGACACACTTGGGCTCTCCTTGGAGATTTGTAATGCCATCTTAGAATGCACAGTTCTTTGCTGTGCTTTTGCCAGCTTAACTCTTATCATTTTTCTAGCGGGAGGATGCGGGCTTCCATCATCATGTAAAGCTGAACCACTAGTCATGAACATAGGCCAGGGCCTTAGCCGTTCCTTGCCACTCCGTGTTGTAAATGGCATATTGGCAAGTTTACGTTTCTCCTCAGACCATTAAAATTTCTTCTTTTTTGGGGGGGGATCTTTTTACTGAACGTTGGCTTTTTGGATTTTACATGCCCTCTACTATCACATTGGGCATCGGCCTTGGCAGATGACGTTGATGGGATTTCATCGTCTATGTCATGACTAGTGGCATCAGCTTCAGCACTAGGAGGAAATGGTTCTTGATCTTTCCCTATTTTATCCTCCAAATTTTTGTTCTCCATTATTTTTCTGGAGTTATTTAACAATATGCGGTACAGGAGAGCGTACCTCTACACCACACAGGGCAAACCTTGTGAAAATTATATGGATTAAATATTAATAACCCTTTTATTTGGAGTAAATAATATACAGCACAGAACAGCACCACACCACTGAACTTATATGGCAGCACCACTGGACTGGACTTATATGACAGTACCACTGGAATTATACGGCAGTATCACTGGACTGAATTTATGTGGCAGTATCACTGGATTTATACGCCAGTACCACTGGAATTATACGGCAGTATCACTGGATTTATACGGCAGTATCACTGGATTTATACGGCAGTACCACTGGACATATACGAGAGTACCACTGGACATATATGGCAGTACCACTGGACATATACAGCAGCACAGGGACACCACCACTGGACTGATGCAGGCCAACACCGCACCACTGCAATTGACTGGACTTATACAAAAACACTAGACATATGGCAGCAGAGGACACCACCACTGTGACTGGACTGATTCAGCACAAGACACTACCACTGTACTGATGCAGGACAACACAGCACCACTGCAATGGACTGGATTTATACAGCAGCACTGGACATATGGCAGCAGAGGACACCACCACTGTGACTGGACTGATGCAGCACAATACACCACCACTGAACTGATGCAGCACAACACAGCACCACTGGACTGGACTGGACTTATACAGCAACACTGGGCATATGGCAGCTGAGGACACCACCACTGTTACTGGACTGATGCAGCACAAGACACTACCACTGTACTGATGCAGGACACTGAGGACGGAGACATGTCCTCTCACTACACTCTCCACTGCTGGAGTGAAAAAGGCGGCGACGCGCAGCTCCTTATATGGCATCCAAACCCCCGTGAGAATCCGACAGCGCTATGATGACGTTTTGCCTCGTTCTGGTTTCCGAGTCAGGCTGGAAAACCCGAGCCTGACTGGGATCTGGGCTCGGGTAGTGAAGTTCAGGGGGGTTTGGTTCTCAGGGAACCAAACCCGCTCATCTCTATCGTAGATATATATTTTTTGTGTGTACTATGCCTGTGTTATAGTGGCAATGTACTGTGAGTGTGGTGTGATAGTAATATCGTAACACACAGCTAACCTACACTTAAACTGCACATTACATTAACTTTCCATCATGTCCCAGGAATACAGTATGTCGTATCATTATTATTATTATTATTATTAATAACATCACAACATGTTTCTAACCAGTATACAGAATTACAATGTCTGTCTGCAAATGATGCCAACCTCCATCTGTTTATAATGCTGAAGTGCTGATATTTCCAAGGAGAACCAGATGGAGTAGTTGAGCACAAGATGTTTGTAGTCCTGGAACTCAAGGCCAGATTTGTATGCAAACCCAATGGTTTATGTACAAATCCCATGATTGCCATGATGTGGCGCTTGGGGGGATAGAATGGGGACGGTGACCAGGACCATTCTACAAAACAGGTGGTGGTGTATCGCCCCAGTTTTGTAAGCACGTCGAGCCCAGAGTCTGCGTCATCAGATGCAAACTTCCTGGATTGACAGGGGTTCCCGAAGGCCAGTCTAAGTAAACATCAGCTTACGCAGACTGGCCGAGTGCTGCGACCATCCGATGCTGAAACGCAACACACAAATGCACAGTAGTCTCTACCACATACAGTAAGTCTGTGTTCTATATAAAGAAAACAATAGGCTGGATTTACACATTTTCTCTGAATTCTAGCTAAGTTTAGTAAATGGTGTATAATGTACTGACAATTTGTTTTATGTTTACAGCTTGGGACATCTCCACTCCATCTAGCAGCTCAGTATGGTCATTATTCCACCACTGAAGTATTACTTAGGGCAGGAGTGAGTAGAGATGCACGGACAAAAGTTGACAGAACTCCCTTGCACATGGCAGCCTCAGAGGGGCATGCAAACATTGTAGAAGTTTTACTGAAGGTGAGAAGCTTGGGTGTTTAAGGATCATTTTCTGTTATTTTTACATTTGCTTTTACGAGGGGGTTATGGATGCTTAGGAACACTAATCTAACCTATTTAAAACATAAATGTGTTTATGTGTTCACTCTAGGATTTGTTCTTATGTATTGAGGAGTTCCCTTTTGCCATCTCTAATAATAAAGTTTCTCTAACGTCCTAGTGGATGCTGGGGACTCCGAAAGGACCATGGGGAATAGCGGCTCCGCAGGAGACTGGGCACAAAGTAAAAGCTTTAGGACTAGCTGGTGTGCACTGGCTCCTCCCCCTATGACCCTCCTCCAAGCCTCAGTTAGATTTTGTGCCCGAACGAGAAGGGTGCAATCTAGGTGGCTCTCCTGAGCTGCTTAGAGTAAAAGTTTAAATAGGTTTTTTATTTTCAGTGAGACCTGCTGGCAACAGGCTCACTGCATCGAGGGACTTAGGGGAGAGAAACGAACTCACCTGCGTGCAGAGTGGATTGGGTTTCTTAGGCTACTGGACATTAGCTCCAGAGGGACGATCACAGGCCCAGCCATGGATGGGTCCCGGAGCCGCGCCGCCGGCCCCCTTACAGATGCTGAAGCAAGAAGAGGTCCATAAATCGGCGGCAGAAGACTTTCCTGTCTTCATAAGGTAGCGCACAGCACTGCAGCTGTGCGCCATTGCTCTCAGCACACTTCACACTCCGGTCACTGAGGGTGCAGGACGCTGGGGGGGGGCGTCCTGGGAAGCAATGAATTTACCTTAGTTGGCGAAAAATACATCACATATAGCTCCTGGGCTATATGGATGTATTTAACCCCTGCCAGTTTTCCAGAAAAAAGCGGGAGAAGAGCCCGCCGTGAAGGGGGCGGGGCCTATCTCCTCAGCACACAGCGCCATTTTTCCCACACAGCTCCGCTGGTAGGAAGGCTCCCAGAATCTCCCCTGCATCCTGCAACTACAGAAACAGGGTAAAAAAGAGAGGGGGGCACTTATTTGGCAAAATAACAGATATAAGCAGCTATAAGGGATAGACACTTATTGTAAGGTTGTCCCTATACATATATAGCGCTCTGGTGTGTGCTGGCAAACTCTCCCTCTGTCTCCCCAAAGGGCTAAGTGGGTCCTGTCCTCTATCAGAGCATTCCCTGTGTGTGTGCTGGGTGTCGGTACGTGTGTGTCGACATGTATGAGGAGGAAAATTATGTGGAGGCGGAGCAATTGCCTATAATGGTGATGTCACCCCCTAGGGAGTCGACACCTGAATGGATGGCCGTAATTAAGGAATTACGTGACAGTGTCGGCACGTTACAGAAAACTGTTGACGACATGAGACAGCCGGCAGCTCAGTTAGTGCCTGTCCAGGCGTCTCAAACACCGTCAGGGGCTATTAAACGCCCATTACCTCAGTGGGTCGACACGGACCCAGACACAAACACTGACTCCAGTGTCGACGGTGAAGAAACAAACGTATTTTCCAGTAGGGCCACATGTTACATGATCACGGCAATGAAGGAGGTTTTGCACATCTCTGATACTGCAAGTACCACAAAAAGGGGTATTAATATTATGTGGGGTGTGAAAAAACTACCCGTAGTTTTTCCTGAATCAGATGAATTGAATGAAGTGTGTGATGAAGCGTGGGTTACCCCCGACAGAAAACTGCTAATTTCTAAAAAATTATTGGCACTATATCCCTTCCCACCAGAGGTTAGGGCTCGTTGGGAAACACCCCCTAGGGTGGATAAGGCGCTCACACGCTTATCAAAACAAGTGGCGTTACCGTCTCCAGAAACGGCCGCCCTTAAGGAGCCAGCAGATAGGAGGCTGGAAAATATCCTTAAAAGTATATACACACATACTGGTGTTATACTGCGACCAGCAATCGCCTCAGCCTGGATGTGCAGTGCTGGGGTGGCTTGGTCGGATTCCCTGACTGAAAATATTGATACCCTGGACAGGGACAATATATTATTGACTATAGAGCATTTAAAGGATGCATTCCTATATATGCGAGATGCACAGAGAGACATTTGCACTCTGGCATCAAGAGTAAGTGCGATGTCCATTTCTGCCAGAAGAGGATTATGGACGCGACAGTGGTCAGGGGATGCGGATTCCAAATGGCATATGGAAGTATTGCCGTATAAAGGGGAGGAGTTATTTGGGGGCGGTCTATCGGACCTGGTGGCCACGGCAACGGCTGGGAAATCCACCTTTTTACCCCAAGTCACCTCGCAGCAGAAAAAGATACCGCCTTTTCAGGCTCAGTCCTTTCGTCCCCATAAGGGCAAGCGGGCAAAAGGCCATTCATATCTGCCTTGGGGCAGAGGAAGGGGAAAAAGACTACAACAGACAGCTTCTTCCCACGACCAGAAGCCCTCCCCCGCTTCTGCCAAGTCCTCAGCATGACGCTGGGGCCTTACAAGCGGACTCAGGCACGGTGGGGGCCCGTCTCAAGAATTTCAGCGCGCAGTGGGCTCACTCGCAAGTGGACCCCTGGATCCTGCAGGTAGTATCTCAGGGGTACAAATTGGAATTCGAGACGTCTCCCCCTCGCCGGTTCTTGAAGTCTGCATAACCAACGTCTACCCCCGACAGGGAGGCGGTATTGGAAGCCATTCACAAGCTGTATTCCCAGCAAGTGATAATCAAGGTACCCCTCCTACAACAGGGAAAGGGGTATTACTCCACGCTGTTTGTGGTACCGAAGCCGGACGGCTCGGTGAGACCCATTTTAAATCTGAAAACCTTGAACACTTACATAAAAAGGTTCAAGTTCAAGATGGAGTCACTCAGAGCTGTGATAGCGAACCTGGAAGAAGGGGACTACATGGTGTCTCTGGACATCAAGGATGCTTACCTCCATGTCCCAATTTGCCCTTCTCACCAAGGGTACCTCAGGTTTGTGGTACAGAACTGTCACTATCAGTTTCAGACGCTGCCGTTTGGATTGTCCACGGCACCCCGGGTCTTTACCAAGGTAATGGCCGAAATGATGATTCTTCTTCGAAGAAAAGGCGTCTTAATTATCCCTTACTTGGACGATCTCCTGATAAGGGCACGGTCCAGAGAACAGTTAGAGGTCGGAGTAGCACTATCGCAAATAGTACTACGATAGCACGGATGGATTCTAAATATTCCAAAATCGCAGCTGATTCCGACGACACGTCTGCTGTTCCTAGGGATGATTCTGGACACAGTACAGAAAAAGGTGTTTCTCCCGGAAGAGAAAGCCAGGGAGTTATCCGACCTAGTCAGGAAACTCCTAAGACCAGGCCAGGTGTCAGTGCATCAGTGCACAAGGGTCCTGGGAAAGATGGTGGCTTCTTACGAAGCGATTCCATTCGGCAGATTCCACGCAAGAACTTTTCAGTTGGATCTGCTAGACAAATGGTCCGGATCGCATCTTCAAATGCATCAGCGGATAACCCTATCTCCAAGGACAAGGGTGTCTCTCCTGTGGTGGTTACAGAGTGCTCATCTCCTAGAGGGCCGCAGATTCGGCATTCAGGATTGGGTCCTGGTGACCACGGATGCCAGCCTGAGAGGCTTGGGAGCAGTCACACAGGGAAAAAATTTCCAGGGCTTGTGGTCAAGCATGGAAACGTCACTTCACATAAATATCCTGGAACTAAGGGCCATTTACAATGCCCTAAGTCAGGCAAGGCCTCTGCTTCAGGATCAGCCAGTATTGATCCAGTCGGACAACATCACGGCAGTCGCCCACGTAAACAGACAGGGCGGCACAAGAAGCAGGAGGGCAATGACGGAAGTGGCAAGGATTCTTCGCTGGGCGGAAAATCATGTGATAGCACTGTCAGCAGTGTTCATTCCGGGAGTGGACAACTGGGAAGCAGACTTCCTCAGCAGACACGATCTTCACCCGGGGGAGTGGGGACTTCACCCGGAAGTCTTCCACATGATTGTAAACCGTTGGGAAAAACCAAAGGTGGACATGATGGCGTCTCGCCTCAACAAAAAACTGGACAGATATTGTTCCAGGTCAAGGGACCCTCAGGCAATAGCTGTGGACGCTCTGGTAACACCGTGGGTGTACAGGTCAGTGTATGTGTTCCCTCCTCTTCCTCTCATACCAAAAGTACTGAGAATCATAAGAAGGAGAGGAGTAAAGACTATACTCGTGGCTCCGGATTGGCCAAGAAGGACTTGGTACCCGGAAATTCAAGAGATGCTCACGGAAGACCCGTGGCCTCTACCTCTAAGACAGGACCTGCTCCAGCAGGGACCATGTCTGTTCCAAGACTTACCGCGGCTGCGTTTGACGGCATGGCGGTTGAACGCCGGATCCTGAAGGAAAAAGGCATTCCGGATGAAGTCATCCCTACCCTGATCAAAGCCAGGAAGGATGTAACCGTACAACATTATCACCGTATTTGGCGTAAATATGTTGCGTGGTGCGAGGCCAGGAAGGCCCCTACGGAGGAATTTCAACTGGGTCGATTCCTGCATTTCCTGCAAACAGGACTGTCTATGGGCCTCAAATTAGGGTCCATTAAGATTCAAATTTCGGCCCTGTCGATATTCTTCCAAAAAGAACTAGCTTCTGTACCTGAAGTTCAGACGTTTGTCAAGGGAGTACTGCATATACAGCCTCCTTTTGTGCCTCCAGTGGCACCTTGGGATCTCAATGTAGTGTTGGGATTCCTAAAATCACATTGGTTTGAACCACTCTCCACTGTGGACTTGAAGTATCTCACTTGGAAAGTGGTAATGCTGTTAGCCCTGGCTTCAGCCAGGCCTGTATCAGAATTGACGGCTTTATCCTATAAAAGCCCTTACCTAATTTTTCATACGGACAGGGCAGAATTGAGGACTCGTCCTCAATTTCTCCCTAAGGTGGTTTCAGCATTTCACTTAAACCAACCTATCGTGGTGCCTGCGGCTACTAGGGACTTGGAGGATTCCAAGTTGCTGGACGTAGTCAGGGCCCTGAAAATATATGTTTCCAGGACGACTGGAGTCAGAAAATCTGACTCGCTGTTTATCCTGTATGCACCCAACAAGCTGGGTGCTCCTGCTTCTAAGCAGACGATTGCTCGTTGGATTTGTAGTACAATTCAGCTTGCACATTCTGTGGCAGGCCTGCCACAGCCAAAATCTATAAAAGCCCATTCCACACGGAAAGTGGGCTCATCTTGGGCGGCTGCCCGAGGGGTCTCGGCTTTACAACTTTGCCGAGCAGCTACTTGGTCAGGGGCAAACACGTTTGCTAAATTCTACAAATTTGATACCCTGGCTGAGGAGGACCTGGAGTTCTCTCATTCGGTGCTGCAGAGTCATCCGCACTCTCCCGCCCGTTTGGGAGCTTTGGTATAATCCCCATGGTCCTTTCGGAGTCCCCAGCATCCACTAGGACGTTAGAGAAAATAAGAATTTACTTACCGATAATTCTATTTCTCATAGTCCGTAGTGGATGCTGGGCGCCCATCCCAAGTGCGGATAGTCTGCATTACTTGTACATAGTTATTGTTACAAAAATCAGGTTATTGTTGTTGTGAGCCATCTTTTCAGAGGCTCCTTCTGTTATCATGCTGTTAACTGGGTTCAGATCACAAGTTGTACGGTGTGATTGGTGTGGCTGGTAATGAGTCTTACCCGGGATTCAAAATCCTTCCTTATTGTGTACGCTCGTCCGGGCACAGTATCCTAACTGAGGCTTGGAGGAGGGTCATAGGGGGAGGAGCCAGTGCACACCAGCTAGTCCTAAAGCTTTTACTTTGTGCCCAGTCTCCTGCGGAGCCGCTATTCCCCATGGTCCTTTCGGAGTCCCCAGCATCCACTACGGACTATGAGAAATAGAATTATCGGTAAGTAAATTCTTATTTTTATTTTGTTTTTATTGAAGTGTGGTTGTCATGTTTGGGGCATAAAAAAATATGTAGAATGTTCTAAGGTCACAAGTAAATTGTAATGCCTAGGTGATGTGCCAGCACTTAATATTTTATGACATCCGATAAAGACATGGGTAAATGTATGTTCTGTGTTACATTATTAAAAATATCATGTTTCTCCTTTTGCATGTTTTACTGTGCTGGAACAGATGGTGCATCAACTTACTACATGCTACAGTACTCTACAGTTAATTTGCTGTCTTGCTTCAACCTTGGTGTAATCCCGGTGGCTCGTTTCTCCTCTGCTCGCCCTGTGTCTAATACACAAACCTGTCGTTCATTGTCCAGGAATAGAGCAAAAAACACTGATAAAGGGATGGGGAAATACACACACACTAGAAAATTTTGAGCTCAAAGCAGCTCACTTTTGTCGTTTTGAGCTGCTTTGAGCTCAAAATCTACTGGTGTGTATGGGCGAGCGGTGAGCGCTGATGTGCGCTACCGCGTCATCGCCAGCGAGGTGGGCAATCGTGTGTTTTGTACACAATATTTTGCCCACCTCGCTCCTTGTTCATCCATCATCGCTCAGTGTGTACGGCGCCGAGCGATGATGGATGAACTCCTTGGCACTCCAGCCCCGCCCGCTCCTTTCCCAAGCCCCAACTCACGCACGGAGCAGCAGCAGAAGTTACCAGGTGTCCACTGCCACCAATGATTACACTGTATGTATGCCAGTAATATATACATTGCTGGCCTCCGCTGTGCCCAGAGCCGGCTCGAGGCATGTTCGACTCGAGCGGCCGCGCAGGGCGCCACCCTTAAAGGGCGCCGCCATGTCGGAGCCTGGAGCCGGCCCTGATCTCCCCTGCTGTCCTCCCTCCCGCTGTGTGCGCTATGCGGCGCCGGCGTCTGATGTCAGACACCGGCGCCGCACAGCGCGCACAGTTCTGTGTCGGTCAGCGGCGCGCACAGCAGCACTCACCCTCTCTCGGCACAGCAGGTACTGGGGGCATATGTGGCACTGTGGGGGGCATTTATCTGGCACTGTGGGGGGCATTTATCTGGCACTGTGGGGGGCATTCATTTATCTGGCACTGTGGGGGGGGGCATTTATCTGGCACTGTGGGGGCATTTATCTGTGCACTGTGAGGGGGCATTAATGTATCTGGCACTGTGGGGGCATTTCTGGCACTGTGGGGTCATGTATCTTGGTCTGTGGGGGCATATCTGGCACTGGGGGGGGGGCATTGATGTATCTGGCACTGTGGGGGGCATTTATCTGGCACTGTGGGGGGCATTCATTTATCTGGCACTGTGGGGGGGCATTTATCTGGCACTGTGGGGGCATTTATCTGTGCACTGTGAGGGGGCATTAATGTATCTGACACTGTGGGGGCATTTCTGGCACTGTGGGGTCATGTATCTATCTGGGTCTGTGGGGGCATATCTGGCACTGGGGGGGGGGAGCATTGATGTATCTGGCACTGGCAGCATTTATCTGGCACTGTGAGGGGGCATTAATGTATCTGGCACTGGGGGCATTTCTGGCACTGTGGGGTCATGTATCTATCTGGGTCTGTGGGGGCATATCTGGCACTGGGGGGGGGGGCATTGATGTATCTGGCAATGTGGCAGCATTTATCTGGCACTGTGAGGGGGCATTAATGTATCTGGCACTGTGGGGGCATTTATCTGGCACTGTGAGGGGGCATTAATGTATCTGGCACTGGGGGCATTTCTGGCACTGTGGGGTCATGTATCTATCTGGGTCTGTGGGGGCATATCTGGCACTGGGGGGGGGGCATTAATGTATCTGGCACTGTGGGGGCATTTATCTGGCACTGTGAGGGGGCATTTAATGTATCTGGCACTGTGGGGTCATTTATCTATCTGGCACTGTGGGGGCATATCTGGCACTGTGGGGGGTATTTATGTATCTGGCATTGTGGGGGGCATTTATGTATCTGGCACTGTGGGGGGCATTTATGTATCTGGCACTGTGGGGGGCATTTATATATCTGGCACTGTTGGGGGCATTTATGTATCTGGCACTGTGTGGGGCATTTATGTATCTGGCACTGTGGGGGGCATTTATATATCTGGCACTGTGGGGGGCATTTATGTATCTGGCACTGTGTGGGGCATTTATGTATCTGGCACTGTGAAGGGCATTTATGTATCTGGCACTGTGGGGGGCATTTATGTATCTGGCACTGTGGGGGCAATTATGTTTCTCGCACTGCTGGGGGGGCATGTCATGTACATTTGGCACTGCTGGGGGGGCATGTCATGTGCATTTGGCACTGCTGGGGGGCATGTCATGTGCATCTGGCACGGCTGGGGGGCATGTCGTGTCTAGCTGGCACGGCTGGGGGGCATATCATGTAGTGTTCCCATGTCTCAGTGCAATACCTGGCGCAAAGTGTCTAACGTGCTCTGCCTGGCGCAAAGTGTCTAACGTGCTCTACCTGGCGCAAAGTGTCTAACGTGCTCTGCCTGGCGCAAAGTGTCTAACGTGCTCTGCCTGGCGCAAAGTGTCTAACGTGCTCTGCCTGGCACAGTGTGTATAGGAGGTTCTACCTGGTGCAATGTGTATTAGCTGCACTACTGTGTGGTGTAATGCGAATTGCCACTATTATGTGGCCGCGCCCCTTCCCCACGAAGCAACGCCCCTAAATTTTTGATGCGCGCCTTCGGCGCGCAAGGTCCATGATTTGGTGCGGAGCAACAAGCATTACAGTATGTACAAAATTTTGCCCTTCTAACTTAAATATGTGCCCTCCCCGTGATCAGCACCCCTGCCCTAAAAAAATCCTAGAGTGAACACTATCATGTGTAGCTGGCACTGCTGGGGGCATATCATGTGTAGCTGGCACTGCAGCAGGGCATGTCCTGTCTATCTGGCACTGCTGGGGGGTATATCATGTCTATCTGGCACTGCTGGGGGGCATGTCGTGTAGCTGGCACTGCTGGGGGCATGTCATGTGTAGCTGGCACTGCTGCGGGGCATGTCATGTCTATCTGGCACTGCACTACTGTAGACATTATGGGTAGCTGGCACTATACTGGAGACCTTGTGTGTAAGGAACACTACTGTAGTTATGTGTAATGCTGCTAATTGTGTGCGTAGAGGGGGTGTGAAAATATATTTATTTCTCTAACGTCCTAAGTGGATGCTGGGGACTCCGTAAGGACCATGGGGGAATAGCGGCTCCGCAGGAGACTGGGCACATCTAAAGAAAGCTTTAGGACTAACTGGTGTGCACTGGCTCCTCCCCCTATGACCCTCCTCCAAGCCTCAGTTAGATTTCTGTGCCCGACGAGAAGGGTGCACACTAGGGGCTCTCCTGAGCTTCTTAGTGAAAGTTTTAGTTTAGGTTTGTTATTTTCAGTGAGACCTGCTGGCAACAGGCTCACTGCATCGAGGGACTAAGGGGAGAAGAAGCGAACTCACCTGCGTGCAGAGTGGATTGGGCTTCTTGGCTACTGGACATTAGCTCCAGAGAGACGATCACAGGCCCAGCCTGGATGGGTCCCGGAGCCGCGCCGCCGGCCCCCTTACAGAGCCAGAAGAGCGAAGAGGTCCGGAAAAATCGGCGGCAGAAGACGTTCCTGTCTTCAATAAGGTAGCGCACAGCACTGCAGCTGTGCGCCATTGCTCTCAGCACACTTCATACTCCGGTCACTGAGGGTGCAGGGCGCTGGGGGGGACGCCCTGAGACGCAATAAAACATGATAAAAATACCTTACATGGCAAAAAATACATCACATATAGCTCCTGGGCTATATGGATGCATTTAACCCCTGCCAGAATATACAGAAAAACGGGAGATAAGGCCGCCGAAAAGGGGGCGGAGCCTATCTCCTCAGCACACTGGCGCCATTTTCCCTCACAGCTCAGTTGGAGGGAAGCTCCCTGGCTCTTCCGTGCAGTCACTACACTACAGAAAGGGTTAAAAAAAGAGAGGGGGGCACTAATTAGGCGCAGTATTAAAACATACAGCAGCTATAAGGGGAAAAACACTTATATAAGGTTATCCCTGTATATATATATAGCGCTCTGGTGTGTGCTGGCATACTCTCCCTCTGTCTCCCCAAAGGGCTGGTGGGGTCCTGTCCTCTATCAGAGCATTCCCTGTGTGTGTGCTGTGTGTCGGTACGTTTGTGTCGACATGTATGAGGAGAAAAATGATGTGGAGACGGAGCAGAGTGTCTGTAACAGTGATGTCACCACCTAGGGGGTCGACACCTGAGTGGATGTACTGTTGAAAATTACGTGACAGTGTCAGCTCTGTATAAAAAAACAGTGGTTGACATGAGACAGCCGGCTACTCAGCTTGTGCCTGTCCAGACGTCTCATAGGCCGTCAGGGGCTCTAAAGCGCCCGTTACCTCAGATGGCAGATACAGACGCCGACACGGATACTGACTCCTGTGTCGACGGTGAAGAGACAACCGTGATTTCCAGTAGGGCCACACGTTACATGATTGAGACAATGGAAAATGTTTTATACATTTCTGATAATACGAGTACCACCAAAAAGGGGTATTATGTTCGGTGAGGGAAAAACTACCTGTAGTTTTCCTGAATCTGAGAAATAAAATGAGGTGTGTGATGATGCGTGGGTTTCCCCCCCGATAACAATTGATAATTTCTTAAAAAGTATTGGTGTATACCCTTTCCCGCCAGAGGTTAGGGTGCGTTGGGAAATACCCCCTAGGGGGGATAAGGCGCTCACACGCTTGTAAGAACAAGGGCTCTACCCTCTCATGAGATGGCCGCCCTTAAGGATCCTGCTGATAGAAAGCAGGAGGGTATCCAAAAATGTATTCACACACATACTGGTGTTATAATGCGACCAGCAATCGCCTCAGCCTGGAGGTGCAGTGCTGGGTTGGCATGGTCGGATTCCCTGACTGGAAATATTGATATCCTAGATAAGGATAGTATATTATTGCCTATAGAGCATTTAAAAGATGCATTTCTATATATGCATGATGCACAGCGGAATATTTGCCGACTGGCATCAAGTATAAGTGCGTTGTCCAATTCTACCAGTAAAATGGTCAGGTGATGCGGATTCCAAACGGCATTTGAAAGTATTGCCTTTGAAAAGGGACATTTGGGGTCGGTCTTTTAGACCTGGTGGCCACGGCAACAACTGGGAAATCCACGTTTGTACCCCAGGTCGCCTCTCAAAATAAGACGCCGTATTATCAGGCGCAGTCCTTTGTTGGCAAGCGGACAAAAGGTTCCTCTTTTCTGCTCGTGACAGAGGGAGAGGAAAAAGGCTGAAGAGATTAGCCAGTTCCCAGGAACAGAAACCCTTTCCCGCCTCTGCCAAGCCCTCAGTATGACGCTAGGGCCTTACAAGCTCAGGCACGGTGGGGGCCCGTTCTCAATGAATTTCAGTGCGCAGTGGGCTCACTCGCAAGTAGACCCCTGGATCCTTCAATCTCAAGGGTACATATTGGAATTCGAGACGTCTCCCCCTCGCCGTTTCCAAAAGTCGGCTTTACCGACGTCTCCCTCTGACAGGGAGGCAGTTTTGGAAGCCATTCACAAGCTGTATTCCCAGCAGGTGATAATCAAGGTACCCCTCCTGCAACAGGGAACGGGGTATTATTCCACACTATTGTGGTACCGAAGCCAGACGGCTCGGTGAGACCGATTCTAAATCTAAATCTAAAATCTTTGAACACTTACATACAGAGGTTCAAATTCAAGATTGAGTCACTCAGAGCAGTGATTGCGAACCTGGAAGAAGGGGACTACATGATGTCTCGGGACATCAAGGATGCTTACCTTCATGTCAAAATTTACCCTTCTCACCAAGGGTACCTCAGGTTATGGTACAGAACTATCACTATCAGTTCAGACGCTGCCGTAGGGATGGTCCACGGCACCCCGGGTCTTTACCAAGGTAATGGCCGAAATGATATCCCTTCGAAGGAAGGGAATTTTAGTTATCCCTTACTTGGACGATTCCCTGATAAGGGTAAGATCCAGGGAACAGTTGGAAGTCGGTGTAGCACTATCTCAGGTAGTGTTGCGGCAGCACGATTGGATTCTCAATATTCCAAAATCGCAGCTGGTTCCGACGACTTGTCTTCTGTTTTCCTAGGGATGTGCCTGGACACAGTCCAGAAAAAAGGTGTTTCTCCCGGAAGAGAAAGCCAGGGAATTATCCGAGCTAGTCAGGAACCTCCTAAAACCGAACCAAGTCTCAGTGCATCAATGCACAAGGGTTCTGGGTAAAAATGGTGGCTTCCTACGAAGCAATCCCATTCGTTAGATTCCACGCGAGAACTTTCCAGTGGAACCTACTGGACAAATGGTCCGGGTCGCATTTTCAGATGCATCAGCGGATAACCCTGTCACCAAGGACAAGGGTATCCATCCTGTGGTGGTTGCAGAGTGCTCATCTTCTAGAGGGCCGCAGATTCGGCATTCAGGACTGGGTCCTGGTGACCACGGATGCCAGCCTGCGAGGCTGGGGAGCAGTCACACAGGGAAGGAATATCCAGGGCTTAGGGTCAAGCCTGGATACATCACTTCACATAAATATCCTGAAGCTAAGGGCCATTTACAATGCTCTAAGCTTAGCAAGACCTCTGCTTCAAGGTCAGCCGGTGTTGATCCAGTCGGACAACATCATGGCAGTCACCCACGTAAACAGACAGGGTGGCACAAGAAGCAGGAGGGCAATGGCAGAAGCTGCAGGGATTCTTCGCTGGGCGGAAAATCATGTGATAGCACTGTCAACAGTATTCATTCCGGGAGTGGACAACTGGGAAGCAGACTTCCTCAGCACGACCTCCACCCGGGAGAGTGGGGACTTCACCCAGAAGTCGTCCACATGATTAAAAAACTCGACAGGTATTGCGCCAGGTCAAGAGACCCTCAGGCAATAGTTGTAGACGCTCTGGTAACACCGTGGGTGTACCAGTCAGTGTATGTGTTCCCTCCTCTGCCTCTCATACCCAAGGTACTGAGATTGATAAGATGGAGAGGAGAAAGCACTATATTCGTGGCTCCGGATTGGCCAAGAAGGACTTGGTAACCGGAACTTCAAGAGATGCTCACGGAGGATCCGTGGCCTCTACCTCTAAGAAGGGACCTGCTCCAGCAAGGACCCTGTCTGTTCCAAGACTTACCACGGCTGCGTTTGACGGCATGCCGGTTGAACACCGGATCCTGAAGGAAAAAAGGCATTCCGGATGAAGTCATCCATATCCTGATCTAAAGCCAGGAAGGATGTAACCGCAAAAACATTATCACCGCAATTGGCGAAAATATGTTGCGTAGTGCGAGGCCAGTAAGGCCCGACGGAGGAAATTCAACTGGGTCGATTCCTACATTTCCTGCAAACAGGAGTGTCTATGGGCCTGAAATTGGGGTCCATTAAGGTTCAGATTTCGTCCCTGTCAATTTTCTTCCAAAAAAGAACTAGCTTCAGTCCCTGAAGTTTAGACGTTTGTAAAAGGGGTACTGCATATACAGCCTCCTTTTGTGCCTCCAGTGGCAATTTGGGATCTCAATGTAGTTTGGGTTCCAAAAGTCACATTGGTTTGAACCACTTAAATCTGTGGAGTTAAAATATCTCACATGGAAAGTGGTCATGCTGTTGGCCCTGGCCTGGGCCAGGCGCGTGTCAGAATTGGCGGCTTTATCCTGTAAAAGCCCTTATCTGATTTTCCATTCGGACAGGGCGGAATTGAGGACTCGTCCTCAGTTTCTCCCTAAGGTGGTTCCAGCGTTTTCACCTGAACCAACCTATTGTGGTGCCTGCGGCTACTAGGGACTTGGAGGAATCCAAGTTGCTGGATGTTGTCAGGGCCCTGAAAATATTTCCAGGACGGCTGGAGTCAGGAAATCTGACTCGCTGTTTATCCTGTATGCACCCAACAAGCTGGGTGCTCCTGCTTCTAAGCAGACTATTGCTCGTTGGATTTGTAGTACAATTCAGCTTGCACATTCTGTGGCAGGCCTGCCACAGCTAAAATCTGTAAAAGCCCGTTCCACAAGGAAAGTGGGCTCATCTTGGGCGGCTGCCCGAGGGGTCTCGGCTTTACAACTTTGCCGAGCAGCTACTTGGTCAGGGGCAAACACGTTTGCTAAATTCTACAAATTTGATACCCTGGCTGAGGAGGACCTGGAGTTCTCTCATTCGGTGCTGCAGAGTCATCCGCACTCTCCCACCCGTTTGGGAGCTTTGGTATAATCCCCATGGTCCTTACGGAGTCCCCAGCATCCACTTAGGACGTTAGAGAAAATAAGAATTTACTTACCGATAATTCTATTTCTCATAGTCCGTAGTGGATGCTGGGCGCCCATCCCAAGTGCGGATTGTCTGCAATACTTGTACATAGTTATTGTTACAAAAATCGGGTTATTATTGTTGGGAGCCATCTTTTCAGAGGCTCCTCTGTTATCATACTGTTAACTGGGTTCAGATCACAAGTTATACGGTGTGATTGGTGTGGCTGGTATGAGTCTTACCCGGGATTCAAAATCCTTCCTTATTGTGTACGCTCGTCCGGGCACAGTATCCTAACTGAGGCTTGGAGGAGGGTCATAGGGGGAGGAGCCAGTGCACACCAGTTAGTCCTAAAGCTTTCTTTAGATGTGCCCAGTCTCCTGCGGAGCCGCTATTCCCCCATGGTCCTTACGGAGTCCCCAGCATCCACTACGGACTATGAGAAATAGAATTATCGGTAAGTAAATTCTTATTTTTTCTCTGACGTCCTAGTGGATGCTGGGGACTCCGTAAGGACCATGGGGAATAGACGGGCTCCGCAGTAGACTGGGCACACTAAAAGAAAGATTTGGTACTACCTGGTGTGCACTGGCTCCTCCCTCTATGCCCCTCCTCCAGACCTCAGTTAGATTTCTGTGCCCGGCCGAGCTGGATGCACACTAGGGGCTCTCCTGAGCTCCTAGAAAGAAAGTATATGTATTAGGTTTTTTATTTTACAGTGAGACCTGCTGGCAACAGGCTCACTGCAACGAGGGACTAAGGGGAGAAGAAGCGGACCTACCTGCTTGCAGCTAGCTTGGGCTTCTTAGGCTACTGGACACCATTAGCTCCAGAGGGATCGACCGCAGGACCCGTCCTTGGTGTTCGTTCCCGGAGCTGCGCCGCCGTCCCCCTTACAGAGCCAGAAGCATGAAGATGGTCCGGAAAATCGGCGGCAGAAGACTTCAGTCTTCACCAAGGTAGCGCACAGCACTGCAGCTGTGCGCCATTGCTCCTCATACACACTTCACACTCCGGTCACTGAGGGTGCAGGGCGCTGGGGGGGGGGGGGCGCCCTGAGCAGCAATAATATCACCTTGGCTGGCAAAATAACCACAATATATAGCCCCAGAGGCTATATATGTGGTAATTACCCCTGCCAGAATACAGAAAAAAGCGGGAGAAAGGTCAGCCGAAAAAGGGGCGGAGCCATCTCCCTCAGCACACTGGCGCCATTATTCCCTCACAGTTCCGCTGGAAGGAAGCTCCCTGACTCTCCCCTACAGTCTACACTACAGAAAGGGTAAAAAAGAGAGGGGGGGCACAGATTTGAGGCGCAGTAAATATTATAGCAGCTATAGGGGACATAATTCAGTTAGTCCCTGCATTATATAGCGCTCTGGTGTGTGCTGGCATACTCTCTCTCTGTCTCCCCAAAGGGCTTTTGTGGGGTCCTGTCTCCTTTAAGAGCATTCCCTGTGTGTGTGTGCGGTGTGTCGGTACGGCTGTGTCGACATGTTTGATGAGGAGACTTATGTGGAGGCGGAGCAGATGCCTATAAATGTGATGTCACCCCCTGCGGGGCAGACACCTGAGTGGATGGACTTATGGAAGGAATTACGTGCAAGTGTCGACTCCTTACATAAAAAGTTTGACGACATGCCAAATGCGGGACAGCCGGCTTCTCAGCTCGTGCCTGCCCAGGCAATTCAAAGACCATCAGGGGCTCTAAAACGCCCACTACCTCAGATGGCAGACACAGATGTCGACACGGATACTGATACCAGTGTCGACGACGATGAGTCAAATTTAATGTCCACTAGGGCCATTCGTGGCATGATTGAGGCAATGAAAGAGGTTTTACACCTTTCTGATATAAACCCAGGTACCTCAAAAAAGGGTATTATGTTTGGGGAGAAAAAACTACCAATAGTTTTTCCCCCATCTGAAGAATTAAATGAAGTGTGTGAAGAAGCGTGGGCTTTCCCTGATAAGAAATTGGTGATTTCAAAAAAATTACTAATGGCGTTCCCTTTCTCGCCAGAGGATAGGTCACGTTGGGAAACTCCCCCTAGGGTGGATAAAGCGCTCACACGTTTGTCTAAAAAGGTGGCACTACCGTCTCCGGATACGGCCGCCCTAAAGGAACCTGCTGATAGAAAGCAGGAGGCTATCCTAAAGTCTATATATACACACACTGGTGTTATACTGAGACCAGCTATTGCTTCAGCGTGGATGTGCAGTGCTGCTGCTGCTTGGTCAGATTCCCTGTCAGAAAATATTGACACCCTAGACAGGGACACTATATTGCTAACCGTAGAGCATATAAAAGACTCAGTCTTGTACATCAGAGATGCACAGAGGGAGATCTGCCGGCTGGCATCTAGAATAAGTGCATTGTCCATTTCTGCTAGGAGAGGCTTATGGACTCGGCAGTGGACAGGGGATGCAGATTCTAAAAGGCACATAGAAGTTTTGCCTTATAAGGGTGAGGAGTTATTCGGGGATGGTCTCTCAGACCTTGTTTCCACAGCAACAGCTGGGAAGTCAGCATTTTTACCCCATGTCCCCTCACAGCCTAAGAAAGCGCCGTATTATCAGGTACAGTCCTTTCGACCCCAGAAAAACAGGCGGGGAAAAGGCGGGTCCTTTCTGTCTAGAGGCAGAGGAAGGGGAAAAAAGCTGCACCACGCAGCAGGTTCCCAGGAACAAAAGTCCTCCCCCTCTTCTTCCAAATCCGCCGCATGACGGTGGGGCTCCACAGGCGGAGCCAGGTACGGTGGGGGGCCGCCTCAAAAATATCAGCGATCAGTGGGTTCGCTCACGGGTGGATCCCTGGATCCTTCAAGTAGTATCTCAGGGGTACAAGCTAGAATTCGAGGCGCCTCCTCCCCGCCGTTTCCTCAAATCGGCCTTACCGACAACTCCCTCGGGCAGGGAGGCTGTACTAGAGGCAATTCACAAGCTGTATTCCCAGCAGGTGATAGTCAAAGTACCCCTACTTCAACAAGGACGGGGTTACTATTCCACACTGTTTGTGGTACCGAAACCGGACGGTTCGGTGAGACCCATTTTAAATTTGAAATCCTTGAACACATGCATAAAAAGATTCAAGTTCAAGATGGAATCGCTCAGGGCGGTTATTGCAAGCCTGGACGAGGGGGATTACATGGTATCTCTGGACATCAAGGATGCTTACCTGCGTGTCCCAATTTACCTTCCTCACCAGGAGTACCTCAGATTTGTGGTACAGGATTGCCATTACCAATTCCAGACACTACCGTTTGGACTGTCCACGGCACCGAGGGTGTTTACCAAAGTAATGGCAGAAATGATGATACTCCTTCGAAAAAAGGGAGTTTTAATTATCCTGTACTTGGACGATCTCCTAATAAAGGCGAGGTCCAGGGAGCAGTTACTGGTCGGAGTAGCACTATCTCGGGAAGTGCTGCAACAGCATGGCTGGATTCTAAACATTCCAAAGTCACAACTGGTTCCTTCCACACGCTTACTGTTCCTGGGGATGATTCTGGACACAGAACAGAAAAAAGTGTTTCTCCCGCAGGAGAAAGCCGAGGAGCTGTCTTCTCTAGTCAGAGACCTCCTAAAACCAAAACGGGTATCGGTGCATCACTGCACACGAGCCCTGGGAAAAATGGTGGCTTCGTACGAAGCAATTCCATTCGGCAGGTTCCATGCAAGGACCTTCCAGTGGGACCTCTTGGACAAGTGGTCGGGATCGCATCTTCAGATGCATCAACTGATAACCCTGTCTCCAAGGACCAAGGTGTCTCTACTGTGGTGGCTGCAGAGTGCTCATCTTCTAGTGGGCCGCAGTTTCGGCATACAGGACTGGGTCCTAGTGACCACGGATGCCAGCCTTCGGGGCTGGGGCGCAGTCACACAGGGAAGAAACTTCCAGGGACTTTGGTCAAGTCAGGAGTCGTCCCTACACATAAACATTCTGGAACTGAGGGCCATTTACAATGCCCTAAGTCAGGCAAGACCCCTGCTTCAAAACCAGCCGGTTCTGATCCAATCAGACAACATCACGGCAGTCGCCCATGTAAACCGACAGGGCGGCACAAGAAGCAGGGTGGCCATGGAAGAAGCCACAAGGATTCTCCGATGGGCGGAAAATCACATACTAGCACTGTCAGCAGTGTTCATTCCGGGAGTGGACAACTGGGAAGCAGACTTCCTCAGCAGACACGACCTACACCCGGGAGAGTGGGGACTTCATCCAGAAGTCTTCCTACTGTTGGTAAACCGCTGGGAAAGGCCACAGGTGGACATGATGGCGTCCTGCCTCAACAGGAAGCTAAAGAGATATTGCGCCAGGTCAAGGGACCCTCAGGCGATAGCTGTGGACGCTCTAGTGACACCGTGGGTGTACCAGTCGGTTTATGTGTTCCCTCCTCTGCCCCTCATACCAAAGGTACTGAGAATAATAAGAAGGCGAGGAGTAAGAACGATACTCGTGGTTCCGGATTGGCCAAGAAGAGCTTGGTACCCGGAACTTCAAGAAATGTTATCAGAGGACCCATGGCCTCTACCGCTCAGACAGGATCTGCTACAGCAGGGGCCCTGTCTGTTCCAAGACTTACCGCGGCTGCGTTTGACGGCATGGCGGTTGAATTCCGGATCCTAAAGGAAAAGGGCATTCCGGAGGAAGTCATTCCTACGCTGATAAAAGCCAGGAAAGAAGTAACCGCAAACCGTTATCACCGCATTTGGCGGAAATATGTTGCGTGGTGTGAGGCCAGGAAGGCCCCTACAGAGGAATTTCAGCTGGGTCGTTTTCTGCACTTCCTACAGTCAGGAGTGACTATGGGCCTAAAATTGGGTTCCATTAAGGTCCAGATTTCGGCTCTGTCGATTTTCTTCCAGAAAGAACTGGCTTCACTGCCTGAAGTTCAGACTTTTGTAAAGGGAGTGCTTCATATTCAGCCCCCTTTTGTGCCTCCTGTGGCACCTTGGGATCTCAATGTGGTATTGAATTTCCTGAAATCACATTGGTTTGAACCACTTAAAACCGTGGATCTCAAATATCTCACGTGGAAAGTGGTCATGTTATTGGCCTTGGCTTCGGCCAGGCGTGTGTCAGAATTGGCGGCTTTGTCATGTAAAAGCCCTTATCTGATTTTCCATATGGATAGGGCAGAATTGAGGACTCGTCCCCAGTTTCTCCCTAAGGTGGTATCAGCTTTTCACTTAAACCAACCTATTGTGGTGCCTGCGGCTACTAGGGACTTGGAGGATTCCAAGTTACTGGACGTAGTCAGGGCCTTGAAAATTTATGTTTCCAGGACGGCTGTAGTCAGGAAAACTGACTCGCTTTTTATCCTGTATGCACCCAATAAAATAGGTGCTCCTGCTTCTAAGCAGACTATTGCTCGCTGGATTTGTAGCACAATTCAGCTGGCGCATTCTGCGGCTGGATTGCCGCATCCTAAATCAGTGAAAGCCCATTCCACGAGGAAGGTGGGCTCATCTTGGGCGGCTGCCCGAGGGGTCTCGGCTTTACAACTTTGCCGAGCTGCTACTTGGTCAGGGGCAAACACGTTTGCTAAATTCTACAAATTTGATACCCTGGTTGAGGAGGACCTGGAGTTCTCTCATTCGGTGTTGCAGAGTCATCCGCACTCTCCCGCCCGTTTGGGAGCTTTGGTCTAATCCCCATGGTCCTTACGGAGTCCCCAGCATCCACTAGGACGTCAGAGAAAATAAGATTTTACTCACCGGTTAATCTATTTCTCGTAGTCCGTAGTGGATGCTGAGCGCCCATCCCAAGTGCGGATTGTCTGCAATACTTGTATATAGTTATTGCCTAACTAAAGGGTTATTGTTGAGCCATCTGTTGAGAGGCTCAGTTGTATTTCATACTGTTAACTGGGTTTAATATCACGAGTTATACGGTGTGATTGGTGTGGCTGGTATGAGTCTTACCCGGGATTCAAAATCCTTCCTTATTGTGTCAGCTCTTCCGGGCACAGTATCCTAACTGAGGTCTGGAGGAGGGGCATAGAGGGAGGAGCCAGTGCACACCAGGTAGTACCAAATCTTTCTTTTAGTGTGCCCAGTCTCCTGCGGAGCCCGTCTATTCCCCATGGTCCTTATGGAGTCCCCAGCATCCACTACGGACTACGAGAAATAGATTTACCGGTGAGTAAAATCTTATTATTTATAGTGTGATAATATGAAGTTGTGAGACCCCGCCCACTTTTTCAGAGGCCACGCCCACTTTTCCAGGGGCGCGCGCATAGAGTATGGGGGGGGGGGGGGGGGGGGCACTTTTACATTTTCTCGCACAGGGTGCTAGTAGGCCTGGAGCCGGCCCTGGCTGTGCCAGCAATATATATATTGCTGGCACAGTCCAGCAATGTATAGGTTACTGGCGCCACTGGCCACCAATGTATATGAATAAGCTTGTAACGTATACATTGGTGCCCCAGCCTATTATGTAAATAGCCTTTCTATTGAAAGATTTTCAGCAAAGTCTTTCGCCTCCTGAAAATCTCTTGCTCTTTGGGAAAATAGCTCAGTGTGTATGCACTACTTTGGGTGAAAGATATATCTTTCAGAGATATAGTCAAAGTCTTTTGAAATTAAAATCTACTAGTGTGTATGGGCCTTTACATGACCATCAATATGTTTCTGAGCAATGTATGAATACAAACCGTGTCTCATTACAAAGAGTTATTTCTCTGACGTCCTAGTGGATGCTGGGGACTCCGTAAGGACCATGGGGAATAGACGGCTTCGCAGGAGACTGGGCACATCTAAAGAAAGCTTTAGGACTATCTGGTGTGCACTGGCTCCTCCCCCTATGACCCTCCTCCAAGCCTCAGTTAGATTTCTGTGCCCGGCTGAGCTGGATGCACACTAGGGGCTCTCCTGAGCTCCTAGAAGAAAGTATAGTTTAGGTTTTTTATTTTCAGTGAGACCTGCTGGCAACAGGCTCACTGCAACGAGGGACTAAGGGGAGAAGAAGCGAACCTACCTAAGTGGTGGTAGCTTGGGCTTCTTAGGCTACTGGACACCATTAGCTCCAGAGGGATCGAACACAGGACCCGACCTCGTCGTCCGTTCCCGGAGCCGCGCCGCCGTCCCCCTTACAGAGCCAGAAACAAGAAGGTGGTCCGGAAAATCGGCGGCTGAAGACTTCTGTCTTCTCCAAGGTAGCGCACAGCACTGCAGCTGTGCGCCATTGCTCCTCATGCACACCACACACTGCGGTCACTGCTGGGGGGGGGGCGCCCTGAGCAGCAATAATAACACCTTGGCTGGCAAAACTAACACCATATATAGCCCCAGAGGCTATATAGGTGTATATTAACCCCTGCCAGAAACGATAAAATAGCGGGAGAAAGCCCGCCGAAAGCCATCTCCCTCAGCACACTGGCGCCATTTTCCCTCACAGCTCTGCTGGAGGGATCGCTCCCTGGCTCTCCCCTGCAGTCCTGCACTACAGAAAAGGGTTAAAAAGAGAGGGGGGGGCACAAATTAGGCGCAGTATATATATATATTATGCAGCTATAAGGGAAAACACTCTCTATAGGTGATATCCCTGTGATATATAGCGCTCTGGTGTGTGCTGGCATACTCTCCCTCTGTCTCCCCAAAGGGCTTTGTGGGGTCCTGTCCTCTGTCAGAGCATTCCCTGTGTGTGTGCTGTGTGTCGGTACTGCTGTGTCGACATGTATGATGAGGATAATGATGTGGAGGCGGAGCAAATGCCTGTGAATGGGATGTCACCCCCCTGCGGGGTCGACACCGGTGTGGATGGACTTATGGAAGGAATTACGTGACAGTGTCAACTCCTTACATAAAAGGTTTGACGACATAGGACAGCCGGCTGCTCAGCTTGTGCCTGTCCAAGCGTCTCACATGTCATCAGGGGCTCTAAAACGCCCGCTACCTCAGATGGCAGACACAGATGTTGACACGGATACCGACTCCAGTGTCGACGACGATGAGACTAGTGTACCTTCCAATAGGGCCACCCGTTACATGATTGAGGCAATGAAAAATGTATTACACATTTCTGATAATACCCCAGATACCACAAAAAAGGGTATTATGTTGGTGACAGAAAACTACCAGTAGTTTTCCTGCATCTGAGGAATTGATATGAGGTGTGTGAGGAAGCGTGGACTTCCCCCGATAAGAAATTGATAATTTCTAAAGCAGCGTACCCTTTTCCGCCAGAGGATAGGTCACGTTGGGAAATAACTCCTAGGGTAGATAAAGCGGTTACACGCTTATTAAAAAAGGTGGCACTACCATCACGGATACGGACGCCCTGAAGGACCTGCTGATAGAAAGCAGAAAACTACCCTTAAAGCTATATACACACACACGGGCATTATATTGAGACCTGCTATTGCCTCGGCATGGATGTGCAGTGCGGCAGCTGCGTGGTCAGATTCCCTGTCGGATAATATTTATACTATAGATAGGGACAATATTTTGCTGAAAATAGAGCATATAAAAGACGCTGTCTTATACATGCGTGATGCACAGAGGGATATTTGCCGACTGGCATCACTAATAAGCGCTATGTAAAACCATTGCCGCCAGACGGGGGTTATGGACTCGGCAATGGTCGGGCGATGCCGATTTAAAACGGCACATGGAAGTTTGCCCTAGAAGGGGGTGGAACTGTTTGGCGATGGTCTTTCAGACCTCGTTTCCACAGCTACGGCTGGGAAATCAAAACTTTTGCCACAAGCTACCCCACAGCAAAAGTAAGCACTGTATTATCAGGTACAGTCCCTTCGGCCCCAGAAAAGTAGAGAGCTAGAGGCTCATCTTTTCTGCCAAGTGGAAAAGGTAGAGGGAAAAAGCTGCAGCACACAGCTAGTTCCCGGGAGCAGAAGTCCTTCCCTGCGTCCGGTAAGTCCACAGCATGACGCTGGGGCTGCTCAGGCGGACCTGGGTACGGTGGGGGCCCGTCTCAGAAATTTCAGCGCACAGTGGGCTCTCTCACAGGTGGATCCCTGGGTTCTTCAAACAGTATCTCAGAGGTACAGGCTGGAATTCGAGACGTCTCCCCCCCCCCCGCCGTTTCCTAAAATCTGCCTTACCGGCAACTCCCTCTGCCAGGGAGGCAGTGTTGGTGGCAATCCAAAAAACTGTATTCACAGCAAGTGATTATCAAGGTACCCCTCCTTCAACAGGAAAAGGGTTACTTTTCCACAATGTTTGTGGTACCGAAACCGGACGGTTCGGTGAGACCCATCTTAAATTTAAAATCCTTGAACACATATAACAAAAGATTCAAGTGCAAGATGGAATCGCTCAGGGCGATTATTGCGAACCTGGATGAGGGGGATTACAGGGTCTCTCTGGACATCAAGGATACTAACCTGCATGTCCCCATTTACCCTCCTCACCAGGAGTACCTCAAGGTTGTGGTACAGGACTGTATCTATCAGTTCCAGACGCTGCCGTTTGGATTATCCACGGCACCGAGGGTCTTTACCTGGGTAATGACCGAAATGATGATACTCCTTCGCAAGAAGGGAGTTTTAATTATCCCGTACTTGGACGATCTCCTGATAAAGGCGAGGTCCAAGGAACAGTTGGTAAGGGGGTAGCACTTTCTCGGGAAGTGCTGCAACAGCAGGACTGGATTCTCAATTCCAAAGTCACAGCTGGTCCCGACGACACGTCTTCTGTTCCTGGGAATGATTCTGGAAACAGACCAGAAAAAAGTGTTTCTTCCAATGGAAAAAGCCGAGGAGTTGTCATCTCTAGTCAGAAACCTCCTAAGAACGGGACAGGTGTCGGTACATCAATGCACACGAGTCCTGGGAAAAAATGGTAGCTTCGTACGAAGCAATTCCATTCGGAAAGTTCCACGCAAGGATTTTCCAGTGGGACCTGTTGGACAAATGGTCCGGGTCCCATCTCCAGATACAGCAGCGGATAACCCGGTCGGCAAGAACCAGGGTGTCGCTGCGGTGGTGGCTGCAGAGGGCTCATCTACTAGAGGGCCGCAGATTCGGAATACAGGACTGGGTCCTGGTGACCACGGATGCCAGCCTTCGGGGCTGGGGTGCAGTCACACAGGGAATAAAATTCCAAGGACTATGGTCCAAACAGGAGTTTTTTACTTAACATAAATTTTCTGGAGATAAGAGCCATTTACAAGGCCCTAAGCAAAACAAGGCCCCTGCTTCACCAGCCGTACTGTTCCAATCAGACAACATCACGGCGCTCGCCCATGTAAACAGGCAGGGCGGCACAAGAAGCAGGAGGGCAATGGCAGAAGCCACAAGGATTCCCCGTTGGGCGGAAAATCATGTGGTAGCACTGGCAGCAGTGTTCATTCCGGGAGTGGACAACTGGGAAGCAGACTTCCGCAGCAGACTCCACCCGGGAGAATAGGGACTTCATCCAGAAGTCTTCCAAATGCTAGTAAACCGTTGGGAAAGACCACAGGTGGACATGATGGCGTCCCGCCTCAATAAAAAAGATATTGCGCCAGGTCAAGGGAACCTCAGGCGATCGCTGTGGACGCTCTAGTGACACCGCGGGTGTACCAGTCGGTTTATGTGTTCCCTCCTCTCCCTCTCATACCCAAGGTACTGAGGATAATAAGAAAAAGAGGAGTAAGAACTATACTCATTGTTTCGGATTGGCCATGAAGGGCTTGGTACCCGGAACTTCAGGAGATGATCTCAGAGGACCCATGGCCTCTGCCACTCAGACAGGATCTGCTGCAGCAGGGGCCCTGTCTGTTCAAAGACTTACCGCGGCTGCGTTGACGGCATGGCGGTTGAACACCGGATCCTGAGTGAAAAAGGCATTCCGGAGGTAGTCATTCTTATCCTGATCAAAGCCAGGAAGGATGTCAGCCTGAAGTTCAGACGTTGTAAGGGAGTGCTGCATATTCAGCCCCTTCTTTGTGCCCCAGTGGCACCTTGGGATCTCAATGTGGTTTTGGAGTTCCTGGAATCACATTGGTTTGAGCCACTTAAAACCGTGGATTTGAAATATCTCACATGAAAAGTGGTCATGTGTGGGCTCTGGCTTCGGCCAGGCATATGTCAGAATTGCCGGCTTTGTCATAAAAATAAGAATTTACTTACCGATAATTCTATTTCTCATAGTCCGTAGTGGATGCTGGGGACTCCGTAAGGACCATGGGGAATAGCGGCTCCGCAGGAGACTGGGCACATCTAAAGAAAGCTTTAGGACTAACTGGTGTGCACTGGCTCCTCCCCCTATGACCCTCCTCCAAGCCTCAGTTAGGATACTGTGCCCGGACGAGCGTACACAATAAGGAAGGATTTTGAATCCCGGGTAAGACTCATACCAGCCACACCAATCACACCGTATAACTTGTGATCTGAACCCAGTTAACAGTATGATAACAGAGGAGCCTCTGAAAAGATGGCTCCCAACAATAATAACCCGATTTTTGTAACAATAACTATGTACAAGTATTGCAGACAATCCGCACTTGGGATGGGCGCCCAGCATCCACTACGGACTATGAGAAATAGAATTATCGGTAAGTAAATTCTTATTTTCTCTAACGTCCTAAGTGGATGCTGGGGACTCCGTAAGGACCATGGGGATTATACCAAAGCTCCCAAACGGGCGGGAGAGTGCGGATGACTCTGCAGCACCGAATGAGAGAACTCCAGGTCCTCCTCAGCCAGGGTATCAAATTTGTAGAATTTAGCAAACGTGTTTGCCCCTGACCAAGTAGCTGCTCTGCAAAGTTGTAAAGCCGAGACCCCTCGGGCAGCCGCCCAAGATGAGCCCACTTTCCTTGTGGAACAGGCTTTTACAGATTTTAGCTGTGGCAGGCCTGCCACAGAATGTGCAAGCTGAATTGTACTACAAATCCAACGAGCAATAGTCTGCTTAGAAGCAGGAGCACCCAGCTTGTTGGGTGCATACAGGATAAACAGCGAGTCAGATTTCCTGACTCCAGCCGTCCTGGAAACATATTTTCAGGGCCCTGACAACATCCAGCAACTTGGATTCCTCCAAGTCCCTAGTAGCCGCAGGCACCACAATAGGTTGGTTCAGGTGAAAACGCTGGAACCACCTTAGGGAGAAACTGAGGACGAGTCCTCAATTCCGCCCTGTCCGAATGGAAAATCAGATAAGGGCTTTTACAGGATAAAGCCGCCAATTCTGACACGCGCCTGGCCCAGGCCAGGGCCAACAGCATGACCACTTTCCATGTGAGATATTTTAACTCCACAGATTTAAGTGGTTCAAACCAATGTGACTTTTGGAACCCAAACTACATTGAGATCCCAAATTGCCACTGGAGGCACAAAAGGAGGCTGTATATGCAGTACCCCTTTTACAAACGTCTAAACTTCAGGGACTGAAGCTAGTTCTTTTTTTTTTTTGGAAGAAAATTGACAGGGCCGAAATCTGAACCTTAATGGACCCCAATTTCAGGCCCATAGACACTCCTGTTTGCAGGAAATGTAGGAATCGACCCAGTTGAATTTCCTCCGTCGGGCCTTACTGGCCTCGCACTACGCAACATATTTTCGCCAATTGCGGTGATAATGTTTTTGCGGTTACATCCTTCCTGGCTTTAGATCAGGATATGGATGACTTCATCCGGAATGCCTTTTTTCCTTCAGGATCCGGTGTTCAACCGGCATGCCGTCAAACGCAGCCGCGGTAAGTCTTGGAACAGACAGGGTCCTTGCTGGATCAGGTCCCTTCTTAGAGGTAGAGGCCACGGATCCTCCGTGAGCATCTCTTGAAGTTCCGGTTACCAAGTCCTTCTTGGCCAATCCGGAGCCACGAATAAAGTGCTTTCTTCTCTCCATCTTATCAATCTCAGTACCTTGGGTATGAGAGTCAGAGGAGGGAACACATACACTGACTGGTACACCCACGGTGTTACCAGAGCGTCTACAACTATTGCCTGAGGGTCTCTTGACCTGGCGCAATACCTGTCGAGTTTTTTAATCATGTGGACGACTTCTGGGTGAAGTCCCCACTCTCCCGGGTGGAGGTCGTGCTGAGGAAGTCTGCTTCCCAGTTGTCCACTCCCGGAATGAATACTGTTGACAGTGCTATCACATGATTTTCCGCCCAGCGAAGAATCCCTGCAGCTTCTGCCATTGCCCTCCTGCTTCTTGTGCCACCCTGTCTGTTTACGTGGGTGACTGCCATGATGTTGTCCGACTGGATCAACACCGGCTGACCTTGAAGCAGAGGTCTTGCTAAGCTTAGAGCATTGTAAATGGCCCTTAGCTTCAGGATATTTATGTGAAGTGATGTATCCAGGCTTGACCCTAAGCCCTGGATATTCCTTCCCTGTGTGACTGCTCCCCAGCCTCGCAGGCTGGCATCCGTGGTCACCAGGACCCAGTCCTGAATGCCGAATCTGCGGCCCTCTAGAAGATGAGCACTCTGCAACCACCACAGGATGGATACCCTTGTCCTTGGTGACAGGGTTATCCGCTGATGCATCTGAAAATGCGACCCGGACCATTTGTCCAGTAGGTTCCACTGGAAAGGTCTCGCGTGGAATCTAACGAATGGGATTGCTTCGTAGGAAGCCACCATTTTTACCCAGAACCCTTGTGCATTGATGCACTGAGACTTGGTTCGGTTTTAGGAGGTTCCTGACTAGCTCGGATTACTCCCTGGCTTTCTCTTCCGGGAGAAACACCTTTTTTCTGGACTGTGTCCACGCACATCCCTAGGAAAACAGAAGACAAGTCGTCGGAACCAGCTGCGATTTTGGAATATTGAGAATCCAATTGTGCTGCCGCAACACTACCTGAGATAGTGCTACACCGACTTCCAACTGTTCCCTGGATCTTACCCTTATCAGGGAATCGTCCAAGTAAGGGATAACTAAAATTCCCTTCCTTCGAAGGGATATCATTTCGGCCATTACCTTGGTAAAGACCCGGGGTGCCGTGGACCATCCCTACGGCAGCGTCTGAACTGATAGTGACAGTTCTGTACCATAACCTGAGGTACCCTTGGTGAGAAGGGTAAATTTTGACATGAAGGTAAGCATCCTTGATGTCCCGAGACATCATGTAGTCCCCTTCTTCCAGGTTCGCAATCACTGCTCTGAGTGACTCAATCTTGAATTTGAACCTCTGTATGTAAGTGTTCAAAGATTTTAGATTTTAGATTTAGAATCGGTCTCACCGAGCCGTCTGGCTTCGGTACCACAATAGTGTGGAATAATACCCCGTTCCCTGTTGCAGGAGGGGTACCTTGATTATCACCTGCTGGGAATACAGCTTGTGAATGGCTTCCAAAACTGCCTCCCTGTCAGAGGGAGACGTCGGTAAAGCCGACTTTTGGAAACGGCGAGGGGGAGACGTCTCGAATTCCAATATGTACCCTTGAGATATTACCTGAAGGATCCAGGGGTCTACTTGCGAGTGAGCCCACTGCGCACTGAAATTCATTGAGAACGGGCCCCCACCGTGCCTGAGCTTGTAAGGCCCTAGCGTCATACTGAGGGCTTGGCAGAGGCGGGAAAAGGTTTCTGTTCCTGGGAACTGGCTAATCTCTTCAGCCTTTTTCCTCTCCCTCTGTCACGAGCAGAAAAGAGGAACCTTTTGTCCGCTTGCCAACAAAGGACTGCGCCTGATAATACGGCGTCTTATTTTGAGAGGCGACCTGGGGTACAAACGTGGATTTCCCATTCAAAGGCAATACTTCCAAATGCCATTTGGAATCCGCATCACCTGACCATTTTACTGGTAGAATTGGACAACGCACTTATACTTGATGCCAGTCGGCAAATATTCCGTGTGCATCATGCATATATAGAAATGCATCTTTTAAATGCTCTATAGGCAATAATATACTATCCTTATCTAGGATATCAATATTTCCAGTCAGGGAATCCGACCATGCCAACCCAGCACTGCACCTCCAGGCTGAGGCGATTGCTGGTCGCAGTATAACACCAGTATGTGTGTGAATACATTTTTGGATACCCTCCTGCTTTCTATCAGCAGGATCCTTAAGGGCGGCCATCTCATGAGAGGGTAGAGCCCTTGTTCTTACAAGCGTGTGAGCGCCTTATCCCCCCTAGGGGGTGTTTCCCAACGCACCCTAACCTCTGGCGGGAAAGGGTATACAGCCAATACTTTTTAAGAAATTATCAATTGTTATCGGGGGGAAACCCACGCATCATCACACACCTCATTTTATTTCTCAGATTCAGGAAAACTACAGGTAGTTTTTCCCTCACCGAACATAATACCCCTTTTTGGTGGTACTCGTATTATCAGAAATGTATAAAACATTTTCCATTGTCTCAATCATGTAACGTGTGGCCCTACTGGAAATCACGGTTGTCTCTTCACCGTCGACACAGGAGTCAGTATCCGTGTCGGCGTCTGTATCTGCCATCTGAGGTAACGGGCGCTTTAGGGCCCCTGACGGCCTATGAGACGTCTGGACAGGCACAAGCTGAGTAGCCGGCTGTCTCATGTCAACCACTGTTTTTTTATACAAAGCTGACACTGTCACGTAATTTTCAACAGTACATCCACTCAGGTGTCGACCCCCTAGGTGGTGACATCACTGTTACAGACACTCTGCTCCGTCTCCACATCACCTCATACATGTCGACACAAACGTACCGACACACAGCACACACACAGGGAATGCTTTGGTAGAGGACAGGACCCCACTAGCCCTTTGGGGAGACAGAGGGAGAGTATGCCAGCACACACCAGAGCGCTATATATATATACAGGGATAACCTTATATAAGTGTTTTTCCCCTTATAGCTGCTGTATGTTTTAATACTGCGCCTAATTAGTGCCCCCCTCTCTTTTTTTAACCCTTTCTGTAGTGTAGTGACTGCAGGGAAGAGCCAGGGAGCTTCCCTCCAACTGAGCTGTGAGGGAAAATGGCGCCAGTGTGCTGAGAAGATAGGCTCCGCCCCCTTTTCGGCGGCCTTATCTCCCGTTTTTCTGTATATTCTGGCAGGGGTTAAATGCATCCATATAGCCCAGGAGCTATATGTGATGTATTTTTTTTGCCATGTAAGGTATTTTTATCATGTTTTATTGCGTCTCAGGGCGCCCCCCCCAGCGCCCTGCACCCTCAGTGACCGGAGTATGAAGTGTGCTGAGAGCAATGGCGCACAGCTGCAGTGCTGTGCGCTACCTTATTGAAGACAGGAACGTCTTCTGCCGCCGATTTTTCCGGACCTCTTCGCTCTTCTGGCTCTGTAAGGGGGCCGGCGGCGCGGCTCCGGGACCCATCCAGGCTGGGCCTGTGATCGTCCCTCTGGAGCTAATGTCCAGTAGCCAAGAAGCCCAATCCACTCTGCACGCAGGTGAGTTCGCTTCTTCTCCCCTTAGTCCCTCGATGCAGTGAGCCTGTTGCCAGCAGGTCTCACTGAAAATAACAAACCTAAACTAAAACTTTCACTAAGAAGCTCAGGAGAGCCCCTAGTGTGCACCCTTCTCGTCGGGCACAGAAATCTAACTGAGGCTTGGAGGAGGGTCATAGGGGGAGGAGCCAGTGCACACCAGTTAGTCCTAAAGCTTTCTTTAGATGTGCCCAGTCTCCTGCGGAGCCGCTATTCCCCATGGTCCTTACGGAGTCCCCAGCATCCACTTAGGACGTTAGAGAAAAAGCCCTTACCTGACTTTCCATATGGATAGGGCAGAGTTGAGGACTCGTCCTCACTTTCTCCCGAAGGTGGTATCAGGTTTTCACTTGTACCAACCTATTATTGGTGCCTGCGGCTACTAGGGACCTGGAGGATTCCAAATTACTGGACGTAGTCAGGGCCCTGAAAAATTATATTTCCAGGACGGCTGGAGTCAGGAAAACTGACTCGCTGTTATCCTAGATGCACCCAACAAGCTGGGTGCTCCTGCTTCTAAGCAGACTATAGCGCGCTGGCTTTGTAGCACTATTCAGCTTGCCCATTCTGCGGTGGGACTACCGCAGCCTAAGTCTCTAAAAGCCCATTCCACAAGGAAGGTGGGCTCATCTTGGGCGGCTGCCCGAGGGGTCTCGGCTTTACGACTTGGCCGAGCTGCTACTTGGTCAGGGGCAAACACGTTTGCAAAATTTTATAAATTTGATACCCTGGCTGAGGAGGACCTGGAGTTCTCTCATTCGGTGCTGCAGAGTAATCCGCACTCTCCCGCCCGTTTGGGAGCTTTGGTATAATCCCCATGGTCCTTACGGAGTCCCCAGCATCCACTAGGACGTCAGAGAAAATAAGATTTTACTCACCGGTAAATCTATTTCTCGTAGTGGATGCTGGGCGCCCATCCCAAGTGCGGATTGTCTGCAATACTTGTAAATAGTTATTGTTACACAAATCGGGTTGTTATTGCGAACCATCTATTCAGAGGTTCCATTGTTATCATACTGTTAACCGGGGTTCCTATCACGAGTTATACGGTGTGATTGGTGTGGCTGGTATGAGTCTTACCCGGGATTCAAAATCCTTCCTTATTGTGTCAGCTCTTCCGGGCACAGTGTCCTAACTGAGGCTTGGAGGAGGGTCATAGAGGGAGGAGCCAGTGCACACCAGATAGTCCTAAAGCTTTCTTTAGATGTGCCCAGTCTCCTGCGGAGCCGTCTATTCCGCATGGTCCTTACGGAGTCCCCAGCATCCACTACGGACTACGAGAAATAGATTTACCGGTGAGTAAAATCTTATTTTACATATGGTTAAATCACAATAATATACAGGATTTTCATACTAATTTCCAAGTACATATAAAGGAAAAAAGTGAGATTAGTGGGGTTGTTTTAAAAGTATGTATTTAACGTATTTTGAAACCACCAGCAAAAGTATTAATGTACATGTTGCAATGTTTGATGCTATATTTTTAATTATTCACTATGTAATATTGCTGCTTTGCATGGAAAGTGATATAATATACTTTTAATGTAGTGCTGTAAAACTACATGATCTTTTCTCTGCTTGATTTTGTTTTCTGTGGTAACATCATTTTTGTTTCTTTGTAGCATGGGGCTGACATCAATGCCAAAGACATGTTGAAGATGACTGCTCTCCACTGGGCGACTGAACACAATCACCAAGACGTAGTTGAACTTTTCATAAAATATGGAGCAGATGTCCATACTCAAAGCAAGTTCTGCAAAACTGCATTTGATATCTCTGTAGATAACGGAAATGAGGATCTTGCAGAAATACTCCAGGTAGTTTTAATTCTTCAAAACTACAACTGTTTTTTTTAATTGTGCTTGCAAATTTTATCATCATCACTTATTGCAAGGCAGAACAGATTTCACATTTTCCTCTTTTTTTTTTTCTTTTTTATCTCAGCTTGCAATGCAAAACCAAATTAATACAAATCCAGAAAGTCCAGAAACTGTAACAATACATACAGCTACTCCACAATTCTTCATTGGCCCCGGAGGTGTAGTAAATCTGACAGGTGAGATAGGGGAAATATGGTTTGAATGTTTCAAAGTATAAATGGATTATGTGTAATAAAATTAGGAAATCCTTGCTTCTATACCCTGTGTTTTCTTCTAGAGTTTAAAATGTCAACAATACAAAATACATGTTATGCTTTATTTTTACATTTAAATACATTTGTGTTCTGAAGTTAAATGATTTTATACATAGGCTTACCATACTATCCCTTTTAAACTGAAATGCTCATGGATTGCACAGGTTCTGTGGCTGATTAAAACCAGGTGAAATGCAGGCTTGAAATCAGTCAGCCGCAGAACCTAGTGTCCCAGTTTAAAGGGATGGTATGGCAAGCCTAGTTATACATTTATAGCCTAATACATAATATTTTTGTGTTCTAGCTTAATGACTGACCTTTTAAGTGTGGTGACTCTTTCCTCCAATTAAGTATAGGTTTTTATCTGAGATGATTTTCAAACCTGGAACGTATGCTTGAGTTAAACCAAAAATCGTGTAACAAAACAATATGTTTTTTAGATGACAATGGGATATCTTCTACAGTGCAGTTTGGCAATTCGTCAACCTCTGTTTTAGCTACACTGGCAGCATTAGCTGAAGCCTCTGCTCCATTGTCCAATTCCTCTGAAACACCAGGTTTGTATGTTTGTTTTTTTATGACTCCAGAGTGATCTTTTTAGAGAATGCAGACTTTTTATTATCGATTTGTTACCTGATAAAATACAATACTTTGTACACATAACATAGTCTGTTTTGGGTGTTTTTCCAAAGTAGGGCGCACGCTGTTCTCAGTACTTTGTTTAGTTACAGTGTTGGCTTTATGTTAAACTATCAGCATTAAAGGTAATTAGAACATACAGAGACTTATATAATAGAAGTAAATCTGCTTGTCTTCCATGCAGACTTTGAAGACAATCAACATTTGTTTTAAAGTTACCCAGAGCAGAAAGCACAGTGTTTTTAGACCCTGTTAAGCTAGGGCTTTACTAGCAATTATAATTGTGGAGCACTGTCACTATAATCTCAACTCCTCTATATTTGTCACCAATACCAGAAAAAAACATATATGTAACCAGTCCCACAGAAAAAGTTGAAGAAAATGCAGAAGTAAATACCATATCACCTTCTGGTCACCTCCTACTCAGTCACCAGAGCAATTGCTAGCATATACTAAGCCTGTCTGTCTAAGCGTAGTCTGTTTTCCTCCACAAGGGTAATAACAAATCACAAACCCATCAACCCATCAACATAAACAGCATTATTATGGTCTCTAGATTCTGGATTGTTGTGCGTGGACTGTCAGGAGATGTTGCTGGCCACTGTGTCTGCCCTTGCGGAGCTGGTGTGGGCATAGGCTCTGTATCAGTCAGTCTCTGACTTAGTGAAGCTTCTAGCACTTCAGCGGGAGGACCAGGCTAGGGCAACTGATGCACTTGTTTCCTCATTGTATGGTTCCCAGCCACCTGCTCCTGGCGGTGCGACTCCCCACTTGGTGTTTGATCCTTCCTGGCTCCGTATTATCAAGCATCTGGTGTCTGGTTTGGAAAAGGTTTCCTCTTATTTGGAGCAATTTTTTCGAGGATCCTTCGCTGCGTGAGGATCATAAGCGTCTTCCTCCTTTCAGGTCTACATTAGAAGCTTCAGAGGAAAAGGAGGGCGAACTTGCGGAGACTGGTGTACTTCCAGAGGCTGAGGGCCTAGAGTCTTCCTCAAGTCACGGCATAGAAGACCTCATTGCTGCTGTACATCACTCTTTGGACTGTTTAGATATGGATTTCCAAGCTTAGGCTGTGGGTCTGTTCAAATGTTGATGCAGGAACGTCGTAACTTTTCCTTCTTCTTCGGCTCTCTCCAGTCTCATCGAGAAGGCCTGGAAGGAGATGGATAAGAAGGATAAGAAGTTCTCCTTTCCTCGATAATTTGTCCAAGTAGGAATTGCCTACTAAGGTTGATGCTGCTGTGACACTTTTAGGTAAACACAAGTCTCTACCTGTTCAGGGCTCGGTGTCCTTCAAAAATCCACTAGATAAAAAATTGGAAGGTTATCTCAAGTCCAGTTTTATATGCTCCAGGGTGATCTTCAACACCTCTCTCCAGCGAGTTTTCTTGCCAGAGTCCGGACCCTACAGAACTTGATCAAAGGGTACTGTCAGTTCATCGTCCTTCGATCCTGTTGTGCATGAAGTTGTTGTGTCTCCACCTTCAAGACTATTTAGTTTGCCAGATTCCACTTGTGGGAATTCCAGTGGGAAATTCTCCAAAATATTACAGATGCACAGCATCCCTCGTGTCTCGTCCCTCTCGAGTTTCTCGTTCTGTCCGGCAGGACTCATCAGTCTCTCATTTGGGGGCTGTTTCATATCATCTCCTCCAGGAAGTCACTTAGGTTGGGGTGCCATGAAATTACATCTTCAGCCTCTTGGTCATCGTCTGAGATGGGTATTCCAGTCAACTTGCTCGAGCTCTGAGCCATCTTTCTAACTCCCGGGCCCAGTACAGCCAGCCAGTTCACATTCAGTCAGACAACACCACGGCAGTGGTATATCTAAATTATCAGGGAGGCACAAAGAGCACGGCAGCGATGGCAGAATCAGCCTGAAACTTTTCCTTGTCCAAGTCCTTTGTTCTGGCACTCTTGGCGGTGTTCATACCAGGTGTGGAAAATTGGGAAGCTACCTCAGCAGAACCACATTTCTCCCAGGGAAGTGGTCTCTAAATCTAGAGGTCTTCCAAAAATTAGTTTGGAAGTGGGGCCTTCTGCAGGGGTTTCTCATGGCCTCTCGGCACATCTTCTCCAAGGTTCCGCAGTTTTGTGCGAGATCCAAGAATTCGCTGGCTTTTGCAGTGGATGCTATGACTGTTCTGTGGGTTTTTCATCTAGCCCCAGTGTTGACTCGAGCGCATCAAGGAACAACGGGTGACTGTAAGCCTAGTGGCTCCAGATTAGCCCTGCAATTCGTGTTATGCCAGCATTCTCAAAATGTGGCGTCTTCCACTACAACCAGACCTGCTGCAACAAGTTCTGTTTCCACATGTGGACCTTCCTTCGGTTGGCTTTAACAGCTTCAGAGACCAAGCTTTTGTTTGTGTGCCAATTTAAAGCTTAGTTTTTTGAAAGTACAGATTTCAGCCCTGTATTTTTATTTCCAGCAATGTTTGGCCCATCTTCCAGAGATTCAGACCTTACAGAGTGTTCCCCAAATATTCGGCAACCTCATCCCCTAATGAGCTCTGGAAGGTTAAACTATGCCTTGTGTTTACCAAACTGCAGGCTCTCCACAAGCTGTATCAGCAACTCCTCTACCACTCTATGAAGCCATGTCAAGGCAAAGTTCAATCTAATGCTGAGCATACATGGGCAGATAAAATGCCTGTCAGACCGAAAGACATTTTATCTGCAGTAACTTTTTACTCCCATTGGGCACTATTCAGTGTAAAGTAATAATTTTTCTGACATCCCCCAATAATTTGAATAGATCACAGCAGCCACTTTCATAGGCAAACGCAGGTGGGGGGGGGGGGGTTTCCTGTTGCCCAGAAACCCCCCTTTCTCTTAGCAAGTGCCTCAAATTATGACAATAGCAATGGTATATAGGGGGGTCATTACGAGTTGTTCGCTCGTTGCCGAATTTTGCAACGGAGCGATTAAGGCAAAAATGCGCATGGTACGCAGTGCGTATACGCTAAGTATTTTAGCACAAAACTTAGTAGATTTACTCACGTCCGAACGAAGAATTTTCATAGTTGAAGTGATCGGAGTGTGATTGATAGGAAGTGGGTGTTTCTGGGCGGAAACTGACCGTTTTCTGGGAGTGTGCGGAAAAACGCAGGCGTGCCAGGATAAAACGCGGGAGTGTCTGGAGAAACGGCGGAGTGGCTGACCGAACACAGGGCGTGTTTGTGACGTCAAACCAGGAACGAAACGGGCTGAGCTGATCGCAGTGTAGGAGTAAGTCTCGAGCTACTCAGGAACTGCTAAGAATTTTCTATTCGCAATTCTGCTAATCTTTCGTTTGCAATTCTGCTAAGCTAAGATACACTCCCAGAGGGCGGCAGCCTAGCGTGTGCAATGCTGCTAAAATCTGCTAGCGAGCGAACAACTCGGAATGAGGGCCATAATACAAGAGCTGCAGCCACATTATGCAGTTTAAGGGACAGAGCAGCTTTTTCTACCAAGTTTGCTGTGTGTGTGGATCTGAGTCCTCAGTCAGTGCACTGGACCAGAGAGCAGCTACTAGGAAGAAGAAACAGGAGCCTTACCGTGAGGTGGGAGAATGTATGCCTAGAAAGTACAGTACTGGTTCTATTATGTTTTTATATTCATTTATTATGGTATGTTTATCTTTTTCCTGACCACTTATTTATATTATTTAAATTTGATACAGCCTATACTAGAGACCATCTATAGTTAGATTCCATCTATAGTGTTAAATATTAATACTGTATTCCATTCAGTATCCAGTGTATAAAAAGACCAATGTGTACATTAATGGCCAGGGTTGTTACTAGGTTCTGCTTCTGCTCCCCCAGATTCCCGCACTTGCTCTAATGTTTCGCAGAGTGGGAGATTGTGGACTTCATTTTTAAACCCCCCTCTAGAAATCCTGCGTTTGCCACTGACTTTACAGTAGTAACAGTACACGTAAGTGGGAGTTAGACACATTCAGTGACCGACTTCATAACAGACACAAGTCTTTCTTGTGTTCAGCATAGGACACATTTTGAGCTTAGATGCCATTACTTGTATTTTGGCAGCACTAAAATGTCCTTTCCAACCCCTATTCCATTTCTGTATTGAAAAAAAAGGTAAGAAGAACTCCTCCTCGGCATAAACTTCAAAAATGCTAAGAATGAGTTCTGCTTATCCTCAGCACTGCAGGAGTTCAAATGGGGAAAAAGTTCCCACATCACCTGTGGGAGCAGGGGACGAGATGATGCTTAAGGATGTCAATGCATTGAAGTGTGATTATTATGTCATTAAGCTCCACCTTTTCCCAGCCACTACACTACAGCACCCTCATCTGGAAGAGGAGAGTCCCACCTTTCAAATCATGTACCCCTTTAGTAGTTTTTGCCTGGTGAACACCATGAACAACAATAGAAAATGTTAAGACTATGGGGTATATTTACTAAAATTCGTATTTTTCCGAATGAGGTTAAAGTTCAATCACGAATGACATCGAAAGTGTAAAATTGCAACTTTTTTAATTTATTACGACTAATTTACTAAGCTGTCGTATTCTGCATTTTCGTATTTACCGATGTCATTCGTATTTTTTTGCAGTGTTTTACGTGAGTGAATTGTAAAACACTGCCGACTTTAACACAATGAATCTCAGCCGGATCTATGAGATCCGTGCTGGGCTTCATTGTGCACCTTTCGTAAAAAATAAATCATTGTTAAAATAAAAATAAAAAAATGCGTGGGGTCCCCCCTCCTAAGCAAAACCAGCCTCGGGCTCTTTGAGCCGGTCCTGGTTGAAAAAATATGGGGAAAAAAGTGACCGGGTTCCCCTATATTTAATCAACCAGCACCGGGCTCTGCGCCTGGTCCTGGTTCCAAAAATACGGGGGACAAAAAGCGTAGGGGTCCCCCGTATTTCTAAAACCAGCACCGGGCTCCACTAGCCAGATACATAATGCCACAGCCGGGGGACACTTTTATATTGGTCCCTGCGGCCCTGGCATTACATACCCAACTAGTCACCCCTGGCCGGGGTACCCTGGAGGAGTGGGGACCCCTTCAATCAAGGGGTCCCCCCCCTCCAGCCACCCAAGGGCCAGGGGTGAAGCCCGAGGCTGTCCCCCCATCCAAGGGCGGCGGATGGGGGGCTGATAGCCATTTTGACAAAATTTGAATATTGTTTTTAGTAGCAGTACTACAAGTCCCAGCAAGCCTCCCCCGCAAGCTGGTACTTGGAGAACCACAAGTACCAGCATGCGGTGGAAAACCGGGCCCGCTGGTACCTGTAGTACTACTACTAAAAAAATACCCCAATAAAAACAGAAGACACACACCTTAAAAGTAAAAGTTTAATTCATACATCCACACCTCCAAACATACATACTTACCTATGTTCACACGAGGGTCGGTCCTCTTCTCCATGTAGAATCCATGGGGTACCTGTTGGAAAAATTATACTCACATAATCCAGTGTAGATCGGTCCTCTTCTGTTCTATTTGTAATCCACGTACTTTGCAAAATAAAAAAACGGACACCCGACCACGCACTGAAAGGGGCCCCATGTTTTCACATGGGACCCCTTTCCCCGACTGCCAGGAACCCCCCCTGACTTCTGTCTAAGAGGGTTCCTTTAGCCAATCAGGGTGCGCCACGTTGTGGCACCCTCCTGATTGGCTGTGTGCTCCTGTAGTGTATGTCAGGCAGCACACGGCAGTGATACAATGTAGAGCCTATGCGCTCTATTGTAACCAATGGTGGGAACTTTGTGGTCAGCGGTTGACCGAAAGTAACCTCACCGCTGACCACAAAGTTCCCACCATTGGTTACAATGGAGCGCATAGGCGCTACATTGTATCACTGTCGTGTGCTGCCTGACATACACTACAGGAGCACACAGCCAATTGGGGTATTTTTTTAGTAGTAGTACTACAGGTACCAGCGGGCCCGGTTTTCCACCGCATGCTGGTACTTGTGGTTCTCCAAGTACCAGCTTGCGGGGGAGGCTTGCTGGGACTAGTAGTACTGCTACTAAAAACAATATTCAAATTTTGTCAAAATGGCTATCAGCCCCCCATCCGCCGCCCTTGGATGGGGGGGGACAGCCTCGGGCTTCACCCCTGGCCCTTGGGTGGCTGGAGGGGGGGGGGGGCCTTGATTGAAGGGGTCCCCACTCCTCCAGGGTACCCCGGCCAGGGGTGGCTAGTTGGGTATGTAATGCCAGGGCCGCAGGGACCAATATAAAAGTGTCCCCCGGCTGTGGCATTATGTATCTGGCTAGTGGAGCCCGGTGCTGGTTTCAGAAATACGGGGGACCCCTACGCTTTTTGTCCCCCGTATTTTTGGAACCAGGACCAGGCGCAGAGCCCGGTGCTGGTTGATTAACCCCTACGCATTTTTTTTTTCAAATTTAACACCTTCCCACTAATAAACATGCACGGATCTCATGGATCCGTGCATGCCTATCAGAACACGGTAAAAAAAAGCAGATCTGTTTTATTTTAGCACTTTTTCACGATTTGTATTTTTTCACGGCAGTGTTTGGCTATTGTCGGCAGTGTTTGTGAATTGCACTTTTTAGTAAATGACCGAGTTCTACCAAATTACAGGCGTATTTGACCGATGGTGTATTCATTCGTATTTTTTTTCTTGGACTTCCAAAAAAATACGAATGCCCTCATCACTGCCGTGATTTAAGTTTAGTAAATTCCCGAGATGACACTTTGAAGAAAAAACACCATCTCGGTCAAAATCGGGACCTTAGTAAATATACCCCTATGTCGATATGTTGACATAGCATTTTTACATTAACCGCAGCTTAACCCGAAACCTAGCAGTGACATGTACTAAACATTGTGACTGTCAACATGCACAATGGTAACATAATAACCATTTTGATCATGTCAACATTCTGAATGTTGACATGGCTGTATACCCCTTATACTATGGTAAATGTATGTATTTTGATGCCAGCAGATTAGAGGTCTCGAGTTTCTCAGGACGTCAGACCATTGCAATATGATTTGTATGGCTGGGCCTACAACTAAAGTTATTACAGGTTGAGTATCCCTTATCCAAAATGCTTGGGACCAGAGGTATTTTGGATATCGGATTTTTCCGTATTTTGGAATAATTGCATACCATAATGAGATATCATGGTTATAGGACCTAAATCTAAGCACAGAATGCATTTATGTTACATATACACCTTATACACACAGCCTGAAGGTAATTTTAGCCAATATTTTTTATAACTTTGTGCATTAAACAAAGTGTGTCTACATTCACACAATTCATTTATGTTTCATATACACCTTATACACACAGCCTGAAGGTCATTTAATACAATTTCTCTAACGTCCTAGTGGATGCTGGGGACTCCGTAAGGACCATGTGGATAGACGGGCTCCGCAGGAGACATGGGCACTTTAAGAAAGAATTTAGGTTCTGATGTGCACTGGCTCCTCCCTCTATGCCCCTCCTCCAGACCTCAGTTTGATACTGTGCCCAGACGAGCTGGGTGCTTTTCAGTGAACTCTCCTGAGTTTGCTGAGAGAAAGTATTTTGTTAGGTTTTTTATTTTCAGGGAGCTCTGCTGGCAACAGACTCCCTGCATCGTGGGACTGAGGGGAGAGAAGCAGCCCTACTCTCTGAAGCTAGGTCCTGCTTCTTAGGCTACTGGACACCATTAGCTCCAGAGGGATCGGTACGCAGGATCTCACCCTCGCCGTCCGGTCCCGGAGCCGCTGTGCCGTCCCCCTCGCAGAGCCGGAAGACAGAAGCCGGGTGAGTATGAGAAGCAAAGAAGACTTCACAGGCTGCAGAAGACTCCGTGTTCTTCACTGAGGTAACGCACAGCACTGCAGCTGTGCGCCATTGCTCCACACACCTACACATACTCCGGTCACTGTAAGGATGGGTGGGGGGGGGGGGGGGGTGTCCTGGGCAGCATTTGGGACCTCTTTTGGCAAAGTTAAGCATATATACAGCTGGGCACTGTATATATGTATGAGCCCCCGCCAAAAAATTGCATATTTAAGCAGGACAGAAGCCCGCCGCAGAGGGGGCGGGGCTTCTTCCTCAGCACTCACCAGCGCCATTTTTTCTCCACAGCTCCGCTGAGAGGAAGCTCCCCAGGCTCTCCCCTGCAGATACACGGTAGAAGAGGGTAAAAAGAGAGGGGGGGCACATAATTAGGCGCAAAAAGCAATATAAACAGCAGCTACTGGGTTAACATTAAGTTACTGTGTTATTCCTGGGTTTATAGCGCTGGGGTGTGTGCTGGCATACTCTCTCTCTGTCTCTCCAAAGGGCCTTGTGGGGGAACTGTCTTCAGAGAGGGCATTCCCTGTGTGTGTGGTGTGTCGGTACGCTTGTGTCGACATGTCTGATGAGGAAGGCTATGTGGAAGCAGAGCGGGAACAAATGAATGTGGTGTCTCCGCCGACGGCGCCGACACCTGATTGGATGGATATGTGGAAGGTTTTAAATGATAATGTTAATTCCTTGCATAGAAAGGTAGAAAAAGCTGAAGCCTCGGGACAGTCAGGGTCCCAACCCGTGCCTGATCCTATGTCGCAGAGGCCGTCAGGGTCTCAGAAGCGCCCACTATCCCAAACTGTTGACACAGATACCGACATGGATTCTGACTCCAGTGTCGATTACGATGATGCAAAGTTACAGCCAAAATTGGCTAAATCCATCCGTTATATGATTATAGCAATTAAGGATGTGTTGCACATCACAGAGGAAACCCCAGTCCCTGACAAGAGGGTGCATATGTATGGGGAAAAGAAGCCGGAGGTAACTTTTCCCCCCTCACACGAGCTAAATGAGTTATGTGAAAAGGCTTGGGAATCTCCAGATAAAAAACTGCAGATTTCCAAAAGGATTCTTATGGCGTATCCTTTCCCGTCAACGGACAGGTTACGCTGGGAATCCTCCCCTAGGGTGGACAAAGCTTTAACACGCTTATCCAAGAAGGTAGCCCTGCCGTCACAGGATACGGCTACCCTCAAAGATGCTGCGGATCGCAAACAAGAGGTTACCCTGAAGTCCATTTATACACATTCAGGTACCTTACTGAGGCCGGCAATCGCGACGGCCTGGGTGTGTAGTGCTGTAGCAGCATGGACGGATACCTTATCTGAGGAAATTGATACCTTAGACAAGGATACTGTATTGTTGACCCTGGGGCATATTAAAGACGCTGTCCTATATATGAGAGATGCTCAAAGAGACATTAGTCTACTGGGTTCTAGAATAAATGCTATGTCGATTTCTGCCAGAAGGGTCCTGTGGACTCGGCAATGGACAGGTGATGCCGACTCAAAAAGGCATATGGAGGTTTTACCTTACAAGGGTGAGGAATTGTTTGGGGAGGGTCTCTCGGACCTGGTCTCCACAGCTACAGCTGGAAAGTCGAATTTTTTGCCTTTTATTCCCTCATAGCCTAAGAGAGCACCGTATTATCAAATGCAGTCCTTTCGATCACAAAGAAACAAGAAAGTCCGAGGTGCGTCCTTTCTTGCCAGAGGCAGGGGCAGAGGTAAGAAGCTGCACAACACAGCTAGTTCCCAGGAACAGAAGTCCTCCCCGGCCTCTACAAAATCCACCGCATGACGCTGAGGCTCCACAGGCGGAGCTAGGCCCGGTGGGGGCACGTCTTCGAAAAATTTCAGCCACAAGTGGGTTCACTCCCAGGTGGATCCCTGGGCGATAGAAATTGTGTCTCAGGGATACAAGCTGGAATTCGAAGAGATGCCCGATACCTCAAATCGGCCCTACCAGCTTCCCCCACGAGAGGGAAATAGTGTTAACTGCAATTCACAAATTGTATCTTCAACAGGTGGTGGTCAAGATTCCCCTCCTTCAACAGGGAAGGGGTTATTATTCGACCATGTTTGTAGTCCCGAAACCGGACGGTTCGGTCAGACCCATATTGAGTTTAAAATCCCTGAACATATACCTGAAAAGGTTCAAGTTCAAGATGGAATCGCTGAGAGCGGTCATCGCAAGCCTGGAAGGGGGGGATTTTATGGTGTCTCTGGACATAAAGGATGCATACCTTCATGTCCCCATTTATCCACCTCATCAGGCGTACCTTAGATTTGTGGTACAGGATTGTCATTACCAATTTCAGACGTTGCTGTTTGGTCTCTCCACGGCACCGAGAATATTTACCAAGGTAATGGCGGAAATGATGGTACTCCTGCGGAAGCAAGGGGTCACCATTATCCCGTACTTGGACGATCTCCTCATAAAAGCGAGATCGAGAGAGTAGTTGCTGAACAGCGTCGCACTTTCTCTGGAAGTGTCACGGCAACACGGCTGGATTCTGAATATTCCAAAGTCGCAGTTGGTTCCTACGACTCGCCTGCCTTTCCTGGGCATGATTCTAGACACAGACCAGAAAAGGGTTTATCTCCCGATAGAGAAAGCTCAGGAACTCATGACACTGGTCAGGAACCTATTAAAACCAAAACAGGTGTCAGTACATCACTGCACCCGAGTCCTGAGAAAGATGGTGGCATCATACGAGGCCATTCCCTTCGGCAGGTTCCATGCGAGGACCTTTCAATGGTACTTACTGGACAAGTGGTCCGGATCACATCTTCAGATGCATCAGTTAATCACCCTATCCCCCAGGGCCAGGGTGTCACTCCTGTGGTGGCTGCAGAGCGCTCACCTTCTCGAGGGCCGCAGATTCGGCATTCAGGACTGGGTCCTGGTGACCACGGACGCAAGCCTCCGAGGTTGGGGAGCAGTCACACAGGGAAGAAATTTCCAAGGTCTGTGGTCAAGTCAAGAGACTTGCCTTCACATCAACATCCTGAAACTAAGGGCCATGTACAACGCCCTCCGTCAAGCGGAGACCCTGCTTCGCGACCAACCGGTTCTGATTCAGACAACATCACCGCAGTGGCTCATGTAAACCGACACGGCGGCACAAGGAGCAGGGTGGCTATGGCGGAAGCCACCAGAATTCTTCGCTGGGCGGAGAATCACGTAAGCGCACTGTCAGCAGTGTTCATCCCGGGAGTGGACAACTGGGAAGCGGACTTCCTCAGCAGACACGACCTCCACCTGGGAGAGTGGGGACTTCATCAGGAAGTCTTTGCACAGATTACAAGTCGGTGGGAACTGCCACAGGTGGACATGATGGCATCCCGCCTCAACAAAAAGCTACAGAGGTATTGCGCCAGGTCAAGAGACCCTCAGGCGATAGCTGTGGACGCCCTGGTGACACCGTGGGTGTTCCAGTCGGTCTATGTATTTCCTCCTCTTCCTCTCATACCCAAGGTGCTGAGGATAATAAGAAAAAGAGGAGTGAGAACAATCCTCATTGTTCCAGTTTGTCCATGAAGGACTTGGTATCCAGATCTGCAAGAAATGCTCACAGAGGACCCGTGGCCTCTTCCTCTAAGACAGAATTTGTTGCAACAGGGGCCCTGTCTGTTCCAAGACTTACCGCGGCTGCGTTTGACGGCATGGAGGTTGAACGCCGGATCCTAGCAGAGAAAGGCATTCCAGATGAGGTTATTCCTACGCTGAGAAAGGCTAGGAAGGACGTGACAGCTCAACATTATCACCGTATATGGCAAAAATATGTTGCTTGGTGTGAGGCCAGGAATGCTCCTACGGAGGATTTCAGGCTGGGCCGTTTCCTTCACTTCCTACAGTCCGGAGTGAATTTGGGCCTAAAATTGGGTTCCATTAAGGTCCAGATTTCGGCCCTATCCATTTCCTTTCAAAAGGAGTTGGCTTCTCTACCTGAAGTTCAGACGTTTGTAAAGGGAGTGCTGCATATTCTGCCTCCTTTTGTGCCTCCAGTGGCACCTTGGGATCTTAACGTGGTGTTAAGTTTCCTGAAATCCCACTGGTTTGAACCACTTAAAACGGTGGAGTTGAAATATCTCACGTGGAAGGTGGTCATGCTATTAGCCTTGGCTTCGGCTAGGCGTGTGTCAGAGTTGGCGGCTTTGTCACATAAAAGCCCCTATCTGGTTTTTCATGTGGATAGAGCAGAATTGCGGACCCGTCCACAATTTCTGCCGAAAGTGGTTTCATCTTTTCATATAAACCAACCTATTGTGGTGCCTGTGGCTACTACTGACTTGGAGGATTCCGAGTTGCTTGATGTGGTCAGGGCTTTAAAGGTTTATGTTGCCAGAACGGCTAGGGTCAGGAAAACAGAGTCGTTGTTTATCCTGTATGCATCCAACAAGCTTGGTGCTCCTAAATGAATTGTATGTTCCGGACCCAGATTGTGTTCCTGATCTTCTTCCAACATGCAATAAATTTAAAGGAAAACACACAATAGTGTAACACCGTTACATCCACCCATTCTTTTATAGAAAAACTACAGATGGGATCCATACCATGAATTAAGTCTACCCTTTGTAGACAAATTACACGTTTACAGAGAAGGATAGATCTCTTCACAGAATTCCCACCTCTTCTGGCACCCATCTCCACAATATTTGATTGTCATACACGAGATGAAAACAGATATAGTGTGATACTGTTTGAAATCTAATTCTTAAAAAGCAGAGGGAATAAATGGACTCTCACCATATGTGAAGTCTACCCTTTGTAGACAAATGACGCATAAACAGGGGAAGATGAATCTCATCACAGGATTTCCACTTTTTCTTGTACACGTCTCCACGTTATAAGGATATCATAAAAATAAAAACAAGTATAGTGCAATACTGTTTATTAAAAAAATATTTAAAAACAGAGGAGTGAATGGACTCTCACCATATAGGAACAGATAAAAGGCAGTTGTAAACATAAACCAGGCGTCCCCAGCACCTTAAACGTCCGTCTATGGATCCTTCCCAGGCTCCCCAAAACGTCCACACAAGTTATCCAACGCGTTTCAATACTTAGCAGACATGGAGATATGTGAATCTAAGAATAAAATACAACCCTTCATTAACATACCTGAATTTAAGGAACGGGAAACAGTTATTATTAGTAGAGTGGAGAGAGCGGAACATATCCTAATTGATAGGAAAGTTAAAAAAATCTAAAAGGGATAAATTGGGAGTAGAAACTTTGGAGGTTAAAGGAGGTCCACAAAAACCACAGGAAGGAGAGGGAATAGGTGATCAAGAATGTTATGAAAGTATGGAACAAGGAAATAATAATAAAAAACGACAATACCAGGATAGATTTCATGTAAAGAAAGGATATAGGAATAATGTAAGGAATTATGACCAATATAAGGGGAATTATCACCATTGGAAAAGAAATGAGAACTATACCCCTGAATGGAAAGAGTGTAGACCACAAGAATACAGGGGGAATGACTATAGAAGTAGACAGGGGAGAACTCCCCTTAGAACATGGAATAGGTACACTGGATTAGATAGGGATGCACCCCAAACCCCTTTTTTAGAGAAAGGGGGGAGGAGTTCAAAATGGAGATAACCTATAGAAAGAGAGGGAAAAGGGGTGGTAAAAAACGGGGGGAAAAAGAAAGAAGAAGGGACGTAGTAAAAAGACTAAGAAATCAAAATCCGAAATGAAGGAAAAAAAGGGGACGAAAATATTCAATCTCAGCACGCATGTTTTGCTAGAAGCAGAGAGATCATTGTTGGAGAAAGGTCTCAAATATTGTCCTTCAACAAGGGTAGACCAATTTGGTATCTTTGTGGATGTACAGAAATTATGAGGAAACGCATTGAAAAATTTTTTTAGTATGAAAGCAAGTGATGAGATAGTCCAGGAACAAGTAGAGACCACTCCTTTTAGACCAAGATCGACGTTTTTCCCTTCTCATTTAAAGGGGTGTTTCATAGAATCGTTTGGATCCATGGTTATAGATGACCTAAAGAAATTAGATACAGGTCACATTAGAAGTAATTTAAGTAACAGAGAAAGGAAGGCCCTTAAGAATCTGACAACAAATAAGGGATTGGTTATAAAACCGGCAGATAAGGGGGAAGTGGATTGTATTGTTTAATAAAAAGGATTATGAAGCCATTGTTCACCAACTATTAGAAGATAAGGATACGTATAGGAAAGTAAGAGGTGATCCTACGAAAAAAATGGCTCTTAACCTTAAGGGGATAGTGGACTCATGTGAGAAAAAAGGAACATTAACAAAGAAAGAGTCCGAATTTCTATGTATAGAAGATCCAAAGATCCCCACAATTTATATCCTCCCCAAAGTACACAAAAACCCACTTCAACCCCCCGGAAGACCAATCGTCTCCGGGGTGGAATCCTTATCTGAGAATCTTTCCCAATTCATTGATTTTTACTTACAGCTCCTGGTGGTAACTAATAGATCCCATTTGAGGGACACTATGGAAGCCCTTCAATTTTTGGACACTATACAGTGGAAAGAGAATTACTATATAGTTACAGCGGACGTCAGTTCGCTTTATACTATAATTGATCATGGGCAGGGGATTGAAGCCGTTAGAAGGAAACTAAGGACATCAACCCTAGATTTGAACCTACAGGCATTCCTAATTGAAGGCATAGAGTTTATTTTATTCAACAATTACTTCACCTTTAAAGGTGATTTTTTTGTCCAAAAACGGGGGACAGCCATGGGCACCAGGTTCGCCCCAAGCCATGCGAACATTTTCATGGACGCATGGGAAGCTGAAAAAGTTTGGGATCATAATCCCTTTGGGGCGAACCTGGTGTCCTGGCGGAGGTACATAGACTATATCATTTTTGTTTGGACAGGAAATGTAGAGGAGTTGGAGGAATTTTGTTTATATTTAAACACCAATGATTCCAACATTGTTCTTACTTTTGAAAAAAGTCCAACTAACAGTGAACTTTTTGGATTTGACTATATATGTGGAAGATGAATCAGTAAAGACAAAAAACTATGTGAAACCTACCGACTCTGGTGCATATATAGATATCGAAAGTTGTCATCATAAAAGGTGGTTGGAAACAATACCCATAAGTCAATTTAAGAGGGTTAAAAGGAATTGTACAGATAGGGACACATTCTTACTTCAAGCTGGGGAAATGTCATCCAATTTTATGAATAGTGGGTATGACGGGAAGATGATTAGTGATTCCCTAAATAGGGTGGTTTCCATGGAAAGGTACGACTTGTTAAAGAAAGTGGAAGGGAAGAAGGGGGATAAAAAGAATGATTACAAATGGTCTTTTATCACCAATTACACTTCGCAACATCATCAAGTCAAAAAAGTTATTAGGAGGCACTGGAAGGTTCTGAAGAAGGATCCGATCATAGGTGGAGAGCTACCTGATAATCCCAATTGTATTTTCAGGAGAGCTCCTAATTTGAAAAATAAATTGGTTAAGAGTCTCTGTCCATCTTCACCCAACAAAGGGAATGTGTTATCCAAAGGTTTCTATAGATGTGGGAGTTGTGATGGTTGCAAACAGGTCCCCAACACCTTCGGGAATAAATTGTCTGAAGTAGTGATTAATGGTAAAAAACATCAAATTACGGATTTTTTAACTTGTCACTCTTTTAATGTGGTATATGCCAGTGCAATAAATTTTATATAGGCAAAACAAGTAGAGCATTCAAAGTGAGACTAGGAGAGCACCTTAGAAATATCCGTAAGGGTCTCGACACACATGCACTATCGAAGCACTTTAAGGATGCACATAATTGTGACATTAAAAAACATTAAGAATTTTTATGTTTTAAGAAAAGTGTCTTCTGATGCGAGGGGAGGCTTGATTGCCACCAAATTAGCTAAATGTGAGATGAATATGATAATAAGAATTTACTTACCGATAATTCTATTTCTCGGAGTCCGTAGTGGATGCTGGGGTTCCTGAAAGGACCATGGGGAATAGCGGCTCCGCAGGAGACAGGGCACAAAAAAGTAAAGCTTTACTAGGTCAGGTGGTGTGCACTGGCTCCTCCCCCTATGACCCTCCTCCAGACTCCAGTTAGGTACTGTGCCCGGACGAGCATACACAATAAGGGAGGCATTTTGAATCCCGGGTAAGACTCATACCAGCCACACCAATCACACCGTACAACTTGTGATCTAAACCCAGTTAACAGTATGACAACAGAAAGGGCCTCTTAAAGATGGCTCCTTAACAATAACCCGAATTAGTTAACAATAACTATGTACAAGTATTGCAGATAATCCGCACTTGGGATGGGCGCCCAGCATCCACTACGGACTCCGAGAAATAGAATTATCGGTAAGTAAATTCTTATTTTCTCTATCGTCCTAAGTGGATGCTGGGGTTCCTGAAAGGACCATGGGGATTATACCAAAGCTCCCAAACGGGCGGGAGAGTGCGGATGACTCTGCAGCACCGAATGAGAGAACTCCAGGTCCTCCTTTGCCAGGGTATCAAATTTGTAAAATTTTACAAACGTGTTCTCCCCCGACCACGTAGCTGCTCGGCAGAGTTGTAATGCCGAGACCCCTCGGGCAGCCGCCCAAGATGAGCCCACCTTCCTTGTGGAGTGGGCTTTTACAGTTTTAGGCTGTGGCAGGCCTGCCACAGAATGTGCAAGTTGAATTGTGTTACAAATCCAACGAGCAATCGACTGCTTAGAAGCAGGTGCGCCCAACTTGTTGGGTGCATACAATATAAACAGCGAGTCAGATTTTCTGACTCCAGCCGTCCTTGCAATGTATATTTTTAAGGCTCTGACAACGTCCAACAACTTGGAGTCCTCCAAGTCGCTAGTGGCCGCAGGCACCACAATAGGTTGGTTCAGATGAAATGCTGATACCACTTTAGGGAGAAAATGCGGACGAGTCCGCAGTTCTGCCCTATCCGAATGGAAGATTAGATAAGGACTTTTATAAGATAAAGCCGCCAATTCAGATACTCTCCTGGCAGAGGCCAGGGCTAGTAACATAGTCACTTTCAATGTGAGATATTTCAAATCCACCTTTTTCAATGGTTCAAACCAATGGGATTTGAGGAAATCTAAAACTACATTTAGATCCCACGGTGCCACCGGAGGCACCACAGGAGGCTGTATATGCAGTACTCCCTTGACAAAAGTCTGGACCTCAGGGACAGAGGCCAATTCTTTTTGGAAGAATATTGACAGGGCCGAAATTTGAACCTTAATGGATCCCAATTTGAGACCCATAGATAATCCTGATTGCAGGAAATGTAGGAAACGACCCAGTTGGAATTCCTCCGTCGGAACCCTCCGATCCTCGCACCACGCTACATATTTTCGCCAAATGCGGTGATAATGTTTCACGGTGACTTCCTTCCGTGCCTTAATCAAGGTAGGAATGACTTCTTCTGGAATGCCTTTCCCTTTTAGGATCTGGCGTTCAACCGCCATGCCGTCAAACGCAGCCGCGGTAAGTCTTGAAAAAGACAGGGACCCTGCTGTAGCAGGTCCCTTCTCAGAGGTAGAGGCCACGGTTCGTCCGTGAGCATCTCTTGAAGTTCCGGATACCAAGTCCTTCTCGGCCAATCCGGAACCACTAGTATTGTTCTTACTCTTCTTTGCCGTATGATCTTCAATACCTTTGGTATGAGCGGCAGAGGAGGAAACACATACACTGACTGGTACACCCAAGGAGTTACCAGTGCGTCCACAGCTATTGCCTGTGGATCTCTTGACCTGGCGCAATATTTGTCCAGTTTCTTGTTGAGGCGAGACGCCATCATGTCTACAATTGGTCTTTCCCAACGGTCTATTAACATGTTGAAGACTTCTGGATGTAGACCCCACTCTCCCGGATGAAGATCGTGTCTGCTGAGGAAGTCTGCTTCCCAGTTGTCCACGCCCGGGATGAACACTGCTGACAGTGCTATCACGTGATTCTCCGCCCAGCGAAGAATCTTGGCAGCTTCTGCCATTGCACTCCTGCTTCTTGTGCCGCCCTGCCTGTTTACATGGGCGACCGCCGTGATGTTGTCCGACTGAATCAACACCGGCTTTCCTTGCAGGAGAAGTTCCGCCTGGCTTAGAGCATTGTAGATTGCTCTTAGTTCCAGAATGTTTATGTGAAGAGACTTTTCCAGACTCGTCCATACTCCCTGGAAGTTTCTTCCTTGTGTGACTGCTCCCCAGCCTCTCAGGCTGGCGTCCGTGGTCACCAGGATCCAATCCTGAATGCCGAATCTGCGGCCTTCTAATAGGTGAGCCTTCTGCAACCACCACAGAAGTGACACCCTTGTCTTTGGTGACAGGGTTATTCGCAGGTGCATCTGCAGATGCGACCCTGACCATTTGTCCAACAGATCCCTTTGGAATATTCTTGCATGGAATCTGCCGAATGGAATTGCTTCGTAAGAAGCCACCATTTTTCCCAGGACTCTTGTGCATTGATGTACTGACACTTTTCCTGGTTTTAGGAGGTTCCTGACCAGATCGGATAACTCCTTGGCTTTTTCCTCTGGAAGGAAAACCTTTTTCTGAACCGTGTCCAGAATCATTCCTAGGAACAGCAGACGAGTTGTCGGGATTAAATGGGATTTTGGAATATTCAGAATCCACCCGTGTTGTCTTAGCACCTCTTGAGATAGTGCTAAAGCTGTCTCCAGCTGTTCTCTGGACCTTGCCCTTATTAGGAGATCGTCCAAGTATGGGATAACTAATACGCCTTTTCTTCGAAGAAGAATCATCATCTCGGCCATTACCTTGGTAAAGACCCGAGGCGCCGTGGACAATCCGAACGGCAGCGTCTGAAACTGATAGTGACAGTTTTGAACAATGAACCTGAGGTACCCCTGGTGTGCGGGGTAAATCGGAACGTGTAGATACGCATCCTTGATGTCCAAGGATACCATAAAGTCCCCTTCTTCCAGGTTCGCTATCACTGCTCTGAGTGACTCCATCTTGAACTTGAACTTTTTTATGTAGAGGTTCAAGGACTTCAGATTTAGAATAGGCCTTACCGAGCCATCCGGCTTCGGTACCACAAATAGAGTGGAATAATACCCCTTTCCTTGTTGTAATAGGGGTACTTTGACTATCACCTGCTGAGCGTACAGCTTGTGAATGGCTTCCAACACCCTCTCCCTTTCGGAAGAGACGGTTGGTAAGGCAGACTTCAGGAAACGATGAGGAGGATCCGTCTCTAATTCCAACCTGTACCCCTGAGATATTATCTGCAGGATCCAGGGGTCTACCTGCGAGTGAGCCCACTGCGCGCTGTAATTTTTGAGACGGCCCCCCACTGTCCCCGAGTCCGCTTGAGAGGCCCCAGCGTCATGCTGAGGTTTTTGCAGGAGCCGGGGAGGGCTTCTGTTCCTGGGAAGGAGCTGCCTGTTGGTGTCTCTTCCCTCTTCCTCTGCCTCGTGGCAGGTACGACAAGCCCTTTGCTCTCTTATTTTTGTAGGAGCGAAAAGGCTGCGGTTGAAAGGTCGGTGCCTTTCTCTGTTGGGGAGTGACTTGAGGTAAAAAAGTGGATTTCCCGGCAGTAGCCGTGGCCACCAAGTCTGATAGACCAACTCCAAATAACTCCTCCCCTTTATACGGCAAAACCTCCATGTGACGTTTTGAATCCGCATCGCCTGTCCACTGTCGTGTCCATAAGGCTCTTCTGGCTGAAATGGACATAGCACTCACCCGAGATGCCAGTGTGCAAATATCCCTCTGTGCATCACGCATATAGATAAATGCATCCTTTATTTGTTCTAACGACAGTAAAACATTGTCCCTATCTAGGGTATCAATATTTTCAATCAGGGATTCTGACCAAACTACTCCAGCACTGCACATCCAGGCAGTTGCTATAGCTGGTCGTAGTATAACACCTGCATGTGTGTATATATTCTTTTGAATAACTTCCATCTTTCTATCTGATGGATCCTTAAGTGCGTCCGTCTCAGGAGAGGGTAACGCCACTTGTTTGGATAAGCGTGTGAGCGCCTTGTCCACCTTAGGGGGTGTTTCCCAGCGCGCCCTAACCGCTGGCGGGAAAGGGTATAATGCCAATAACTTTTTTGAAATTATCAACTTTTTATCAGGAGCAACCCACGCTTCATCACACACGTCATTTAATTCTTCTGATTCAGGAAAAACTGTTTGTAGTTTTTTCACACCATACATAATACCCTGTTTTACGGTATCTGTAGTATCAGCTAAATGTAACGTCTCCTTCATTGCCAAAATCATATAACGTGTGGCCCTACTGGAAAATACGTTTGAATTTCTACCGTCGTCACTGGAATCAGTGCCCGTGTCTGGGTCTGTGTCGACCGACTGAGGCAAAGGGCGTTTTACAGCCCCTGACGGTGTTTGAGGCGCCTGGACAGGCATTAATTGATTGTCCGGCCGCCTCATGTCCTCAACTGACTGTTTAAGGGAAGATAAACCATCACGTAATTCCACAAATAAAGGCATCCATTCTGGTGTCGACCCCCTGGGGGGTGACATCTGCATATTTGGCAATTGCTCCGCCTCCACACCAATATCGTCCTCATACATGTCGACACCACGTACCGACACACACCGCAAACTCACAGGGAATGCTCTAATGAAGACAGGACCCACTAGCCCTTTTGGGGAGACAGAGGGAGAGTCTGCCAGCACACACCACAAAGCGCTATATATACAAGGGATATCCTTATATTAAGTGCTCCCTTATAGCTGCTTTAATATATATATATATAGCCATTAATGTGCCCCCCCTCTCTGTTTTACCCTGTTTCTGTAGTGCAGTGCAGGGGAGAGACCTGGGAGCCGTTCTGACCAGCGGAGCTGTGACAGAAAATGGCGCCGTGTGCTGAGGAGATAGGCCCCGCCCCTTTTTCGGCGGGTTCTTCTCCCGCTATTTTTCCAGTCAGGCAGGGGTTAAATATCTCCATATAGCCCCTATGGGCTATATGTGAGGTATTTTTAGCCTTGTATAAGGTTTATATTTGCCTCTCAGAGCGCCCCCCCCCAGCGCTCTGCACCCTCAGTGACTGCCCAGTGAAGTGTGCTGAGAGGAAAATGGCGCACAGCTGCAGTGCTGTGCGCTACCTTATGAAGACTGAGGAGTCTTCAGCCGCCGGTTTCCGGACCTCTTCACGCTTCAGCATCTGCAAGGGGGTCGGCGGCGCGGCTCCGGGACCGGACTCCACGGCTGGGCCTGTGTTCGATCCCTCTGGAGCTAATGGTGTCCAGTAGCCAAGCAGCAAATCCACTCTGCATGCAGGTGAGTTTACTACTTTCCCCCTAAGTCCCACGTTGCAGTGATCCTGTTGCCAGCAGGACTCACTGTAAAGAAAAAAACCTAAACTAAACTTTCTCTAAGCAGCTCTTTAGGAGAGCCACCTAGATTGCACCCTTCTCGTTCGGGCACAAAATCTAACTGGAGTCTGGAGGAGGGTCATAGGGGGAGGAGCCAGTGCACACCACCTGACCTAGTAAAGCTTTACTTTTTTGTGCCCTGTCTCCTGCGGAGCCGCTATTCCCCATGGTCCTTTCAGGAACCCCAGCATCCACTTAGGACGATAGAGAAATATCACTTTAATACATTGTCTCCAGTGGGTATCAACAAGGATTTTGAGATTAAGTGGTTTTTATAATTTTTGTAATTTTTTTTATAATTATTATTGAGTATGTCTTGTATACATTATTAAGCGTTTTTTATGTATGATTTTAATTATTCTTTTATTTGTCTTGCAAATACGTGATCTAAATCTACACTGAGTCCGCAATAAGATGCCTGCACCATATCATAAGAATGGAACTTTTCCTCCCATACAATTATATGAATGAGTGGGAGGATCGGGGATATCTGTAATGAAAGTCCCGTAGCTGGAACGCAAACACAGGGTTTTACCGGAAGTGACGTCACCGGAAGCCGCGATGGTGGAACGCAAATGCGGAAGTCGGGTGACTTCCGGAGGAGAGAAACGGGAGCGTGTATTGGCGCCAAGGCGGGCTTTCTAAGATAAATGGAAACGCCAAAACGGACTGCAGGATTGGACTTTTTGGAGAGAAATCAATTAGGAATTAGCTAATAGCATATCCATGTCTGGAAATAGGTTTTTCCCATTAAACATCAATTGTATGATTAAGAGGGGTATATATAGATAACCCTGGTAGATGGTTGTATATGCCTTGAGAAAGATACTGCTAAGTATTGAAACGAGTTGGCTAACTTGTGTGGACGTTTTGGGGAGCCTGGGAAGGATCCATAGACAGATGTTTAAGGTGCTAGGGACGCCTGGTTTATGTTTACAACTGCCTTTTATCTGTTCCTATATGGTGAGAGTCCATTCACTCCTCTGTTTTTAAATATTTTTTTTAATAAACAGTATTACACTATACTTGTTTTTATTTTTATGATATCCTTATAACGTGGAGACGTGTACAAGGAAAAGTGGAAATCCTGTGATGAGATTCATCTTCCCCTGTTTATGCGTCATTTGTCTACAAAGGGTAGACTTCACATATGGTGAGAGTCCATTTATTCCCTCTGCTTTTTAAGAATTAGATTTCAAACAGTATCACACTATATCTGTTTTCATCTCGTGTATGACAATCAAATATTGTGGAGACGGGTGCCAGAAGAGGTGGGAATTCTGTGAAGAGATCTATCCTTCTCTGTAAACGTGTCATTTGTCTACAAAGGGTAGACTTAATTCATGGTATGGATCCCATCTGTAGTTTTTCTATAAAAGAATTGGTGGATGTAACGGTGTTACACTATTGTGTGTTTTCCTTTAAATTTATTGCATGTTGGAAGAAGATCAGGAACACAATCTGGGTCCGGAACATACAATTCATTTGTTAAATTGTGGGGCGCCTAAGGACGGTTTGATGATATAATTTTTTACTGTTTCTGTATGTTTGGATGTGAGGTGACATCTTGTCTATCATTAAATAGTCCAAGTGGGCTGCCTATCAGCGCATGTGGGTATCTTCATCCTATAAAAAAGATTAAGCTTGGTGCTCCTGCTTCAAAGCAAACTATTGCTCGCTGGATCTGTAACACGATTCAGCAGGCTCATTCTGCGGCTGGATTGCCGCTGCCAAAATCAGTTAAGGCCCATTCCACTAGGAAGGTGGGCTCTTCTTGGGCGGCTGCCCGAGGGGTCTCGGCATTACAACTTTGCCGAGCTGCTACTTGGTCAGGTTCAAACACTTTTGCAAAGTTCTACAAGTTTGATACCCTGGCTGAGGAGGACCTCTTGTTTGCTCAATCGGTGCTGCAGAGTCATCCGCACTCTCCCGCCCGTTTGGGAGCTTTGGTATAATCCCCATGGTCCTTACGGAGTCCCCAGCATCCACTAGGACGTTAGAGAAAATAAGATTTTACTTACCGGTAAATCTACTTCTCGTAGTCCGTAGTGGATGCTGGGCGCACGTCCCAAGTGCGGACTTCTTCTGCAATGCTTGTATATAGTTATTGCTTCAATAAGGGTTATGTGATGGTTGCATCAGGGTTTGACCTGATGCTCTGTTGTTTGTCATACTGTTAACTGGTTGTTTTCACATGTTATACGGTATGATTGGTGTGGCTGGTATGAATCTTGCCCTGGATTACCAAAATCCTTTCCTTGTACTGTCAGCTCTTCTGGGCACAGTTTCTCTAACTGAGGTCTGGAGGAGGGGCATAGAGGGAGGAGCCAGTGCACACCAGAACCTAAATTCTTTCTTAAAGTGCCCATGTCTCCTGCGGAGCCCGTCTATCCCCATGATCCTTACGGAGTCCCCAGCATCCACTACGGACTACGAGAAATAGATTTACCGGTAAGTAAAATCTTATTATTTTTAATAACTTTGTGTATTAAACAAAGTTTGTGTACATTGAGCCATCAAAAACAAAGGTTTCACTATCTCACTCTCACTCAAAAAAGTCCGTATTTCGGAATATTCCGTATTTCGGAATATTTGGATATGGGATACTCAACCTGTATTATTTTGTTTCATTCACTTGAAATCTGCTTAGTATTTGGTGCTACATATCATTGTACAAATATGTTTAATGCCACATAATTTAGTTATTCCATGCTCAGAGATTGAAAGTACCTTCATTATAAGGATGACTGTCTTTGAAAATAATGGAGTAATTAATTGTAGAGATGAAAGCTTGAATTATAGTAGAAATATGTCTGATCTCCGGCTCTAGGCAGTCATGACGTAAAAGCAGGGCCTTTTAGATTTAGTCTATAGCTACAAAAAGTCTTCCACTATGCTAGGAAAATGACAGAAATCAAAGAACACACTGGTGATGTTGAGTAGCTTGTCTTTGTGACAGATAATTGCAGTACCAATTGACTGTTGGCTTTCAGTTATACTTAAAGAAGACTACCCATGTTTCACTCTGAAATTGATTTAAGTATATCACAACCAGTGTTTGACTAAAATGTATGTGTTCTCTTTGTCTTGCTATTTAAGCGCATAATCTTCTGCTTTTTCCAAACTCACATGTTGTACATGTGCTACAAGTAATGTTTATTTTTTGGGTTATTTAGTTAAAATAAAGTGCAGAACTTGTTGAGCGGTAGAATATGTACACTTGTAGATTTTGCACCGGAAGAGAGGGAAGCAAATACATTGTTTGTATAAGATTGCTGACTCTATGGGGTATATGCAATTCACGGCGAATCGCGGCAAATTATCGCCGTTTTTTAATTCGACACAATTCGACAGGTGAATTCCGGCAGGTGGCTGCCGGAATTCACCATATTCAATGAAAAACGGATTCGACAGTCCCGCGGGCGAAAAACGGACGATTTGCCGGATTTTTCCGCGAATTAAAAAAACGGGAAAAATTCGGAAAAAAATGGCGTGGGGTCCCCCCTCCAAAGCATAACCAGCCTCGGGCTCTTCGAGCTGGTCCTGGTTTTAAAAATGCGGGGTCAAAATTGACAGCGGATCCCCCGTATTTTTAAAACCAGCACCGGGCTCTGCGCCTGATGCTGGTGCAAAAAATACGGGGGACAAAACGAGTAGGGGTTTCCCGTATTTTTTACACCAGCATCGGGCTCCACTAGCTGGACAGATAATGCCACAGCCGGGGGTCACTTTTATACAGTGCCCTGCGGCCGTGGCATTAAATATCCAACTAGTCACCCCTGGCCGGGGTACCCTGGGGGAGTGGGGACCCCTTCAATCAAGGGGTCCCCCCCCCCCCAGCCACCCAAGGGCCAGGGGTGAAGCCCGAGGCTGTCCCCCCCATCCAAGGGCTGCGGATGGGAGGCTGATAGCCTTGAGAAAAATGTCTGAATATTGTTTTTTCCAGTAGTACTACAAGTCCCAGCAAGCCTCCCCCGCAAGCTGGTACTTGGAGAACCACAAGTACCAGCATGCGGGAGAAAAACGGGCCCGCTGGTACCTGTAGTACTACTGGAAAAAAAATACCCAAATAAAAACAGGACACACACACCGTGACAAGTACAACTTTATTACATACTGCCGACACACACATACTTACCTATGTTGACACGCCGACTGCCACAGTCTCCGACGATCCGAGGGTACATGTTAAAAAATTATACTCACCTTCCAGCGTCGAGAGATAAATCCACGTCCAGAGTATAATCCAGGTACTTGGCAAAATAACAAAACGCAAAAACCCGTGCCAGCGGACTGAAAGGGGTCCCATGTTGACACATGAGACCCCTTTCCCCCGAATGCAGAGACCTCTACGTGACAGCTGTCACTGAAAGGTCTCTTCAGCCAATCAGTGAGTGCAACGTCCTTGCACTCTGCTGATTGGCTCTGCGCGTCTGAGCTCAGACAGCGCATCGCAAAGCCTCTCCATTATATTCAATGGTGGGAACCTTGCGGTTAGCGGTGGGGTCACCCGCCGGTCAGCGGCTGACCGCGGGTAACCCCCCCGCTGACGGCAAAGTTCCCACCATTGAATATAATGGAGAGGCTTTGCGATGCGCTGTCACAGCACAGACAGCGCACAGCCAATCAGGTGAGCGCCACGTAGTAGCGCTTCCTGATTGGCTGAAGGGACCTCAGTGACAGGAGTCACGTGGGGTCCCGGCACATTCGGGGAAAGGGGTCTCATGTGTCAATATGGGACCCCTTTCAGTCCGCAGGATCGGGTCATTGCGTTTTTTTTTTTTTTGCCAAGTACCTGAATTATTTTCTGGACGTGGATGTATCTCTGGACGCTGGAAGGTGAGTATAATTATCTTTTATTTTCAGGTATCCGTGGATTCTACTTGGAGAAGAGGACCGACTGCTTCGTGTCAACATAGGTAAGTATGTGTGTGTCGGCAGTATGTAATAAAGTTGTACTTGTCACGGTGTGTGTGTCCTGTTTTTATTTGGGTATTTTTTTCCAGTAGTACTACAGGTACCAGCGGGCCCGTTTTTCTCCCGCATGCTGGTACTTGTGGTTCTCCAAGTACCAGCTTGCGTGGGAGGCTTGCTGGGACTTGTAGTACTACTGGAAAAACCAATATTCTGACATTTTTCTCAAGGCTATCAGCCTCCCATCCGCAGCCCTTGGATGGGGGGGGACAGCCTCGGGCTTCATCCCTGGCCCTTGGGTGGCTGGGGTGGGGGACCCCTTGATTGAAGGGGTCCCCACTCCCCCAGGGTACCCCGGCCAGGGGTGACTAGTTGGATATTTAATGCCACGGCCGCAGGGCGCTGTATAAAAGTGACCCCCGGCTGTGGCATTATCTGTCCAGCTAGTGGAGCCCGATGCTGGTGTATAAAATACGGGGGACCCCTACTCTTTTTGTCCCCCGTATTTTTTGCACCAGCATCAGGCGCAGAGCCTGGTGCTGGTTTTAAAAACACGGGGGATCCCCTGTCAAATTTTTCCCCGCATTTTTAGAACCAGGACCAGCTCGAAGAGCCCGAGGCTGGTTATGCTTTGGAGGGGGGACCCCACGCCATTTTTTTCCTTGATTTTACCGTTCCAGCTATAAAAATATATATATATATATATATATATATTTTAAAAAATATATAAATAATACTTGTGCCTCCAAAAAAGACAAACCAAGTACCTAATCCCTTCTAATATAAATAGATATGCTATTACCAAAAAAAAAAACACCCAAAAAAAACATGTTTTAAATCTTTTTTATTGGTTTCACCCTCCAAAGTGTGGCGGATTGAAAATGACGAATTTACTGTCTAAAAGCACTGTTGTCGAATTTCCAAACTTGAATTGAATAGACTTTGGTCGAATTGCAGCATGTGTATCATTGCACAAAAGTCGAATTTGTCAAAAGTCGAATTTCAAAAAGTCGAATTTTGAAAGTCCGTTTTTTTGTCGGAAAGTACTGAATTGCATTGTCGATTTTTTTTTTTTTTGGCGAAAAATTCCCGAAATTCGACAATTTCGGGAATTCGACCGCAATTGCATATACCCCTATATGTCCTAAATGTTTTTATTTTATGTAGAGATGAGCGGGTTCGGATTTACTCGGTTCTTTATGCCAGAATTATCGCCATTTCTTATTTTCTGGATTTTTCCTATTGGCTAACCAAAACACGTGACGTCCGATAGCCAATAAGGAGATTCGGGTAAATCCGAGTAAAACCGAACCCGCTCATCTCTAATTTTATGCAACCTTGTGACTTCTATTGGGCAAAGTTTTCTTTACAAAGCTGAAAGGAGTTCTCTACTGTAAACATTTTGCTTTAAATGACCTGTATACAGAGCCGGATTAAGGGGGGGGGGGGGTTCTGGGGATAAGTACCCCTGGGCCCCACGCTGTGAGAGGGCCCCCCGCCGCCGAACACCGCAGATCGGATCTCTGTCACTGATCCGATCTGCGCTCCCTGCTCATCCCGGCCCCGTCAAACAGCCGTCAAGCAGCCGCCTCCAGCGCTGCAGACTTTTACTGGGCAGATGAGCCGAACGACGGCTCCGCTGTCCAATGATGAGGGAATCTGCAGCCTGCGGCTCCGTGACTGGTTGGAGCGCAGGCTGCAGGGGAAGACGGAGGCGGGATCCCGTCCATGCACAGCCTCGGCGGCGGTGGAGGATGTTGTATCCGACGGAGGAGAGTGGAACAAGCTCTCCTCCTGTTCAGTGCAAAAGTAAGATAGCCTGCATTAACTCTTTCATGTCAGAAAAATGTGAAGTCAATGTTCCTATATGTGTACATGTATGTATATACATATATGCATTTGTTTGTTAATATACAGTATGTATATAGGTATGTATGTTCATATATCTGTGTGTGTGTGTGTGTGTGTGTGTGTGTGTGTGTGTGTGTGTGTGTGTGTATATATATATATATATATATATATATATATACATACCATATTCCGACAGCCGGCACTCCCTGGATAGCTTGTAAATACCTGGCCAAGGTGCTCTCCTATGGGTCACTCAGATCCCTAGATACCAATCACAATGCAAGGAGGCACTCCTGGACTTCCAAATGGGTGAACAAATGCGGTGATTTAATTCAACGTTTCGGGGAACTGCCCCCCGTCATCAGGACACACACACATCAAACAGTGTACAAACTATAGTGCTTAAATACATACTTACAGGTCTCCAGCCTCTCAGCGCGTGTGCCCGGCCTCTGCACCTCACTTCCGGTCCCGAGTGTGACGTCGTCCAGGAAGTGGCGTCAGCCGGCGCTACACACACCAGGGCCAGTCGGGTTGTCATGGTGATCCAGCCGACGCTGCTGCCTCACCCTATGCACGGAACTCAGTTCCCAGCCAGCACTTACGGCGCGCACATTCCCCTTCCGGTCCCGAGCATAGCTCCGCCCCGGAAGTGACGCACGCCGGGCACCTCCCCCTGGGTCTGTCCCCGTTGTCATAGTGATCACCCAGCTGTCTCCATCTGGCCTGATCATACATCTTATACATCATCAAAACAATACAAATTATATTACAGTGCAAGTATCAGTTATTAATGAACCAATCCATATTACTGAAACACATATGTGAATATAATAAATTTAAGATCATACCATAATCAGATATGAATAGATGGCTCCAAACATTTCAGTCGCCATCTAGTGACTATAATTAAAATATTACATCCTAATATTTAAAAAAAGGTGCTGCATTAAAAACCAATCTTATTAATCTTCTTAATACTCTTATACAGTGAATATTCGTGTGTGAAATCATCATCATATACAAATCTGTATGCAAATAAATTCAATATGGAACCGCACTAGTCTTAACAATCTAAACTGAATATAGAGATAACATAAACATATAGAAACCAATGTCTGTGCAGTTAGAAAAAAGTTTTAAACTGCTATTGATTGGCGGTGCTCCCAGGAATTTTGTAGATTGGACTACAATTGAAAAGAAGAGAAAAGACAAAAAAAACCTTGTTTGGGAGCACTCGTTTGTAATAATTTGTATAAATAAAATGAATGGTATGTGTGATAAAACTTAACCTTTAATTGTTTCTTAAATAAAAAGAGATTAATGTGGAATGATTATGAGACTCGTGTCTTGATGTTCGCAAAGGAACTTGTTTAACCTTTTTAGCAAATGAGGTACAAGTTATTGAGAAAAGGTGAAAATATCAGAAGCAATGTGTTTGGTAAGTGTCCTTGTGTTCTGATGAAGTAAATATATCCAGAACAATCACTGTGCATGCCTTGAGATAAAGGTATCAATAGAAACATAGTATGGTAGCAAGATTGAATAAACTGAATTTTTTAAAGATAGATAGAAAGATGGAATTGTAGAGAAAGGGGCCCACTGCACCTGGTATTCTCAGGAGGTTTCCCATCCTGATACTGACCAGGCCATACCTGCTTAGCTTCCGAGATCGGACAAGATCGGGCGCATTCAGGGTAGTATGGCCGTGGGCCTATTGTGAGAAATGTGGGGGGAGAAAATTGAAAGGGAAAAAGTTCACTCCTAATGTCCGTACTGTGCATAAGACAACCATGTGTAGTCCGGGAGTGTTTTTCCAAAAGCAGAAAATAGGGAATAGAAAGCGTTGGAGAATTAAAAAGGGGCCCACCGCACCTGGTATTCTCAGGAGGTTCTCCTTCCTAGTACTGACCAGGCCATGCCTGCTTAGCTTCCGAGATTGGACAAGATCGGGCGTATTCAGGGTAGTATGGCCGTGGGCCAGTATGGAGAAAATATATATGGAAGAGAAGAGTACACCGCTTACTGTACTTAACACTCAACCAGGGCCACTAATGGTCTCAAATGGTAACTCCGGACAAGGTGTGTCAAGATGGTTCTGAGTGTCAAGATTTGGTAAAAATATGGTGTGGTAGGTAAAGTATGGTAGATAGTGAAGCAGATGTGAATTATTCTATGATTAGAGCCAGAAATGCTAATAAGGAGCTCAATGCTGTTTCACAACTGGTACTCTTCACCTTATATTCAGAGTGGGAACAGTTGATACCAAGTGTAAATTATTCATTAATGAATACCAGGGAAAGCAAAAATTATAATATAAATGCTACCATAGATACATATATATGTGTTGAAATCATAAATTGCTACCTTAAATACATACATAGGTTGAAATCATAAATTGCTACCTTAAATACATACATAGGTTGAGATAGCAACAGATAAAATTTATATATGTTTACCATGAATACACTTGTGTGTATAAATTACGGTTAGATATCTGTAGCTAATAGAACAACCTTGAGGGCATGGGCGGGTATTTAGAACATAATTGTACAGATTGTTAAATGCAAATAGAACATTGTTCAAAATCACTGTTCAAAGCAGAGAGTGTAGTGATAGATTTAGTATCTATTGTCACTACTATTGTATTTCTGGACAAAATAGCAGTAAGCAGATGGTATTAAGTAGTGGACTTAAATGGCATTGAGCACTATTAATTCCTGCTGCATATTTAAACTCTGGCGATCTAGTGTCAATTAAGCCAGTATACAGTAGGTGTTTAAGCAGCGGACTTTAAACGTCAAATATTGACTCCTGCTGTGCATTTAAACCATGGTGATCTAGTGTCAGTTTACCGCAGCCGCAAGGTGTGCGGCGAGTGTCGTCCAGGGAGTCCACTACTTAATACCATCTGCTTACTGCTATTTTGTCCAGAAATACAATAGTAGTGACAATAGATACTAAATCTATCACTACACTCTCTGCTTTGAACAGTGATTTTGAACAATGTTCTATTTGCATTTAACAATCTGTACAATTATGTTCTAAATACCCGCCCATGCCCTCAAGGTTGTTCTATTAGCTACAGATATCTAACCGTAATTTATACACACAAGTGTATTCATGGTAAACATATATAAATTTTATCTGTTGCTATCTCAACCTATGTATGTATTTAAGGTAGCAATTTATGATTTCAACCTATGTATGTATTTAAGGTAGCAATTTATGATTTCAACACATATATATGTATCTATGGTAGCATTTATATTATAATTTTTGCTTTCCCTGGTATTCATTAATGAATAATTTACACTTGGTATCAACTGTTCCCACTCTGAATATAAGGTGAAGAGTACCAGTTGTGAAACAGCATTGAGCTCCTTATTAGCATTTCTGGCTCTAATCATAGAATAATTCACATCTGCTTCACTATCTACCATACTTTACCTACCACACCATATTTTTACCAAATCTTGACACTCAGAACCATCTTGACACACCTTGTCCGGAGTTACCATTTGAGACCATTAGTGGCCCTGGTTGAGTGTTAAGTACAGTAAGCGGTGTACTCTTCTCTTCCATATATATTTTCTCCATACTGGCCCACGGCCATACTACCCTGAATACGCCCGATCTTGTCCAATCTCGGAAGCTAAGCAGGCATGGCCTGGTCAGTACTAGGAAGGAGAACCTCCTGAGAATACCAGGTGCGGTGGGCCCCTTTTTAATTCTCCAACGCTTTCTATTCCCTATTTTCTGCTTTTGGAAAAACACTCCCGGACTACACATGGTTGTCTTATGCACAGTACGGACATTAGGAGTGAACTTTTTCCCTTTCAATTTTCTCCCCCCACATTTCTCACAATAGGCCCACGGCCATACTACCCTGAATGCGCCCGATCTTGTCCGATCTCGGAAGCTAAGCAGGTATGGCCTGGTCAGTATCAGGATGGGAAACCTCCTGAGAATACCAGGTGCAGTGGGCCCCTTTCTCTACAATTCCATCTTTCTATCTATCTTTAAAAAATTCAGTTTATTCAATCTTGCTACCATACTATGTTTCTATTGATACCTTTATCTCAAGGCATGCACAGTGATTGTTCTGGATATATTTACTTCATCAGAACACAAGGATACTTACCAAACACATTGCTTCTGATATTTTCACCTTTTCTCAATAACTTGTACCTCATTTGCTAAAAAGGTTAAACAAGTTCCTTTGCAAACATCAAGACACGAGTCTCATAATCATTCCACATTAATCTCTTTTTATTTAAGAAACAATTAAAGGTTAAGTTTTATCACACATACTATTCATTTTATTTATACAAATTATTACAAACGAGTGCTCCCAAACAAGGGTTTTTTGTCTTTTCTCTTCTTTTCAATCATATACAAATCTGTCAGACTTATTTAGAATATAGTCTCTCAATCTAATCTAGGTCATACCTCGTTAGACCATATCTCTCAACTAAATGGAATCTATGTAACTAAACGAGTCAAGTTGAATGTCTCATAGATTCAACTTGACTCGTTTAGTTACATAGATTCCATATAGTTGAGAGATATGGTCTAACGAGGTATGACCTAGATTAGATTGAGAGAATATATTCTAAATAAGTCTGACAGATTTGTATATGATGATGATTTCACACACGAATATTCACTGTATAAGAGTATTAAGAAGATTAATAAGATTGGTTTTTAATGCAGCACCTTTTTTTAAATATTAGGATGTAATATTTTAATTATAGTCACTAGATGGCGACTGAAATGTTTGGAGCCATCTATTCATATCTGATTATGGTATGATCTTAAATTTATTATATTCACATATGTGTTTCAGTAATATGGATTGGTTCATTAATAACTGATACTTGCACTGTAATATAATTTGTATTGTTTTGATGATGTATAAGATGTATGATCAGGCCAGATGGAGACAGCGGAGACAGCTGGGTGATCACTATGACAACGGGGACAGACCCAGGGGGAGGTGCCCGGCATGCGTCACTTCTGGGGCGGAGCTATGCTCGGGACCGGAAGGGGAATGTGCGTGCCGTAAGTGCTGGCTGGGAACTGAGTTCCGTGCATAGGGTGAGGCAGCAGCGTCGGCTGGATCACCATGACAACCTGACTGGCCCTGGTGTGTGTAGCGCCGGCTGACGCCACTTCCTGGACGACGTCACACTCGTGACCGGAAGTGAGGTGCAGACACCGGGCACACGCGCTGGGAGGCTGGAGACCTGTAAGTATGTATTTAAGCACTGTAGTTTGTACACTGTTTGATGTGTGTGTGTCCTGATGACGGGGGGCAGTTCCCCGAAACGTTGAATTAAATCACCGCATTTGTTCACCCATTTGGAAGTCCAGGAGTGCCTCCTTGCATTGTGATTGGTATATATATATATATATTATACAGGTTGAGTATCCCATATCCAAATATCCGAAATACGGAATATTCCGAAATACGGACTTTTTTGAGCGAGAGTGAGATAGTGAAACTTTTGTTTTCTGATGGCTCAATGTACACAAACTTTGTTTAATACACACAGTTATTAAAAATATTGTATTAAATGACCTTCAGACTGTGTATATAAGGTGTATATGAAACATAAATGAATTGTGTGAATGTAGACACACTTTGTTTAATGCACAAAGTTATAAAAAATATTGGCTAAAATTACCTACAGGCTGTGTGTATAAGGTGCATATAAAACATAAATGCATTCTGTGCTTAGATTTAGGTCCCATCACCATGATATCTCATTATGGTATGCAATTATTCCAAAATACGGAAAAATCCGATATCCAAAATACCTCTGGTCCCAAGCATTTTGGATAAGGGATACTCAACCTATATATATATATATATATATATATATATATATATATATATATATATATAGAACACAAATCCGGCGGGACTCAAGCAGACTATTACAACCAGTTATGCAAAAGGTATCTGTTTAATGCATCCTACGGCATTTCGGGGTAACACCCCGTCGTCAGGGACAAAGCGTTTTACAAGCAGCAATTATTTGCTGCTTGTAAACGCTTTGTCCCTGACGACGGGGTGTTACCCCGAAACGCCGTAGGATGAATTAATTGCTGCTTGTAAAACGCTTTGTCCCTGACGACGGGGTGTTACCCCGAAATGCCGTAGGATGCATTAAACAGATACCTTTTGCATAACTGGTTGTAATAGTCTGCTTGAGTGCCGCCGGATTTGTGTTCTATTAAGGATAGGGCCGTCTACCCACGGAGGGCACCGCAGCAAGAAAATACCTGTATACAGTATTGAGTGCCAGGTGAACAGTTTGTATGTATATATATATATATATATGTATAATACGCAGAATATAATATATCCAAGCTACCCGATACTCCCCTAGTTCAAATTTTACAGTGTGTGTCATTTACATATATATATATATATATATATATATATACAGATTTTAATTTTAGACCTTAGGGCCCCCTTGTTTTAAGTACCCCGGGCCCCCCTGAAGCCTTAATCCGGCTCTGCCTGTATATATCAGATATTTGTATACAACATAAATTTTACAATACTTAATATTTCTTTGTATATAAGAACATCCCAGAGTTCTGTTTGTGAGTGTTCTTACTTCCTAACAAACACTTGTGACTGAGTAGTAGCAGTATGAAAGGTGGATAAGTTAATCTACAGTATTTAAACTGACCCACAGTTGTTAAATAGTTTACAATTGTCAGACTGCATAGTTATAGTTTTCCTTTAATGATATTGTTGCAATGGGGAAAAGGTATTAATTTGAAAATAGTATATTGTTGCTTTCTTTCACATAAACAAAACAGAAAATCTGTGTATCCATACTGTACATGGTACCAGCTGCGTGGCAATTTCAGTTATTTGGAAAGGAAAATACAATGTATAAATGATGTAATAAAATGAGATGTAATAAAAAAAAATTCTCTTACGTCCTAGAGGATGCTGGGGTCCACATTAGTGCCATGGGGGTATAGACGGGTCCACCAGGAGCCATTGGCACTTTAAGAGTTTGAGAGTGTGGGCTGGCTCCTCCCTCTATGCCCCTCCTACCAGACTCAGTTTAGAAAATGTGCCCGGAGGAGCCGGTCACAGCTAGAGGATCTCTCCAGAGTTTCCTTAGTAAAAGTTATTTTTTAGAGTTTATTGTTTTACAGGGAGACTGCTGGCAACAGCCTCCCTGCATCGAGGGACTTAGGGGGTGAGCAGTGTCTGCCCTGCAGGGTCTAAGCCACTGTCTCCGCTGACTGGACACTGAGCTCCAGAGGGGACAGATCGTTCCCCGCCACAGGGGATCGCTCACCCCAGCAGCATGCCGCCACCCCCTTGCAGAGTGAGTGGCGAGTGAGACACCAACCTCCCCTAGCAAGCGAGGGGCCGGTGTGAAGATGGCAGCATCAGGGTAGGAGCGCAGTTAATGAGGCTCAGCGGTACACTGTGCGGCACTGTGAGGGGCGCCCTGAGCCAGCGCCTACACCCTACACTGGTCACACAGCCTGTCGGGGTCCCAGGATCTCAGCCAGCATCAAACCTCAGGCCAGTATAATCTTATGAAGAGCGGGAAGACAGCGCCATTATGGGGGCGGAGCTTCTCTTCAGAGCGGACCCAGCAGCGTTCAGCGCCATCTTCCTGCCTGCACAGCGCTGTCCAGGAAGAAGCAAGTCCCTCCACAACAACTCCAGCTCTCTCACACGGTACCAGGGGGTTGTAGAAGGGGGGGAGGCTGCAAAACGACTGTGTAACCTATTATGGTGCACAGTCAGCGCTGATAAGGGGTCTCCCTTTGCGTTAAAAGCACTGTGTGTGGGTTGGCTCCAATCTCTGTCTCTCTTGCCATTCTTGGGGGGGAAACTCTGTCTGCCCTCCCGTGTGTGTGTGTGTGTGTGTGTGTGTGTGTGTGTGTGTGTGTGTGGAGTGTCTGTGGTCTCCATTAAGCAATGTCCAGAGTCTCTGCGTCATATGCTGCAGAGGATATGTCCTTTCAGGATGATCCCATTCCATGTAATCAGGATAGCACTAGTTTAGGCGAAAAAAGAGAGGGTTTTTGATCCTGCACCAACCTTAGATTCAAAATACGTTATTAATCACATAGTAGCCAGAAATAGACATAGTTTGTGGAAATTCCTATCTGTCCGTATGGCGGTGCGCCCAGAGTCAAAAAAAGAAACAATTGTATATGCACAAGAAAAGAAGTATGACTCTTGTTTGGGCGCACTCTTGTTTTAGTATCTAAATGTTAATAGGTAACTGATAACCAAAAAATAGGAAGGTAGTCTTTGTTTCTGCTCTTTGGGATACAAAGGGACTCCGTATGCCCTATAGGACCTATGTATGAAAAAAATTATGAAATGTTCAGATCTTAGTTATGCCTGGATAACCGCATATTGGAAGGTAGCTACATATTAAACTGCTTCCGTCTGCCAAAGAGCTGTACAAACTGTGTTTGTATTAATGCACCCTTTGTTGGGTTGTGTAAGTGGGTGGGAAAACCCACAGTATAAGAAAATTTGAAGAACTCTATTCCGAATCCAACCCAGACTCCGCAACCAATCGACGCCCAATGTGTAAAGGTAAATCCACCTTCTTCCCTTCAGATGACAATAGCCCTGAAGTGCACGTATTCCTTAAATTGGTTGCCAAGGAATTTGACCACATTCAATTGAGGAATCTTAATAGACAACATGGATTCTCGGATAATCTGAAGAAGGAAGAAAGACAAGCACTCAAGGAACTACATAATTGGAAGGATGTGGTTATAAAACCGTCCGATAAGGGTGGGAATATCGTCCTCTGGCCGACAGATATGTATATAATAGAGGCACTCCGCCAACTAAATCAGACGACTTGTTACAGGAAACTCTCCCACAATCCGATTCCACAATTTCTGAGAGAATATTCCCAGCTGATTGACGAAGCAGTCTCCACTGGGACAATCACTAAACAGGAGCACAAATATCTTTCAGTCATCAATCCGAAAATACCCACCTTTTACCTCCTTCCCAAGGTCCATAAGAACATCCATAGAACACCGGGCAGACCGATTATGTCTGGGAATGGAGGGATGTTGGAACAACCTAGCCGGTTCCTGGACTTGCACCTTCGAGAGTACGTATTACAACTACCTTCTTATCTACAAGATACATCTGACCTGCTCCGCAAGATACAGGACATTAATTTTGAGGACCACTTCCTACTTGCCACATTGGACGTAGAAGCGCTGTACACCAGTATCGACCATAAGATGGGCCTTGAAGCAGTAAAACATTTCTTGGACACCAGTAAGGATGATGACTTCAACTCTCTACTATTCAATTTGCTGAAATTTGTATTAGAGAAGAATCACTTCACCTTCCAGGATCGTTTTTACTTACAGGTTAGGGGTACCGCGATGGGCGCGGCATGCGCACCAACCTATGCCAACTTATTTCTGGGGAGATGGGAACAAACTCACGTCTTCAATGAACAGAATGACACATACACCGAACATGTGCTAATTTGGCTCAGATACATAGATGATGTTTTTATCATCTGGGATGGTACAGAGGAACTATTGCTATCATTCATTCACCACCTCAACAGCAATAACTTGAACATAAAATTGACACACACAATCAGTAAAGATATGGTTGCCTTCTTGGATCTACGGGTCTATAAGTCGTCTGATGGCACACTAGCCACAGAACTTCATTGTAAAGACACGGCTACTAACAGCATCCTCCTTCAAACTAGCGCACATTTCCCCCCCACCATAGAGAACATTCCAAAAGGGTATTTTTTAAGATTGAGGCGCAACTGTTCGGAGCTAGGGGTCTATAAGATGAAAAGTCAAGAACTGACCAGCCGACTCCTAGAAAGGGGATACAGCAAGCGCTCTCTCAAGCGGGCACAAAAAGAAGCACTCCACACTTGCAGAGATACTCTGATCTCCCAACGCCAGCCCAAAACCAAGAAGGATGAAACGAAAATCAGATTCGTTGGAACCTTCTGTTCTGAATGGAAAGCTCTGAAGCAGGCAATTGAGAAACATTTGCCCATCCTACAGTCTGATATAGAACGATCACCTTATATAGATTCAAAAATTAACATGAGCTGGCGGAGGTCCAGGAACATCAAGGACCATCTGGTCAGAAGTCACTTCGTCAAAAACACATCCAGACAGAGTCAAATAACGGATTTCATGACCAGGGGAACATCAGCACGTAACAAAGTGACAGGTTCTTTTCCCTGCGGCAAATGCAAAGTATGCCCCCATATTTTGAAAACCAACTCAGTGGTAGACAGATATTGTAAGACTATAATGCTCAAACAATTCTTCAATTGCGACACTCAAGCACTCATTTACTGTATCACGTGCGGCTGCAATGTGAAATATATAGGAATGACAACTCGCAAACTCAAGGAAAGAGCTTTGGAACATCTTGGCACCTGTCGCAATGCTGCCACAGACCTGGTCCGGATGAAACCGCTAACCACAGTCGCAAGACATTTTCATACTTATCATAAGGATTGTCAGAAGGATTTCAAGATTTTTGGTCTGGAACACATTCATCTGGGAATTAGGGGTGGTGACATCACCAAAGAACTCCTGAAAAAAGAAAGCGAATGGACATTCAGACTAAATGGACTACGACCCTATGGCCTTAATGAAGCTATCAATTTCAGTGTTTTTCTGTAAACAAATTCTTATTTAATCCTTTACTCAGACTCTCATGTTTTTTCCACAATCAGTTTCCTCCTTCCCTACCATTAATCCTTCCCCTCCAACACGGTCCACCATCATGTGTACCACATAGGACACTATTCCTCAGCCTCTTATTGTCCTACAGGATATGATCCACACAAAGCTCTCACATTCACACATCAAATCTTCTCATATTGCCACACAGTCAAACAATGGTAATACACTTCCCTTACACTATTCATCTCATCACATTCACTTAAGGCAATGAGATGTGCACGCACTCAAGGGGACTTCTCTTCACTCCCCTCTCTCTTTTCACATCATAACGGTCACACCAAATTATATTGTCCTCATGTATTCTTCACATAAGCACCGCACAACTCTGTTGCTTTCTGACACACAGCACACCACGTTGAGACACTCAGACGTTCACGGCAAGACCTGCAATACCCGGGGATTTTTTTGTCTGTTTTTTTGTTTTGTCGTTTTTGTTGTTTTTAGTTTTTTTGTGTGTTTTTGTGTTTTTTTTGTTTGTTTTTTTGTTTCTTGTTTTCACACACATTATTATTTTTCTCACCTATTTATTCATATACAAATTTTATTGTCTTTCTATCAATATTTCTTTACTCATAATTTTTCTATGTAATTTTTCTGTCGATTTTACCTCCTCCTCTCCTTCATTAATAGTTTGCAACATTTTTATTAATGTAGCTACCTTCCAATATGCGGTTATCCAGGCATAACTAAGATCTGAACATTTCATAATTTTTTTCATACATAGGTCCTATAGGGCATACTGAGTCCCTTTGTATCCCAAAGAGCAGAAACAAAGACTACCTTCCTATTTTTTGGTTATCAGTTACCTATTAACATTTAGATACTAAAACAAGAGTGCGCCCAAACAAGAGTCATACTTCTTTTCTTGTGCATATACAATTAGCACTAGTTTAGCACAGATACCAGCAAGGGAACCTGAGTGTTTTTCCTCTATCAAATCTGTGATTTCTCAGACTTCTAATAGAACTGCACAATCTGAAGTTGCACCTCAGGCTTTACAGGACTCTATGGCAGTCTGGCCCAGTTCTGTCGCCTCAGGGCCCTCCTCTGTATGTTCCCTAACACGTGTTCTTGCACAGATTAGGCAGGTTGACACGGGTACCGTTTCTGGCACTGCGGACGGTGATGGGGATATGTTTGGGCGGACTGCATATCTTACACAAGTGCAGTTAATGATAGAGGCCATTACAGTTATGTTGAGTATTTCTGATACAATGCCTGAACAGGTTGAGGAGGCTTCCTTCACTGATAAGGGAACCTCTCTAACCTTCCCTGCATCAAAGGCTTTATATGCTATGTTTGAAACAGCATGGGTTAATCCTGCGAAAAATTCCAGATCCCTAAGAGGATCCAGGTGGTTTTTTCTTTCCCTGTGGAGGATAGGACTGAGTGGGAAACCCGACCGGTATTGCAGCCGGCTGACCGTAAGATTGATTATACGCTCAGATCAGTGTGCACTGCTTCAGGGGCGATGTCAAGTTCCACTATTGCTAGTACATGCATTGCCAAGTCCTTAGTAAAGTGGTCAGGCAGGTTACTTGAGGATTTGGATAAAATGGACAAAAATGATGTTAAATTGTTTTTGCGTAACATTCAGGGTTCGGCAGGTTTTCTGGCTGAATCCATGAAGGACCTGGGTTCCATGTCTGCAGGAATTTCTTCCATGTCTGTCTCAGCTCGTCGTGGACTGTGGCTACGTCCGTGGTCTGCCGACGCAGAATCCAGGAGAAGTGTGGAGACCCTACCCTACACAGGTCAAGCTCTTTGGGAAGCGCTAGATGCGTGGATCGCCACGGCTACAACGGGTAAGTCACCTTTTCTTCCCTCAGCTACGCCTGCTCCAAAGAAACCCTTTTCTTCAATTGCATCACAGCCCTGTGGGGCTGCCAAACCAGAGAAGCCAGGCCATCCAACGCCTCCTTTCGGGGAGGTAGGCCCAAGAAAACCTGCTGCTGCAGGTTCCCGGGCACAGAAGCCTGCTTCAGGTGCACTAAAGTCCTCCGCATGACGGTGGACTGCACGCCTCGGTGGTGGGGCCGGTGGGAGCGCAGCTCAGATGTTTCAGTCAAGTATGGGTGTCGTCCGGCCTGGACACCCTGGGTGCAATATATTGTGTCCCAGGGATACAGGCTGTTATTTCTTTTCTCTCCTCACCGATTTTCAATTCAGGCCTGCCAGCTCTGCTGGCAGACAGGACTGTCCGGCAAGACGCCGTCCAGATGTTGGTGGAGGCACAGGTTCTTGTGCCAGTACCACCTCATATACAAAACAAAGGTTTCTATTCGAACCTTTTCATATACCGAAACCGGATGGTTTAGTCAGACCCATTCTAAACCTAAAAAACCCTTTTCTGAGGGAGTGTCAGTTCAAAATGGAGTCTCTAAAGTCGGTAATATTAGGAGAAGGGGTTTTCCTGGTATCCCTGGATATCGAGGATGCATAACCCCACATTCCGTTTTGGCCGCCTGCGTTAAGCAATTCTCCGATTCGCTCTGTTGAACTGTCATTTCCAGTTCCAGGACCTGCCATTCATCCTCTCCACAGTACCAAGGGTATTCACCAAGGTGATGGCAAGGATGATGGTTCTCCTCCGCACACAAGGGGTGAACTTGATTCCATATCTGGATGTTCTGCTGATAAAAGCATCGTCCAAGGAGAAGCTGTTGCGGTCCATGGCTCTCACGACCCCTCTACTCAGAGTCCACGTTTGAATTCTGAACATTCCAAAATCTCTTTGGAACCATGCAAGAGGTTGACCTTTCTGGGATTGATCCTCGACACGGAAGTGTTGAGGGTGTTTCTTCCACGAGAAACCGCGTTGGTGATGCAAACATTGGTCCAGGATGTCCTGAAGACTGCCCTGGTGTCGGTTCGTCACTGCAATTGCCTTCTGGGGAAGATAGTGGCCTATTACGAGGCCCTCCAGTACGGAAGGTTTCATGCTAGGTTTTTCCTGCTGGATCTCCTGGACAAGTGGTCAGGATCTCATCTGCATGCACCTGAGAATTCGTCTGTCGCCAAAAGCCTGGATTTCACTCCTCTGGTGGCTCCAATTAACTCACCTTCTGGAGGGCCGCAGGTTCGGGATTCAGGACTGGATCCTTCTAACCACGGATGCAAGCCTCCGGGGTTGTGGCGCAGTCACTCAAGGGGAGGCCTTCCAAGGAAGGTGGTCAATTCTGGAGGTCGGCCTACCGATCAACATTCTGGAATTAAGAGACGTTTACAATGGTCTTCTTCAGGCGGCCCATCTTCTAAAAAATCGGGCCATTCAAGTGCAATCGGGCAATGTAACAACAGTGGCTTACATAAACCGACAGGGCGGAACGAAGAGCAGAGCTGCAATGTTAGAGGTGGCAAGAATCCTCCTCTGGGCAGAAAATCACGCGTTGGCGCTGTCAGCAATCTTCATTCCGGGAGTAGACAACTGGGAAGCAGACTTCCTCAGCAGACACGATCTCCATCCAGGGGAGTGGAGTCTCCATCCGGAGGTGTAAAAGGAAATAACAGACTTTTGGGGATTACCCCAAATAGACATGATGGCCTCTTGTCTCAACAAGAAGCTTTGGCGTTATTGTTCCAGGTCGAGGGACCCACAGACAGTGGCAGTGGACTCCCTGGTGTCTCCGTGGGTGTTCCAGTCAGTGTACGTGTTTCCACCGCTCCCACTCCTCCCAAGAATCCTAAAGCTCATAAGGAGAACAGGGGTTCAAGCGATCCTCATTGCTCCAGACTGGCCGAGAAGGGCCTGGTACGCAGACCTTCTGGATCTACTACGAGAAGAGCCGAGGCCTCTTCCTCTTTGAGAGGACCTGCTGCAGCAGGGGCCATTCGCCTATCAAGACTACCGCAGCTACGTTTGACGGCATGGAGGTTGAACGCCTGATACTAGCTCGAAAGGGCATTCCGAACAAGGTTGTTCCTACCCTGATACAGGCTAGGAAAGGAGTAACGTCTAAACATTACCATCGTATTTAGAAAAAATGTGTCTTGGTGTGAGTCCAAGAAGTTTCCTATGGTGGAGTTGCAACTGGGTTTCTCCTCTTTCTGCAAGCAGGTGTGGATATGGACCTGAGGTTGGGATCCGTAAAGGTCCAGATTTCGGCCCTATCCATTTTCTTCCAGACACAATTGGCTGCCCTCCCTGAGGTTCAGACCTTTTTGAGAGGTGTCCTGCACATCCAACCTCCCTTTGTAATGCCTACGGTGCAATGGGATCTTAACGTGGTGTTGCAGTTTCTCCAATCTGACTGGTTTGAGCCTCTTCAAGAGGTAGAGGTCAAGTTTCTTACGTAGGCTGACACTTTGTTGGCCTTAGCTTCTGCTAGACGTGTGTCGGAGTTGGGGGCTTTGTCATGTAAAAGCCCATACTTGATCTTCCATGAAGATAGAGCCGAGCTTCGGACACGTCAGCAGTTTCTTCCGAAGTTGTGTCGGCATTTCATATCAACCAACCTGCCAGTTGCTACTGACTCCTCAATTTCTTCAAAGTCCTTGGATGTTGTAAGGGCTCTGAAAATCTATGTGAAGAGGACTGCTCGTCATAGAAAATCGGACTCTATTTGTCCTGTATGATCCCAAGAAAATTGGGTGTCCTGCTTCTAAGCAGACAATCTCTCGCTGGATCAGGTTCACTATCCAGCATGCTTATTCTATGGCTGGATTGCGGTGTCCAAAATCTGTTAAGGCCCACTCTACTTGTAAGGTGGGTTCTTCCTGGGTGGCTGCCCGGGGTGTCTCGGCCTTACAGCTTTGCCGAGCAGCTACTTGGTCAGGGTCGAACACGTTTGCTAAGTTCTACAAGTTCGATACTTTGGCCTCTGATGACCTCAAGTTTGGTCAAGCAGTTCTGCAGGAGCCTGCGCGCTCTCCCTCCCGTTCTGGGAGCTTTGGTGCATCCCCATGGTACTAATGTGGACCCCAGCATCCTCTAGGACGTAAGCGAAAATAGGATTTTAATTACCTACCAGTAAATCCTTTTCTCGTAGTCCGTAGAGGATGCTGGGCGCCCGCCCAGCGCTTCATTTTCCTGCAGTTATCTAGTTCAGTACAACTTTTTTGTTAGTTACGTACTGCGTTATTACTGGATAAGTTAATGTTTCAGCTGTTGCTGAGTTTTTCAAGCTAGTTAGCTTGATATGCCTTGTATGCGTGAGCTGGTATGAATCTCGCCACTATCTGTGTTAAATCCTTCTCTCGAAGATGTCCGTCTCCTCTGGCACAGTTTCTAGACTTAGTCTGGTAGGAGGGGCATAAAGGGAGGAGCCAGCCCACACTCTCAAACTCTTAAAGTGCCAATGGCTTCTGGTGGACCCGTCTATACCCCATGGCACTAATGTGGACCCCAGCATCCTCTTCGGACTACGAGAAAAGGATTTACCGGTAGGTAATTAAAATCCTATTATAAAAACCAACTGTTTGGCAGCTGTTATTGCCTTTAGTAGCCTGTGATCATGCTATTCAAGTCACACTCAAAAATGTCCATAAATGCTTACTTTTGATTTGTATTCTATTTAGTGGTGGCTACAGAAGAAGTGGTAACTGCTGAGTCGGTGGATGGTGCAATTCAACAAGTAGTTAGGTCTGGTGGACAACAGGTCATCACAATAGTGACAGATGGCATCCATCTTGGTAATCTCCAGTCTGCTATCCCATCGAGTGGAATAGGTCAGCCAATTATTGTCACTATGCCAGATGGTCAGCAAGGTGAGTGAACACAATATAGTATTGTATTTCAGTTTGTTTCCACCAAGGGTGTCTGTTTCACCAAGGGTGTCTGTTTCAGATATATCTTCTCCATCCAGGACTATTTATATCAGTGGTAACTCAGCTCTGTAGAGGTCTGCAGGAAACCTGGCGATGTTCTCATACCAAAATACACTATATTGTGCGCAACCGCACATCACCATCCAACTCTGGGTCTCACCTATCTTTAGGTACGCTGAGCACCTTGCCTCAGGCAATACCATGAGGGGTGATGATGGGGAAGGCTGATCTAGGCTCTTACACGCTGGTTTGGTCAACTGTCTCCACCTCTTACGTTACCATGTGAAATCAGTCATAGGGCCTGACTCATAGATGGACACAATCGCAGCTGCGATTCCTTACTCAGCGGCTCTACGAAAACATACAAATGTCACAGCTGCTGGAATTTGTATTAAGACACTCACTGGAGGCATCTGAGACACATCGGATAATCATCAATCTGCTGAGTAACTATCAGTATGGTTGTGCAGCTTGGCCGCTGGAAGTAAGACGCCAGAGCCACAGGATCACAGTACAAACCCTGAAACAGGTGCGACAGGCCTGCGCTTGAGTCGCCAATTCCATGTTTCCGCCCACAAATGCTCCACTGAGACCACTGTCACAAGGCCATTACAGCACATGTGCAGTGTAACCTAGGGGCTAATTCAAGAGATCTTTACTGCATTGTGCAGAACGGGGCTAATTCAAGAGATCTTTACTGCATTGTGCAGAACGGGTCCTGCGATCTCGCAGAGAGGGACGGGGGTAGCCAGCATTGATGGAAATGGGGGCATGTCACACCCGTTTTCCGGGAGTGGCGAGGCCAAGGACTGCGTCGCGAGATGAGGTTGCCGTGGCCTTGCAAGCTGCCCTGCGATGTCAAGCCTGAGTAAACTCAGACATACTCAGCCTGCCATTGCAGATAAACATTACGACCAATGGTCATGATGGTCATCTCATATGCACTGCATCGCAAATGCAGGAAGGACGTGCATTGCACCTCCTCCTGCATTTGCATGACTAAGGACCGCTCAGCACACATCTCTCCCTCCGCTCAGCGCGATGTGTGTTGGGAGGATGGGGCGCTCACTTCACTGAGAGGTGAAGTGAGCGATCTGACCATATTGTGCCTGCAGGCCAATCTAGTGTCAGCGATAGCTATCGCTATGGGGCATACACACAGAGCGATGTATGTGCAGTAGCAAACAATCTCTCCTATGCCTACATTGACATTGCATTTCTCTTTGAATCAGGCCCATAATGCACAACTATTCAATTTCATATAATACAGTGAACTCTGATTTGCTGCTGGGGTTCAGTATAGCGCCATCTTAACGTATAGGCACACTGGGCAGCTGCCCAGAGCCTCACAATTCTAGTGCCCTCGGAGCAGGGGCGGGTGGTGGTCACATAATCAAAGCAGCGAGTCAGCATTCTCTACCTGTCTCCCAGCCTGCAGCCAGACAGCTAGCAATCCACCAATCAGAGTGTTGATAGCAATTCACAGTATGGAAGGATGTGGAGATGTCGTAGGACTACGGGAGGGGCATTCGTGAATGGGTGGTTAGGGGCCCCAGTATATTGCTTTCTCATACGTCCTAGAGGATGCTGGGGTCACTTCAAGAACCATGGGGTATAGATGGGATCCACAGGAGACATGGGCACTTTAAGACTTTCAAAGGGGTGTGAACTGGCTCCTCCCTCTATGCCCCTCCTCCAGACTCCAGTTTAGAATCTGTGCCCAGGCAGACTGGATGCACACTGAGGAACTCTACTGAGTTTCTCTGAAAAGACTTTGTTAGGTTTTTTATTTTCAGGGAGCACTGCTAGCAACAGTCTCCCTGCTTCGTGGGACTTAGGGGAGAGAAGTCAGACCTACTTCTGTGAGTTTAAAGGCTCTGCTTCTTTGGCTACAGGACACCATTAGCTCCTGAGGGTCTGATCGCTAGGTACGCCTGGATGCTCATTCCCAGAGCCCGCCGTCACCCCCCTTGCAGAGCCAGAAGTCAGAAGACAGGTGAGTAGAAGAAGATCAGAAGACTTCAGTGACGGCTTTGAGGTACCGTACAGCGGCCGCGCTGAGAGCCATGCTCCCACACTCAGAGGCACTACAGGGTGCAGGGCGCGGGGGGGCAGGCGCCCTGGGCAGCATTTTAGCTCAAATCACTACCTAGCAAGAGCAGACTAAGTGCCAGGGCACTGTCCGGACCCCCGCCAGTATAAAAAAGTTTAAATAAAGAGCGGGTCTGAAGCGCGCCATTACGGGGGCGGGGCTTAGCCCGCACAGCACACAGCCCGGCGCCATTTTCTCTCCACAAGGCTGCAGAGACGCTGGTCCTTCCTCACACTATTGTACAAGTAACAGGGTGCAAAACGGGGGGGGGGGGGGGACAGTGATTTTGGTGCATTATATATATAATTTATAAAAGCGCTGCAGGTCTGGGACATTTTCTGTAGTGTTTTCAGACCGGGTTTGGGCGCTGGGGTGTGAGCTGGCAATATCTCCCTCTGTCTCTCTGACAGGATTTACTGTGGGTCTGGCCCCTATAGGCCCAGTGTATCTCCGTGTGGTGGGTGCACGTGTGTCGGCATGTCTGAGGCGGAGTGCTCTTCCCAGGAGGAGACTATGTTAGGGACACAAACAGCTGTGGGAGTGACCCTGTCGACACCTGATTGTGTGAATGTTTTGAGTGCTTTGAATGCAAATGTGGCTCTGATAAATAAAAGATTGGATAAATCTGAGTGTCAGAACCAGGCTTGGAAGAAATCCGTAGAGGATGTGTTGTTTCAAGTCCAGACCTCCTCGGGGTCACAAAAACGTTCATTTGCCCAGCTAGCAGACACGGATACCGACACGGACACTGACTCAAGTGTCGACTATAGTGATGCCAGATTAGATCCAAAACTGGCAAAGAGCATTCAGTACATGATTGTGGCTATAAAAGATATATTACATATCATTGAGGACCCTACTGTTCCTGATACTAGGGTCTGTATGTATAAAGGGAAGAAACCTGAGGTAACATTTCCTCCCTCTCATGAACTGAACACGCTTTGTGAAAAGGTTTGGGAAAGTCCTGACAAGAAGTTTCAGATCCCAAAAGAATTGTAGTGGCGTATCCTTTCCCTCTGGGGATAGGGAAAAATGGGAGTCACCCCCCATTGTGGACAAAGCTCTGTCATGGCTGTACAAAAAGGTGGCTCTCCCGTCCCCTGACAAGGCAGCCCTAAAGGACCCTGCAGATCGTAGACAGGAAAGTACATTAAAATCCATTTATGTCACCACGGGTACGCTACTCAGACCAGCCATTGCATCTGCGTGGGTAAGTAGTGCTATCGAAAAATGGCAGATAACTTGTCATCTGAAATGGATACCCTTTATAGGGATAGCATTCTTTTGACACTAGGTCATATCAGGGACGCAGCAGTCTACCTAAAGGAAGCTGAGAGAGATATTGGCCTCTTGGGATCACGGGCCAATGCCATGGCAGTCTCAGCTAGGAGAGCATTGTGGATTCATCAATGGAATGCTGATGCTGACTCTAAGAAAGCTATGGAGTCTCTACCGTATAAAGGTGGTGTGTTGTTTGGTGACGGCCTCGCTGATTTGGTATCTACGGCTACCGCGGGTAAGTCATAGTTTTTACCTTATGTGCCTGCACCACAAAAGAAAGCTCACCACTATCAGATGCAGTCTTTTCGGCCCAATAAATACAGAGAGGGCCGAGGGTCTTCCTTCCTTGCTACTAGAGGAAAGGGAAAAGGTAAACGATCACCGGCCGTGGCCGGTTCCCAGGAGCAGAAGTCCTCCCCGGCTTCTGCCAAGTCCACTGCATGACGCTGGGGCTCCTCTGCGGGAGTCCGCACCGGTGGGGGCACGTCTCAGGCTCTTCAGTCAGTTCTGGGCTTGTTCGGCCCTGGACCCATGGGTTTTAGAAATAGTGTCCCAAGGGTACAAACTGGAGTTTCAAGATGTCTCCCCTCACCGATTTTTCAAATCAGCCTTACCAGCTTCACTTCCAGGCAGGGAGGTGGTATGCGCCGCAATACAAAAATTGTGTCACAATCAAGTCATTGTCAGGGTTCCCCCGTCACAACAGGGAGAAGGCTTTTATTTGAGCCTGTTCGTGGTCCCGAAGCCAGACAGCTCAGTCAGACCAATCCTGAACCTCAAATCCCTCAATTTCTATCTAAAAAAATTTAAATTCAAGATGGAATCTCTCCGGGCAGTGATCTCCAGTCTGGAGGATGGGGATTTTATGGTGTCGGTAGACATAAAGGATGCCTACTTGCATATTCCAATTTATCCCCCACATCAGGCTTACCTGAGGTTTGAAGTTCGGGATTGTCATTGCCAATTTCAGACGTTGCCGTTTGGTCTGTCCACGGCTCCGAGGGTTTTCACCAAAATAATGGCCGAAGTGATGGTCCTCCTACGCAAGCAAGGAGTCACGATTATCCCATACTTGTACGATCTCCTGATAAAGGCGAGATCCAGGGACCAATTGATGCAGAACATTACACTCTCCCTGACAATTTTGCAGCAGCATGGTTGGCTCCTAAACTTGCCAAAATCACAGTTGGTTCCGACGAGACGGCTGTTGTTTTTGGGAATGATTCTGGACACAGAATTACAGAGAGTTTTTCTTCCAGTGGAAAAGGCTCTGGAAATTCAGAACCTGGTCAAACAACTGCTGAAACCAACAAGAGTATCGATCCATCAATGCACTCGGTTGCTGAGGAAGATGGTGGCCTACGAGGCCATTCAGTTTGGCAGATTCCATGCCAGAGTGTTTCAGTGGGACCTGTTGGACAAGTGGTCCGTTTCCCATCTGCACATGCACCGAAGAATAACCTTGTCTTCCAAGACCAGAATCTCACTCCTGTGGTGGCTGCACAGCTCTCACCTGCTAGAGGGACACAGGTTCGGGATCCAGGACTGGATCGTAGTGACCACGGATGCGAGTCTCCGGGGCTGGGGAGCAGTCACGCGGGGGGAAAGCTTCCAGGGAAGGTGGTCAAGCCAGGAAATGTGTCTACACATAAACGTTCTGGAGTTAAGGGCCATTCACAACGGCCTTCTGCAAGCGGAACATCTTCTTCGCAATCGTCCCGTCTTGATTCAATCAGTACATAACAGCAGTAGCGTACATAAACCGCCAGGGCGGAACAAAGAGGAGCGGCAATGTCAGAGGCCACAAAGGTGCTCCGTTGGGCGGAAAGGCATACAAGCGCTCTGTCAGCGATCTTCATTCCAGGAGTGGACAACTGGGAAGCAGACTTCCTCAGCAGACACGATCTCCATCCAGGAGAGTGGGGTCTTCATCAAGAGGTCTTTGCAGAAGTGACAAGTCTTTGGGGAATTGCTCAAATAGACATGATGGCGTCTCGCCTCAACAAGAAACTTCAGAGATATTGTTCCAGGTCGAGAGACCCTCAAGCAATAGCAGTGGACGCCCTGGTGACACCGTGGGTGTTTCAGTCGGTGTACGTGTTTCCTCCGCTTCCACTCATTCCAAAAGTGATAAAGATCATAAGAAGAACAAAGGTTCAAGCGATCCTCATTGTTCCAGACTGGCCAAGAAGGGCTTGGTATCCAGATCTGTGGGAATTACTCATAGGAGATCCCTGGCCTCTTCCTCTGAGGGAGGATCTGTTTCAGCAGGGGCCGTGTGTGTTCCAAGACTTACCGAGACTTCGTTTGACGGCTTGGAGGTTGAACGCCGGATCCTAGCCCGAAAGGGTATTCCCAAGGAAGTCGTCCCCACTCTTATTCAGGCCAGGAAAGGAGTAACGTCTAAACATTACCACCGTATTTGGAGAAAATACGTGTCTTGGTGTAAATCCAAGAAGGCTCCTATGGAAGAATTTCAGTTAGGACGTTTTCTCCATTTTCTACAAGCCTGTGTGTATGCGGGCCTAAAGTTGGGCTCAATTAAAGTTCAAATTTCGGCTTTATCGGTTTTCTTCCAAAAACATTTGGCCTCCCTTCCAGAAGTTCAGACCTTCGTGAAAGACGTGTTGCACATCCAACCTCCCTTTGTGCCCCCTGTGGCACCATGGGATCTTAACGTGGTTTTGCAATTCCTTCAATCTCATTGGTTTGAACCTTTACAGAAGGTAGAGTTGAAGTTCCTTACTTGGAAAGTGGTCATGCTGTTGGCCTTGGCATCCGCAAGGTGTCTGAATTGGCGGCCTTGTCTCACAAGAGCCCTTATTTGATCTTCCGTGAGGACTCGTCAGCAGTTTCTGCCAAAAGTGGTTTTGTTGTTCCACTTGAACCAACCTATTGTGGTGCCAGTGGCTACTGACGCCTTGCTGGAATCGAAGTTTCTCGATGTAGTAAGAGCTTTGAAAATTTATGTCGCCAGAATGGCTCATTTTAGGAAAACAGAGGCTCTGTTTGTCCTGTATGCTCACAATAAAATTGGGGCTCCTGCTTCCAAGCAGACTATTGCGCGCTGGATCTGTCATACGATTCAGCAGGCTCATTCTACGGCTGGATTGCCGTTACCGAGATCGGTGAAGGCCCATTCTACCAGAAAGGTGGGCTCGTCCTGGGCGGCTGCCCGGGGGGTCTCGGCATTACAACTTTGCCGAGCAGCTACTTGGTCGGGTTCAAACACCTTTGCGAAGTTCTACAAGTTTGATACCCTGGCTAATGAGGACCTCATGTTTGGTCAATCGGTGCTGCAGAGTCATCCGCACTCTCCCACCCGTTCTAGAGCTTTGGTATAAACCCCATGGTTCTTGAAGTGACCCCCAGCATCCTCTAGGATGTATGAGAAAATAGGATTTTAATACCTACTGGTAAATCCTTTTCTCTTAGTCCGTAGAGAATGCTGGGCGCCCGTCCCAGTGCGTACTGTATCTGCAGTTTTTAGTTGTGGTTACACACATGTTGTGTTATGTTTATAGTCAGCCTGTTGCTGATGATGTTCATGCCGTTGACTTGCGTTGTGTTAAATGCCATGTTGTGGCGTGCTTGAGGTGTTAGCTGGTATATATCTCAACTTAGTTTAACGATAAATCCTTTTCCTCGAAATGTCCGTCTCCCTGGGCACAGTTCCTATAACTGGAGTCTGGAGGAGGGGCATAGAGGGAGGAGCCAGTTCACACCCCTTTGAAAGTCTTAAAGTGCCCATGTCTCCTGTGGATCCCGTCTATACCCCATGGTTCTTGAAGTGACCCCAGCCTCCTCTACGGACTAAGAGAAAAGGATTTACCGGTAGGTATTAAAATCCTATTTTTCCCAGGGCCTAGAATGCTGTTAAGATGGCCCTAGTTCAGTGCAGGGTAGGCAAATGGGCATAAGGCTCATATCGATATGAGCAGGTGACTGAGGAGGAGATTCAGCCCAAGAGTCCATAAGCATTTTAATTTGGCACCAGAAAGACCGTTTATAAGATGACATATCCTATAATAAAACATATTAGATGTCCACCAGCTATAGCTATGTGTTTTTGACTTGGTGTCCCGTATAGAACAGCTTTCTATATTTGGAAGCATTTAATTAACTTTTAGCCAATTATAATGACTCTTGATTACAAAATATATTTTAAAATGCTGTAATACTGTATACATTTAAAATATAGTCAATTTGTAAAACATCTGAGAAGTACTAATATTATTAAGCCAGGTAATGCATAATATGTATGTTTCTTTTTTCATTCTTGCAGTATTGACTGTACCAGCAACTGACATTGCAGAAGAAACTGTGATCAGCGAAGAGCCCCCGTCTAAAAGACAATGCATTGAGATCATCGAAAACCGCATGGACTCTGCAGAAATTGAGGTAATTTTTGTCAAATTGGTTACATTTTTAACCTTTTTACCTTTGTAGCCAGGAACCAGAAAATAACTCTGAGATCTCTGCAAGTCATTACACATGTAGGATTGTCGCCATTGTCATGCTAGGTGAATGCTTCTCAAACTCTATCCTCAAGGCATATTAAAGATGGGTACACACTAGACGATATGGCGTCCGATTCTGCAGACCGAGCAACATATTGGGTACATTGACTAGTGTGTACTCATGATCTGTACGCTCCCTGCAGCATGGCTGATGAAGGATGTCGCTAGCCATGACATGTTGCAGAATGTAGCATGTCACATGGGCCTCCCTTTCCCCTCGGACATGACATCAGCAAGTGTGTATGCACCTGCGGCATGCCAGGTCCGGTTGGCGGCGATGTCGGACAGGGTTCACATCATTAAGTGTGTAGCCAGCTTAATAGTGCACGATTTATGGATATTCATGAATGCAGGTGATTTAAGTAGCACCTCAGTGATTGCTCAAGATGGTTAAATAAAAATGACTGAGATACTAATTAAGTCACCGATACTCAAAAATAGATATCTACCCTTAAACCCTGGAATGTTAGTGTGCCTTGAGGCCCGAGTTTGAGAAGCACTAACTGAAAAAGCCTACACTCCCTCTGCCTGCTCTTATTACTAATGTATGAAAAGCTAAGCTCTGTGAATATTTTATTTTTTGTATAAGTTGTTGGTTTGTACAGTAGCAATGTTAAATTGTTGCATTTGAAACTGTCACAGTGATAACCTTCTCTAATGCGGGCCATACATCTACAGACCGATTCCCTGATGCCGATCTGATTGACGGAATACGATGATTGGAGATATGTCGTGGGGAACCATAAAATACAGCATATTAAAAATCCCACACTTGCCAATTTCGATCATTTTTGGGTTGGAATCGGTAAATTGAGGGTTTTCAGCATGTTCATTTTGCCAATCCCTCGACCCAGACATCGGGAGAACAGCGTTTTGGCCCAATACACTCCTAGTATATGGGCCCCTAACTTATTTATGCAGTCATTTGTTTTTATTTTCTGTTTATTCCTTTTGTGCTTGAAATCATTGTATTTCATAGCATTGTATTTTAGAAAGTTATTTTGAGTACTTGTTTTCGTTGTCCACATTTATGGTTTTGATTCTTGACAATTTATTCCTCTCTATTGTACAGTATGTGGAAGGAAGATACCTTATGAATATACAATATCTATGATTTACTTCATCTCTGATTTTACCATTTACATGATGTGAAAGTGCCTTCAACTATCACAGGTGTGCGGTACTTACAAATTAACAGCACTTTTGGGTGTCACTTTCCAGTGCTTCCACCATCTCTTTATTGGAGTCTTCTGTTACACCTGTCTTCAGCCTTGTTACCATTTTGTTGCCATAGTGGCCTCTAATGTATTTGTATTTATTCCAGTACATGTAACCTGGTGACACTTTCCTCCTGATGATTTGACATGAGGACACTTGTATTTCCCTTTGGCAACAAATGGTGTAATTTTCCCAGTGATGACTGGAATTTTAGTTTTTTAATTCAAGTGCCTCACATAGCGCCAAGAATCTAAATGTACTTGTTACATTAAGCAACGTGCACTTTCTTGAAAAAGCCTTCAGAGTATGTCATAACGTGTTCCGCCTGTCCATTGATCAGTGTAGACCCTTGCTCCTCTTTTGAACATCCTGGGTAGTTGCAATATCTGGACCACAAAAGGTGGTTTCTCTAATAAGCAAAGTATTACAGAGCACCTTACCGTATGTACAGCTCTTCCAGCATTTACGTTGTTATATAGGCCCTTTTTTTTTTTCTTGTGACTCTGTTGGATATCCATGGGGAAACTACCTAAAGTATGAGCTTTGAGTATTGCAGATCACAATTTAATGTTAATCAGAATGACTGACTAACTTGGAAACAGCAGCACCCCAAGGTTTGATAAGGTTTCCTACAGCACTAAAATATTGTCTGTGCTGATTGGAAAATAAATGACTTGTGTGCTTATTGAGTTGGTTTTGTCTTGCTAGTTTTTGTTCTCCTACATACAGAGTAACTGTCCAGACTCTTATTTTCTGATCATAGTAATATACTAGCCCTCTCTGTTCACTGTTATTCATATGTTATATATGCCACTTTATCAACATGCAAAGAATACATACATATCTTACGTTAGAATGTCAGACCAGCAGTACAGCAATGTTATGCTGGCTGGTGTTGCCACCAATACTTGCTTAGAAGACACTCCCTAACACACCCGGAGGAAAAAAAAAAGATTGAAATATGTTCTAAGCATGAGTAGACTGGAAGACAGTATACATTTGTATTTTATTGTCATGGTCAAATGTATTCGTAATACATAGCTTTTGGTTTTGGCCTATGTTATTGTTCAGTAGGGAGTTTACTTACCGTGCAACATCCAAATATAAGTAAATAAATAGTGTAAGTAGAGTTTTGGTGCTGTCATGAATGTGAGTGAGTACTGTTCTGATAAAACAAGCTTGAGGGGGGTAAGTCTTTGCAACCTAACTTTTGCAACATATTAGCTGCAAAATGTAACTTACCAATGGTAGATTAAAAGAAATGTATATCAGGAAAGGAGCTGAGACTGCTGCTACTCACAGAACAGATTCATCCGCGGGCAGTGCTGGTAATCCATTATACAAGTTTTTACTGGTCTCTGAGAGATGCTGGACCACTCTGACAGAAGTCTTTTGATAGTTGGAGCATCTAGAAATCTACTCTGCGCTCTGTGTTCTAGATCTGATTCTACCAGTCTTGATACTTCTGTCTCCATGTACTATATAATGCCTTTGTGTTCATTGTAATTAAGGATGCAAGTCTTATTAGTTCTACATGCTCTCAACAGAGACCACACCTTTTTTTATTTTGGGTTTTAATATAAACATTGATCCTACTAGTTGAATACATTTTGAAACTGATTTTCTTTTTAACTTTTGTCTGATCTACTAGATTCCAGAAACTTCTGGATCAGAAATCTATATTGTGAATACTCAGGAGTTCTCTCAGGTACTTTTATATATTTTCGAGATTTATTTTTATCTTTTTGAGAGAATCTCTAAATAAGTTTTATGCCAGTTTTGTTTATGGCGTGGGTATGATTTTGTTTTTCAGTTTATAAATCCATTAAACATCATTTGCTAGTGCCTTGTTTGAGACGTTTTCATGCATGATGCCCTTTCATGCGTTGGCCATTTTTGTTTCTGTTTTTGTCAGCCTTTGTGCAGTAGAACAAGTGAATATTTTTTTATGTATATGTTGAAGCAGCCCATGATGATCGTGGATGTAACTGCAATCTAGAAAACGTTATCTTGCTCAGTTTGAAAAACTTAAAAAAAAAACAAGTTTACGGTCAATAAACTTGGTTGTTTGTCTAGTTGTGTAAGAAAGTGCTATAGGGCTATTCCACAATCATGTATGTGACAAACATACTTTATATACATAAATAAGTTAATCTAGGTCATAAATGTATAAACTGCGATGAAACTGTACTTTATAAAATACAATAGAAGGTTTTACAATAAATATTACACAGTGTACAATGGGGGTCATTCCGAGTTGATCGCTTGCTGACGATTTTCGCAGCGCAGCGATCAGGTGAAAAAACGGCATTTATGTGCATGCATATGCGCAACGTACGGGTACAAAGCTCTTTGTGGTTGTGCTCAGGTTCTAGCGAAGTTTTCCTTCGCACTGATGGCCGCAAGAAGATTGACAGGAAGGGGGCGTTTCTGGGTGTCCACTGACCGTTTTCAGGGAGTGTTTGCAAAAACGCAGGCGTGGCTGGGCGTTCGCTGGGCGGGTGTATGACAACAAATCCAGACACGAATAGGCTGAAGTGATCGCAAGCGTTGAGTAGATTCAGAGCTACTCTGAAACTGCACAAACTGTTTTTGCAGAGCTCAACTGCACATGCATTCGCACTTCTGCTAAGCTAAAATATACTCCCCAGTGGGCGGCGGCATAGCGTTTGCACGGCTGCTAAAACTAGCTAGCGAGCGATCAACTCTGAATGACCCCCTGTAATGAGTGGACAATCACTTGTTAAAGTGCAGTGAACAGAAAATATGCAGCATATGTACCTTTCAAACAAGTGAACACTGAGTACTTGTAGCATGAAATCAAGATAAACAGAGGTGATAGGTACACAATAGCGCTCTTTTCTGAAAAATAAGTGCTATTTATAATTAAGTGCAATAGAGATGTTGTATATTCTTAAGTCTATAATTAAATATATGACATAAACTTTATAGCGTGAAGAAAAAATGAAATCAAAAGAATGACCGATTATCCCTTTAGGCTCATACCAGAATAGGCCGGTGGTGTGTGTCAGCAGTTGTAGACCAGCCAAAGTCTGGATCCCTATACCTGGACTTCATCATTAAGACAAAGCTGGGTAGCGTGCTGTACACCTGCCTGCAAATATGGACTTATCGTTACCTATCACATTTGTTTCTCTACAATAAATATTAGCAGAGAATATGCGATATGTATGTAACATTTGACCATGTACCATTTATATTGCATGATCATGTATGTGACCACAAATAAAAGTCAGACGGGCATTATTTCTTCTTTAAAGTTCTGTAATCATACATTCCAAATGTGTTATGAAATTATTTACAGGTTGGAGCCAGGTGGAAGCTGGCGTGAGGTCGGGCGGCTGAGTGACATCCTGCTGCAGCGCTACTCCGTTGCGCTGAGCACCCTGTATGCCTGCCGGCTGTCCCCCCCACAGCTCGCCCCCCCCTCTCCTCCTCTGGGTCCCATCTAAATTCGACTTGAAAAAGTCGAATTTTAGATGGGATTGAATAGGGGTTGTCGGATCCATTCCGACAAATATATGTCGGAATGGATCCGAATTTAATTGAATATACCCCTTAATCTTTCTGGTAACATGTACCTGTTACCGCAAATGTCCAAATTCCATAGCCAGTAAAAAAAAACTTGTTATTGTTCCAGAAATGCATATTGTTTTAGCTGTATATATTTGTTCCTGGCAACTCATTCCTCTGTGCCATTGGTATTCTGTGTAAATGACAGGGCACTGCTTTCACTGGCAGTACAGTAGATGAAAAAAAGGCATTTACCATGGTAGCTTCTGGCAAAGTAATAGAAATATTACAAAAGTTGCCTATTTATTTTATTATTAAGACCAAATTTACAGTAGTAAGTTTAGTACTACAGCTGTGCCCAGCCACGGTAATACTCTGCCATTTCTTTCCAGGAAAGAGAATCCCTTCAGAAGCAACTTGACGAAGCTAACCGAGAAGCCCAGAAGTACCGACAGCAACTGATGAAGAAAGAACAAGAGGCAGAGGCATACCGGCAGAAGTTAGAAGCCATGACCAGGCTGCAGACTAATAAAGAAGTGGTTTAAAATGCTAGCTGGACAGATATAGTTTTTTGATATTTTTATTCAAGAAGATGGCTCAGGACCTGTTCTGTGCACTGCTAAATACCACGGGTGGAACATGCAGAAAATGTGAGCATTGCCAGAGAACAGATCTCCAGAAAGGACACGGATCATACAAGTGCTGGTCTTACAAAGGTCAATCCTTGTGAAAAGTATTTAAGATTAAATACTGTACATATTTTTTTTTTCTTATTTTTTTATGTAGTTTCTTTTTACAGTTAGCAAATAAGTTGATACTGATTTTTGGAAAGATGCAGAGATCATTGTCAACAAATTTGACGAAATTTGATGTGTAAGAAAGGGGTGCAGGAAAGCACCTCTTCATTGTGACATTCTGCAAAAACTTCTTATATCTGCAGTGCTTTCTTTAAACGGATCAACGAGGCCTTTGAGGTTACCATTTCCTAGTGGAAATCTTTGTACAGCTTTTCATTTGTCTCGTATTAGTTGAAACTTCCTTTTTTTTCTACGAAGCAAAAAGTTTTATATGTTTAACTTCGGAAACATCCAGGTAGATTTACATGTATATGAAGCGAATATTTTTAAAAAAAAGAGACTTTTGTACATATGCTGCATGCATTTCTTTTTTTGTATTTTGTATGCTCATTTCTGCACATATCAGGCTTTCGGGTTGTATAGTCTTTAGTTTGACAGTAAAAAGGTTGACTGCCAATAGATCGACCACTATTGGTTGACATACATTAGGTAGACATGGTCAGAAGATTGACATGACATGAACTAGACAACCTATGGTCTACATGGGTTTTTCACAATTTTCTTTTTACATAACTTTTTTATACTTTATCCACGTGGACTACGATTGGGAACGGTAACCTATGTCGAGTGCAGCAGTAGCGGAGCAAGGCACCTTGCCCGAAGCATGGCGAGCGAAGCGGTACACTAATTGAGGGTCCATGTGCTAAAAGTTAAATGACACCCCAAAAACCTAAAAAAAACTCATGTCGACCTTTTCTTGTGTTGACCATATTCATATCGACCTTTTGCTTGTGTCCACCTTGTGCAAGTAAGCCTTATGGGGTCGGCCTAGACACTGTCGACCTTATTACTGCAGAGGTAATCAACCATACCCATTCCAGGGACATACAATAATCTATATATATGTGACCTAAACTGTCTGTATATTGATAATTGGCAGCAGTAATGTTTGTTATTTATGCCACACTCTTCCTAACCCAACTGTGTGAAATTTGTGTGTTCCTCATTTAAACACCGAACATATGAAATACAAACTTCTGCTGTGCTTCTGTATATGTTAGATGCATAACATAATTTAGCCTTTTTTTTTTTTAATTAGTCACTTAATGAAATTAGTTTATTGTCCTGGCGCATCTATTCTATGCACATATTACAAACAAGATTTTATTTTATCAAGGATGCAAATTTTCAGACTTCATTCCAGGAAATCGGAGTGTGAAAGCTGATGAGTGATGTATTACTTTTATTACAGAGATCTGTAATTTGTAAAATATAATTGTTACCTTTCTGTTAAACTTCTGTATGCAATCATTGTTTTTTTTTCCTTTCCCTAAACTTCCAATATTCTTTTTCTTCATGAAAATATTGTGATGAAGTACAAAATAATCACGATGTAGAAGGATTTTAATTATACATGCAATTATTTCTTTCTGCAGTTATATATTACTATATTACTCAGAAGGAATGAAGATTCTGGAACCAAGATTTCAGATTTGTAGGATATAGCACCCATGCCTATCGAGAAATTGTTAAAGTTTGTGCCTCAGTGATTTTACTTGTTCCTAATAACTTGATAGGTTAAAAATTGGCCCACAAAGTGACAGTCACTGTCTGTAGACAACAGACACACTTAGTGCAGTGAATATTCTAATATGTACACAGTGTGGTATGTCTGTTGTGTAAAATTTACATTTCTCTTCGTAGGCATAATCAGACCAAATATATTAAAGAAATGTAATTTCCCTCAGGAACTCCAAAGATATGCCACTATTTTTACTTTATTAGTAATCTGTCAGGTTTTTTTGTTTTTTTTTAGTATTTGTTTTCTGAAATAAGCTGTTCAATTGTTCATAGATCAGCTGTCTCTATGTTGAAGAATATTATTAAAGATCTTAAGTATAAGGGATTCTTCAGTCTTGGAAGCTGTGTGCTTGTGACTGTTTTGTTTATAGATTTTTTATATATATATATATATATATATATATATATATATATATATATATATATATATATATAGACAAGCAAAGATGCGGCACTCACGAACACTTTGGAAGAAGTCACAGACCCAGTTCAGGTACAGTCAACGTTTCAATCCTTTATGGATTTTCGTCAGGAACAAGCATAATACAAATCAAACAAAGCTCACCTTATATCCCCATTCACAAGTGACCCACAGGTGGACGGCTTCTCGCTCCGGCGCGGGAGTCCGCGAGCGCTGGCGCCGAGTAGTGACGTCATCGCGTATCTACGCGACGCACGTCCGATGCTGCCATGGCAACCCGGCGGCTGTAAACAGGAGAGGAATAACAGTAACCGCTGTCCCACTGCTATCTATGGACAAACTGCTATAGTTACTAACGTTGCCATGTCAGCATGTAAACATGTATGTTAATCAGCTATAAACGAATCTGATCTAGTAATGCATCAACTTACAACACATAATAAACATACAAAATGAGTATTGCAGTTGCCACTCGGTCAAGATCATGCAATAATGCTAAGTCCAGCCACATAATCACCATGCAAAGTGGATGTTACCATGGCAATTCAGCAAATGTTAGAAACAACGGTTGTTAATGCAACCAAAATGCAAATCAATGTATGTGAAAATAAATAATAAAAGAATAAAAAATAAACAATAATAAATAATAAATAAATAATAAAGAAATAGGCATACAACAACACAATACTAAGGGGAAACCAATTTCTAGTATTCCCAACAAATTAATGGAGCAATATGACAAAATTAAACCTGAAAATGGACAAATAAACACAACATGCTATATCAGGCGAATGCAGAAAAAATGATGGCATCATTCAGACCCTTAGGATTAATCACATCCAGGCGGAAAATCCATTCAGCCTCGCGTTTAAGTAACAGTGCATTGCGGTCGCCCCCCCTGCGTAGCGGGGGAATGTGGTCAATCATTCTATATCTGAGGCTATTTAAAGGGTGCTTGGCTAGCATAAAGTGTCGCGCTACCGGTTGCTCACTAGAGCCATTGTTAATAGCCAATCGTATCACAGAGCGGTATGCCCCCATCCTTTCTTTAAATTTTCTCCGTGTTTTTCCAATGTAGGAAAGACCGCAGGGACACAGTAATTGATAAACAACATAAGAGCTTTCACAGGTCAAATGGAAACGAATCTTGTATTACGAACACCATCACGTGTACAGATGGTTGGAATAACTCGAGAGGTCAGCAGAATATGGAACGCAGACCCTTTTTTCGCAGAAATCGTTATCCAAAAGGCAATCTGGATACAGAATCCTCACAAGAGGGTGGTAACAGCACGGCGAGTGAAGCTGATAAACCCAAATCATACCGCAGAAAAAATAAGGAATTCATCCCTTTAGCGGCAGCAACCAGGAACCGGGGAAGAAGAGAACAAGACGATACAACAGGCGAGGGGGCCAGAATAGGAGACAAAAACCCGGGCACCAAACCACCTGTGCAATCAAGGAAGAAATAGTCTTTAATCTTTCATCGTATGATCTAAGCGCCAGTGAAACAAACCTTCTTTCTAAAGGACTTTCCTTTATTCCATATACTGGCTTTAATGCATTCAATTGGCAAATGGAGAAATTTTGCCTACAGAAACAACTGAAAGTTAAGGAATTTTTCCATAAGAAGGAGGCTCTTCCAACAACATCTATACAAAACCCTATACCATTACAGCTCAAACGCTTACAAAAAGGCTCCAATTTTGATCCACCATCAAATAATGCATCCATTAAAACATTCATTCGGTTACTCGACCAAGATGTCATGTCATCTAATAATGAGCAGATTCCACCACATCTGAATCTTACCAAACTAGAACGGGATGCCATCAAATCTCTTTCTTCTAATCACCAATTGGTGATTCGTCCGGCAGATAAAGGGGGTGGCGTGGTTTTGCAGGATCTACATGATTATAAGATGGAAATCTATCGTCAGTTGGAGGACAGCCAAGTTTATCAACCTCTTAAAAATAACCCCACAACTGCCTTTATGACTGAGCTTCGTGAGGTGTTGATACATGCCAGAGATATCAAATTGATTGATGACCGGATCTTTGATATTTTATTGCCTAAATTTCCCATTACCCCGCTGCTGTATACTCTACCGAAAATCCATAAAGGTTTGACTCCTCCACCCGGTCGCCCTATTGTGTCGGCCAGGGGTTCCTTGTTCCAACCTATGTCTATATTTTTAGACTCTGTTCTCCAACCACTAGTTCAACAGCATTGTAACTTTTTATTGGATACCACCGCTTTGTTGAATAAACTGGAATCTTTGGGATCCATTCCATCTGAAGCTTGGTTGGTTACGGCTGATGTATCTAGCCTCTACACAGTGATCCCCCATGTGGAAGGAATCGCTGCAGTGAGGGGCTTACTTCAGCAACACAATGTACACTCTGAGATCCACATTGATTGTTTATTGCAAATGCTGGAACTAGTGTTAAAGCGTAATTTCTTTATGTTTGACAATAAGTTCTATCTCCAAATAACTGGGTGTGCCATGGGATCTTCCGTGGCCCCCAGTTATGCTAATACTTACATGTTTAACGTAGAAAAATTATTGTTCTTCGATAATCCTGCTGTGGCTGAAAAAATCTTGCTATACACAAGATTTATTGATGATTTGTTACTGATCTGGGTAGGTTCGGATACTGAGTTAAAATCATTGCTTGAGGCCCATAATGCTTCTGCCTCACCGGTTAAATTAACTTTTGAGATGAGCCAATCTGTCATCAAGTTTCTTGATGTAAAAATTAGTTTACAAGGGGGTAATATAGTAACTACATTATTTTCCAAAGAGACAGATAGGAATTCACTCCTTCATTTCCAGAGTTGTCACCCACTCAATTTAAAAATGGGGCTACCCTTCTCACAAATGGTACGCATCATTAGAATTAATAGTGACGTAACCCAAGCATCTGACCAGATTGATTGGCTTATTGGCAAATTTCTCAATCGAGGATATCATTTAAACTCTTTACTGCTGGCCAAAAATAAAGCAATGTCCTTGGACAGACACAAATTATTATTGAAACAGACACCTAAACAAAACTCTAATAGGTTACATTGGGTTAATAAATTTAATACCCAATCACCTAGAATCAATCATGCATCCAAAAAACTGTGGCCTATTATAACATCAGACCCAGACTTAGGATTGGCCAATACCACATTAATGTCGTGTTATTCACGCCCAAAAAATTTGAGAGACCTATTGGTCAAAACAGATATATCTATAGATAGAAGCATTGAGAGCAGGAATTTTTTAGCTAAAAAACAGAATGGATGCTTTAAGTGCCCTTGCACCACCTGTAGTTTTCTCATTACAGGTGACACCTTTTGCCACCCTCATTTAGGGACTAAATACAAGATTCGTTTCCATTTGACCTGTGAAAGCTCTTATGTTGTTTATCAATTACTGTGTCCCTGCGGTCTTTCCTACATTGGGAAAACACAGAGAAAATTTAAAGAAAGGATGGGGGCACACCGCTCTGCGATACGATTGGCTATTAACAATGGCTCTAGTGAGCAACCGGTAGCGCGACACTTTATGCTAGCCAAGCACCCTTTAAATAGCCTCAGATATAGAATGATTGACCACATTCCCCCGCTACGCAGGGGGGGCGACCGCAATGCACTGTTACTTAAACGCGAGGCTGAATGGATTTTCCGCCTGGATGTGATTAATCCTAAGGGTCTGAATGATGCCATCATTATTTCTGCATTCGCCTGATATAGCATGTTGTGTTTATTTGTCCATTTTCAGGTTTAATTTTGTCATATTGCTCCATTAATTTGTTGGGAATACTAGAAATTGGTTTCCCCTTAGTATTGTGTTGTTGTATGCCTATTTCTTTATTATTGTTTATTTTTTATTCTTTTATTATTTATTTTCACATACATTGATTTGCATTTTGGTTGCATTAACAACCGTTGTTTCTAACATTTGCTGAATTGCCATGGTAACATCCACTTTGCATGGTGATTATGTGGCTGGACTTAGCATTATTGCATGATCTTGACCGAGTGGCAACTGCAATACTCATTTTGTATGTTTATTATGTGTTGTAAGTTGATGCATTACTAGATCAGATTCGTTTATAGCTGATTAACATACATGTTTACATGCTGACATGGCAACGTTAGTAACTATAGCAGTTTGTCCATAGATAGCAGTGGGACAGCGGTTACTGTTATTCCTCTCCTGTTTACAGCCGCCGGGTTGCCATGGCAGCATCGGACGTGCGTCGCGTAGATACGCGATGACGTCACTACTCGGCGCCAGCGCTCGCGGACTCCCGCGCCGGAGCGAGAAGCCGTCCACCTGTGGGTCACTTGTGAATGGGGATATAAGGTGAGCTTTGTTTGATTTGTATTATGCTTGTTCCTGACGAAAATCCATAAAGGATTGAAACGTTGACTGTACCTGAACTGGGTCTGTGACTTCTTCCAAAGTGTTCGTGAGTGCCGCATCTTTGCTTGTCCATATCCTTCTTATGAGGGCACCAGAACAAGTAATACATCAGGTGGAGTGCCGGGTTAACTGCATTGTGTATATATATATATATATATATATATATATATATATATATATAATTTCTCTGACGTCCTAGTGGATGCTGGGGACTCCGTAAGGACCATGGGGAATAGACGGGCTCCGCAGGAGACTGGGCACTCTATAAGAAAGATTTGGTACTATCTTGTGTGCACTGGCTCCTCCCTCTATGCCCCTCCTCCAGACCTCTGTTAGATTTCTGTGCCCGGCCGAGCTGGATGCACACTAGGGGCTCTCCTGAGCCCCTAGAAAGAAAGTGTATGTTAGGTTTTTTATTTTACAGTGAGACCTGCTGGCAACAGGCTCACTGCAACGAGGGACTAAGGGGAGAAGAAGCGAACCTACCTGCTTGCAGCTAGCTTGGGCTTCTTAGGCTACTGGACACCATTAGCTCCAGAGGGATCGACCGCAGGACCCGTCCTTGGCGTTCGTTCCCGGAGCCGCGCCGCCGTCCCCCTTACAGAGCCAGAAGCATGAAGATGGTCCGGAAAATCGGCGGCAGAAGACTTCAGTCTTCACCAAGGTAGCGCACAGCACTGCAGCTGTGCGCCATTGCTCATCATACACACTTCACACTCCGGTCACTGAGGGTGCAGGGCGCGGGGGGGGGGGGCGCCCTGAGCAGCAATAAAAACACCTTGGCTGGCAAAATAACCACAATATATAGCCCCAGAGGCTATATATGTGGTAATTACCCCTGCCAGAATCCATAAAAAAGCGGGAGAAAAGTCAGCCGAAAAAGGGGCGGAGCCATCTCCCTCAGCACACTGGCGCCATTTCTCCCTCACAGTTCCGCTGGAAGGAAGCTCCCTGACTCTCCCCTGCAGTCTACACTACAGAAAGGGTAAAAAAGAGAGGGGGGGCACTAAATTTAGGCGCAGTATAACTTATAGCAGCTATAAGGGGACATAATTCAGTTAGTCCCTGCATTATATAGCGCTCTGGTGTGTGCTAGCATACTCTCTCTCTGTCTCCCCAAAGGGCTTTTGTGGGGTCCTGTCTCCTTTAAGAGCATTCCCTGTGTGTGTGCGGTGTGTCGGTACGGCTGTGTCGACATGTTTGATGAGGAGGCTTATGTGGAGGCGGAGCAGATGCCTATAAATGTGATGTCACCCCCTGCGGGGCAGACACCGGCGTGGATGGACTTATGGAAGGAATTACGTGCAAGTGTCGACTCCTTACATAAAAAATTTGACGACATGCCAAACGCGGGACAGCCGGCTTCTCAGCTCGTGCCTGCCCAGACAATTCAAAGGCCATCAGGGACTCTGAAACGCCCACTACCTCAGATGGCAGACACAGATGTCGACACGGATACTGATACCAGTGTCGACGACGATGAGTCAAATTTAATGTCCACTAGGGCCATTCGTTGCATGATTGAGGCAATGAAAGAGGTATTACACATTTCTGATATAAACCCAGGTACCGCAAAAAAGGGTATTATGTTTGGGGAGAAAAAACTACCAATAGTTTTTCCCCCATCTGAAGAATTAAATGAAGTGTGTGAAGAAGCGTGGGCTTTCCCCGATAAAAAAATTGGTGATTTCAAAAAAAATTACTAATGGCGTTCCCTTTCTCGCCAGAGGATAGGTCACGTTGGGAAACTCCCCCTAGGGTGGATAAAGCGCTCACACGTTTGTCAAAAAAGGTGGCACTACCGTCTCCGGATACGGCCGCCCTAAAGGAACCTGCTGATAGAAAGCAGGAGGCTATCCTAAAGTCTATATATACACACACTGGTGTTATACTGAGACCAGCTATTGCTTCAGCGTGGATGTGCAGTGCTGCTGCTGCTTGGTCAGATTCCCTGTCGGAAAATATTGACACCCTAGACAGGGACACTATATTGCTAACCGTAGAGCATATAAAAGACTCAGTCTTATACATGAGAGATGCACAGAGGGAGATCTGCCGGCTGGCATCTAGAATAAGTGCATTGTCCATTTCTGCTAGGAGAGGCTTATGGACTCGGCAGTGGACAGGGGATGCAGATTCGAAAAGGCACATGGAAGTTTTGCCTTATAAGGGTGAGGAGTTATTCGGGGATGGTCTCTCAGACCTTGTTTCCACAGCAACAGCTGGGAAGTCAGCATTTTTGCCCCATGTCCCCTCACAGCCTTAGAAAGCGCCGTATTATCAGGTACAGTCCTTTCGACCCCAGAAAAACAGGCGGGGAAAAGGCGGGTCCTTTCTGTCTAGAGGCAGAGGAAGGGGAAAAAAGCTGCAACACACAGCAGGTTCCCAGGAACAAAAGTCCTCCCCCGCTTCTTCCAAATCCGCCGCATGACGGTGGGGCTCCACAGGCGGAGCCAGGTACGGTGTGGGGCCGCCTCAAAAATTTCAGCGATCAGTGGGTTCGCTCACGGGTGGATCCCTGGATCCTTCAAGTAGTATCTCAGGGGTACAAGCTGGAATTCGAGGCGTCTCCCCCCGCCGTTTCCTCAAATCGGCCTTACCGACAACTCCCTCGGGCAGGGAGGCTGTGCTAGAGGCAATTCACAAGTTGTATTCCCAGCAGGTGATAGTCAAGGTACCCCTACTTCAACAAGGACGGGGTTACTATTCCACACTGTTTGTGGTACCGAAACCGGACGGTTCGGTGAGACCCATTTTAAATTTGAAATCCTTGAACACATACATAAAAAGATTCAAGTTCAAGATGGAATCGCTCAGGGCAGTTATTGCAAGCCTGGACGAGGGGGATTACATGGTATCCCTGGACATCAAGGATGCTTACCTGCATGTCCCCATTTACCTTCCTCACCAGGAGTACCTCAGATTTGTGGTACAGGATTGCCATTACCAATTCCAGACACTACCGTTTGGACTGTCCACGGCACCGAGGGTGTTTACCAAGGTAATGGCAGAAATGATGACACTCCTTCGAAAAAAGGGAGTTTTAATTATCCCGTACTTGGACGATCTCCTAATAAAGGCGAGGTCCAAGGAGCAGTTGCTGTTCGGAGTAGCACTATCTTGGGAAGTGCTACAACAGCATGGCTGGATTCTAAACATTCCAAAGTCACAGCTGGTTCCTTCCACACGCTTACTGTTCCTGGGGATGATTCTGGACACAGAACAAAAAAAAGTGTTTCTCCCGCAGGAGAAAGCCAAGGAGCTGTCATCTCTAGTCAGAGACCTCCTGAAACCAAAACGGGTATCGGTGCATCACTGCACACGAGTCCTGGGAAAAATGGTGGTTTCATACGAAGCAATTCCATTCGGCAGGTTCCATGCAAGGACCTTCCAGTGGGACCTCTTGGACAAGTGGTCGGGATCGCATCTTCAGATGCATCGACTGATAACCCTGTCTCCAAGGACCAGGGTGTCTCTACTGTGGTGGCTGCAGAGTGCTCATCTTCTAGAGGGCCGCAGATTCGGCATACAGGACTGGGTCCTGGTGACCACGGATGCCAGCCTTCGAGGCTGGGGGGCAGTCACACAGGGAAAAAATTTCCAGGGACTGTGGTCAAGTCAGGAGTCGTCCCTACACATAAATATTCTGGAACTGAGGGCCATTTACAATGCCCTAAGTCAGGCAAGGCCCCTGCTTCAAAACCAGCCGGTACTGATTCAATCAGACAACATCACGGCAGTCGCCCATGTAAACCGACAGGGCGGCACAAGAAGCAGGACAGCGATGGCAGAAGCCACAAGGATTCTCCGATGGGCGGAAAATCACGTACTAGCACTGTCAGCAGTGTTCATTCCGGGAGTGGACAACTGGGAAGCAGACTTTCTCAGCAGACACGACCTACACCCGGGAGAGTGGGGACTTCATCCAGAAGTCTTCCTACTGTTGGTAAACCGTTGGGAAAGGCCACAGGTGGACATGATGGCGTCCCGCCTCAACAAAAAGCTAAAGAGATATTGCGCCAGGTCAAGGGACCCTCAGGCGATAGCTGTGGACGCTCTAGTGACACCGTGGGTGTACCAGTCGGTTTATGTGTTCCCTCCTCTGCCTCTCATACCAAAGGTACTGAGAATAATAAGAAGGCGAGGAGTAAGAACGATACTCGTGGTTCCGGATTGGCCAAGAAGAGCTTGGTACCCAGAACTTCAAGAAATGATATCAGAGGACCCATGGCCTCTACCGCTCAGACAGGATCTGCTACAGCAGGGCCCCTGTCTGTTCCAAGACTTACCGCGGCTGCGTTTGACGGCATGGCGGTTGAATTCCGGATCCTAAAGGAAAAGGGCATTCCGGAGGAAGTCATTCCTACGCTGATAAAAGCCAGGAAAGAAGTAACCGCAAACCATTATCACCGTATTTGGCGGAAATATGTTGCGTTGTGTGAGGCCAGGAAGGCCCCTACAGAGGAATTTCAGCTGGGTCGTTTTCTGCACTTCCTACAGTCGGGAGTGACTATGGGCCTAAAATTGGGTTCCATTAAGGTCCAGATTTCGGCTCTTTCGATTTTCTTCCAGAAAGAACTGGCTTCACTGCCTGAAGTTCAGACTTTTGTAAAGGGAGTGCTTCATATTCAGCCCCCTTTTGTGCCTCCTGTGGCACCTTGGGATCTCAATGTGGTGTTGGTTTGAGCCACTCTTAAAACTGTGGATTTGAAATATCTCACGTGGAAAGTGGTCATGTTATTGGCCTTGGCTTCGCCCAGGCGGGTGTCAGAATTGGCGGCTTTGTCATGTAAAAGCCTTTATCTGATTTTCCATATGGATAGGGCAGAATTGAGGACTCGTCCCCAGTTTCTCCCTAAGGTGGTATCAGCTTTTCACTTGAACCAACCTATTGTAGTGCCTGCGGCTACTAGGGACTTGGAAGATTCCAAGTTACTGGACGTAGTCAGGGCCTTGAAAATTTATGTTTCCAGGACGGCGGGAGTCAGGAAAACTGACTCGCTTTTTATCCTGTATGCATCCAACAAAATAGGTGCTCCTGCTTCTAAGCAGACTATTGCTCGCTGGATTTGTAGCACAATTCAGCTGGCGCATTCTGCGGCTGGATTGCCGCATCCTAAATCAGTAAAAGCCCATTCCACAAGGAAGGTGGGCTCATCTTGGGCGGCTGCCCGAGGGGTCTCGGCTTTACAACTTTGCCGAGCTGCTACTTGGTCAGGGGCAAACACGTTTGCAACATTCTACAAATTTGATACCCTGGCTGAGGAGGACCTTGAGTTCTCTCATTCGGTGCTGCAGAGTCATCCGCACTCTCCCGCCCGTTTGGGAGCTTTGGTATAATCCCCATGGTCCTTACGGAGTCCCCAGCATCCACTAGGACGTCAGAGAAAATAAGAATTTACTCACCGGTAATTCTATTTCTCGTAGTCCGTAGTGGATGCTGGGCGCCCATCCCAAGTGCGGATTGTCTGCAATACCTGTATATAGTTATTGCCTAACTAAAGGGTTATTGTTGAGCCATCTGTTGAGAGGCTCAGTTATATTTCATACTGTTAACTGGGTATAGTATCACGAGTTATACGGTGTGATTGGTGTGGCTGGTATGAGTCTTACCCGGGATTCAAAATCCTTCCTTATTGTGTCAGCTCTTCCGGGCACAGTATCCTAACTGAGGTCTGGAGGAGGGGCATAGAGGGAGGAGCCAGTGCACACCAGATAGTACCAAATCTTTCTTATAGAGTGCCCAGTCTCCTGCGGAGCCCGTCTATTCCCCATGGTCCTTACGGAGTCCCCAGCATCCACTACGGACTACGAGAAATAGAATTACCGGTGAGTAAATTCTTATTATAAACCTTCTTAATATTGAAATTTCTTAGAAGTATTTGCATCACAAGGCATGTGTATATCAGAGAGTGACCGCACATGCAAGTGTGGTATTTCTATCTTATAAAATTGGTCCTGTCGTGACAAAATAGTTCTGCGTGAAAATGATGTAGGGTGAAACAGACACAGTACATGCCATGTTAATGGGATTTCTGTCATTTTAACACACTAATAAATATATAATATATATAATCTTGAAAAAAGTCAATAAGACTGAAACGTCGAAATTACAACACAGTTGTCCTGTGAATCTTTATTCACTGAGTTCTGTGAGTGCCGCTGTTGGCTGTGCCTCTTAAGCTGACTAGACGAAATGTCGACTGATCGGGCAGATCGGACCAACATACAGACATTGTGTACATGTTCAAAATGTTATGCCAATTTACCTCGTGGGCAGTCTGGGTGGACACTTTTTGTGCGCCATGTTAAGGTAAGATCTCTCAGTTAGGATTAGGATGAAAATATAAAAAAAATGTGTTGACCATTTGCATGTTGACCTTTTGACATTGTTGATCTAAGTCCATGCCGACCATTTAACTGTCGACCATCTGGTGTTGACCTATTGAAAGTCTATATCAGGCATGTCCAAACTGCGGCCCTCCAGCTGTTGAGAAACTACACATCCCAGCATGCCCTGACACCGCTTTAGCATTCTTTGACAGCAAAACTATGTCAGGGCATGCTGGGATATGTAGTTTCACAACAGCTGGAGGGCCGCAGTTTGGACATGCCTGGTCTATATATTGTCTATCTTATAATCCACACCCGTGACCAGGGGCGGATTGGGACAGAGGGATATATCACGCTTGGCTGGTCCCATGCTCCCATCAGCAGGGGCCGCCTCCTGCTTCCAGATGCCCGCCCTCCCCGCTGCTCGCCTCCCTCACCTGCTTCCAACTAACAGCCCCAGTAATGAGGTGCAGCATTAAGTGCTATTTCGGCGGAACGCATGCTAGGCTGCAGGGCTGATGGGTGGTGTCACCTAACTACTGCATACCATGGGGTAAATTTACAAAGAATCTTGTTAGGCTGAGTTTGCATTCTTGGGTGTATTTAGTCTTTTTTTCAAACTCAGATAATTACTAATGGCAAACACGGGAGTAAAATCACAATTTGAACTGCAAAAGACGTCTGAATCTGCAAATAGGGATCAATACACCATCGCACCAACTCACAAGTACTTTCAATAGAAAAGAATACAACATGTACATTTACTAAAAAAAATGTGTTTACTCAGACCAAAACATACACTTTGCCAATAGGTGTACCCCTGAGCGGTGTGTTTGCAGAAGCCTGTACAGGTCAGATCAGGCTTTTTTTTTTTTAGTATTACTGTGAGGTAGTATATTTCAATGGAATTTCAGGTCTTTCTTGCTTAGGCTATGGATTCTAAATGATCACAAAACGCATAATTTGGTCAATTTACATTCGCAGTCATTACTTTTTCCATAAACTGACTGGTATGTTTAAAGGGGATCAAAATGACCATTTTATGTCAATTTGTTACATCCCCTTGTTGAGCCACTTCATAATATCTGATTGGTTGGCTAGTTCTCCAAGTCTTTTTTACTTCATCTGTGCAAAATTATCCCAGTTTTTATTTCTTCCCAAACAATCATTGAAAGTTTTGTGATAAAAGAGCTACAAAGCAAAAGTAACAGTCTGCTAGCTTACTGACTTCTACAGTGCTGAAAAGAAACTAATTTGCATATTAAAATAATGATTGCTTATTAAAAGGTTAACTATAATATTAGAATGCAGACCCATAAATTGTATGCAATGTCCAGCTTGCATATTAGTACCGAAAGTAAGCGCATCATTTACTGCAGACATGCTCACTTCCTGGTTTGGGAACTGCAAACATTCTGCAGTTTCTGGTATTGTGGGCTCAAATAAGAATACACATAATCAATAAGAAAAACATTTCATTGTGAACTACTACTTTAGGACCGCCTCTTAATTAACAGTTTTGCTCTCTTCCTTCTGCCTATTGACAGCGCTGAGAGTTTTTCCAAAAATCATGACCGCAATGGTGATCAGAGGTATCCCTTACTTACAAGGCAAAGTCCTCGACTCTTCTCCAGGCCCAAATGTACAGGATGTCCCAGACCTTTACCGTCTCGCAGGTGGCTGATCAACTACCAAATATCCAACCTATTGGATGGACTTCTATTTAACAGCATGCAACAGAGAGTGTCTTTATCAACAGATATGATTCTTTCATTGAAAAAACTAATGAAGTCTCTTGGATCTCTATTTCTTCAGACACAAAAGAACTAAGAAAGCTGGTCTTAACCTTTAAGGCAGTTCAATTTGCAGAAATCCTGTAGAGGAGCCCCAGATTAAGCTAGTGTTAAATGTAACAAGTTGCACCGTAACCTACAGTATCCAGCCAACTCATCCACTTGTCCCCAGTTATGCATTTATCGCACCAGAAAACCAACAATAGCCATATAAGTCCTTTTTTTGCCATTTGAGCATGGACATTCATGACATATGGCAGTCTTCAGTCTTCCACAAAGTAGGCCTCTATTGTTCAAGAAAAAAGGACCCAAATGCATCTAAGATAGATATTGGCACCACCTCACACCCTTTCATCCTTCCTGTTGGTGTCCCTCAGGGTTCTGTCCTAGGCCCCCTTCTGTTCTCCCTGTACACCTCTTCCTTGGGTGCACTCATTAACACCTTTGGCCTTCAATACCACCTCTATGCTCATGACACACAACTCTACCTCTCCTGATCTGTTCTCCACCATCTCCTCCTGGATGTCTGAGCTCTCTCTGAAGCTCAACATGGACAAAACTGAACTCATTATCTTTCCCCCAGCCAGAGCAACACCCCCTAACAATATCTTTATCACTGTTGACAACACCATCATCTCCCCCCGTTCCCCAACTCCGCTGCCTGGGTGTTACTCTTGGCTCCTCCCTCTCCTTTGCACCCCACATCCAAGCTCTGGCGTAATCCTGTCAATTCCAGCTACACAACATTGCTCGCATCATTTCTCTCCCAGAGTGCAACTAAACTTATCATCCACTCACTGGTCATCTCACGACTCGACTACTGCAATGTTCTCCTCACTGGCCTCGCTTGCTCCCATCTCGCTCCCCTCCAATCTGTCCTCAACTCCGCAGTTAGGCTTATCTTCCTCTTCCGCCGCTCCACATCTGCCACTCCCCTTCGACAAAATCTACACTGGCTCCCATTCCCCTACAGAATCCTCACAAACGCCTCACCCTCGCATACAAGGCCATCTCTAATTCCACTGCTCCCTACATCTCCTACCTCCTCTCCCTTCATACTCCCTTCCGCCCACTACGGTCGGCCAATGACAGTCGTCTCTCCTCTGCACTGGTCACTGCTTCCCATGCACGAGTTTTTGCCCGTGCTGACCCCTTCAGTGGAACGCACTCCCCCTCTCCATTAGACTCTCCCCGACCTTGCAAAGCTTCAAACAGGCACTTAAAACCCACCTATTCATCAAAGAGTACCCTTCCGATGCATAACCTAGTCCTGAGGCTGTTCCTTCATCCCCCTGCCTCATGCCTTGACCATCTCTGCTTTGCTTACATCCTGCCATCAGGCTACCTTCCGCTTGCTTGCACCTCATTTTATCTGTCTGTCGCCCCTTCCCACTCGATTGTTAGCTCTTCAGAGCAGGGCCCTCTTTCCTCTTGTTGTCAAAGCCCTCTTCTCGACACATTTCACTCGCAGCTCTCTCCTACTCAGCGACCATCTACCCGCTTTTTCTCCTGCTGGTTAAGGCTCTTCTCTATCTATGTCCGCCAGCCCCAAGTAGTACGATGATTACTCCCTCGCTACTTACATCTTCGCTGTATTATGGCCCTCATTCCGAGTTGATCGGTCGCAAGGCGAATTTAGCAGAGTTACACACGCTAAGCCGCCGCCTACTGGGAGTGAATCTTAGCTTCTTAAAATTGCGACCGATGTATTCGCAATATTGCGATTACTAACTACTTAGCAGTTTCAGAGTAGCTCCAGACTTACTCTGCCTGTGCGATCATTTCAGTGCTTGTCGTTCCTGGTTGACGTCACAAACACCCAGCGTTCGCCCAGGCACTCCCACCGTTTCCCCGGCCACTCCTGCGTTTTTTCCGGAAACGGTAGCGTTTTCAGCCACACGCCCCTGAAACGCCGTGTTTCCGCCCAGTAACACCCATTTCCTGTCAATCACATTACGATCGCCGGAGCGAAGAAAAAGCCGTGAGTAAAAATACTATCATCATAGTAAAGTTACTTGGCGCAGTCGCAGTGCGAACTTTGCGCATGCGTACTAAGCGGATTTTCACTGCGATGCGATGAAAAATACCGAGCGAACAACTCGGAATGAGGGCCTATGTTTTGAGAATTGTGGTGCTCTTTGTTACCTGTACTCTATTTTTGTTATTTATTTACTGTAATGCTAAGTTCTGTCTCCCTGTACTGTCCTTTGTACGGCGCTGTGAAACACTTGTGGCACCCTATAAATAAAATATAATAATAATATGTTGTTTTCATGAATAGTCAACTTTATTACTTATTCCATCAAATAGATCTGCTTCCAAGGTCTCTCAAAAAGATTAATGGATATCAGAGCCATAACTAGACTTTTTGGTGACCTTTGCCAGATACAGAATTTGTGCTCTCTCTCCCCCCAATCATGTTTTCAGTAGGGACATAAGGCGCATGCCTCGCAGGGAAGAGGTATGACAAAACTGATCCCAAAGAAAGCCCATGCTATGATGCCCCTTCCCACACACATACAGGGTGTATGTATGTGTGTGTGTATATATATATATATATATATATATATATATATACACACACACACACACCACATTCATGCGCTCAACCTGAAAGCTTGCCGCCATTCAGCCACAATACCCATCAATACAATTACAACATTAAATACAGCATTTCAATGTACTCTCACACCCAAGACTCAAAACCCACAACCTGCTGCATCCAAGTCAAACACCACACCTACCAAGCCACTTGATCCCATATAAAATCTATGAGATTTCTAACTATAACCAGCACCATAATCAAGTAGATCCATGCAGTGTGCAGCCACACATCCATCCCCTTGCAGCCACACACTACATAGATCTGCCCAGCCGCACCCTGATTACCCCTTCACAAAGTACAAGGTAAGCTTCAATTAGTTAAAATTCTCCAGCTTGGAATTCTGTAAGTTTTTATGCAAGGACAGATAGCTCAATGAATAGAGTGTCCGACTGCAATGTCATATTATTATTATTATCCTTTATTTGTATGGCGCCACAAGGGTTCCGCAGCACCCAATTACAGAGTACATATGCACATAAAACAGAAAAACACTGACTTATCGTTGAAGACAATACAGGACAAGTACAGGGTAACTAAGCATAACTACACCAGTAAACGACATAGAGATACGTTCCAAGGTGGCCAAAAAACTGGGATTTGGGCAGTTGAGGATTATTAAAGTAAGAAAAGGATAAGCACATAAGGGAAGAGGGCCCTACTCGTGAGAGCTTACATTCTGAGGGGCGGGGTAGACAGGGGTGACACAGATGGGGTACATAGAGAGCGTGGAACAGAGGGTTAGGATGAGATTTGGCTGGGTTTGGTAAAGAAGTGGGTCTTAAGAGCCCGTTTGAAGTTTTGTAGAGAGGTGGAGAATTCCAGAGAAAGGGAGCAGCACGTGAAAAATCTTGGAGATAGAAGTGGGAGGAAGTAATCAGAAGACAGGAGAGTCGGCGTGCATTAGCAGAGCGAAGAGGACGGGTGGGAGAGTAAAGGGAGATGTAAATGGGAGAGGAGTGGGTGAGTGTGAGAAGTTTGAATTGGATTCTGAAAGGGAAGGGAAGCCAGTGAAGGGCTTGTAGGAGAGGAGAGGTGGACGTAGTGCTTTGGTGAGGAAGATGAGCCGGGCAGCAGCATTGAGGATAGATTGGAGTGGAGAGAGGTAATTGTCAGGGAGGCCAGTTAGGAGGAGATTTCAGTAGTCCAGTCTGGAAATGATCAGTGAGTGAATAATGATCTTAGTGGCATCCTGTGTGAGAAAAGGTCTGATCCTGCAAATGTTTTTGAGATGAAAATGACAGGTTTGTGAGAGGTTCTGAATGTGTGGTTTGAAGGAGAGGGAGGAGTCAAGGATTACGCCAAGTCAGCATACTTGGGGGACTAGAGGAGATAGTCGTGCTATCAATGGATAATGAGATTGTGGGAGGTGATGTTGTGCGGGAGGGTGGGAAGATGATCAGCTCAGTCTTAGACATGTTGAGTTTAAGAAAGCGCTGGGACATCCAGGAAGAGATAGCAGAAAGACAGTTGGAGGTACGAGTGAGGAGAGCCATGGAAAGATCAGGGGAGGAGAGGTAGATTTGAGTGTCATCAGCATAGAGGTGGTATTGGAAGTTAAATGAACTAATGAGTTCACCTAGAGAGGACGTATAGAGAGAGAAAAAGAAGAGGACCAAGAACAGAGCCTTGGGGGACACCAACAGTTAGTGGAAGTGGGGGGGAGGTAGCATCATGAGAGGAGACAGAGAAGGAACGACCAGAGGTCGGAGGACAGCCAGGAGAGGGCAGTATCACGCAGACCAAGAGAGTGAAGGATTTGCAGAAGGAGAGGGTGGTCCACAGTGTCAAAAGCAGCAGAGAAGTCAAGAAGAATAAGCAGAGAGTAGTGGCCCTTAGATTTGGCTGCATGGAGGTCATTGCAGACTTTTGTGAGGGCAGTTTCAGTGGAGTGGAGAGAACGGAAACCAGACTGGAATGGGTCAAGCAGTGAGTGAGAGGAAAGAAAGGCAGTGCGGCGATTATAGACAATACGCTCAAGAAGTTTGGAGGCAAAAGGGAGGAGAGAGATGGGTCGATAGTTTGAGAGAGTGTTAGGATCAAGGGTGGGTTTTTTAAGAATAGAGGAGACAAGAGCATGCTTGAAGGCAGAGGGGACAGTGCCTGATGAGAGGGAGAGATTGAGAAGGTGGGCAAGATGGGAACAGGCAGAAGGAGAGAGGTAGCGGAGGAGGTGGAAGGCGATAGGGTCAAGTGGGGGGGGGAGGAACATATGAGGGCCATGACTTCCTCACCAGATACATGGGAGAAAGATGTCAGAGTTGGTAAGAGGGAAGGGGAGAGGTGGCAAGGGATGAGTGGTTGCTGGTCTGGTGGGATGTGATGTCCTGACGTATGGAGTCAATCTTGGATGTGAAATAAGTGGCAAAGTCAAGAGCAGACAATGAGGAAGGGAGAGGAGGTGGTGGTGGGCAGAGGAGGCAGTTAACGGTGGCAAAGAGGCGCCGGGGGTTGGAAGACTGGGTAGAGATGAGGATTTTGAAGTATGATTGTTTAGCAAGGGAAAGGGCAGTACTGAAGGATGAGAGCATGAATTTGAAATGGAGGAAGTCTGCTTTAGAGCGTGATTTCCTCCACTATCGCGCAGCAGTACGTGAGCATTTTTGTAGATATATGGTGCATTTGGAATGTCCAGGGTTGAGGTGTTGATCTGCGAGGGTGAATAGTGGTTGGCGGAGCAACAGAGTCAAGGGCAGAAGGAAGAGATGCATTGTATAGGGATGTGGCTTGTTCAGGGCATGTGAGAGAGAGAAGTGAGTCAAACAGGAAGGATAGGGATGAGATGTCAATAGCCTCAATGTTACGCTTGGTGATTGTAGCCTTAGGACGGAGAGATGGGGAAGCAGAGATAGATAAGTTGCAAGAGAGCAAGTGGTGGTCAGGGAGGGGAATTGGAGAAATCAGAAATATCACAGCGGTGAGTGAAAACCAGATCCAGTGAGCTCCCGTTCACATGGGAGGGTGAGGTGGTCCACTGGGAGAGACCAAGTGAATAGGCAATGGGTTTGATTCCTGGGCACATCAGCATCCCGAAATGTAATAAAGGACAGTGCGACTGAACAACAAAGAGCTCTCAAGTGAAGTCCATGAATGTTGTATAGTTATTAGCAACAAAAGGGGTGCTGGTAGGAGACAGGAGATGCTGGGCTTCAAAAAGGGGGGAAGCTGCAAGTGAAAGTAATTTAGATAAATCATAATTGAAGAAGTGCTGCCAACAGCACCCCCTATCCTGCAGCGCTATGTGCAGTTTACACTTTGCACACACCTAGTTACAGCCCTGATGGATATCAAATGATTCTTGTGGCATCAGATATGCCAAGAAGATTGTGCTATAAGAATTTTGTAAAAAATATCAAGAGGTACATCATAGCGTCTTCCACTATGACTGGACATGAGAAGACATGGACCATTCCTTCATCAGCATTTACCTCTGTTAGCTTTAACTGCATATTTTCCACTGTCAGTTAATTTTTTGGACGTTACTATTGCTAAGTTAGGTGACAGATTACAAACATCTCTATTTACAAAACCCACTGATCGAAGCAATCTGTTGTAACAATCCATAACTAGGTCGACAGTCATTAGGTTGACCACTATTGGTCGACAGTGACTAGTGTAAATGTTGATTTACTTACAGGACTAAAAGCAACACTTTAAAAAGACATTCAATACACTTTAAATGGAGCCGCTGCGGCCGCTGTAAGCAATCCTTAGCTTACGTACTTTCTACCCAGTTTGCGTACAAAGCCCCGTACCGTGTACGCACTTTGCGTACAAACGCCGCAATGGTCGTACAAAGTACACGCGGTGCGTACACAAAGACACGCCGTGAGCACTTTGCAGCTACACGTGTGACTAGATTACACTTATATAACACTAGCAGGGAAAGAGAGACACAACACCAATTTGTATTTCAAAGACTATGTTTGGATCTGACCCACCAACGGTTCTTTACTAGCAGGGGGTTACAATAACAACAATACAATAAGAAAAAGGCTACAGTCAATGTTACATACGTTTTGGTTTCGCCTGCGCTTCCCGGTCCGGTCCTCAATCATCAAGGTTGATGATCTTCAGAGAATGAGTGAGTGACCTGGCCTGCATCTGGCTATTTATACATTTGTCCAAAACCTAACACAATGGGAACTGTAATGTCTTTATCCATTGGACACAGGGATGGTCATTTACAGTACAGGAGAGGTCATAGGTCAGTTTGAATAGGTGGGCGATGTCTGTTCCAGGTGCACTTGCAGATGGTCTCCTCTGGGTTCCCGCCACATATCAAGTGTACAGTAAATACAGTTAATATTTATTTCTCTGATGTCCTAGTGGATGCTGGGAACTCCATAAGGACCATGGGGAATAGCGGCTCCGCAGGAGACTGGGCACAAAATGAAAGCTTTAGGACTACCTGGTGTGCACTGGCTCCTCCCCCTATGACCCTCCTCCAAGCCTCAGTTAGATTTTTGTGCCCGACCGAGCAGGGTGCAATCTAGGGGGCTCTCCTGAGCTTCTTAGATAAAAGTTAGTTTTAGGTTTTTTATTTTCAGTGAGACCTGCTGGCAACAGGCTCACTGCATCGAGGGACTAAGGGGAGAAGAAGCGAACCTGCCTGCTTGCAGCCAGCTTGGGCTTCTTAGGCTACTGGACACCATTAGCTCCAGAGGGATCGAACACAGGCCCAGCCTCAGAGTCCGGTCCCAGAGCCGCGCCGCCGGCCCCCTTACAGAGCCAGAAGCAAGAAGAGGTCCGGAAAATCGGCGGCAGAAGACATCAGTCTTCATCAAGGTAGCGCACAGCACTGCAGCTGTGCGCCATTGCTCCTCATGCACACCTCACACTGCGGTCACTGATGGGTGCAGGGCGCTGGGGGGGGGCGCCCTGAGCAGCAATATTAACACCTTGGCTGGCAAAAATACATCACATATAACCCCCAGGGCTATATGGATGTACATTAACCCCTGCCAGAATCCATAAAAATGCGGGAGAAAAGTCCGCAAAAAAGGGGCGGAGCTATCTCCTCAGCACACTGGCGCCATTTTTCCCTCACAGCTCCGTTGGAGGGAAGCTCCCTGGCACTCCCCTGCAGTTAATACACTACAGAAAGGGTTAAAAAGAGAGGGGGGGCACAATTTAGGCGCAGTATACATATATATATGCAGCTATAAGGGAAAACACTTTTTATAGGTGCTATCCCTGTGATATATAGCGCCCTGGTGTGTGCTGGCATACTCTCCCTCTGTCTCCCCAAAGGGCTTTGTGGGGTCCTGTCCTCTATCAGAGCATTCCCTGTGTGTGTGCTGTGTGTCGGTACGGCTGTGTCGACAGGTATGTGGAGGATAATGAGGTGGAGGCGGAGCGAATGCCTGTAAATATGTTGTCACCCCCTGCGGGGTCGACACCGGTGTGGTTGAACTTATGGAAAGATTACGTGAAAGTGTCAACTCCTTACATAAAAGGTCGACGACACAGAACAGCCGGCTACTCAGCTTGTGCCTGTTTCCAGCGTCTCAAATGTCATGGGGGGGCTCTAAAATCGCCCGCTACCTCAGATAACAGACACAGATGTCGACACGGATACTGACTCCAGTGTCGACGTCGATGAGACTGGTGTACCCTCCAAATAGGTCCACCCGTTACAGGATTGAGGCAATGAAAAATGTATTACACATTTATGATTATACCCCAGGTACCACATAAAAGGGTATTGTGTTTGGTGAGAGAAAACTATTAGTAGTTTTTCCTGCATCTGAGAAATTAAATGAGGTGTGTGAGGAAGAGTGGTCTTCCCCCGGTAAGAAATTGATAATTTCTAAAACGGTAATTGGCAGCGTACCCTTTCCCGCCAGAGGATAGGTCACGCGGGGAAACACCCCATAGGGTAGATACAGCGCTTACACGCTTATCAGAAAAGGTGGCACTACCGTCTCCGGATACGGCCGCCCTGAAGGGACCTGCTGATAGAAAGCAGGAGGTTACCCTATAAGATATAGTCACACACTAGGGCATTATATTGCGACCAGCCGTTGCTTCGGCATGGATGTGCAGTGCTCCCGCTGCGTGGTCAGATTCCCTGGGGTATATTTACTAAGCTCCCGATTTTGACCGTGATGGCGTTTTTTGTTCTAAGTGGCATCTCGGTCATTTACTAAACAGTAATCACGGCAGTGATGAGGCTATTCGTATTTTTTTTCTTGTCCAAGTGAAAAATTACGAATGAATACACCATCGGTCAAATTACGCCTGTTTAAGTATGAATCTCGGTCATTTACTAACCATTCGTAATTGTATTTGCTGCCGCGAAAATGGTTTCGCGGCCGCGAAAAATTACGATTCGCATTTTTTTCCTAAAAAAAAACGCGCCAGCCTTTGAAAACCGCGTTTACATGTGAACTGAATTATCCATTACTCACACCTGTTTTTTTGGCCCTATAAAAGTGTTTCAGGCACATTCTGAACTTCTCTCACTCTGAAATGGCGGCTGTGGTGTGTGGCAATGGATTTTTGTTGGCTGTGGGATACGTTAGACTGCTCCATGAGAATTCCAGGAATCAGGACCAGGTAAGTGAACATGGCCAACAGGTTGTCCAGGTACCGCGGAGGCTGCGCCAGCCTCGTTTTTTTAGAGGTCGTTTAAACCTAAATGCATTGTCCGATGATAGGGTCATACAGATGTTCCGCCTAAATAGAAACAACATTTTTCACCTGTATGACCTTGTCAAACTGGGCATAGACCCTGAGACAGCACGCTCTCGCTCTGTCTCAGGCCTACACAAACTCCTGGCTGTGTTACACTTTATGGCTACTGGGAGCTTCCAGGCTGTGGCAGGCGACGTCATTGGGATCTCACAGCCCACCTTTTCAAAATCTTTGATGCAGGTGAGTCTAAAAATACATATGCGGTTATGGCTAAGTGTTGCTTGTGTAAGTTGAAACACCACAGTATTGTAGAGAATACCTAACATGACACTCACCTTAGCTTATTTAATGTCCACTCAGGTTTTGGATGTGTTGGAGCCACACATTAAAGCCTCAATCTGCTTCCCTACTGAGGAGTCGGAGTGGAGTGCTGTCAGGGTAGCTTTCTATGAGCTTGCTGGCATGCCCAATGTGCTGGGGGCCATAGATTGCACACACGTTCAGCTGAGATCACCTAAGGGCCGCCAGTATATGTATACTAATAGGCATATGGATCAATCAACTAATGTCCAGGTGGTCTGTGATGCAAACTTAAAAATTATGAGTGTTGTTGCAGGTTACCCTGGTGCCTGCCATGACTCCTTCATCCTCAGTCAGTCATCGCTCTTCGATAAATTTGAGGAGGGACAAATGCCTGATGGCTGGCTGTTGGGTATGTTGAAAATATTATGTGTGTATGTCTTTTAACCACAGCCTAGATTTTGGAGGAGGTGAGAGAATAATCTAACATATGTCCTAATGTTGACTATATATGTTTTTCAGGTGATGGGGGTTACGGCTGCTACTCTTGGCTCCTTACTCCATTGTCCCTACCTGATTCTCCTGCTGAACACAGTTATAATCATGCACATAAGGCTACGCGGAATGTGATAGAAAGATGTTTTGGGGTGCTGAAGTCACGTTTTCGGTGTCTTGATAAATCTGGTGGCCTTTTGTTGTATAGTCCCTCAAAGGTGACTCGAATTGTGTTCTGCTGCTGTTTTCTCCATAATCTGTGTTTAAGTCAACATCTGGCACATGGTGAGGGAGAAAGCAGTCAGCAAGCAGAGGAGTTAGATACATCTGGTGACAGTGTGAGTACAATTGTAGGGAGGCAGGTACGTCAAGAAGTGATCCTGCGATATTTTACAGGTAAGTTTTATTATGCTGTAATTATCCTTCACTAAACACTTTGCTCTACTTTCTATTGTGTGTTCTGTTACTTACTGTTTGTTGTTTATAGTGGTGTGTCCATTGTGCTTAGTTGATGCTAACAAAACATTTACAGTCATTACCCTTGAAAAACATAACTACATACATACAGACCAGCTTCTTAAATTTTGGAGACGGACACAGGAATGTGTTTTTTTAACAAATTCTTTTATTTATTTGCACAAAAAGTTTTATGTTATTTTTTTCTTTTGTGTGTGCTGGGTGCTGGCTCACTGGCACGTGCTCTTGATGAACGCCGGACAGGGGAGGTTACTGGCGTTTGAACAGGGGTCGTGGTTCCCGAGCTGGAGGTAACTTGCTGAGCACCCATCATAGCAATATTGCTGCTCAGATTATTTAAACTGGCAATCAGCTGAGTGTTTGTAGCAGTGTGGCTGGCTACAATCCTGGATAAGGCCTCATTCACCACTTGATTGTGTTGAATTATCTGAACTAGTGCCTGCTGATGTCGCTGTTGTTCATCTATAATGCGGGATAAATTAGCATTCATTTGGCTGTTTTCTGCCCTAATTTGCTCCATAGAGGTAGCCATTCTCCCTACTTGTACTATTAGTCTGCCCGAGTTGCGACTAATACGCGGTAGATGATGGGGCAGACTGGCAAGGTGTTGTGTATGTTGGGTCAGGGTGGCATTGCTTTGGGCCTGTTGGCTTGTCCAACTTGCCCAAAAATCGTCCGGAATTTGGCTTGGGGGCGGAGCTTGTGGCAGTTGTGGACTGCTGGATGGTTGGGGTATATCCTGCAACTGGATTGGCATGCTTGGATCCACAGCTGTTAATTGCAGTGTGAAGGATGGCTGTTGTTCTGGTCCCTGCTGGTCCTCGGCGGACATCAGGTTGTGCTCTGTATGGGGTAGGCAACATGCAATGTTGTAATTTTTAGAATTTGTCAAGGCTAATGCAACACATTATTACATTCCTAAAACTACATTTTTGCATTAGTAGCTCTTGTTTTTTGCAACTTAAAAAATTGTTAACATTTTGTGATAAAAAAAACAACACAGGCGCAAACATTGGCAAATTAGCATATTCCTCACCTAACTAACTTCCCTCCACAACATTACACTGTTAGATTCCCTCCCCTCACCACGATATAGACTACTTACCTGTATAGTCCAGAGGAGCTGAGCAAGTAAGCCATCTACATACTGGACAGGGGCGATGTGTGAACACTGTAATAGGTTTTTTTTTTGGGCCCAAAATTTATTTGTCTTCATATTTTTGAAAAATGTGAACGTGTGTGTGCTTAATGTATACTCAAATCTGTTCTTTTCATACAAATAGGTTGTCTAGACCATCCACTAAGACCTTATCTATTTTTAATAAAGCACCTTGAGCAATTGAAGACGTGACATCACATTGCTTGTTGAGGAAAACATGTAAACTCCAAACCAACTAACAACATCTTAAGTGTACTGTGTATATTATTGCTTATGTGTTTAATTTATGTTTTTACTCACCAGATAACTGAGGTGATCTGGGCTCATCACTCTGCGAACTCGCCAATAGTGCCAGTGGTGGCTGGGGTGACACTGCCGATAGTCTTCGCCTGGGTGGGGATGATGGAGGTGCAGAATCAGAGCCAAGACGCCGTGTCTTAGTTGGCCTCCTGGGTAAGTGTCCCAAGCCCTGTGATGGGCGCCTTACAGGAGGTCGGCTTCCAGAAGCAGAACCTAGGTGCAAAATTTAGCATTATTATTTTGTACTTCTATGTGTTTTCAGAATATGTGACTACAGTGAAGACTTACCTGCAATACCACCATCATCCTGACTGGTCTGAGGCCTGTCTGGGCGGCTGGTCTGTGTGACTGTGGAAAAAGTGACCCCAACATTATTACCATGTTTTTTGTCAAATGAACCAGTGAAAACCATTAATGTACTGTAAGCATCTATTTGGTTTGGTTTCCAAAAAAAAAATAAGCTTAAGAGCTTCTATATTCATGATTTTTAGTTGAATATCAAAATGTACTTGATGTGGCACACAATAAAGTTTATACCTAAAAGATTTTGGACTCAGATATTGCAGAGATTCAGTACTTGGCAATTTTAAAATAATTTAATGTTTTAAAAATTGCCCCGCTTTTAAGTTTTTACTTAAAACAAATACATTTTGAGGTTTTAAAACAAACACACATGTTCAAGCATTATCGCAAAAAATTGCACCAAAAAAAAAAAAAAAAAATTTAAAAAAACTGCACGTTTTTGTTATAAAAAAAAATAAAAAAATAAAAAAGGAGCAAAAAAACACATTCAAAAAACAAACACACCTTAAGGGAGCATAGGCATGCAATCTGTTTTTTGCAAAAAAAAACATCCTTAAAACTTTAAAAATTACATTAAAGAAATTGAACACACATTTTAAGAACAATAATACAAAACAAACTTACCATCCTGCGTGGGTCGGTCCGAATCCCGGACATGAGTAGCAGACACCACCTCGCCAGGAATCAATGCCCGCACAGGCTCCTCCCAGTCCCGATAGCTTACACGTAAAGGTGGCCCACCTCCGGTTCTACGTGCAGATTTGGACTCTTTGGCCATCTTGGCCTTGACACGCCGCTTAATATCGTAAAATCGCTTGCGGCACGTGTCCTCTGTCCGCCTCACCACACCCTCACTATTTACAGCAAGTATAACTTGCCCCCACAGGGCAGACTTCCTGCGGGAGGACACCCTGGCAGCATCCTGACCAAACAATTGGCGATGGTGCTTCATCAGCTCACGTACCAACGCCATGTTTTCAGCATAGCTGAACTTTATATTCCTGCCAGTCTTGGTAGTGGTGCGTGGCTGCGGAGCCACAACACCATCACTATCACTGGAAAATCCAGCAACAGGCACCCCCTCCTCCTCACTAACCTCCTCCCTCTCACTACCCCCCTCCACCTCACTACCAGCCTCCACCTCACTACCAGCCTCCACCTCACTACCAGCCTCCACCTCACTACCAGCCTCCACCTCACTAACCTCCGCCACCACACTGACCTCTGAGTCGGACATGACAAACAACATAAAACACTGAAAAATGAAAACACAAAACACACTCCTCCACTACTCCTACTACACACCACACAGCCAACACACGCTCACTCACTCACAAACAATGACAAAAGACTGAAATAATAAAACAAGGACAAAAAAGCTTACAAACTGGGAAAAAACAATACTACAAAGTTCACAAGACTCCTAACACACACAGTACAGCACTCAACAATCACCAAACTCCTCTCCAAATCCACCAAAAACTCCACCAAACTCACCAACTCCAAATACACCTTCCTCTCTCCTCTCCACTAGCTAAACCCACGAGGTGCGGAGTGTTTGGGGCGTTTTTATAGTAACATGCACAGACACTCCTCCTTTACGAATACAACCAATCACGGCCGCGTGACGTAAACGAAACTTAGAAGTCAAAACGCGGCAGCAAATTCCAAATCACTGCCGTAACAGACTTGTGACGCAGTCGTAAAAAAAAAACCCCAACGCGGCCGCGAAATAGCAAACGCGGCCGCAATCAACAGCAGAAAAGCACGAATGACATCGACATCGGAAGATTGAAAAAATACGAATACGAACGCTTAGTAAATGAGTCGTAATCAATTCAAAAAGTTGCAAGTTTACACTGTCGATGTCAGTCGCGATTGAACTTGAACATGATTCTGAAATATACGAATCTTAGTAAATAAACCCCCCTGTCGGAAAATAACTATGGATAGGGACAATATTTTGCTGAAAATAGAGCATATAAAAGACGTGGTCTTATACATACGTGATGCACAGAGGGATATTTGCCGGCTGGCATCAAAAATAAGCGCTAGGTTCATTGCCGCCAGACGGGGGTTATGGACTTGGCAATGGTCAGGCGATGCCGACTCAAATCGGCACATGGAAGTTGCCCTATAAGGGGGTAAAACTGTTTGGGGATGGTTTTTCAGACCTCGTTTCCACAGCTACTGTTGGGAAATCGATTTTTTTGCCACAGGCTACCCCACAACAAAAGAAAGCACCGTATCATCAAGTACAGTCCTTTCGGCCCCAGAAAAGCAAGAGGGCTAGAGGTTCATCCTTTCTGCCGAGAGGCAAAGGTAGAGGAAAAAGCTGCAACACACAGCTAGTTCCCAAGAGCAGAAATCCTCCCTGCGTCCGGTAGGTCCACAGCATGGTGCGGGGGCTGCTCAGGCGGACTCGGGTACGGTGGGGGCCCGTCTCAGAAATTTCAGCGGACAGTGGGCTCTCTCACATGGATCCCTGGGTCCTTTAAGTAGTATCTCAGGGGTACAGGCTGGAGTTCGAGACGTTCTTCCCCCCGCCGTTTCCTAAAATCTGCCTTACCGGCACCTCCCTCTGCCAGGGAGACGGTGTTGGTGGATATTCAACACTATAATCACAACAAGTGATTGTCAAGGTGCCCCTCCTTCAGCAAGGAAGGGGTTACTATTCCACAGTGGTTGTGGTACCGAAACGTTTCGGTGAGACCCATCTTGAAATTAAAATACTTGAACTTTTATATCAGAAGATTCAAGTTCAAGATGGAATCGCTCAGGGCGGATATTACGAGCCTGGACGAGGGGGATTACAGGGTCTCCCTGGACATCAAGGATGCGTACCTGCATGTCCCCATTTACCCTCCTCACCAGGAGTACCTCAGATATGTGGTACAGGACTGTCACTATCGGTTCCAGACGCGGCCAGTGGAGTTGTCCACGCCACCGAAGGTCTTTACCTAGGTAATGGCAGAAGTGATGATACTCCTTCGCAAGAAGGAAGTTTTTATTATCCCGTACTTGGACGATCTCCTGATAAAGGCGAGGTCCAAAGAACAGTTGGTAGTGGGGGTAGCACTCTCTCGGGAAGTGCTACAACAGCACGACTGGATTCTCAATATTCCAAAGTCACAGCTGGTCCCGACGACACGTCTTCTGTTCCTGGAAATGTTTCTGAACGCAGACCAGAAAAGAGTGTTTCTTCCAGTGGAAAAAGCCGAGGAGTTGTCATCTCTAGTCAGAGACATCCTATAACCAGGACAGGTGTCGGTACATCAATGCACACGAGTCCTGGGAAAAATGGTAGCTTCGTACGAAGCATAATTCCATTCGGAAGACTCCACGCAAGGACGTTCCAGTGGGACCTGTGGGACTAATGGTCCGGGTCCCATCTACAGATACAACAGCGGATAACCCTGTCAGCAAGAAACAGGGTGTCGCTGCTGTGGTGGCTGCAGAGGGCTCATCTACTAGATGGCCGCAGATTCGGAATACAGGACTGGGTCCTGGTGACCACGGATGCCAGCCTTCGGGGCTGGGGTGCAGTCACACAGGGAAGAAATTTCCAAGGAGATTTCACTTCACATAAATATTCTGCAGCGAAGGGCCATTTACAATGCCCTAAGCCAAGCAAGGCCCCTGCTTCAGAACCAGCCGGTACTGATCCAATCAGACGACATCACGGCGGTCGCCCATGTAAACAGACAGGGCGGCACAAGAAGCAGGATGGCGATGGCAGAAGCCACAAGGATTCTCCGATGGGTGACCTACACCCAGGAGAATGGGGACTTCATTCAGAAGTTTTCCAAATGCGGGTAAACCGTTGGGAATGACCACGGGTGGACATGATGGCGTCCCGCCTCAACAAGAAGTTGAAAAGATATTGTGCCAGGTCAAGGGACCCTCAGGCGATCGCTGGGGACGCTCTAGTGACACCGTGGGTGTACCAGTCGGTTTATGTGTCTCCTCCTCTACCTCTCATACCCAAGGTACTGAGAATAATAAGAAGGCGAGGAGTGAAAACCATACTCAGGGTTCCGGATTGGCCATGAAGAGCTTGGTACCCGGAACTTCAAGAGATGCTGGCAGAGGACCCTTGGCCTCTGCCGCTTAGACAAGACCTGCTGCAGCAGGGACCCTGTCTGTTCCAAGACTTACCGCGGCTGCGTTTGACGGCATGGCGGTAGAACACCGGATCCTAAAGGAAAAGGGTATTCCAAAGGAAGTCATCCCTACCCTGATCATAGCCAGGAAGGATGTCACCGCAAGACATTATCGCCGCGTTTGGCGAAAATGTATTGCTTGGTGGGAGGCCATGAAGGCCCCGACGGAGGAATTTCAACTATGTCGATTCCTGCACTTCCTGCAAGCAGGGGTGACGTTTGGGCCTCAAATTGGGGTCCATCAAGGTCCAGATTTTGGCTCTGTCGATTTTCTTCCAGAAAGAACTGGCTTCACTGCCTGAAGTTCAGACTTTGGTTAAAGGAGTACTACATATTCAGCCTCCTTTTGTGCCTCCTGTGGCACTTTTTGGATCTCAACGTGGTGTTGGATTTCCTAAAGTCGCATTGGTTGAGCCACTTAAAACCATGGAGCTAAGGTATCTCGCGTGGAAAGTGGTCATGCTGTTGGCCTTGGCCTTGGCCAGGCGTGTGTCAGAATTGGCGGCTTTGTCATGTAAAAGCCTTATCTGATTTTCTATATGGATAGGGCAGAGTTGAGGACTCGTCCTCAGTTTCTCCCAAAGGTGGTCTCAGGTTTTCACTTGAACCAACCTATTGTGGTGCCTGCGGCTACTAGGGACTTGGAGGATTCCAAGTTGCTGGACGTAGTCAGGGCCCTGAAAATTTTATTTTTCCAGGACGGCTGGAGTCAGGAAAACTGACTCGCTGTTTATTCTGATGGCACCCAACAAGCTGGATGCTCCTGCTTCTAAGCAGTCTATTGCGCGCTGGATTTGTAGCACTATTCAGCTGGCGCATTCTGCGGTAGGATGACCGCAGCCTAAATCAATAAAAGCCCATTCCACAAGGAAGGGGGCTCATCTTGGGCGGCTGCCCGAGGGGTCTCGGCTTTACAACTTTGCCGAGCAGCTACTTGGTCAGGGGCAAACACGTTTGCAAAATTCTATGAATTTGATACCCTGGCTGAGGAGGACCTGGAGTTCTCTCATTCGGTGCTGCAGAGTCATCCGCACTCTCCCGCCCGTTTGGGAGCTTTGGTATAATCCCCATGGTCCTTACGGAGTTCCCAGCATCCACTAGGACGTCAGAGAAAATAAGAATTTACTTACCGATAATTCTATTTCTCGTAGTCCGTAGTGGATGCTGGGCATCCCATCCCAAGTGCGGATTGTCTGAAATACTTGTACATAGTTATTGTTAACTAATCGGGTTCTTGTTGTGAGCCATCTATTCAGAGGCTCCTCTGTTATCATGCTGTAAACTGGGTTTCATATCACAAGTTGTACGGTGTGATTGGTGTGGCTGGTATGAGTCTTACCCGGGATTCAAAATCCTTCCTTATTGTGTACGCTCGTCCGAGCACAGTATCCTAACTGAGGCTTGGAGGAGGGTCATAGGGGAAGGAGCCAGTGCACACCAGGTAGTCCTAAAGCTTTCTTTTTGTGCCCAGTCTCCTGCGGAGCCGCTATTCCCCATGGTCCTTACGGAGTTCCCAGCATCCACTACGGACTACGAGAAATAGAATTATCGGTAAGTAAATTCTTATTATTCTGCTCCTGCGCATAACTATACGCAGGAGCGTGCGATCTTCTGCAAACTAACACCGGAATATTGCTCTTAAAATACCCTACAGCTGGATACCAAACACCTCCTTATAACCTAGTTCTGTCCCCTCCTGTCCTGTAAAGGGGTGGTATTCATGTGACCGTCGGTCAGCTGACCGACAGTCACATGACCTCCTCCACGAGCCCGACGGCTCACTTTCCCGATGGTCGGCATGCCGACCAATAGGGACTTTTTCCACTCGTGGGTGTCCACGACACCCATAGAGTGGGAATAGAAACCGTGGCGACCGCAGGTCGCCACCGAGCCTGCAGCGTGGCGAGCCCGCAAGGGGCTTGCTGCACTCGCCCCTCCCCGGATCCCGGCGTCGGTAAGCTGACCGGCGGTCAGGAGACCGCCGGTCAGCCATACTACACCCCTGTTAAGGTGAATCCCTTTGTTCTTATACCATTTAAACGTGTAACTCACTGGTGTGGTGCAGGGAGACTATGTGTACATTGTGCACTATTTGGATTAAATATGTAATGTGTTTTTATGGCTTTTCCATGCGATTACAAACACTACCGTAATTACTCATACCACACGCTAATACGCAGGGCCGCGGGAGCGACCATATGCAAATTGCGAATATGCGCACGCACGGCAGAGCAAGTACGCGCACGGAGGCCATCTGTGTGTAGTTTGTACGTGATGTGTGCACTGCAATATTTTTCTACTTCAACAGTCCACCCTTTGGCAGTCATCAATAACTGCCACTAACTAATCGATAAACAGAAAAATATTACCTATACAATATATACAGAAGCTGGGAGAGTTGTAGGTGGGAAATGTATGACCTAGTGGGATAGTAAAAAGCATGTATGTATGAATCAATGTCTGAGGGGCATGTATCATTGTGCCGTATATGTTCTAAATAAACTTCGAGGTATTGCGAAGTATACATGAAATCCTTCTCATCCCGTATTAAGGGTCTGTAAATGGGCAAACAAACACTACCGAGCTCTTTTCGTCTTCTTATTCCAACAAATGGGGAGCACATTTAGTTGATGATACATGGAGGGGGAACATATGTGAGTGCTACTATATGTGGCTATCGCCTGTCGACTATGTGTGCCATTAACTGGAGGTTGCAGAGATGAAGATAAGACACATATATAAAAATACATTCACATAAACATTTTGGTAGGGTTGACGTCTTTTCCGGTTGGATGTATCTGGGCAAAGGGGAAGACAGAGAAAAATGGGTGAAAGAAACAGGCCATGAAATTCGTTTTTACAATCCTTATCATATCACAGTTTCTATCGAGGGGTCATAAATTAAATCTGCTGCTGTAACAGCGCCCTCGCTCCTTAGACTCATCAAATTTGTGCTGCGCTTGCGCCGCGTTAGAATTCGAACACACCTGAATATCAGACCAATAATTATGATGACTCCCATGATACAAAGGAGAAACTTCCCCACACTCATAATGGCATTTTGAGCCCACTCTCCTAACCCTGAGAACCATTTGCGTGGGTTCAACCATGAGACCCAGCCAGTCAGTTCATTACCCACAGTCGCTAAAGTAAGGTTGTGCTTCCTCCTGAACTCCCACTTCAACTGTAAGATCTCGACCATTTTCTGATCGATGATCTCCATGGGGTCATCAGTGCTATTCGTGATATACATACAACACTTCACGCCATATTGAGTTACCAGGGTAACACAGTACCCACCTGTCACGACTGTAACATAATTAAGGACCATCCTGTGCTGGATCAGTTCCTTCTTGTAGGCTTGTAACTCCCTTCCCGTATACCTGAAGGTGTCATCATACATCTCGGTGATATTGTCTATCAAGTTCGCTAGCGCATGGATGTACCTATAATTTATAGTTCCTCTGGCAGTACGGGTGATATCTAATGCGAGAAGGAACTGAATCCCGGTGGATTCATGGATCAAATCAGAGGCTGCGTGCTCTGCCCTATCTATGAGGTGTCTCTTGATGATGTGTTCATAGTGGGTATGAGTATAAGGAGTCTGAGCGCTGTGGTGAACGTCTTTTATTTTGTCGTGGGTTATGGTCATGACCTCTGGTAGTACTCTCCCAATATAACACAATCCCTCAGAGCTTGGAGTAAGCCACTTGTACGCTTTCCTCCCACATATGAAATAGGCATAATCTGGGAGAACATAGGGTACAAAATGTAACATCACCATATTGCAAACTTTCCATGTAAAGAAACCAATCCCTAGTTCTCTCCTCTGCTCAGTACAAGTTTCAGGCTGGATGATATGGGCACAATACCCTGATGATACTTTTCCAACCCACATGGTCTTGCTTCCACGTGTATACCTATACCGAAAATACCTCCCACTGTTGGCTATCTGGCGTACAAGTTCAGAGTCAATAGGAATCCTATCAGCTCTGTGTGAAAAAGTCATTGTCTGGTTATTCCAAGTCACTTCCCAATTTCCGGGTTTTCGGTAATTGGAAATATTGAAACACAACAGGGACCTATCTACATTGTACTGGTGGAGCTTCAAGCTAGGGGGCCTAGAGATATTGAATTTCTTGTCCACCGGTCTCCCACCCCGTAATTCGAGTACCTCATCTATTGCTAAAGGGTATGGTACTAATCCTGACTTACTCTGTCCTTGAGGTACTTGTGAGCACACCCAACATTCCGTCTGGTTTAAGACCTTACCCACTAGTGAGTGGTAATCACTCAACAGATGTCGGTCCATGTCGATATTAATGTTGGACTGACATCTCTGGATGCACCCATCTTCGACTATGTTCTCACAATTCCTACAAATACAGTATTCATCAGACAATAACCCTTCACATTGCCTCCGAGCTCCATGACTACCCGAGCGCTTACTGATACTAGCCTTTACTCGAGTGATGTGCTGCTCCTGCGATCCGACAAATTCGTACTCGCCATCAGAACCCATTCCAGATCCCCGCTTGACCTCTCTGGGACCCTCACTAAAACAAATTGTCCTGATCAAAAACAGAATTACTAGTAGAACCCAAAACTCAGTCTCTTGTGATAGATCCATTTTGTTAGGGGAAAGAAGGAAAATAAGGAAGAGAAAAGAAAGGAAAATGCAGGGGGTGAAAAAAAGAAAATGGTGCGACAGCCGTCCTTGGTCTTGTTGCTCTCCGCGCTCAGGTGCAGTTCAACTGTCCTGCCTCTCAACTTTCCACTCTAGTGATAGGAGGTTCTCTTCACCTTGCTCTTTGTCACGAGTTCTCTCCGGGTCAGCGATCTTCTTGCAGTGGGACGAGTGGACCCAAGTCTCTCTTTCGGTGACCTTTAGTGCTGTCGTGCTGGTTAACAAGACTTGGTATGGTCCTTCCCACCTTTCTATGAGGCAACCTGAGCGTAAGAAATTTCGAATCATCACATAATCCCCAGGCTCAATGTCATGACAATTACTGTTCGTTAGGTCAGGAATCACCAGCTTTAGATTTCTTTGTTGATTTCTCAGCTGCTGGTTCATTCTAACCACATATTTCACAGTCACTTCATTATTGCATTTCAATCATCCTGAGGGTCTATCATTACATGAGGTTGTCGATCAAAAAGAATTTCAAAGGGTGACAAGTTAAGCGGAGACCTGGGAGTGGTTCTGATGCTGTACAAAACTAGTGGCAAAGCTTCTGGCCACAGCAATCCAGTTTCAGCCATCACTTTGCTCAGCTTGTTCTTAATAGTGCCGTTCACTCTCTCTACCTTTGCACTTGCCTGTGGCCGGTACGGAGTATGCAGCTTGCTATTAATTCTCATCAGTTTGCACATGACCTGAAAGACTTCACCTGTAAAATGGGTACCCCTATCACTTTCAGTCATTCTAGGGATACCATATCTACACACAAATTCCTGCACAATTTTCTTTGCAGTGAACACAGCAGTATTTGTGGCAGCAGGGAACGCTTCTACCCAGTTGGAAAATACATCAATACATACTAACACATATTTCAAATTCCTACATAGTGGTTACTGTATGAAGTCGATTTGTATTACCTGAAAAGGTCCGTCTGTCGGAGGGATATGGGATGGCTCTGTTGGTATTGTCTTACCAATATTCTTCCGCAGGCAAGTAAAACATGTCAATGCTCTCTTACCTGCATGAGAAGAGAATCCTGGCGCACACCAGTAGGCTCTTACTAGCTTGCACATACCCTCTTTGCCCAGATGAGTCAGACCGTGTGCCGACGCAGCTAGACTTGGAAGATATGCTCTGGGGGCCACTGGCTTACCGTGTCCACCTGTCCAAAGTCCTGAGGACTCCTGACCATACCCCTTCGATTTCCAGACCGCCTTTTCCTGTAGGGAACACAAATTTTGCATTTCAATTAGCTGTTGTGTGTTGACCATGTTAAATGTCATCAGTGATGTGATGTTCATCTGTATGGGGGTGCTTGCTGCTGATTTAGCAGCTTCGTCTGCCCGGCTGTTACCATTTGAAATTGGGTCTTGGTTGTAAGTGTGTACTTTGCACTTGATAACAGCCACTCTGTCTGGTTCCTGTATTGCTGTCAAAAGCCTTTTGATGTGGGACGCATGTGCTACAGGTGTGCCAGCTGCCGTCATGAAATTTCTGAGGCGCCACAGGGCCCCCAAATCATGCACCACTCCAAAGGCGTACCTAAAATCTGTGTATATATTAGCTGACTTACCCTTGGCCAATTCACATGCTCTGGTTAGGGCGACCAGCTCAGCAACTTGTGCTGAGTGCGGTGGGCCAATGGGTTCAGCTTCTATGATACCTTCGTCATCTACAACTGCATATCCGGTGCACAAGTCTCCCGATTCCGTCTGTCTGTGGCAATTACCGTCAGTGTAGAAGGTAAAGTCTACTCCTTCCAGTGGGTTGTCACTGATGTCAGGTCTTGCAGTGAAAGTTTGGTTCAGGTATTCCATACAATCATGCGTATCAGTATTTGCACTAAATCCTCCTTCACCATCATTCTCATCCTCCACCCTTTGTGCCTGTCCAGGCACACTTGGCAAGTAAGTTGCAGGATTTAGTGAGCTGCATCTCTTAATGGTGATGTTTACAGGGGCCATCAGTGATAATTCCCACTTTGTAAGCCGAGCAGATGAGACATGTCTGGTTTGGGCGGAGTTTAGTAAGGCTGATATTGCATGAGGTGTATGGATGGTCAAGTCGTGTCCTAACACTACGTCCTCGCTTTTACTTACCAGCAAAGCTATAGCTGCAACACTTCGCAAGCAAGTGGGGAGAGACTGCACTACAGTGTCCAACTGTGCACTGTAGTAAGCTACCGGTCTGCTGGCATCACCATGTCTCTGTGTTAAGATTCCTGCCACGCACCCAGCACTTTCAGTACCGTATAATTCGAAGGGCTTCTCATAATCTGGCATACCTAATGCAGGTGCTTGTGATAGACACTGTTTGAGTCTCTCAAACGCCAGTTCAGACTCATCTGTGTGAGAGATCCGTTCCAATTTGTTAGAAGAGACCATTCCTTGCAAAGGTAAAGCCAGTATAGAGAACCCTGGAATCCAGTTTCGACAGTACCCACACATTCCAAGGAAAGTGCGGATCTGTTGCTGAGTTTGTGGCAGAGTCATGTCGCGGATTGCCTGTATTCTGTCAGCGGTGAGGTGTCTAAGTCCTTGTGTCAAGCAGTGTCCCAAATATATGACCCTGGTCCGGCACAACTGCAACTTATCCTTTGAAACCTTGTGTCCTGTATGGGAAAGATGAAACAGAAGCTGTTTCGTATGTTTCAAGGACGATTCGAGTGAGTCAGAACACAACAATAAGTCATCAACATACTTTATTAGCACTGATCCACTCTCAGGTTGAAAGGATTGTAAACAGTCATGTAAGGCCTGGGAGAAAATACTCGGGCTGTCAATGAAACCTTTGGGAAGTTGAGTCCAGGTGTACTGTACTCCCCTGTACGTAAAGGCAAAGAGGTATTGGCTGTCAGGGTGAAGAGGGACAGAAAATAAAGCAGAACAGAGGTCAATGACAGTGAAGAATTTTGCAGTAGAGGTAATCTGCATGAGGATGACAGCTGGATTGGACACTACGGGGAATTGGCTCTCAACTATTTTGTTTATCCCCCTTAGATCCTGCACTAGCCTGTAACCCCTCCCCCCACTCTCACAGGGAAGATGGGACTATTGGCAGTGCTGGACGTCCTGACTAGGATGCCTTGCTGTAGCAGCCGCTCTATGACGGGGTACACTCCTAATTCTACCTCTGGCTTCAGAGGATACTGAGGGACTTTTGGAGCTATCCTACCATCTTTTACTTGTACTGCTACTGGAGCTAGATTCGCCATCAATTCAGTGTCCTGTCCATCTTTGGTCCAAAGGGAACCCGGTATTTGCGAGATCATTTCCTCTACCTTTGATGGACACGTGTCTATAACAGTAGAATGCGACATTAGCCTTTGAGGAGTGTCTAGTATATCTTGCACTTCCTGAGCATGGTTCTCAGGTATATCCAAAAAGACACCCTCAGGAGTACAGTATATGACACACCGCATTTTACACAATAAGTCTCTGCCGAGTAGATTAGTCAGAGCCGATGCAGCCAACAGAAAAGAATGTTTGGTTTGCAAGGGCCCTATCGTAATCTCTGCAGGTCTACTCAAAAGGTATTGTTGCACCGTTCCTGTTGCTCCCATTGCCGAAATCGTTTTAGCCGTGGTTTTTACATCTGATGTGGAATTCAACACTGATCTGGCCGCCCCTGTATCTACAAGGAAAGGTAATGGTACACCAGCTACATCAACTATGACCTCAGGTTCACTACCAAGGCTAGCAATCAACTTCACTGGCTGCAGACTACAGGTGTGGCCCAATCCCTATTGTGTAGTGGGACCCTCCCACAGCGCATTGGCAGCTATAATATGTGAGGGGGGTAGCTGTGATTTTTCGGAGGTCTGCCAGTCCCTCCTTGGTGGGTACCTCCTTGTTTCCCCTCTATGTGGCTCATAATCTCTCCTATATGGTCCCTGATCCCAATTATGTGAATTGTAGTATGGCTCATATTCAGGTCTAGGGGGTCTGTATACGTTATGTGTCCCTTTATTCCTACAGTCCCTTGCAAAATGTCCTTCCTTATTACAATAGAAGCATACTATTGACCGTCACGTCAGGGGTCTGGGGTTTTGGCTGATGGGGTTTTACTGTAAGAGCCTGTATACTCACCGTCATCAGCTTATCCCCTTGCGACTCCCTGTGCTTACTGATGTTCCGATCGTGCTCGACAGCGGACTCTCTCAACGCAGCCACCGAGATACCTCTCCAATTAGGTAGAGAGGTTTGCACCCTTGTTCTCAGTGCCTCCTTTAACCCGTCCATTAATACAGAAACAGCTACCTCCCTGTGATGTGCATTATCCTTAATATCCTCTATCCCAGTATATCTAGCTATTTCCTGCAGTGCTCGATGGAAATATTCAGATGCCATTTCACCTTCCTTTTGACTTATGGAGAAGATTTTATTCCATTTAACAACAGTAGGGAAATACACTCCTAATTGCAGGTGGATTTGCTTTACATTGTCCTGATTGCATTCATCAGTGAGAGGTACCGCTGCATCTAACTTACAATCTGTTATGAATTTCGGGATGTCAATATTTGAGGGTAAACACACCCGTAGCACTGTTCGCTAATCTTTATTTCTCTGACGTCCTAGTGGATGCTGGGAACTCCGTAAGGACCATGGGGAATAGCGGCTCCGCAGGAGACTGGGCACAACTAAGAAAGATTTAGGACTACCTGGTGTGCACTGGCTCCTCCCTCTATGCCCCTCCTCCAGACCTCAGTTAGAATTTTGTGCCCGGCCGAGCTGGATGCACACTAGGGGCTCTCCTGAGCTCCTAGAAAAGAAAGTATAATTTAGGTTTTTTATTTTCAGTGAGATCTGCTGGCAACAGACTCACTGCTACGAGGGATTAAAGGGAGAGAAGCGAACCTACCTGCTTGCAGCTAGCTTGGGCTTCTAGGCTACTGGACACCATTAGCTCCAGAGGGATCGAACACAGGCCCAGCCTCGGTTGTCCGGTCCCGGAGCCGCGCCGCCGCCCCCCTTACAGAGCCAGAAGCAAGAAGACGTTCCTGGAAATCGGCGGCAGAAGACTTCGGTCTTCATCAAGGTAGCGCACAGCACTGCAGCTGTGCACCATTGCTCCCCATACACACCACACACTCCGGTCACTGATGGGTGCAGGGCGCTGGGGGGGGGGGGGGGCACCCTGGGCTGCAATAATAGTACCTTGCTGGCAAAATAAACACATAATATAGTCATTAAGACTATATATGTGTAAAATCCCCTGCCAGATATACATATAAAAAAGCGGGAGAAGTCCGCCGGAAAAGGGGCGGGGCTATCTCCCTCAGCACACTGGCACCATTTTCCCTCACAGCTCCGCTGGAAGGACGCTCCCCAGGCTCTCCCCTGCAGTTTCCAGACTACATAGGGTAAAAAAGAGAGGGGGGGCACTAAATTTAGGCGCAAATATGTGTAATATCAGCAGCTATAGGGGAAAAATCACTGTGGGTAGTGTGAATCCCTGTATATATAGCGCTCTGGTGTGTGCTGGCATACTCTCTCTCTGTCTCCCCAAAGGACTTTGTGGGGTCCTGACCTCAGTCAGAGCATTCCCTGTGTGTGTGTGGTGTGTCGGTACGGCTGTGTCGACATGTTTGATGAGGAGGCTTATGTGGAGGCGGAGCAGATGCCGATAAATGTGATGTCACCCCCTGCGGGGTCGACACCTGAGTGGATGGACATGTGGAAGGAATTACGCGACAGTGTCAACTCCTTACATAAAAGGTTTGACGACATAGCAGATGTGGGACAGCCGGCTTCTCAGCTCGTGCCTGCCCAGGCGTCTCAAAAGCCATCAGGGGCTCTAAAACGCCCACTACCTCAGATGGCAGACACATATGTCGACACGGATACTGACTCCGGTGTCGACGACGATGAGACTAGTGTACATTCCAATAGAGCCACCCGTTACATGATTACGGCAATGAAAAATGTGTTGCACATTTCAGATATTACCCCAGGTACCACAAAAAAGGGTATTATGTTTGGGGAGAAAAAGCTTCCAGTGGTTTTTCCCCCATCAGATGAATTAAATGAAGTGTGTGAAGAAGCGTGGGTTTCCCCCGATAAGAAACTGGTAATTTCTAAAAGGTTACTAATGGCGTACCCTTTCCCGCCAGAGGATAGGTCACGTTGGGAGACATCCCCTAGGGTGGATAAAGCGCTCACACGTCTGTCAAAAAAGGTGGCACTACCGTCTCCGGACACGGCCGCCCTAAAGGAGCCTGCAGATAGAAAGCAGGAGGCTATCCTGAAGTCTGTATATACACACTCAGGTACTATACTGAGACCTGCTATTGCTTCAGCATGGATGTGCAGTGCTGCAGCTGCGTGGTCAGATTCCCTGTCAGATAACATTGATACCTTAGACAGGGACACTATATTGCTAACCATAGAGCATATTAAAGAAGCAGTCTTATACATGAGAGATGCACAGAGGGATATTTGCCGGCTGGCATCTAAAATAAATGCAATGTCCATTTCTGCCAGGAGAGGATTGTGGACTCGGCAGTGGACAGGTGATGCTGATTCTAAAAGGCACATGGAAGTTTTGCCTTACAAGGGTGAGGAGTTGTTTGGGGATGGTCTCTCGGACCTCGTTTCCACAGCTACAGCTGGGAAATCAACATTTTTACCCCATGTTCCCTCACAGCCGAAGAAAGCACCGTATTATCAGGTACAGTCCTTTCGGTCCCAGAAAGGCAAGCGGGTTAAAGGCGCGTCCTTTCTGCCCAGAGGCAGAGGTAGAGGGAAAAAGCTGCAGCATACAGCCAGTTCCCAGGAACAAAAGTCCTCCCCCGCTTCCTCTAAGTCCACCGCATGACGCTGGGGCTCCACAGGCGGAGCCAGGTACGGTGGGGGCCCGTCTCAAGTACTTCAGCGACCAGTGGGCTCGCTCACGGGTGGATCCCTGGATTCTACAGGTAGTATCTCAGGGGTACAAGCTGGAGTTCGAGACGTCTCCCCCCCACCGTTTCCTCAAATCTGCCTTGCCGACAGCTCCCTCGGACAGGGAGGCAGTGCTGGAGGCAATTCACAAGCTGTATTCGCAGCAGGTGATAGTCAAGGTACCCCTCCTTCAACAAGGACGGGGTTACTATTCCACAATGTTTGTGGTACCGAAACCGGACGGTTCGGTGAGACCCATCCTAAATTTGAAATCCTTAAACACTTATATACGAAGTTTCAAGTTCAAAATGGAATCGCTCAGGGCGGTTATTGCAAGCCTGGACGAAAGGGATTACATGGTATCACTGGACATCAAGGATGCTTACCTGCATGTCCCCATTTACCCCCCTCACCAGGAGTATCTCAGATTTGTGGTACAGGACTGTCATTACCAATTACAGACGTTGCCGTTTGGTCTGTCCACGGCACCGAGGGTATTTACCAAGGTAATGGCAGAGATGATGATACTCCTTCGAAAAAAGGGAGTTATAATTATCCCGTACTTGGACGATCTCCTTATAAAGGCGAGGTCCAGGGAACAGTTGTTGATCAGAGTAGCACTGCCTCGGGCAGTGCTACAACAGCACGGCTGGATCCTGAACATTCCGAAGTCGCAGCTGGTTCCTACAATGCGTCTACTGTTCCTGGGGATGGTTCTCGACACAGAACAGAAAAAGTGTTTCTCCCGGAGGAGAAGGCCAAGGAGTTGTCATCTCTAGTCAGAGACCTCCTAAAACCAAAACAGGTGTCGGTGCACCACTGCACGCGAGTCCTGGGAAAAATGGTGGCTTCTTACGAAGCAATTCCATTCGGAAGGTTCCATGCAAGGATCTTTCAGTGGGATCTGTTGGACAAGTGGTCCGGATCGCATCTTCAGATGCATCGGCTGATAACCCTGTCTCCAAGGGCCAGGGTGTAGCTGCTGTGGTGGCTGCAGAGTGCTCATCTTCTAGAGGGCCGCAGATTCGGCATACAGGACTGGGTCCTGGTGACCACGGATGCCAGCCTTCGAGGTTGGGGGGCAGTCATGCAGGGAAGAAACTTCCAAGGACAATGGTCAAGTCAGGAGACTTCCCTACACATAAATATTCTGGAAATAAGGGCCATTTACAATGCCCTAAGTCAGGCAAGACCCCTGCTTCAACACCAGCCGGTGCTGATCCAGTCAGACAACATCATGGCGGTCGCCCATGTAAACCGACAGGGCGGCACAAGAAGCAGGATGGCGATGGCAGAAGCCACAAGGATTCTCCGATGGGCGGAAAATCACGTGTTAGCACTGTCAGCAGTGTTCATTCCGGGAGTGGACAACTGGGAAGCAGACTTCCTCAGCAGACACGACCTCCACCCGGGAGAGTGGGGACTTCATCCAGAAGTCTTCAAAATGCTGGTAAACCGTTGGGAAAGACCACAGGTGGACATGATGGCATCCCGCCTCAACAAAAAGTTGAAAAGATATTGCGCCAGGTCAAGGGACCCTCAGGCGACAGCTGTGGACGCTCTAGTGACACCGTGGGTGTACCAGTCGGTTTATGTGTTCCCTCCTCTACCTCTCATACCCAAGGTACTGAGAATAATAAGAAGAAGAGGAGTAAGAACTATACTATTGGTTCCGGATTGGCCAAGAAGAGCCTGGTACCCGGAACTTCAAGAGATGTTATCAGAGGACCCATGGCCTCTGCCGCTCAGACAGGACCTGCTGCTGCAGGGGCCCTGTCTGTTCCAAGACTTACCGCGACTGCGTTTGACGGCATGGCGGTTGAACACCGGATCCTAAAAGAAAAAGGCATTCCGGAGGAAGTTATTCCTACACTGATTAAAGCTAGGAAAGAGGTGACCGCAAACCATTATCACCGCATATGGCGGAAATATGTTGCGTGGTGTGAGGCCAGGAAGGCCCCAACGGAGGAATTTCAACTGGGTCGTTTTCTGCACTTCCTGCAGTCAGGAGTGACTATGGGCCTAAAATTGGGCTCCATTAAGGTCCAGATTTCGGCTCTGTTCATTTTCTTCCAAAAAGAACTGGCTTCACTGCCTGAAGTTCAGACTTTTGTTAAAGGAGTGCTGCATATTCAGCCCCCGTTTGTGCCTCCAGTGGCACCGTGGGATCTCAACGTGGTGTTGGATTTCCTAAAGTCGCATTGGTTTGAACCACTTAAGACCGTGGAGCTAAAATACCTCACGTGGAAAGTGGTCATGCTGTTGGCCCTGTCGTCGGCCAGGCGTGTATCAGAATTGGCGGCTTTGTCATGTAAAAGCCCTTATCTGATTTTTCATACGGATAGGACTCCAAGTTTCTGGACGTAGTCAGGGCCCTGAAAATATATGTTTCCAGGACGGCTGGAGTCAGGAAAACTGACTCGCTGTTTATCCTGTATGCACCCAACAAGCTGGGTGCTCCTGCTTCTAAGCAGACTATTGCTCGCTGGATCTGTAGCACGATTCAACTTGCACATTCTGCGGCTGGACTGCCGCATCCTAAATCGGTAAAAGCCCATTCCACGAGGAAAGTGGGCTCTTCTTGGGCGGCTGCCCGAGGGGTCTCAGCTTTACAACTTTGCCGAGCTGCTACTTGGTCGGGTTCAAACACTTTTGCAAGATTCTACAAGTTTGATACCCTGGCTGAGGAGGACCTTGAGTTTGCTCATTCTGTGCTGCAGAGTCATCCGCACTCTCCCGCCCGTTTGGGAGCTTTGGTATAATCCCCATGGTCCTTTACGGAGTTCCCAGCATCCACTAGGACGTCAGAGAAAATAAGATTTTACTCACCGGTAAATCTATTTCTCGTAGTCCGTAGTGGATGCTGGGCGCCCATCCCAAGTGCGGATTGTCTGCAATACTTGTATATAGTTATTGCCTAACTAAAGGGTTATTTTTTAGAGCCATCTGTTGAGAGGCTCAGTTATTTTTCATACTGTTAACTGGGTATGGTATCACGAGTTATACGGTGTGATTGGTGTGGCTGGTATGAGTCTTACCCGGGATTCCAAAATCCTTTCCTTATTGTGTCAGCTCTTCCGGGCACAGTATCCTAACTGAGGTCTGGATTAGGGGCATAGAGGGAGGAGCCAGTGCACACCAGGTAGTCCTAAATCTTTCTTAGTTGTGCCCAGTCTCCTGCGGAGCCGCTATTCCCCATGGTCCTTACAGAGTTCCCAGCATCCACTACGGACTACGAGAAATAGATTTACCGGTGAGTAAAATCTTATTTTCTGGGCTGGTGGGCGTTACCTAACTCTTTAATGAATCTCTGGCATCTGACAAGATCTTTCCTGGGATCGGGAAATTCTGACATAATTGACCTTAACTCTGCCCGGGACCAGGGACAATGCATGGCAATGTTCCTGATGGGAGTCACCCCCTGAGTGGCAGTTTTCCCGTTGGGAACTGCAATCACCCTGACAGAATTTAATTCAACTACATCATTCTGGCTTGACTCTATAATGTGGGGTGCTATTGTCTCTGCATAGTGTATGGTGCCGTACTTACCTGTGGACACGACCTCACTTATCCCTCCGCTAGGGTCCCTTGCTACAACTCTTGGTGGTTGGGCCGAGCCCACCTGGGCGTCCTGTATGGTGGCTGCTAGAGAGAGTGTACCGGTATCGTGCTGGGCTCGTCTTCCTGCTCACAGTCCTGAGGAAAATTTAGAACGGGATACAACTGGCAAGGGTTAGGGTTAACACATTTATCAATCATTTTCCTATCCTTTACCGATGCACCATTGCTTGTAGTCAATTTCTCCCCATCAATATATGGTGGTGTTGGTGGTGCGCTCGCAATTGCTTTTCCGCTAGATTTGGAACTTGCTGTGCAAGCCAGTTCCTTTTGCATCTCCCCCTCTTGCTGCCACAGGTTTAAACAATTAGTATGTCTGACCCTTTGTTTTCTGGATTTAATCAGACATACTTTAATCCTTATGTTCTGTAACACTTCTGATTCAAAGCAACCAACCTTTGGGAATGGGGCTCTATCTTCCGCAGTCATACGTACCCACTCATTGCAAAAAGCCTCCGTGTGTGAACCATATTTTTCACACATAAAAAACCTTGCTGACCCTTTCGGCCGCAATTCTGACCTTCTTGGTCCCAACTCTTCTGCCTGAACCCTAGCTACCAAACGCCCACTGCTTGTGCAATTGGATCCCATCGCGGACTTTTTGCCTATAAACACAATCCCCAAATGCACAATACAATAGACGGTGAAAGACACCTAACGCTTTCACTCGCTCCTTCTCCGCTGACGTACCACGACTCACTCCAATAGTGAACACCGCGTACCCAGTGAGGCCCTAACTGGCTTCTATTCACTGGCAGTTTTTTTTAGGAGTAACTTACCTCTTCCAGCGAATATCCGCCGCTGAAGATTTTCCTAAGAGAGACCAGCGAAAACTTCCCATTTTGACTTACACAAATCACGCTTGCGTATGCTCTACACAGCGATAATGATACTGTGATTTTACTCAAAAGCTCGTAAAAGGGGTATCAAGTTGCGCTATGTATCGCACCCACAAATCGGTCCAATCGCACAGCATATAGGTACTTGTTACCTATCCGCCCTACGACCACTGGAATCGAAACACAAGCTGCGAAACCTCAGCCGGAGTGTAATACAAAACCTTTAAACTTCAATTCACAATTTCTATACTTCTGCACAATGCACAATTCTATATCACGCTCCTCTACAAATCACCTCACGATTTGCGTATTTTCTCTACCTTTATTAACGTGAGTCAGCCGCCTCACGCCACCAAGTCTCCACCCACTTGGTGTACCCACGGGACCCGAATTTCCGGGGTTCAAATCCTCTCACTGCGCTTTCACTCACTCTAATACACCTTATTTTTCTTTTCTGTACATAAAATTTTTACTCCCTTTAGGTCAGTAGCTTTTTTCCAGAGGTGCTTACAGTTTTTAAACTACATTTTAGAGTAACCTGCTTTTGAAATCGGATAGTTATGTGCTTATTGTATTAAATGTCTACTATCCCACCTTAATTGAACAAATATCATGTCATTTGTACTCAGCGTCCGTATTCCTACGCAACCTTGCATAAACACGCGACCAGCGTGCCTTTTACGCTACGAGCGCTCTCCTGTACTTTGTTTGGACCACGTGTACAAACGTGCGTCCGCAATAAAACAAATCACACAATCTCTATAAATGTGAGCAATACAAACTATAATTACTCACTTAATACAGCCCACACTTGTTCCGTATAACCCTTTACGACTGGGCCAGAACTGCGTTTTGTGTTTTCTTATAATTAGTCCCTTAAATACATTTATTTCAAATTTATATAGCAAACAAATGTATCCGATTTCACACAGGTTTAAGAATGATTACTACCCTATGGCAACAATGTATGGGAGAGTCTGCAAACTATTGGTACGCTTTGTGTACGCTCTTGGCTCCAAAACTACACAGACTTTTAAATAGCTTTTTTCCTGTTTACCTCCGGGCTCTATCAGCAGCTCTATAGACCAGACAGAGCAGACGCAATCTAATCAGCACACAAATAGGGTTTTTAGAACATCCAACAACCAGGAAAAGGTTTAACGTAGATATCTTTCCACCCTTTGCTGATAGATGAAAGTCTGCTATGACCTGCTAGCCTTTGAGTATGTGAAAAAACCGGATCGAGCTCCCAATTGTAAATGTTGATTTACTTACAGGACTAAAAGCAACACTTTAAACAGACATTCAATACACTTTAAATGGAGCGCTGCGGCCGCTGTAATCAATCCTTAGCTTACGTACTTTTTACCCAGTTTGCGTACAAAGCCCCATACCGTGTACGCACTTTGCGTACAAACACCGCAATGGTCGTACAAAGTACACGCGGTGTGTACACACACAAAGACACGCCGTGAGCACTTTGCAGCTACACGTGTGACTAGATTACACTTATATAACACTAGCAGGGAAAGAGAGACACGACACCAATTTGTATTTCAAAGACTATGGGGGTCATTCCGAGTTGTTCGCTCGGTAAATTTTTTCGCATCGCAACGATTTTCCGCTTAGTGCACATGCGCAATGTCCGCACTGCGACTGCGCCAAGTAAATTTGCTATGCAGTTAGGTATTTTACTCACGGTTTTTTCTTCGTTCTGGTGATCGTAATGTGATTGACAGGAAGTGGGTGTTTCTGGGCGGAAACAGGCCGTTTTATGGGTGTGTGCGAAAAAACGCTACCGTTCCTGGGAAAAACGCGGGAGTGGCTGAAGAAACGGAGGAGTGTCTGGGCGAACGCTGGGTGTGTTTGTGACGTCAAACCAGGAACGACAAGCACTGAACTGATCGCAGATGCCGAGTAAGTCTGGAGCTACTCAGAAACTGCTAAGAGGTGTGTGGTCGCAATTTTGAGAATCTTTCGTTCGCAATTTTAAGAAGCTAAGATTCACTCCCAGTAGGCGGCGGCTTAGCGTGTGTAAAGCTGCGAAAAGCAGCTTGCGAGCGAACAACTCGGAATGACGGCCTATGTTGGGATCTGACCCACCAACGGTTCTTTACTAGCAGGGGGTTACAATAACAACAATACAATACAATAAGAGAAAAAGGCTACAGTCAATGGTACATACATTTTGGTTTTGCCTGCGCTTCCCGGTTCGGTCCTCAATCATCAAGGTTGATGATCTTCAGAGATTGAGAGAGTGACCTGGCCTGCAGCTGGCTATGTATACATTTGTCCAAAACCTAACACAATGGGAACTGTAATCTCTTTATCCATTGGACACAGGGATGGTCATTTACAGTACAGGAGAGGTCATAGGTTAGTTTGAATATGTGGGCGATGTCTGTTCCAGGTGTACTTGCAGATGGTCTCCTCTGGGTTCCCGCTGCATATCAAGTGTACAGTAAATACAGTTAATATTTATATTCTGCTCCTGCGCATAACTATTCACAGGAGCGTGCGATCTTCTGCAAACTACCACTGGAATATTGCTCTTAAAATACCCTACAGCTGGATACCAAACACCACCTTATAACCTAGTTCTGTCCCCTCCTGTCCTGTAAAGGTGAATCCCTTTGTTTTTATACCATTCAAACATGTGTAACTCACTGGTGTGGTGCAGGGAGACCATGTGTACATTGTGCACTATTTGGATTAAATATGTAATGTGTTTTTATGGCTTTTCCATGCGATTACAAACACTACCGTAATTACTCATACCAAGCACTAATACGCAGGACCGCGGGAGCAACCATACGCAAATTGCGAATATGCACACGCACGGCAGAGCAAGTACACGCACGGAGGCCATCTGTGTGTAGTTTGTACGTGATGTGTGTACTGCAATATTTTTCGACTTCGACACTAGGTCAACACCTGAAATAGGTAGACATGGAAAAAGGTCGGCATGAGTTTTTTGTAAAAATGTGGCCGGGAACCCCAATTAGTGCACTGTGTCCCCTCGCATGGCTTGCTTCGCTCGCCATGCTTCGGGCAAGCTGCTTCGCTCCACTACTGCTGTGCTTGGCACAGGTTACTGTTCCCATTCGTAGTCCACATGGATTGTAAAGTATTAAAAAGTTTTTAAAAAAAAATAATTTGTTAAAAACTCATGTCAACCTTTTCATATGTCGACCTTTGCCACGTCGGCCTACTGACCACGTCGACCTAAAGAACATGTCGAACTAAATCATGTTTACCAATAGTAGTTGACCTACTGACTGTTGACCTAAGTGTTGTCGACCTAATGACCGGATACCCTAGCCTGTAGTGCACATCCACGTACTTTAAAAGATGCACTTCCCTATTCACAATTCCTAATGGCTCTTCAGTAACAGGGAGGAAGGCATCAATCAAATGGATATTATGGACCGGATGTAATTAGATGCGATTTAATCAATAGTGCAAGTTTAGTGCAAAACTCACACGTTTTGACCATCTTGCAAATGTAATAGGATGCGAATGTGAGTAAACTCTAATTTTTCAACCTTACTACACTACAAACTCTCATTCAACAACTCGCATCCAGATGTTTTCCAATAGAAAAGATATGTTGCGGGCAATGTAATGCAATGCGAGTTTGTAACTCGCACCCAAAAACTTACTAAAAAATGCAAAAAATTTAGACCAGGTTCAGGTAGGCGAGTTTGATGGTATAATTACTTTCAAATATCCCAAAACACAGCTGAACCACATAATTAGCACTGACATCACATATCTCACACAACCACATAATTGAACATTTAACAACTCAACCTTTTTAGCACACCTGAACCCACTATTCAACAATGGCACCCCTATATCTACCACAGCCATTGCACTTGTGTGGGTGTAGCAATGGCGTTGATGCAGTATTCTTTGGAGCTGTATGTCGTGTTCTCATCACTTTGGAGGAGCTGCGCAGGAGGAGGGCTGAGGAGCGACACCAGATCCAGGTCCTAATTAGGATGTGTTGCAGGCGTACCTAAAGAGAGAGTGTGGACCTGGACTCACTCTCAGATAAGGAGGTGGTTCAGCTGTTTAGGCCAGGGATATGCTGACCTTGGGGACATTGCAGCTGTTGTGAAGGAGCCAGACCCAACAACACTAGGGGATGTGGTAAATACACAGGAGGGAAAGAAGGTTCCTTAGAGAATTATACACCAGCATTTTTCAGGTAAGTGTGCTTAAAATGATGATTTTTTTTTTTTTTTTTTTAGAATACTACTGTATTTACTAAATTATTTACTTGATAGGTTTGTTTTTCATTTTAATTTTTTATTTCAGAAATGGTGTAATGGCCTTGAAAAATACTGCCATAAGTTGACTGACGTAAATATTTTGTTCTCTATTGTTTTGGAAGTGTTTGTAAAGTTTAGAAATTAATGTAGAAAACATATCTGTTATATAGACCATCTTGATATTTTGAAAACATTTTTAATTGTATTTAAACATTTCACCAACTAATAATTTTACACTTTGTTGTGTGTATATTAAAGAAAACCAAAACACGTTATTTGTCTGACATATACATTTTTACTGAAATATGTCAGTTTCTGCAGAAAGGATGCAAAGTTTTTGGATATGTGTATTGAATACACGACATTTCAACATTAGGTCATTATCAAAAAATACACAAAAACAAAATTCACATTACATTAACAATTTTTTTTACATTTTGCCTGCATTATCAATGCCTCTACCCTGGCATTTTACTTTACCACCACGGGTGCGGGGAGGGGAGTAGTTGGTGACACTGACACAGATGATGTTGGTCCTCTACTAATGGTGTTACTTGAAGCTGCCTCAGATGTAAGCCTCTGTGCTACCAATTCAGTATGAACATTGACCAGGGCATGAGTTTGGGCATAAATAGCTTGTTGATTTTTGTAGTTGGCCGTAAGATTTTGGTTAAGGCTTTGTATTTGCATCTCTATATTATGGCCCAGCAATGCTCGAGCAATGATAGTTTGCTTTCTCATGTATCATGCAGTCAATTTTTTCAGTTTGTTTCTGCATGAATTGTAACTGCGAGTTCCTTAATGAGTCCAGTGACAGTGTAAATTTCTCCACAGATGGAGTGCAGTGTGGTGTAAGTGTACTTTTTTCCTGCTATTGGTTGTTGCTGTTGGGTATCAACATGACCCACATTTGGGATGTCAAGCGTGTCGATGGGTGTCAACATCAGCACTTCGTCAGCAGCTGCATCTTCACCCTTTTCAACCGATGGTCTGGGTGGTCGTGGACGTGATGGGCCTACAACATAAACATTATAGGTAAGTAATCTAAGTTTTCTAAGAATAATACCAGCCAACCAGCTCCTAACTGTCATTTTTCAAACACAATTGCAAAGACAATCCTATTTTCAGCGCTCCAATTGTTCTTATGTTCCTCAGGAAAAAGAAAATATTTCATAGTGTAGAATGTCTTTTTCACTTAGAGAATTGTACCACCAAAATATGATAAAGTCCACTCAATTTAATGTATACTGTATGTGAAAAATCACACACCTTTAATAATCACCCCTATGGTAATGAGGTTACCTTTAAGAAAACCCCACAGAGAGGTTTTTAAAACAGTGAGAATATTAATGGATTCCACTCTTTTTAGCACACAAGAATCACAACATGTAGAGAAAACGACCACCTTTTATCCACACCCTGGTTGTGAGGTTACCTCTTATTTCTCATACGTCCTAGAGGATGCTGGGGTCCACTTCAGTACCATGGGGTATAGACGGTTCCGCGGGAGCCATGGGCACTTTAAGACTTTTCAAGGATGTGAACTGGCTCCTCCCTCTATGTCCCTCCTCCAGACCTCAGTTTTAGAAATGTGCCCAGGCAGACTGGATGCACTCCAGAGGAGCTCTACTGAGTTTCTCTGAAAAGACTTATGTTAGGTTTTTTATTTTCAGGGAGAACTGCTGGCAACAATCTCCCTGCTTCGTGGGACTTAGGGGGCAGAAGTAGGAACCAACTTCCTAAAGAGTTTCAAGGCTCTGCTTCTGGCTGACAGGACACCATTAGCTCCTGAAGGAAACTGAACGCTAGCCGTGTCTAGATGCTCACTCCCACAGCACGCCGTCACCCCCCTCACAAAGCCAGAAGTCAGAAGACAGGTGAGTGTTAGAAGACAGGTCTTCAATCAAGAAAGTGACGGCTAAAGGTACCGCGCGGCTGGCGGGAGCGCAGCGCGCCATGTTGCCCACACATACACAGGCACTGCAGGGTGCAGGGCGCGGGGGGGTGCCCTGGGCAGCATGACACCTATGGAAACTGGCATAAATGAGGGGCATAAGTTGCTGAGGCACAGTCCTACCCCCGCCAGTATAAAAAAATTACCTCATACAAGCTGAGGAGAAACACACCATTGAAGAGTGGAGCTTCCTCCTCAGTCAGCCAGCACACTGCTCAGCGCCATTTTCTCTCTCTCCTCAGACTGCAGAGACAACGCTGGTCCTCCTCCACTACAGAACAAGTATCAAGGTGCAAAACAGGGGGGGCCACAGTGAATTTGGTGCTATATAATTGTGTGATTAACATTATAAAAGCGCTGCATGTCAGTGGGCATTTTGTGTTCACAGACATTGTGTTACTGGCGCTGGGTTGTGAACTGGCAAATCCTATCTGTGTCCCTCTGACAGATTTTACTGTGGGTCTGTCCCCTATAAGTCCCGGAGTGTCTGTGGTGTGTTTGTGCACGTGTGTGACATGTCTTTGGCAGGGAACTCTGTGGAGACATGTTAGGGACACAGAGGTGTAATATGACACCAAGAGCCTGACTGGGTGAAAGGTTACATGATAGTGTGAATCATATCAGTAAGAGGTTGGACTGAATCTCATACAGAAATGAAAATAATCTGTTGAAGATGTGATTTTTAATAGTTCTGCCTTTCATCCACAGGGACCTTTCTGGGTCACATACAAATTTGCACAAGTAGTACAAACTGATACCGACACGGACTCTGATTCCTGTGTCGACACTAGTGATTCCAGGGGAATAGGTCCTAAGTTAGCAAAAAAGCATTCAAAACATGTTTTAAGCTATAAAGGAGGTGTTAGAAGTTACGATGCCCCCTCTTTTACCACAAGGAGAGGGTTTACTTTAGTAAAGAAGAAAATGTTATTTTCCCTCCACCTCAGGCAGCTTACCTTTTTCCAAAAAAGGTGGGAGTCACCCCGCATTTCAGACAGGGCCCTGTCATAAAAGAGAAAAGGTGTTTCTCCCTGCGCCTGGAATGGCTTCACTTATGGAGCCGACAGACCGCAAGTGAGTGAGGTGATTTATTGATGTGGCCAATGGGACACTACTCAGGCCTACCATTGTCTGTGAGTGGGTGAGTACTGTGATGTGCACCGGACATTTTTCGGGTTTTGTGTTTAGATTTTGGATTCGGTTCCGCGGCCGTGTTTTGAATTCGGACACGTTTTGGCAAAACCTCCCTGAAAATTTTTTGTCGGATTCGGGTGTGTTTTGGATTCTGGTGTTTTTTTACAAAAAAACCCTCAAAAACAGCTTTAAATCATAGAATTTGAGGGTCATATTGATCCCATAGTATTATTAACCTCAATAACCATAATTTACACTCATTTTCAGTCTATTCTGAACACCTCACACCTCACAATATTATTTTTAATCTTAAAATTTGCACCGAGGTCGCTGGATGGCTAAGTTAAGCGACCCAAGTGGCCGACACAAACACCTGGCCCATCTAGGAGTGGCACTGCAGTGTCAGGCAGGATGGCACTTAAAAAAAATAGTCCCCAAACAGCACATAATGCAAAGAAAAAAAGAGGCGCACCAAGGTCGCTGTGTGACTAAGCTAAGCGACCCAAGTGGCCGACACAAACACCTGGCCCATCTAGGAGTGGCACTGCAGTGTCAGGCAGGATGGCACTTCAAAAAATAGTCCCCAAACAGCACATGATGCAAAGAAAAAAAGAGGCGCACCAAGGTCGCTGTGTGACTAAGCTAAGCGACACAAGTGGCCGACACAAACACCAGGCCCATCTAGGAGTAGCACTGCAGTGTCAGGCAGGATGGCACTTCAAAAAAATTGTCCCCAAACAGCACATGATGCAAAGAAAAATAAAAGAAAAAAGAGGTGCAAGATGGAATTGTCCTTGGGCCCTCCCACCCACCCTTATGTTGTATAAACAGGACATGCACACTTTAACCATCATTTCAGCGACAGGGTCTGCCACACGACTGTGACTGAAATGACTGGTTGGTTTGGGCCCCCACCAAAAAAAGAAGCAATCAATCTCTCCTTGCACAAACTGGCTCTACAGAGGCAAGATGTCCACCTCATCATCATCCTCCGATTCCTCACCCCTTTCACTGTGTACATCCCCCTCCTCACAGATTATTAATTCGTCCCCACTGGAATCCACCATCTCAGGTCCCTGTGTACTTTCTGGAGGCAACTGCTGCTGGTGAATGTCTCCACGGAGGAATTGATTATAATTAATTTTGATGAACATCATCTTCTCCACATTTTCTGGAAGTAACCTCGTACGCCGATCGCTGACAAGGTGAGCGGCTGCACTAAACCCTCTTTCGGAGTACACACTGGAGGGAGGGCAACTTAGGTAGAATAAAGCCAGTTTGTGCAAGGGCCTCCAAATTGCCTCTTTTTCCTGCCAGTATACGTACGGACTGTCTGACGTGCCTACTTGGATGCGGTCACTCATATAATCCTCCACCATTCTTTCAATGGTGAGAGAATCATATGCAGTGACAGTAGACGACATGTCAGTAATCGGTGGCAGGTCCTTCAGTCCGGACCAGATGTCAGCACTCGCTCCAGACTGCCCTGCATCACCGCCAGCGGGTGGGCTCGGAATTCTTAGCCTTTTCCTCGCACCCCCAGTTGCGGGAGAATGTGAAGGAGGAGATGTTGACGGGACACATTCCGCTTGACTTGACAATTTTCTCACCAGCAGGTCTTTGAACCTCTGCAGACTTGTGTCTGCCGGAAAGAGAGGTACAACGTAGGTTTTAAATCTAGGATCGAGCACGGTGGCCAAAATGTAGTGCTCTGATTTCAACAGATTGACCACCCATGAATCCTGGTTAAGCGAATTAAGGGCTCCATCCACAAGTCCCACATGCCTAGCGGAATCGCTCTGTTTTAGCTCCTCCTTCAATGTCTCCAGCTTCTTCTGCAAAAGCCTGATGAGGGGAATGACCTGACTCAGGCTGGCAGTGTCTGAACTGACTTCACGTGTGGCAAGTTCAAAGGGTTGCAGAACCTTGCACAACGTTGAAATCATTCTCCACTGCGCTTGAGTCAGGTGCATTCACCCTCCTTTGCCTATATCGTGGGCAGATGTATAGGCTTGAATGGCCTTTTGCTGCTCCTCCATCCTCTGAAGCATATAGAGGGTTGAATTCCACCTCGTTACCACCTCTTGCTTCAGATGATGGCAGGGCAGGTTCAGGAATGTTTGGTGGTGCTCCAGTCTTCGGCACGCGGTGGCTGAATGCCGAAAGTGGCCCGCAATTCTTCGGGCCACCGACAGCATCTCTTGCACGCCCCTGTCGTTTTTTAAATAATTCTGCACCACCAAATTCAATGTATGTGCAAAACATGGGACGTGCTGGAATTTGCCCAGATGTAATGCACGCACAATATTGGTGGCGTTGTCCGATGTCACAAATCCCCAGGAGAGTCCAATTGGGGTAAGCCATTCTGCGATGATGTTCCTCAGTTTCCGTAAGAGGTTGTCAGCTGTGTGCCTCTTCTGGAAAGCGGTGATACAAAGCGTAGCCTGCCTAGGAACGAGTTGGCGTTTGCGAGATGCTGCTACTGGTGCCGCCGCTGCTGTTCTTGCTGCGGGAGGCAATACATCTACCCAGTGGGATGTCACAGTCATATAGTCCTGAGTCTGCCCTGCTCCACTTGTCCACATGTCCGTGGTTAAGTGGACATTGGGTACAACTGCATTTTTTAGGACACTGGTGACTCTTTTTCTGAGGTCTGTGTACATTTTCGATATCACCTGCCTAGGGAAATGGAACCTAGATGGTATTTGGTACCAGGGACACAGTACCTCAATCAAGTCTCTAGTTGCCTCTGAATTAACGGTGGATACCGGAACCACGTTTCTCACCTCCCAGGCTGCCAAGGCCTGAGTTATCCGCTTTGCAGCAGGATGACTGCTGTGCTATTTCATCTTCCTCGCAAAGGACTGTTGGACAGTCAATTGCTTACTGGAAGTAGTACAAGTGGTCTTCCGACTTCCCCTCTGGGATGACGATCGACTCCCAGCAGCAACAACAGCGGCGCCAGCAGCAGTAGGCGTTATACTCAAGGATGCATCGGAGGAATCCCAGGCAGGAGAGGACTCGTCAGACTTGCCAGTGACATGGCCTGCAGGACTGTTGGCTTTCCTGGATAAGGAGGAAATTGACACTGAGGGAGTTGGTGGTGTGGTTTGCAGGAGCTTGGTTACAAGAGGAAGGGATTTAGTTGTCAGTGGACTCCTTCCGCTGTCACCCAAAGTTTTTGAACTTGTCACTGACTTCTGATGAATGCGGTCCAGGTGACTGATAATGTCGATATTATCTTAGACCGCAAAGCTATACCTCTAAATACACTTTTACCGTTGAGCCGCTATGGCCGCTAGACTTAATACACGTGCTACGCACTTTGTACGCTATTTGCGTACAGAGTCCCGCAGTGGTACGTACTTGGCGTACACACGCCGCGCTGAGTGTACAGAGTACGCTCAGCGTGCGCACACACAATGGATAACCTTTAAACCTTGTTAATGATGCAATGTAATGTAATGATACGCTTATACTTTAAACCCTTAACAGCAAAGTACTGTGATGATGTAATACCTGTAAACCTTAAGTAGCGCTGGCGATACAAAGTACCCGCAGTGCGTACACCTTATCAATGCTTATACACCTTATACAGATTAATCTACTTTAAAGCCCAGGCAGGAAAGTGAAAACACAGCACTAATTTGTTGTTGCAACCACAGGGTTCTAAGGCCTCAGTGGATTAATTCCAAAAGGTAAAAACAATACAAATCATACACTACAGGCTAACAAGTAAATCTACACAGAATAATGGCTACAGAGAATGTACATACGTGAGAATGTTCGCAAGCGCAACCCGAGTCGGTCCTCCGCTGGTCATACAGATAGCGTTCAAAGTCTTCTGACCGGCCAGGCAACAACGGTCTTTTTATACACAACATGCATACACAATACAATGGTCACTGTAATCTCATTGTCCATTGGACACAGGGATATGTCTCTACATTACAGAAAAGGTCATAGGTGGATTTGAATAGGTGGGCGATGTCTTCCCCCAACTGCTCTTGTTTGTGGTATCCTCTGGATACCCTTGCATACATAAAATACAGTAAATACAGCTAATGTTCATATTCTACTTTTGTACATAACTATATGCAGGAACAAGCGATCTTTCTATAACTAACACCGGAATGTTACCCTCAAAATACCCCACAGCTGGATACTAGACATCACCTTCCAACCTTTATCAGACCCTTCCTATCATGTAAAGGCGAATCCCTCTGTCCAGGAACTGTTTAAACTATTAATACTCGCTGACATGGTCTAGGGGAACTATATCTACAATGTACACTATTTGGGTTAAATATGTAATGTTCTAATAACCCGCTATGTGCTCACAAACACTACCATAAATGCGCATACCACGCGCTAAGGCGCATGGCCGTGAAAAGCTCCCTTACGCAAATTGCGGATATGCGCACGCACGGCAGACTGAGTGCACGCGCAGCGGGCATGTGCATGGGGTTAGTACGTTAGGCATGCATTACAATATTTTTCGACTTTGACAGTCCACCCTTTGGCAGTCAACAATAACTGCCACTATCTAAACATTAAACAGAAAAATATACAATACAATATCTATAAAATAATTGGATGGTAGGAGGTGAGGAGTAGGCGAGAAATGTATGGCCTAGTGAGATAGTAAAAGCATGTATGTATGAAATCCCTGTCTGAGGGGCATGTATCATCGTGCCGTACATGTTCTAGATAAGCTTCGAGGTATTGCGAAGTATACATTAAATCCTTCTCATCCCGTATTAAGGGTCTGTAAGTGGGCCAACAAACACTACCGAGCTCTTTTCGGCTTCTTGTTCCAACAAATGGGGTGCACATTTAGTTGATGATACATGGAGGGGGAAACACATGTGAATGCTAGTATATGTATCTATATCACCTGTCGACTATGTGTGTCACTACCTGAAGGTTGCAGAGATGAAGATAAGACACGTATCACAAATACAATCACATAACATTTGTGCAATCGTCCTTGGGTGTTGGTTGAAGTTTTGTCCGGATGGGTGTATCTTTGCCGTGAGTGTTAATCAAAGTCTTTTGAGTGTCCATAAAAGTCTCTAGAGTGTCCATCAAAGTCTTTAGAGTGTCCATCAAAGTCTTTAGAGTGTCCATCAAATAGTCTTTTCCGAATGGATGTATAATTCATCAACTCCTCTTCCGAATGGATGTATTTTTGCTTGAGGGAAAACAAAGGAGAAACGGGTGAAAGAAATGGATCGTGGAATCACGTCTTATCACAACATTGTCTCAATTGATGGGTCATAAATTAAATCACTTGTTGTAACAATGCCCCCGCTCCTCAAACTCATCACTTTGGTACCGCGCTTGCACCGCATTAAAACTTGAACACATCTAAATAGCAAACCAATCATTATGACAACTCCCAGGATACAAAGGAGAAACTTTCCTACACTCACGATAACATTTTGAGCCCATTCTCCTAAACCTGAGAACCAATTGCGTGGGTTCAACCATGAGACCCAGCCGGTCAGTTCATTACTCACAGCAGTAAGGGTAAGGTTGTGTCTCCTCCGGAACTCCCACTTCAATTGCAAGATATCGTCCATCTTTTGATCTATGACCTCGGTTGGGTACTCAGTGCTGTTTGTAATGTACGTGCAGCACTTCACACCATACTGAGTTGCTAAGGTGACACAGTACCCGCCTGTCACCGCTGTGATATAATTTAGAACCATCCTGTGCTGGATCAGTTCCGTTTTGTAAGCTTGCAACTCCCTCCCTGTATACCTGAAGGTGTCATCATACATCTCGGTGATATTATCTATCAGGTTCGCTAGCGCATGAATATACCTAAAATTTATAATTCCTCTGGCGGTACGGGTGATATATAACGTGAGTAGGAATTCAATCCCGGTGGATTCGTGGATCAAATCAGAGACTGCGTGCTCTGTCCTATCTATAAGGTGTCTTTTGACGATGTGTTCGTAGTGAGTGTGAGTGTAAGGAGCTTGAGCATTGCGGTGAATGTCTTTCATCTTATTATGGGTTATGGTCATAACTTCTGGCAACACTCTTCCAATGTAACACAATCCCTCTGAGTTTGGGGCAAGCCACTTATACGCCTTCCTCCCGCATATGAAATATGCATCATCGGGGAGAACATATGGGACAGAATATGACATTACCATATTGCAAACTTTCCAAGTGAAAAATCCTATCCATAAACTCTCTCATCTGTTCAGTACACGTATCAGGCTGTATGATATGCGCACAGTACCCTGGAGATACTTCTCCAACCCGCATGGTCCTACTTCCTAGGGTATACCTATACAGAAAATACCTCCCACCGTCGGCTATTTGGCGTATAAGTTCAGTGTCTACGGGCATTCTATCGGCTCTGTGTGAAAATGCCATGATTTGGTTATTCCATGTCACTTCCCAATTTCCCGGCTTTCGGGGATTGGAAATGTTGAAACATACTAAGGATCTATCCACATGATATTGGTGGAGCTTCAAACTAGGGGGCCTAGAAATATTAAATTTCTTGTCCACCGGTCTCCCACCCCTTAATTCAAGTACCTCATCTATTGTTAAAGGATACGGTACTAGTCCTGACTTGCTCTGACCTTGAGGTACTTGTGAGCACACCCAGCATTCTGTTTGGTTTAAAACCTTACCCACTAATGAGTGATAGTCACTCAATGTAGGACGGTCCATGTTGATATTAAGGCTGGACTGACATCTCTGGATGCACCCGTCCTCAACTATGTTTTCACAGTTTCTACAAATACAATTTTCCTCAGTCAGTAACCCTTCACAGTGCCTCCTAGTTTCTTGACTACCAGATCGTTTTCTGATACTCGCCTTTGCTCGGTGAATGTGTTGCTCTTGGAATTCTACAAATCCGTCCTTGCCATCAGAACCCATTCCAGATTCCTTCTCGACCTCTCTGGTACTCTCACCGAAATAGACTGCTCTGGTCAACAACAGAGTTAATAGGAAAACCCGGAATGCAGTCTCTTGGGGTAAGTCCATCTTGCTAAGGGGAGAGAAAAAGGAGCAAGGAAGGGGGGAAAGGAGGGTAATGGGAGATGGAGAAAATAATAAAAAGGAAAAAGAAATTTGGTGCGACAACCGCCTCTGGTCTTGTAGTTCTCTGTGCTCAGGTGCCGTGACAACAGTCCTGCCTCTCAACCTTCCTGGAACAGGCACTCCAGTGATACGATTTCCTCTACACTCTGCTCTTTGTCACGGGCTTTCTCTGGGTCAGCGACCTTCTTACAGTGGGACGAGTGGACCCAAGTCTCTCTCTCTGCAACCTTCAATGCTGTCGTGCTGGTCAGTAAGACTTGGTACGGTCCTTCCCACCGGTCAATAAGGCAACCTGAGCGTAGAAAATTTCGAATCATTACATAATCCCCAGGTTCAATGTCATGACAATTACTGTTTGGTAGGTCAGGAATCACCAGCTTTAGATTGCTGTTTTGATTCCTCAACTGTTTGCTCATCTTAACCAAATATTTCACAGTCACTTCATTATTGCATTTCAAATCATCCTGGGGGTCAATCATTACACGGGGTTGTCGACCAAAAAGAATCTCAAAGGGTGATAGGTTAAGGGGGGACCTGGGAGTGGTTCTGATGCTGTACAATACTAGTGGCAAAGCTTCTGGCCACAACAATCCAGTTTCAGCCATCACTTTGCTCAGCTTGTTCTTAATAGTGCTGTTTACTCTCTCCACTTTCGCACTCGCCTGTGGGCGGTACGGAGTATGCAGCTTACTATTAATTCCCATTAGTTTGCACATAACCTGAAAGACTTCACCTGTAAAATGGGTACCCCTATCGCTTTCAATTATCCTAGGGATACCATACCTGCACACACATTTCTGCACGATCTTCTTTGCAGTGAACGTAGCAGTATTTGTGGCAGCGGGGAACGCTTCTACCCAATTTGAAAACACGTCAATACAAACTAACACATACTTTAAATTTCTGCAGGGTGGCAACTGTATGAAATCAATTTGTATTACCTGAAAAGGGCCGTCTATTGGCGGTATATGGGATGGTTCTGTTGGTATTGACTTTCCAATATTCTTCCTCAAGCAGATAAGACATGTCATTGCTCTCTTACCCGCATGAGAAGAGAATCCTGGCGCACACCAGTAGGCTCTCACCAGCTTACACATACCCTCTTTGGCCAGATGAGTCAGACCATGTGCCGCCTCAGCTAAGCTCGGAAGATATGCTCTGGGGGCTACTAGCTTACCCTGTCCATCTGTCCAGAGTCCTGAGGACTCCTGGCCATATCCTTTTGACCTCCAGACTGCCTTTTCCTGTGGGGAACACAAATTTTGCATATCACTTAATTTTTGTGTGTTGACGGTATTGAATACCATCAGTTGTGTGATATCTGTCTGTATGGGGGTGCTGGCTGCTGATTTAGCAGCTTCGTCTGCCCGGCTGTTACCAAGTGACACTGGGTATTGACTGTAAGTGTGTGCTTTGCACTTGATAACAGCCACTCTGTCAGGTTCCTGTATCGCTGTTAGAAGCCTTTTTATATGGGATGCATGCGCTACAGGTGTGCCAGCTGCCGTCATGAAATTTCTGAGGTGCCATAGGGCCCCGAAATCATGCACTACTCCAAAGGCATACCTAGAATCTGTATAAATATTGGCTGACTTACCCTTAGCCAATTCACACGCTCTGGTTAGGGTGACCAGCTCAGCAACTTGTGCTGAGTGCGGTGGGCCCAGGGGTTCAGCTTCTATGATACCTTTGTCATCTACGACTGTGTATCCAGTACACAAGTCTCCCGAATCCGTCTGTCTGTGGCAACTACCGTCAGTGTAAAAAGTAAAATCTACGCCTTCCAGTGGGTTGTCACTAATGTCGGGTCTTGCAGTGAAAGTTTGGTTCAGATATTCCATACAATCATGTGTGTCAGTGTTTGTACTAAATCCTCCTTCACCATCACTCTCATCCTCCACCCTTTGTGCCTGTCCAGGCATACCCGGGAGGTAAGTTGCAGGATTTAGTGCACTGCATCTCTTTATGGTGATGTTTACAGGTACCATTAGTGCTAATTCCCACCTTGTAAACCGTGCTGATGAGACATGTCTGGTTTGGGCAGAGTTCAGTAAGGCTGACACTGCATGAGGTGTATGGATGGTCAGGTTGTGTCCCAACACTACATCTTCGCTTTTACTCACTAGCAATGCTATCGCTGCAACACTTTGCAAGCATGTGGGGAGAGACCGTGCTACGGTGTCCAACTGTGCACTGTAGTAAGCTACCGGCCTGCTGGCATCACCATGTTTCTGGGTTAGGACACCTGCCGCACACCCAGCACTCTCTGTGCCGTACAATTCAAAGGGTTTCCCATAATCTGGCATACCTAATGCAGTTGCCTGCGATAGGCACTGTTTGAGTCTCTCAAATGCCAGTTCGGACTCATCTGTGTGCGAAATCCGATCTGGTTTGTTTGAAGAGACCATCTCTTGCAAAGGTAAAGCCAGTATGGAGAAACCTGGGATCCAATTTCGGCAGTACCTACACATTCCTAGGAAAGTGCGGATCTGTTACTGGGTTTGTGGCAGAGTCATGTCGCGAATCGCCTGTATTCTATCAGTGGTGAGGTGTCTCAGTCCTTGTGTTAAGCAATGTCCCAGATATTTCACCTTGGTCTGGCACAACTGTAACCTATCCTTTGAAACCTTGTGTCCCGTATTAGAAAGGTGAAGCAGAAGCTGTCTCGTGTCTTTCAAGGACGATTCGAGTGAATCAGAACACAGCAGTAAGTCATCTACATACTGTATTAATACTGATCCGCTCTCAGGTTGAAAGGATTGTAAACAGTCATGCAAAGCCTGGGAGAAAATACTTGGGCTGTCAATGAAGCCTTGGGGTAAGCGAGTCCAGGTGTACTGTACTCCTCTGTATGTAAATGCAAGCAAGTATTGGCTGTCAGGGTGCAGAGGGACCCAAAAGAAAGCAGAACAGAGGTCAATGACAGTGAAAAACTTTGCGGTAGGGGGAATTTGCATGAGGATGACAGCTGGATTTGGCACTACGGGGAATTAGCTCTCAACTATCTTGTTTATCCCCCATAGATCCTGCACTAGCCTGTAACCCCTCCCCCTACTCTTTTTCACAGGGAAGATGGGACTATTGGCAGTGCTGGACGTCCTAACTAGGATGCCCTGTTGTAGCAAGCGCTCTATGACTGGGTACACTCCTAATTCCACCTCTGGCTTCAGAGGATACTGTGGGATTTTTGGAGCTATCCTACCATCTTTTACTTGCACTACTACAGGAGCTACGTTTGCCATCAATCCAGTGTCTTGTCCATCTTTGGTCCAGAGGGATTCCGGTATCTGGGAGATCATTTCCTCTACCTTGGATGGACACCTGCCTATAACAGCAGAGTGTGACATTAACCTTTGTGGGGTGTCTAATATATCCTGCACTTCCTGAACGTGATTCTCGGGTATATCTAAGAAGACACCCTCAGGAGTACAATATATGACACACCTCATCTTACACAATAAATCTCTCCCAAGTAGATTAGTCGGAGCCGATGCAGCTAGCAAAAAGGAGTGCTTGGTCTGCAAAGGCCCTATCGTAATCTCTGCTGGTCTACTTAAGGGATAGTGTTGCACTACTCCTGTTACCCCCATTGCTGAAATTGTTTTACACGTTGTTTTCATACCTACTGTTGAATTTAACACTGACCTGGCCGCCCCTGTATCTACAAGGAAAGGTAGTGATCTACCAGCTACATCAACTGTAACCTCGGGTTCATTTCCAAGGCTAGCAATCAACTTTACTGGCTGCAAACTACAGGTGTGGCCTAAACCCTATTGTATGTTGTGACCCTCCCGCAGCGCGCTGGCAGCTACAATATGTGAGGGGGGTAGCTGAGAATTTCCAGAGGTCTGCCAGTCCTTCCTAGGTGGGTACCTCCTTGCTTCCCCTGCATGTGGCTCGTAATTCCTCCTATGCGGTCCCCGATCCCAATTACGTGTGTCATACTGTGAGTCATGTTCTGGTCTAGGGGGTCGATATACCTTATGTGGGTTTTTAAGATTACATTTCCGTGCGTAATGTCCTTCCCTCTGACATTTATAACATTTTACCACATACGACTTACCATCAGGGGTCTGGGGTTTAGGCTGATGTGGCTTCGTTGTCAGGGCTTTTATACTTACTGTCATCAGCTTATCCCCCTGTGACTCCCTGTGCCTAATGATGTTCCGATCATGCTCAATAGCGGACTCTCTTAATGCAGCCACCGAGATACCTCTCCAGTTAGGTTGAGTGGTTTGTACCCTTGTTCTCAACATTTCTTTTAAACCGTCCATTAATACGGACACAGCTACCTCTCTATGATGTACATTTTCCTTAATATCCTCGACCCCAGTGTATCTAGCCATTTCCTGCAGTGCTCGATGGAAATTTTCAGAAGCAGCTTCACCTTCTTTTTGTCTAATGGAGAAGATTTTATTCCACTTGACAACAGTTGGGAAATATACTCCTAATTGCAGATTGATCTGTCGTACATTCTCCTGAGTGTATTCATCAGTGAGAGGTACCTCTGCGTCTAATTTACAATCAGCAATGAATTTCACAGGGTCAATATTGGAGGGCAAACATGCCTGTAGCACTGTCCGCCAATCTTTGTTTGTGGGTTCGGTGGCGTTACCTAGTTCTCTAATAAACCTCTGACATGCGGCTAGATCTATTCTGGGATCAGGAAATTCAGACATAATTGTCCTCAATTCTGTCCGGGACCAGGGACAATGCATAGCAATGTTCCTGACGGGAGTGATTCCCTGAGCGTCAGTCTTCCCATTGGGGACTGCGATCACCCTGACAGGATTTAGTTCAATTACATCATTCTGGGTTGCTTCTACAATGTGAGGTGCAATTGTCTCTGCATAATGTACTGTACCGTACTTACCTGTGGACACGACCTCACCTGTCCCTCCGCTAGGGGCCTTTGCTACTACTCTTACTGGTTGGGCCGTACCCACTTGTGTGTCTTGTATGGTGGCTGCCAGAGAGAGTGACGATATTGTGCTGGGCTCATCTTCTTGGTCGCAGTCCTGAGGGAAGTTTAAGATGGGATACAACTTGCACGGGTTAGCATTAATACATTTATCAAGTTCACTCTTATCATATATTAGTATGCCATTCTCTGTAGCCACTTTCTCCCCTGTAATATACGGTGGTGGTGGGGCAGTTGCTATCAGTTTCCTGCTAGGGTTGGAACCAGCTGTTTGAGCTAATCCCCTTTGCATATCACCCTCCTGTTGCCATAAATGTAAACAATCTGTATGTCTAATCCTTTGTTTTCTGGATTTTATTAGACATATCCTTCTCCTTAAATTTGCAACACCTCTGGACTAAAACTGCCTACCTTAGGGAATGGTTCCCTATCTTCCGCAGTCATACGTTCACATTCATTGCATAAAACCTCTGCGTGTGATCCATATTTCTCACACATTATGTACCTCGCCGACCCTTTGGGCCGCGGAATATCAACCTAACCCTGGTTGATCGTCCCTTACTTGAGCAACTGGCCCCCATCTTTTGCAGGTATTGCCTTCTCAGCTAATTCCTACAAAAAAAACAAAATACTCAGTGGTAAGGCAACGGTGAAAGTTCTCCGAGCGCTCTCACCCACTCATGCCCACGTTGGCCAATAAACCTAAACACTGTCGTCAGCGCCGGTCGTACCCAACCTAGGGCCCTGTGTAACCTCTATTTACTGAGAGTGTGTGGGAGTGACTTACCCTTCCCAGTAAATATTGGTCGTTGGAGATTTCCTGAGTGACCAGCGAAACTCCCTTAAAATAAAAAAACTTACACAAATCACGTTGCGTGTGCTACAATTAGCGTCTATGATCCCGCGATTTTATGCAAATTTCGTAAAGGGTATCACGTAGAACTAAATATTGCACACACTAACGCGCGGTACAATCGCACGGCGTATAAGTAACTGTTACTTATCCGCTGTACGACCAATGGAATCGTTTTTTCAGGCTGCTAAACCTCAGCCGGAGCTTTTCAGAACAGGCCTATATGGGTACTATGCCAACCCCCGGGGCTGCGCTCTCTATACAACTCACCGCTGACCTTTTAGGCCACGGTATTCAGAGCTTCGCGTGACTTTGTCAGTGGTTTTCTGACTTCGCTGACCTCTTGGTCTGCTGTTATACTAATTGCTCCTTTGTACTCTAATCAATGTTAACGTGAGAAAGCCACTCCCACGCCACCTAGTGTCCACTCACCTGATGTGGTCTCCTACGGGATCCCGAATTCCCTGGGTCCACAAAACCTTTATTGTTTGCACACTCACGCTCGTTCACTCATATACACTTTGGTTTTTCTGTACAGAAAATTTACTTTCATTCAGATAAACAGCCTTAGTCCCAGAGGTGACACAGTAAGAGAAGGTTCTTTTAAACTAAATATTGGAAACTGAACAAATTTGTGCTATTATCGCGTGGCTACCGTATCGCCTAAACTGAAACAATGCTATTGTGTGATTTGTATTTAGTGGGCATACCTGTACGCACGTTGCATACACACGCCACGTGTGTAGGCCTTTACGTTGCGTACGCAGTACCGAACGTTGTCTGAGACACGTGTACAAAGGCCGTACGTCCGCAGTACTACAAATCCCACACTTCTATAAATGTAAGCGGTATTTAACTATAATCACTTACTTAACACACACACAGTTTCTACTGTATAAACCTTTACAACTAGGCCAGGCTGCGTGTGCGTCTTACACTTCTTTAACTATTAACACAATATTTTAACTAAATAGCAACAAATTTTCTCAGTACAGGTCAAAATGAATATAGTAATCAGTAATTATGGCAATAGTGCGAGCAGATATGCACAGTACAAAATACCGGTGTGTGCGTGTGTTGCGTGCGCATTTGGCGCCAAAACAGAAATTTACAGATTTAAAAAAAAAATAGCTTTTGCGTTCTTACCTTACGGATCCCTCCAGCATCCCTTCAATCCGTGCAGGGCAGACGCTTATCTAATCAGCACTTATTGTATCCCCCGACCAAGAGAAGGTTTACAGGGGATACCCTTCCGCCCTTTGCTGATAGACAAAGTCTGCGAAAACTCTGCTAGGCTGCGGGTATGAGAAGGAACCGGACAAGCTCCCAATTGATAATGTCGATATTATCTTAGACCGCAAAGCTATACCTCTAAATACACTTTTACCGTTGAGCCGCTATGGCCGCTAGACTTAATACACGTGCTACGCACTTTGTACGCTATTTGTGTACAGAGTCCCGCAGTGGTATGTACTTGGCGTACACACACCGCACTGAGTGTACAGAGTACGCTCAGCGTGCGCACACACAATGGATAACCTTTAAACCTTGTTAATGATACAATGTAATGATACGCTTATACTTTAAACCCTTAACAGCAAAGTACTGTGATGATGTAATACCTGTAAACCTTAAGTAGCGCTGGCGATACAAAGTACCCGCAGTGCGTACACCTTATCAATGCTTATACACCTTATACAGATTAATCTACTTTAAAGCCCAGGCAGGAAAGTGAAAACACAACACTGATATGTAGTTGCAACCACAGGGTTCTAAGGCCTCAGTGGATTAATTCCAAAAGGTAAAAACAATACAAATCATACACTACAGGCTAACAAGTAAATCTAAACAGAATAATGGCTACAGAGAATGTACATATACGTGAGAATGTTCGCAAGCGCAACCCGAGTCGGTCCTCCGCTGGTCATACAGACAGCGTTCAGAGTCTTCTGACCGGCCAGGCAACAACGGTCTTTTTATACACAACATGCATACACAATACAATGGTCACTGTAATCTCATTGTCCATTGGACACAGGGATATGTCTCTACATTACAGAAAAGGTCATAGGTGGATTTGAATAGGTGAGCGATGTCTTTCCCCAACTGCTCTTGTGGGTCCTCTGGATTCCCGCCGCATACATAAAATACAGTAAATACAGTTAATGTTCATATTCTACTTTTGTACATAACTATACGCAGGAACAAGCGATCTTTCTATAACTAACACCAGAATGTTACCCTCAAAATACCCTACAGCTGGATACTAGACATCACCTTCCAACCTTTATCAGACCCTTCCTATCATGTAAAGGCGAATCCCTCTGTCCAGGAACTGTTTAAACTATTAATACTCGCTAACATGGTCTAGGGGAACTATATCTACAATGTACACTATTTGGGTTAAATATGTAATGTTCTAATAACCCGCTATGCGCTCACAAACACTACCGTAAATGCGCATACCACGCGCTAAGGCGCATGGCCGTGAAAAGCTCCCTTACGCAAATTGCGGATATGCGCACGCACGGCAGACTGAGTGCACGCGCAGCGGGCATGTGCATGGGGTTAGTACGTTAGGCATGCATTACAATATTTTTCGACTTTGACATGACGTATAAGGGAGGATGTTCCTAGGTGGTTAACGTCCTTACCCCTACTTATTACAGCTTGACAAAGGCAACACACGGCTTGACACCTGTTGTCCGCATTTGTGTTGAAATAATTCCACACCGAAGAGCTGATTTTTTTTGTATTTTGACCAGGCATTTCAATGGCCATATTCGTCCCACGGACAACAGGTGTCTCCCCGGGTGCCTGACTTAAACAAACCACCTCACCATCAGAATCCTCCTTGTCAATTTCCTCCCCAGCACCAGCAACACCCATATCCTCATCCTGGTGTACTTCAACAGTGACATCTTCAATTTGACTATCAGGAACTGGACTGTGGGTGCTCCTTCCAGCACTTGCAGGGGGCGTGCAAATGGTGGAAGGCGCAAGCTCTTCCTGTCCAGTGTTGGGAAGGTCAGGCATCGCAACCGACACAATTGGACTCTCCTTGGGGATTTGTGATTTAGAAGAACGCACAGTTCTTTGCTGTGCTTTTGCCAGCTTAAGTTTTTTTATTTTTCTAGCGAGAGGATGAGTGCTTCCATCCTCATGTGAATCTGAACCACTAGCCATGAACATAGGTCAGGGCCTCAGCCGTTCCTTGCCACTCCGTGTCGTAAATGACATATTGGCAAGTTTACGCTTCTCATCAGACGCTTTCAGTTTTGATTTTTGGGTCATTTTACTGAACTTTTGTTTTTTGGATTTTACATGCTCTCTACTATGACATTGGGCATCGGCCTTGGCAGACGACGTTGATGGCATTTCATCATCTCGGCCATGACTAGTGGAAGCAGCTTCAGCACGAGGTGGAAGTGGATCTTGATCTTTCCCTATTTTAACCTCCACTTTTTTTTCTCCATTTTTTAATGTGTGGAATTATATGCCAGTATCAATAGCAATGGCCTACTACTATATATACTGCGCACAACTGAAATGCACCACAGGTATGGATGGATAGTATACTTGACGAAACAGAGGTAGGTAGAGCAGTGGCCTACTGTACCGTAATGCTATATATTATATACTGGTGGTCAGCAAACTGTGCAAAACTGAAATGCACCACAGGTATGGATGGATAGTATACTTGACGACACAGAGATAGGTACAGCAGTGGCCTACTGTACCGTACTGCTATATATTATATACTGGTGGTCAGCAAACTGTGCAAAACTGAAATGCACCACAGGTATGGATGGATAGTATACTTGACGACACAGAGGTAGGTACAGCAGTGGCCTACTGTACCGTAATGCTATATATTATATACTGGTGGTCAGCAAACTGTGCAAAACTGAAATGCACCACAGGTATGGATGGATAGTATACTTGACGACACAGAGGTAGGTACAGCAGTGGCCTACTGTACCGTAATGCTATATATTATAAACTGGTGGTCAGCAAACTGTGTAAAACTGAAATGCACCACAGGTATGGATGGATAGTATACTTGACGACACAGAGGTAGGTACAGCAGTGGCCTACTGTACCGTACTGCTATAGATTATATACTGGTGGTCAGCAAACTGTGCAAAACTGAAATGCACCACAGGTATGGATGGATAGTATACTTGACGACACAGAGGTAGGTACAGCAGTGGCCTTCTGTACCGTACTCCTATATATTATATACTGGTGGTCAGCAAACTGTGCAAAACTGAAATGCACCACAGGTATGGATGGATAGTATACTTGACGACACAGAGGTAGGTACAGCAGTGGCCTACTGTACCGTAATGCTATATATTATATACTGGTGGTCAGCAAACTGTGCAAAACTGAAATGCACCACAGGTATGGATGGATAGTATACTTGACGACACAGAGGTAGGTACAGCAGTGGCCTACTGTACCGTAATGCTATATATTATAAACTGGTGGTCAGCAAACTGTGTAAAACTGAAATGCACCACAGGTATGGATGGATAGTATACTTGACGACACAGAGGTAGGTACAGCAGTGGCCTACTGTACCGTACTGCTATAGATTATATACTGGTGGTCAGCAAACTGTGCAAAACTGAAATGCACCACAGGTATGGATGGATAGTATACTTGACGACACAGAGGTAGGTACAGCAGTGGCCTTCTGTACCGTACTCCTATATATTATATACTGGTGGTCAGCAAAATTATGCACTGTACTCCTGCTATATACTGTCTACAATGCAGCACAGATATGGAGTGTTTTTCAGGCAGACAACGTATACTGGTGGTCACTGGTCAGCAAAACTCTGCACTGTACTCCTCCTATATAATATTATACTGGTGGTCCCCAGTCCCCACAATATAGCAGCACACTGAGCACAGATATGGAGTGTTTTTCAGGCAGACAACGTATACTGGTGGTCACTGTCAGCAAAACTCTGCACTGTACTCCTGCTATATAATACAGCTGCTCCCCAGTCCCCACAATTAAGCAGTGTGAGCATAGATATATGCAGCACACTGAGCACAGATAAGGAGCGTTTTTTTCAGGCAGAGAACGGATAAAACTGGTGGTCACTGATCAGCAAAACTCTGCACTGTACTCCTCCTATATTAATATACAGCTGCTCCCCAGTCCCCACAATTAAGCAATAAGTAAAGCAAGCACAAATATTTGCATCAACAATACACGGAGAGGACGCCAGCCACGTCCTCTCCCTAACATTTCCAATGCACGAGTGAAAATGGCGGCGACGCGCGGCTGCTTATATAGAATCCGAATCTCGCAAGAATCCGACAGCGGGATGATGACGTTCGGGCGCGCTCGGGTTATCCGAGCCATACGGGAGAATCCGAGTATGCCTCGGACCCGTGTAAAAAGTGTGAAGTTCGGGGGGGTTCGGTTTCCGAGGAACCGAACCCGCTCATCACTAGTGAGTAGTGCTATTGAAAAGTGGTCAGAATAAATGTCATTAGACATTGGCACAATAGATGGAGACGAGATACTCTTAAAGTTAGGTCATAACAAAGACGCTGCTGCGTACGTACTAGAAACCATGAAATATATTGGTTTCATGGGATCAAGAACCGCTACCATGGCAGTATCGGCTCGGAGGGCGTTGTGGATTCGCCAGCGGAATGCTAATACAGATTCCAAAAGAAATATGGAGGCTCTCCCGTATAAAGATGAGGCCTTGTTTGGTGATGGGCTGGATGCTTTAGTCTCGGCGGCTACCGCAGGTAAGTCGACATTCTTGCCTTATGCTCCTACACCGGCAAAAAAGACACATCACTCTCACATACAGTCCTTTCGGCCCAACAAATACAAAAAGGCCAAAGGTTACCCTTTTTTGCTAGGGGAAGGGGAAAAGGAAAGAAATCCGCAGCGTCTCCCGGATCGCAGGAGCAGAAGTCCACCCCTGCTTCTGCCAAATCTGCAGCATAACGTTGGGGCTCCCTTGCAGTAATCCGCTCGGGTGGGAGCACGTCTGAAACTTTTCAGCCAAATCTGGATTCAATCTGGCCTGGACCAATGGGTCTTACAAATAGTGTCCTATGGGTACAAACTAGAGTTTCAAGACGGCCCCCCATGCCGATTTTTCAAATCGACCTTGCCAGCTTCTCTTCCGTGAAGTGAGGCAGTAACAACGGCAATTCAAAAATTATGTCAGGATCAGGTCATTGTCCTGGTACCATTGGCACAGTAAGGAGAAGTTTTTTTTATTCAAGCCTCTTCGTAGTTCCGAAGCCGGACGGCTCGGTCAGACCAATTTTAAACCTGAAAAATCTGAATCTCTACCTGAAAAGGTTCAAGATGGAATCCCTGAGGGTAGTGATTTCCAGTCTGGAAGAGGGGGACTTCATGGTGTCAGTAGACATAAACGATGCTTACTTGCATGTTTCCATTTATCCTCCTCACCAAGCTTATCTGAGATTCGCAGTACAGGATTGCCATTACCAGTTTCAGATGTTGCCGTTCGGACTCTCCACGGCACCGAGGGTATTCACCAAGGTGATGGTGGAGATGATGGTCCTCCTTCGTTAAAAAGGAGTCAATATAATTCCTTATCTGGACAATCTCCTGATAAAAGCGAGATCCAGGGAACAGTTGGTGCAGAACATCGCACTCTCCCTGTCAATACTGCAACAACACGGTTGGATCATGAATTTTCCAAAGTCGCAGTTGGAACAGACGACAAGATTGTCCTTTTTAGGGATGATTCTGGACACAGAAGTACGGAGAGTATTTCTTCCAGTGGAAAAGGCTCTGGAAATCCAGAAAATGGTCAAGCAAATATTGAAACCAACAAGCGTGTCAATCCATCAATGCATTCGGTTGTTGGGGAAAATGGTGGCGACCAACGAGGCCATACAGTTTGGCCGATTTCATGCCTGAGTATTCCAGTGGGACCTGTTGGACAAGTGGTCCGGATCCCACCTACACATGCACCGAAAAATAATCCTGTCCCCCAAAGCCAGGATTTCACTCCTGTGGTGGCTACACAGTTCTCACCTACTAGAGGGACGCAGGTTTGGGATTCACGACTGGGTCCTAATAACCACGGATGCAAGTCTCCGAGGCTGGGGAGCTGTCACACGGGGGAAAGCTTCCAAGGAAAATGGTCAAGTCAGGAAGCCTGTCTTCACATAAACGTTCTGGAATTCAGAGCCATTTACAACGGCCTTCTACAAGCGGTACATCTTCTTCAATATCCCGTGCAGATCCAGTCGGACAATGTAACAGCAGTCGCGTACATAAACAGGCAAGGCGGAACGAAAAGCAGAGCGGCAATGGCATAGGTGACAAGGATTCTCCTCTGGGCAGAAAGACATGATAGAGCTCTGTCAGCAATTTTCATTCTGGGAGTGGACAACTAGGAAGCAGACTTCCTCAGCAGACACGATCTCCATCCAGGAGAGTGGGGCCTCCTCCAAGAAGTCTTCGCAGAGGTGACAAGTCTTTGGGGAGTTTCACAAGTAGACATGATGGCATCTCGTCTAAACAAGAAGCTTCAGAGATATTGTTCCAGGTCGAGAGACCCTCAAGCAATAGCAGTGGATGCACTGGTGACCCAGTGGGTGTTTCGGTCTGTATATGTTTTCCCTCCACTTCCACTGATTCCAAAAGTTCTCAAAATAATAATAAGAACAAGAGTTTGAGCAATCTTCATTGCCCCAGACTGGCCAAGGAGGGCTTGGTATCCAGATCTTCAGGAGTTGCTCATAGAAGATCCTCGGCCTCTTCCTCCTCGAGAGGACCTACTACAGCAGGGGCCATGTGTGTATCAAGACTTACCGCGGCTACGTTTGACGGCATGGCTGTTGAGCGTCGGATCCTAGCCCGAAAGGGTATTCCCAAGGAAGTCATCCCCACTCTTATTCAGGCCAGGAAAGGAGTAACGTCTAAACATTACCACCGTATTTGGAGAAAATATTTGTCTTGGTGTGAATCCAAGAAGGCTCCTATGGAAGAGTTTGAGTTGGGACGTTTTCTCCATTTTCTGCAGGCTGGTGTGGATGCGGGCCTTAGATTGGGGTCAATCAAGGTCCAGATTTCGGCCTTATCAGTTTTCTTTCAAAAACAAGTGGCCTACTTTCCAGAAGTTCAGACGTTCGTGAAAGGGGTTCTGCACAACCAGCCTCCATTTGTGCCTCCAGTGGCACCATGGGACCTTAATGTGGTGTTGCAGTTCCTTCAATCAGATTGGTTTGAACCTCTGCAGGAGATAACATTGAAGTTTCTAACTTGGAAAGTGGTGATGCTTTTGGCCTTGGCATCCGCAAGGCGGATGTCTGAGTTGGGGGCCTTGTCTCACAAGAGCCCTTACCTGATCTTCCATGAAGATAGGGCAGAGTTAAGAACTCTATGCAATAGGAAAATATGGAATGGTATATATCTATGTACAGAGCGCATGAGAAACACTTATCACGTAAAGTACATCCCTTATTACTGAGGAGAGGAGGTATCCTTCGTATGGAGGCTTGAGAACTTCTCTGGTTTATTATTCCTCCTCTCGAAGCACCGTGCAGTGGTCCCAATGTTCATAAAAGACAAAAGGCAAAGGAAACAAATGTGTAGAACAGTTTCACACCACTCTGGATAGTTCCACAACTCAGAAAACAGAAGGGCGTACCCCACTCACACAGAAACAAGTGAGTGGAAACCCATAAAGGTATCTTTGGTAAATGGATGTCCTTATGATATTAAGGTATAAATCACGGGAGCGTACCAAAACTCACACTGGAGGTACGATGATAAATCACATAAAGGTATCTTTAGAATCTGTCAGATGCGTACCCCAACTTACACAATTTGCAGTTGAAACATACATATAAAGGTATCTTTTATTTCCTAACACCAATAATATGCGTACCACAACTCACTGAGTATATGGATAGTCGACTCCTATCAAGGTATCTTTATCCAAAGTCACGTAAGTTCCAACAGAGCCTTAGTCCACATAGGATACACAGGAAAAATAAAAGAAGTTCCTCTTTGTATGTTTACAAAAAAAGGGGGAATTTATTTCCGAAATTCCAAAGTGCATCAGAAGTGAGTACTGTTTGTTCAACGCGTTTCGGTCTTTAGCAGGACCTTTATCAAGGGTTCTTTGCGCCACACAGGAGAACGGTTCAAAATCCCCTTTGTATAGAGTTAAGAATTTGTCAACAATTTCTTCCAAAGGTGGTTTCGTCCTTCCACATAAACCAACCTATTGTGGTGCCAGTAGCTACTGACACTTTCACTGAGTCACAGTCTCTAGATGTGGTTAGAGCCTTGAAGACTTATGTCGCAAGAACAGCTCGATTACGGAAAACAGAGGCTCTGTTTGTCCTGTATGCTCCCAGCAAGATTGGGTGTCCTGCTTCTAAGCAGACTATTGCGCGCTGGATCAGAGGGACAATTCAGCACGCTCATTCTACGGCAGGCTTGCCGGTACCGAAGTCTGTGAATTCCCATTCTACTAGGAAAGTGGGCTCATCCTGGGCGGCTGCCCAGGGTGTCTTGGCTTTACAACTTTGCCGAGCAGCTACTTGGTCAGGGTCAAACACATTTGCTAAATTTTATAAGTTTGACACCTTGGCCGATGAGGACCTCAAGTTCGATCAATCGGTACTGCAGGGTCATCCGCACTCTCCCGTCCGTACTGGAGCTTTGGTATAACCCCATGGTACTGAAGTGGACCCCAGCATCCTCTAGGACGTATGAGAAAATAGGATTTTATTACCTACCGGTAAATCCTTTTCTCCTAGTCCGTAGAGGATGCTGGGCACCCGACCCAGTGCGTACTTTACCTGCAGTTTGTTCTTTATAGTTACACAAGTTGTGTTTCATTTGTTTTCAGCATGTTGCTGTAAATGGTTCATGCCTGTTGGCGTGTGTCATGTTGAATGCCATGTTGTGCGGCATGGTTGAGGTGTGAGCTGGTATGAATCTCACCATTAGTATAAAAGTAAATCCTTTCCACGAAATGTCCGTCTCCCTGGACATAGTTCCTATAACTGAGGTCTGGAGGAGGGGCATAGAGGGAGGAGCCAGTTCACACCCTTGAAAAGTCTTAAAGTGCCCATGGCTCCTGCTGCACCATCTATACCCCATGGTACTAAAGTGGACCCCAGCATCCTCTACGGACTAGGAGAAAAGGATTTACCGGTAGGTATTAAAATCCTATGTTTATATGACGTTATAACCACACAATAACAACTCCCATAAGGCATCAGCACCTTCATAGGACAATTCTCCTTTATTCAATCTCCCTTTTTATAACTCCAAGGCAATTTGTGCAGAAAAAGATAAAATGTGCATAGCATACTATTGCTTTCAAAGTTTTTATTTTACACACATAAAACAAGAAAAATAAGGCCCTATAGGTTTAAATGCCTACCATATAAAAAAAAGATCTGAGCAGAATCAGACAAGGCATGAAATTTACTCCAAATGTCCAGTCCGATAATAATCACCAAAGTCCAGGCATTCAAGTCCACATGGGTTCCCCCACCAGCAACACATTTCAGTTACCCTTCTTCAGGCTGCGGATATTCTTCTTTTGGCTTCCTCAATATTTATCCCCTCTACAGAATCTCAGCTGTAAGACATCGGGAAGCCGGCATCCTGGCCTTAGGTGGAACACATAATGCGAGATCCCAGTAAGAGGGCAAGACGATCAAATCCGGACAGTGGCTGCACCAGGGTCAGTGACACCTGGTGCAATCAAGAAAACACCTACATGTACCCGAAAAGGGTGTGGCTTCGTGAGAGCTCTGCTGTCATCACTAAAAGGCGCATGATGATCTCCAAGCGTCACCCCTGCCACGTCACCGCTGACGTCACCAACCCGGCAATATGCCGGTTGGCAGACAGCCGATGTCTGGCACCCTGATCTCACATGCCTGATGCAGCGATCGCCGAGCAGGCTGATTACTGTCCCCTCTGTGCTGCACCCTGTCAGGACTGCATTACTGACCGGACGCCTGGGTTAATCAAGGGTGCCACTGGCACCGGCTTTCAAACTCCCGGCTCCACCTCCATGTACAAAAACAGCGTGATGTGATGTGATTACGTCATGCTGCTCGCACGCCCACCCGCCACATGCCCACCTCTCTCCTTCTATGCTATGCCAACGCCAGCCACTGATGAGTATCAGCATGCAGCCAGCGTTCCTCTTAGGAAGACAAATTCAATACTGGCAGGCGGTCCGCAGCAGCATTGACACGTCACTCGTTTTTCCAGCAGCAGCAGTACTAGTTTGCGACTGTCAGTGTCAGTGAGTTACTGCAGCTTGCAGGGGAAAGAGGGGGGGAGGGGAAGGGGGGCAGACCAGGCTGATCAGGAGCAGTGTAATTGCAGTGAGTGCCATCAGGGGTGCTTGTTTGGTGCACACCACAACATCTGACAATGTATCTGCTTTATTAGGATTGGTACAAGGGTGAATATTTTGTACTGCTTCGACCATCAATAGATGGTGCTAGACACGCCCAAAAGGTGGGGCTAGACACCCCTCTGACGGTGCACCCCCTAATAAAATGTGCTGCGCACGCCTATGCAGACAGCGCAGGTCGCACCCTGGGAGCTCCCGTGTCAGGCTCCCAGGTGCGACCTGCCCTTTAGGTGGTGTGAAAGGGGCAGAGGCGGAACTAGCGCCAGTGCAGGCAGTGCCTTGCACTGGGGCCCGCCTCTATCAAGGGGCCCAAAGCCAGAGCGGCATGTAATGAGTCAAACTGACTCATTACATGCCGCCTGGCTGCCGCTGTGTGCCGCCGCCGAGGAGAGGATGCGCACCGGCTACGGGAGGGGGGTGGGAGGAGGAGGAGGGGGGGTGGAGGAGGGAGCCGCAGCAGCGCTATGTCATTGGTAGAAGCGCTGCTGCTGCTGCTGGCCCTCTCCTTTACCATAGGCTGCCCTCCACTGCTGTGAATGCTGGGATGCGCATCCCAGCATTCACAGCGGCGGAGGGCAGCCTATGGTAAAGGAGAGGGCCAGCAGCAGCAGCAGCGCTTCTACCAATGACATAGCGTTGCTGCGGCTCCCTCCTCCACCCCCCCTCCTCCTTCTTCTCCCCTGCCAGAAGCTGCAAGAGGAGCCTGAGCCAGTGGAAACGGTAAGTATACCTATTCTATCTATCTATCTATCTATCTATCTATCTATCTATCTATCTATCTATCTATCCTGTTTGCCATAATGTGTAAAAAATGGGACGCTGTCTGCTGTAATGTGTAATAATTGGGACGCTGTCTGCCGTAATATGCAAAAAATGGGACGCTGTCTGCCGTAATATGCAAAAAATGGGACGCTGTCTGCCGTAATATGCAAAAAATGGGACGCTGTCTGCCGTAATATGCAAAAAATGGTACGCTGTCTGCCGTAATGTGCAAAAAATGGGACGCTGTCTGCCGTAATGTGCAAAAAATGGTACGCTGTCTGCCGTAATGTGCAAAAAATGGTACGCTGTCTGCCGTAATGTGCAAAAAATGGGACGCTGTCTGCCGTAATGTGCAAAAAATGGTACGCTGTCTGCCGTAATGTGCAAAAAATGGAACGCTGTCTGCCGTAATGTGTAAAAATGGGACGCTGTCTGCTGTAATGTGTAAAAAAGGAACGCTGTCTACCGTAATGTGTAAAAAGGGGACGCTGTCTGCTGTAATGTGTAAAAAATGGGACGCTGTCTGCCGTAATGTGCAAAAAATGGGACGCTGTCTGCCGTAATGTGCAAAAAATGGGACGCTGTCTGCCGTGATGTGTAATAAATGGGACGCTGTCTGCCGTAATGTGTTAAAAGGGGACGCTGTCTGCCGTAATGTGTAAAAAAGGGAACGCTGTCTGTCGTAATGTGTAAAAAAGGGGACGCTGTCTGTCGTAATGTGTAAAAAAGGCACGCTGTCTGCCGTAATGTGTAAAAAGGAGACACTGTCTGCCGTAATGTGTAAAAAGGGGGGACGCTGTCTGCCGTAATGTGTAAAAAAGGGGAAGCTGTCCGCCATAATGTGTAAAAGGGTCTCTACATGGTGTAGTGGTAGTACCGTGCGGCGTAATTTGAATAATGGAGACTACTGTGCACCGTTATATGAATTGGTATTATTTTGTGGCCACACCCCTTCCCCACGAAGCCACGCCCCTATTTTTTGGCGCGCCTGCGGCGCGCACTGCCCCTGTTTTGCATAGAGGAGCGGGGCTCCGATGCCGTTTCTTGCACAGCACTAAAATGACTAATTACGGCACTGTTGCTAGGTATCCATTTCCCTGGCCCTGAGCAGGTCCCCCTCACCAGATCCTCTCCAGGGGTGAGGCGGTGGACTTAGATGGGGGGGCAAAGCATTTTGTTGCACATGGGCCCACCGCTCGCTAGTTCCGCCACTGGAAAGGGGTATATTGTTCCCGGCATTGCAGGTTTATTACCACTGTTTTCCCCCACAATCCCATCTCTGTCTTGCTTCCACCACACACCATTTCTCTCTCTTTCTCTTGTATCTCTGTCCCCGTCTGTGTCTCTTTCACACTTATATTTGAGGAGGGACTCTGTCTCTTTCCCTCATCTTTGTCCCCCCCTCTTCATCTTTGCTCCTATCTCTGTGTTCTTTTTCTCCTCCGAGTTTCACCAAAAAGGCTGTTTCTGATAAGAACAAAAGTGAAGACAGCAGGAAGTGTTGCCCTTTAGGAGATGCTGTGTGTTCAGGGGTAGTGTCGACCTTCTGACCTGATACCTCTTGGAAGGTAGGAAAGAAGATTAGGCAAGCATGCTTACATTACGTAGAACGTGCATGCACAAACAATCATATTTTACGTAAACATTTCTAGTACATCATAACATTACATTTCTTTTCATGTGTTTGATTATCTGTTCATGATATTGAAACTCATCTGCACGTTTTCCCACGGCCAACGTAAGTGCCGGCAAATAGAGAAGAAAAGAACACGGTTTTGGGTAAACACTCATCTTGAACAATAGTATGATTTGCAAATGTCACTGTCACTGGCCTATTCTAGTCCATAGTTCACACATGCTCTCATTTCATATGTTGATATCTTTCTAATGCAAATGTGCTTATTGTCTCAGTAATTTCAACCAATTGCAATATACAATATGAAAGTGTTATTAGAAATGCAATATTCACAACAAATGAAAAAATTAAACCACTGCCTATTCTACCAAGGTCCATCTTCTCAGTTGGTAGCATGCACATTCAAAGTGGTCAGTAAAAAACTCGGGGGTCTGTTGGTGGACCATTATTCTGATTTGGACATATAAACATGTTTCACACAAGGAAAATGTAGGAATTATTTTAAGGCCTATTTACGAACTACAGAGGTGTAAAACTGGAGATAGGAGACAATTGCTTTTACGCAACTGCACTCTATTTAAAAGCAATCACATTGTTTTGCATTACAAGATGGTGCCTGTGTGTATACAAAATTAGCATTGACTGATGGCATGCATTGGTGTGTTGCTCACTGGGTGTAGATTAGGTAAATTATATTGCATTTTAGTCAAATACTTTTATTGAATATTATGAATCACCAATTCTCATTCCTGTTTGTATTCTGACTGTCTCCTAGCAACTAGGATGCTGGCTGCTATGTGCAGCAGCACACCTGTTTGGAATTCCTTGTTATCTGACTCCAGCCTGATTACTCCTCTGATTGGACTCTCTCCCTTTTATTAGGGATCCTAGCCAGTTCCTATTGCCAGTGATATTCCCTTGTTCCTGCACCCAGTGAGCTCATCAAACCGTTGCTGTACCCTGTACAGTTCCCAGTATGTCCGTTCCTGAGTCCTTGTTCCCTGCCTCTGTGTGTTGTCCGTGCTAGTCCTGCATCTGTGCCCTGTTGGATTCTGCCCTGTACCTGCGATCCAGTGTCCATTGCTGCTCAGTGTCCTTGTCTAGTTGTGGCCCTCCAGTTACTCTCATGTCTGGTCCTGATCCATGTCCAGGCTCTTGTCAAGTCTAAATCTTGCCAGCTTTGGTTCTGTGTACATGCAGCCTGTGTGTCCATGGTTACCCATTGCAGCAAGGTACATTCACTCCAGCCGTGCCAAAAGTTGCAAGTCTGCAGCATTTCCAATACACCTGAACCTGTACCCAAAGTCACAGCTTAGCCACTGTGTGTTATTACAAACTGCGGCCCAGTCACTATTCATCCAGGAAGTCTCTACAACTAGGTTCATGCTGCCAGCACTCTGCTTTCAATTGTCATGCTCGGCATAAATTGGGGTTCCGACATCCGAGTTTTGGCTGAAGGGACAGCTACCTGTGAGGAGAGTAAACAAGGTGGCTGAATGTAATTCCTCCTCATGGGGTGGAGGCCAAACTAAGTGTTAACATTGGCCGGAGGGCGTAAAGAAAAGGAGGACTCCGTAGGAAGATAACTGTAGTTTTAATGAATAACAGGCAGTACACGAATATTGGAGAAATTGACGAAACTGGAAGAATTAGAGTCTGTGGTTAAATGACTTGAAGAGTGAAGCTGAAGAACTCTTGTAAAGAAGAACTAAAGACTATGATTAAAAGACGAGGCTGAAGAACTTGGACTTTGAAGAAATGAAGACTTGTGATTTGTGATTGAAAGACGAGGCTGAAGAACTTGGACTTTGAAGAAATGAAGACGTCTGCGAGAACCACCGTTAGCACCTGGAGCTCCTCTACGACCTGGGACCCCGTTAGCGCTTCCACGAGTGGCGATGGACTTAGACAGCAAGACTGCAGCAGCGTTTAGGTAACCGATAGATGAGAGCAACCATGACCAGGGCACCAGAAGTAACCTGGGAGCACAGAGCTGGAGAACCTCTCACAAGGAGGTAACTTGAAGCACTGGCACTCTCCCTCTGAGCCAGCCCCCTTTTGTAAGGGGAGAACACGCAGGTTTGGCTGGACACAGAATGGGAACTTAATTGGTAATGCTCTGGTCTCCAACATGGCTGCCCCCAGCACAGTAGACATACTCAGCTGTTAGCACACAGTTTTAGCCATCTTCTGTCTCTGACAGACTATACTGTGTCACTACTAGAGGACCTTACCGCAGCGATCCTCGCCACAGACCCCCGCCCTCGGCAGTCGCACATCCGTCCAGGAGGACCCACCACCAGCAGCTCCCTGCCGCCGCAGCCGCACCAACCAACCAGCGGGACGGCAACCCCGGGAGCACCCGCCGGAGGTAAGGCTCTGGAGCCTGACATCAATCACAGTACACAATCTGCTTGCTTCCCAGCAGTTAACACAGCCGTTCACCTGCAATACACACTTTGTTACTTCAGTTATCATTGTTCAGTTACCATTGCATATCCTGCAGTCTTCAGTCATCATACCTTGTCAAGCCTGTCTGCAGTTACCATTTCAGTAGCCAGTCTGCCTGCAATTAACTGTTGCCTTGCCAGTTGCTACATTCCAGGTTTGTTACCTAGTGGTCTCCAGTCTATTGTGTGAGCCCCTTCTGCTAGAGGTTTAAGCCCAGGCGCCCCCCTCTAAGTTAAGGTGTGTGTGTTGTGCACTAAGGGAACAGCGGGTGGCTGTTCTTGGCAGAAGACCCTTTACCGGCTCTAGGGTCTCACACACATATGGGGGGGTCATTCCGAGTTGATCGCACACTGCAACTTTTTGCAGCCTGTGTGATCAACTAGACGCGGCCTATGGGGGAGTGTATTTTTGCATAGCATGGCTGCGATTGCTTGTGCAGCCCTGCTATGCAAAAAAAGTTTTGTGTAGAACAAGACCAGGGTAAGAGTTACTTACCCTGTGCGATGAATTCAGCGTTGCAGGTCCCGGAATTGACATCAGACATCCACCCTCCAAATGCCTGGACACACCTGCGTTCGCCGCAACACTCCTAGAAAACGGTCAGTTGACACTCACAAACGCCCTCTTCCTGTCAATCTCCTTGCGATCGGCTGTGCGAATGGATTCTTCGTTAAATCCATCGCTCAGCAACGATCCGCTTTGTAGTCGTACGATGCGCTTGCGCATTGCGTTGAATACGCATGTGCAGTAGTAGCCTGTTCACTGCCCTGCAAAAAATGGCAGCAAGCGATCAGCTCGGAATGACCCCCATAGTGCTGGAGTTCCCTAACATTGAAATAATAGGTAGAAACCACATTTACAATTCTGCTGTTTATCTGTGATCTGTTTCAAAGACTGCTCATTAGGCATATTTGCACCCATAAAGAAGCGCTGCAGATACAGACTTGTATCTATTTTAAATATGGACGGAGGGGACATGTCCAAATGGTTAGTCCATTTTCTTAACTTATCTATATCTACTCTGGAAAAGGCCCTTTTGTTTTATCGGAAAACATTACCAGCTGGTATGTACACTGAACTTTTTCTAAACATATATCACAATACTTACCTCTTTCCTCTCAGATGTTTCCATAAGGGAACCTCTGAAACCCACTCATGCCCAAAATGGCATCAAGAAGAGGCAGACACATATCATTGTCTTTGGGCCTGTCCCATTGTCCAATATTTGAGGCACCTAATACGTTGATACACAGAGGCTAAAGTTGTTAATTTTGTACCCTTCAATCTGAAATGGGCAATACCTGCGTGAGTGCGTTTGACCTTGAAGAGTAAGAAGCTCTTGCTAGCCCTAAGTGCTGCAAGCAAGAATACAATATTACAGGGCTGTCTCGATAGTACGTCTCTACAGATTTTTACTTTCCCACCACTGGTGCGCGGAGGGGAGTAGTTGGTGACACTGACACAGATGATGTTGGTCCTCTACTAATGGTGTTACTTGAAGCTGCCTCAGATGTAAGCCTCTGTGCTACCAATTCAGTATGAACATTGACCAGGGCATGAGTTTGGGCATAAATAGCTTGTTGATTTTTGTAGTTGGCCGTAAGATTTTGGTTAAGGCTTTGTATTTGCATCTCTATATTATGGCCCAGCAATGCTCGAGCAATGATAGTTTGCTTTCTCATGTATCATGCAGTCAATTTTTTCAGTTTGCTTCTGCATGAATTGCAACTGCGAGTTCCTTAATGAGTCCAGTGACAGTGTAAATTCTTCCACAGATGGAGTGCGGTGTGGTGTAAGTGTGCTTGGTCCTGCTATTGGTTATTGCTGTTGGGTATCAACATAACGCACATTTGGGATGTCAAGCGTGTCGATGGGTGTCAACATCAGCACTTCGTCAGCAGCTGCATCTTCACCCTTTTCAACCGATGGTCTGGGTGGTCGTGGATGTGATGGGCCTACAACATAAACATTATAGGTAAGTAATCTAAGTTTTCTAATAATAATACCAGCCAACCAGCTCCTAACTGTCATTTTTCAAACACAATTGCAAAGAAAATCCTAGTTTCAGCGCTCCAATTGTTCTTATGTTCCTCAGGAAAAAGAAAATATTTCATAATGTAGAATGTCTTTTTCCCTTAGAGAATTGTACCGCCAAAATGTGATAAAGTCCACTCAATTAAATGTATACTGTATGTGAAAAATCACACACCTTTAATAATCACCCCTATGGTAATGAGGTTACCTTTAAGAAAACCCCACAGAGAGGTTTTTAAAACAGTGAGAATATTAATGGATTCCACTCTTTTTAGCACACAAGAATCACAACATGTAGAGAAAACGACCACCTTTTATCCACACCCTGGTTGTGAGGTTGCCTCTTATTTTACCTCATATATGACGTTATAACCACACAATAACAACTCCCATAAGGCATCAGCACATTCATAGGACAATTCTCCTTTATTCAATCTCCCTTTTTATAACTCCAAGGCAATTTGTGCAGAAAAAGATAAAATGTGCATAGCATACTATTGCTTTCACAGTTTTTAGTTTACACACATAAAACTAGAAAAATAAGGCCCTATAGGTTTAAATGCCTACCATATAAAAAAAGATCTGAGCAGAATCAGACAAGGCATGAAATTTACTCCAAATGTCCAGTCCGATAATAATCACCAAAGTCCAGGCATTCAAGACCATATGGGTTCCCCCACCAGCAACACATTTCAGTTACCCTTCTTCAGGCTGCGGATATTCTTCTTTTGCCTTCCTCAATATTTATACCCCTCTAATTACAGAATCTCAGCTGTAAGACATCGGGAAGCTGGCATCCTGGCCTTAGGTGGAACACATAATGCGAGAACCCAGTAAGAGGGCAAGACGATCAAATCCGGACAGTGGCTGCACCAGGGTCAGTGACACCTGTTGCAATCAAGAAAACACCTACATGTGCCCGAAAAGGGTGTGGCTTCGTGAGAGCTCTGCTGTCATCACTAAAAGGCGCATGATGATCTCCAAGCGTCACCCCCGCCACGTCACCGCTGACGTCACCAACCCGGCAATATGCCAGTTTGCAGACTGCGCAGGTCGCACCCTGGGAGCTCCCGTGTCAGGCTCCCAGCTGCGACCCGCCCTTTAGGTGGTGTGAAAGGGGTATATTGTTCCCGGCATTGCAGGTTTATTACCACTGTTTTCCCCCACTATCCCATCTCTGTCTTGCTTCCACCCCACACCATTTCTCTCTCTTTCTCTTGTATCTCTATCCCCGTCTGTCTCTCTTTCACACTTATATTTGTCTCCCTCCTCTGTCTCTTTCCCTCATCTTTGTCCCCCCTCTTCATCTTTGCTCCTATCTCTGTGTTCTTTTTCTCCTCCGAGTTTCACCAAAAGGGCTGTTTCTGATAAGAACAAAAGTGAAGACAGCAGGAAGTGTTACCCTTTAGGAGATGCTGTGTGTTCAGGGGTAGTGTCGACCTTCTGACCTGATACCTCTTGGAAGGTAGGAAAGAAGATTAGGCAAGCATGCTTACATTACATTTGTTTTTAAGCAAGCGCTACTTTTTGTTTAGGATGGATTGGGTGGAAGCTATTTAAACTAAAGAGAAGCAGGTGCAACGCTTTTTTATGCTATGGGAATCATATTTGACACTCTTGCCCTCACTACTCGACAGCAAATACACCACAGTCTTAAAAATACTAACTGCTTTCTCACAAGAATGGCGGCGCAAGACCCACCTGTCTCGCTAAATTAAGGGGTATGATGCTGGTGGGCGTCCCTCTCCAGGGCTCCAACACTATGAGTCAGTGCTGAAGTTGATATAATTTAATTGCTTTTGATATGTTCCTGTTTGTCAAGTCTTTCTTTATGTTAACTCATTCTGTACCACACCCGATGAAATTGCTATGGATAGTACAGTCGTCATCATACCTTTGTTGTAATGCTAATGTCTATTGTATCTAATTTTTCTGTAACAAAGTATTAAATATTGTAGTGTAATTGATTCACGATGCCTCAATAGAAAATTTTGGAAAAAATATTGGGGTGGTTATTATCTTTCTGGCATAGGGCACCAAAGTTGAAAAGGTGGCACAATCTCTGGCGCTATGTATGCATCAAAGTTAGATGTATGTTTAGATTAGTGTAATGAAAGAATGAATATACATTCCTTTTAATTATGATAATCTTGTCCATGTAGCCTTGTTCTCCCCGACAGTTGCAATTCAGTCATTCATAATATTCAGAAGACACAGGGAAGATTAAAAATATAGTAATATGTTATGTTGTCTAAAAAAAAAAATCAGAATAATTAGGAAAGAAGCAGATGGATAGATCCAAAAAATGACTTTAGTCCCAGAGGGTGTGGAATGGCGTACCCAACTCACAATTAGGATGTGTCATGTGTACAATGGTTTCTTTGCTCTTCTATATATGTGGTTAGAACCACCACAAAAGAGCCTTATTGTTGGTAACGTACCATAACTCACATGATATATAGCAAGAGTGCATATGTAAAGGTATCTTTAAATAAACAAACACAGCACAAAATTGCGTGTCACAAGACTGGTGGATTTTCTACGCCCTTCTGGGTTGCTTTTATTTCCTCAAATTGCACATGGAAATACAAATAACAGGTGGGAAAAGGTATCAGTCCAAATGGACTATATTAAAAAAAATGTATTCACAAAAAAAAAATATCAAACAGATTCCCATAGGTGGGTTAATATATATACAAAAGTTTTTCAAGAAAAAGCAGGACACTTGAGTTAAAAAATACATCCTAAAACAGTGAATTGAACCTGGACCATCTAAAGATTCAGAATGATAGATTACCTCTTATCGTCCTGCAAGATGTAGTCCCAGTTATCGACTTGTGTCGAAAATGGTTGACACAAGTTTTTTGGGGGGGTTTAGGCCAAATCTTGTATATTCCATGTTATATGATCATCATCAGTACAAATGTGTACCCTCACAGGCGCACTTCGGGCAAGGCAACTCGCTGCTCCCCACTTCACTTGCCACAGGTTGCTATTCCCAATAGATGTCCACATGGATAGTAAATCAAGCAAATTTTGGGAAAACTTGAAAAATCCCAAAACACGTTTCAGCCATTTGTGTGTCGACAATTGTCACATTGACCTTTTGAACATGTTGACCTTTTGTACCTGTCGACCTTTCATCTGTTGACCTTTTGAATCTGTTTCAAGCATGGATATCCTTAAAACTTGGACTGTTAGTGTGCATTGAGAACCGTGGTTGGGAACCCCTCACCCTTTTTATTTTTCATTTGTAACCCTAGTCACAGAGATCTGTGCAGTTGTTCTTCCAAAACTGACTGCCACATGCAGATCCATTGTTTAGGTGGGCAACCCTCGATTTCGAGGTTGGTTTCTGATTTGGGGATCATATAGTCATCTGTGGAAAAACATTGGTGTCTTTTTTGGTGATTTTTCAGTCGGTTTTGCCGTTCGTAAATCTCCGATATGCAAGATCAAATGAAAATCTGGGGTTAGGGGGGTTAGAAATCGAAATTGACCTTTGTTAAACATATCCGTAACTGTAGGTGTCATTTTGGCTGTTCCTACACTGCATTGTTCGCTGACACTAGTTGTCACAGTTCTGTGTAGTATAGGAACGTTGGTGCTAGAAGAGACGTGTAGCAAGTGCTGATAAAATTTTTTAAAAGTGAGATAGGAAAGCTCTGGGAGGCCTTAGGCAATTACCCTGCTTGCCTCTCCCAATGCCAACTTTAGTAATCATAAGAGGAGGGAAGGTATGAATAGTGAGGGATATAAGGGGTGAAAGGAAGTATAGGGATGATTTGAGCGCAGCGGAGGGCTAAAGACCGTAATTTACTCCAATACAAAACTTTAAAAGGATTCAGGTGATGGCAACTTTCTGACAAGCTTTTTTTGAAACATTTTTCTACTGTCTACTTTGGAAGTTCTCAGATAACACATAACATGGTCAGGGCTTCTCATTTTACAAACAATGATGTGCAACACATCTGTGTCAAAATCAGAAAAATAGTTTTAGCTATTTTCTGCCTAAATATATGTGTCACGCATCTCTCATCCCCACATAAATGAAAACAATGAGTGTGTGTCATCATTAAAAAGAGATAGGCAAACAAGTAAGTACTTATGATCATACTTCCTAACCTGACTGACTTAGTCAGGATAGTCCCAATTTAAGAGAACTTTCCTGCAGAACAGAATATTTGTCCCTAAGACAGTTGGAAGGTGTGCCCTGATGACAGATGCTACATCAGTGCTGCATGTACATGTGATAGGTGTAATGGCATTGTAGGGCAGTTTTAGGGGCAGGGAGAGGCATTGTTAGGCAGTTTTTAGGGGCAGGGAGGGGGTATGGAGGTCACCAGGGGAGGCACGACATGCTGCAATGTGTTGTGACCATGCCTATGTGTATTTTGATCGTTCCCCCAAAATCATTCATATACAGTTTTCCTCTTTAGGGACATTCATACTTTTCCAATCTTTACATTAAACATGAACATGTAAATGCTATCTAGTGGTATCAAAAGTTATTGCAACTTTAAAAGACGGAATCTATTGCTTACAAAAGGTCTAGTAGTGTAATTAAACCATCCACCACAATGTGGTTGGGAATTTTATTAAGACAGCGCAAGATCCTTCGTTTTCTAGTTTCCCATTTCAACCACGTCTTCTGTATGAGACACTAGACAGATCAGGGTGGTTGCCTGTAAATTTAAATGTAAGTTCTACCCACATTAAGGCAAATCCAACTTAAGAGATTTATGTAGAGTGAGATTATTAACATAGTATTGCAACCTGCTTCATTTTAAAGAACTTCAACCAGTTTTCACTAACTGTGGAAACCCCAGGCTTGATTTTCAACAGTTAGCCCTGTAGAACTTGCCCAGATTCTGTGAAATGCCTGCAAAACTCCCATAACAAGCCCATAATGTCACGATCCGGGTATCTGGACGCCATTTCTTACCCATCAGATGCCTCCTAAGGCTGGCTCAGCGCTCCAGGACCGGATCCCATCTGTTATCCTAATGTTCACATTCCTGCATCCTCTCCTGTCTCTCTGAGACGCTGTCACAGTAACGCCTTATTACATCTGGCATGGCGTCTCCCGCGGCCTCCGCCGCCGTCCCTGAGCTTCTGCATGCAGAGTGTCAGAGTGGCGATTACGTCAGCCGCGGCCTCCGCTGTGTCCGCGTGGTTGGATGTGCACTTGTCAGCCTGGCGTCTCCTGTCTCCAGTGGCCGGCGCCGCCATTACTGTTTTCATTACCACATGGATTACAAACCAAACTTCCCTCCAAGTGTCTGCATGGGCGCAGCCATCTTGGATTCTGTCAGCTGATCATTTCCTCCAATCTGTTGTCAGTATTGTTAATCTGCATAATTGCCTAGCCAATCCCTTCCTTGCTGCAGGTATAAATACACTGTGCCTGAGCAAGGAAGGCGTCAGTGCTTTGGTTGTCAAACCTAGTTCCTGTTTGTCTCTCTCCTGTGATTGTCTTCCAGGTTCCAGCTCCTGTCTCAAGACTTCCACCATAGAGACCCGCACCAGCATTCCACCTGCGGTGTAGCCTGACTCTCCAATCCATTGTGGATTCATCTGTTTCCAGCTACAACATTACCTGCTTCCAGCTCAGCTTCCAGCAGAGTACAGCTTCCCTTAAAGGGCCGGTGTCCTTTCTACACTTTACCACTCTCCACCGGTATTATTATTTCTCCGCTCTCAAGTTCTACATTTCAGTTCATATTTCATCGCTCCCAAGTTCATTTATTATTTAACTGGTTCCAGCCAGTATCCACTCCGTGCTAACAACAGTCTGGTTCCAGCCAGTATCCACAGCAGCTGTTTTATCTTCAGCAACCCAGCTTTTCCTGGAACACCAGCTGGCACAATCCTGGGTTATCTCCATTGCTACAGTCGGGCCTGGTAAGGACTTTCCATCTAGAAGATCATAAGAACTATCTCACACTACCAGTGCCCTGTGGCTCCTGCCATCCTGTAGTACCCAGGAACTGTATTTATTCTTTGCTGACTTTTACGTTTTCTTTTACTGCTGCTGTGTTGCGGAGTTGTCATAATAAACATCATTGACTTTTATCCAAGTTGTCGTGGTCACGCCTTCGGGCAGTTATTATTCATGTTACTTACATGTCCAGGGGTCTGATACAACCTCCCAGGTTCCGGTACATCTCAGCCCCTACAACTGAGGCTGCCTCCCGTCAGCTCAGGCCCTCAGTTGTGACACATAAAATGGTAGATCTCCGTGCATCTGAATAGCCATCTCCCAGTCACCGCCCAGGAATGCCCATTACATTTCCAATACATTTCTGATACTGTGTGTCTCAATAGTCACTTGTTATGAGCCACCACGCTACCTGTGATGGCTCACACGGAGCCGAATCTCTTCTAGTGGCTGCACTGGCTGCTGGCCCTGGCTGTTACTAAGCAGCTGGGATGCCTTCATGTGCCACTTCCGCTGCTCACACCTGTGCGCTACAGCATGATTAGATTAGGGGGGTTTGTCCCTGTTGGAAAAGTCTGATTGGATTCTGTATATGGTAAAAGGCTGGAAGGGATTAGCCTACCTACCGGCAGAGCCGGCCCTAACCAACATGATGCCCTAGGCAAGATTTTGGATGGTGCCCCCTAGCACTACCGCTGGTTCCGCCTCTGACCTTGCACCTCTTTCCCAGCACCATCACCCCTCACCCATAGCAGTCCTTATTTTGGTGTTTGTACCCCTATATTTTAAATAGGAACAGTTCGCACATTTGGCGCACAGCCCAAAAAGGGGTTTGTTTGCTGGCAAGGGGCATGGCCACACAATAACCCCAATTCTAATTACGCCACACAGTACTGCAACTTTATTCACATTTGATCATGCGATAGTGTCCATAATTCATATTACATCCCACAGTAGTATCACTTTCCCTTATAAACGTTACTCCTCACAGTAGAGCCCCTTATTCACATTACATCACCCTGAATTGCTCCTTAGTCACATTACACCACACCCATTTGCTCTTTATTCACATTAGATGGCACAGTAGTGCCCTTTCTATATGCAACGCCACATAGTAGAGCACCTTATACACATAATGCCACACATTAGTAATGCATTTATACACATTCCATACAGTAATGCCCCTTACACATGAGATACCTTATTACTGTCTTTATAAACATAATGCGCCTTACACGTTATGACAACCTTTATTAATGCCCTTTTACACATAATGTCCCTTACAGTATACATACTGTATGCTGCACATTAATGCCCTTATACACATAATGACACATAGTGCCCCTACACATTTGCTGCACATTACTAGTGCCCCTATACACATAATGACACACATACAGTAGTACCCTGTTACACATATGCTGAACATTAATGTCCTTATACACGTAGTGCCCCTTATACATATGTTGCACATTATTAATGCATTTTTACATGACACACATAATGCTCCTTACACATATTCCGAACACTACTGCACAACCATCCCACTCACGTGCACACAGCACTCACACTGCCACTAACACTGTGACCTCTGCCTTTGCTTGGATACAGATGTGTCCTCATAAATCTTGCCTCAATGCTAACGTCGGGCACACCTTCTTTTTTTTTTAATGAAAATGCATCTTATTTGCATTGCTATGTGGCTAGGATGCACAATCAGTTTCTGCTGATTAAAATGATATGCAGCATGCCTATATATTGTGTGAGACTGTGGCTGTATCTGCATATGAAATGCTACACACAGAATATAGGCATGCCGCATATCATTTTAATCAGCAGAAGCTGCTGATGCCCCTAGGCATATCAAATGCCCTAGGCAATTGCCTAGTTTGCCTATGCCTATGGCCGGCTCTGCCTACCGGTTATAGCATTCTTGCCCTGCAGAGAAGCTGACTCGCCCGTGTTCCTGCCCTGACTGCTCTGAGTCATCATTATCTCCTGGATTCCAGCCTGTGTTATTACCAGTCAGCAGTGTCTTGCAATATCTCAGCACCTAAGCAATAATTGTTGGATTCCAATCTGTTACTTGTCAGCAGTATCCAGTTATACTTCAGTACCTCAGCATAACCTTATATCTCACCTGCATGTATTTGGCTACCATCAGTATCCATATCCTGGTTACTGACCAGTCTTGACCTACTCCAGCTGCTCTCACTGTCGCCATCTGGTTTCCGACATAAATTCCTACTACTATGAGTATAAGTACTGGGGTACCCAAGTACCTGTGAAAATATCGACCTCTACGAGAAAAGTTGCTGCTATCGATGATGAACTGTCTAGCCGGGGTCTAGTAGTTCATGCGGTTACCTGGGTGTGCCGTAAAACTACTGAGCCTCTGTGCACACACACCATGGAACGCATGCGCTGTGAGGCTTTTTAGCTACTTAGATGCATTCTCTTCATCTGCACTTCTCAAAGCTGCATGCATTCTCTCCCACTGATCTCATGCCATAGTCCATACCTCCCAACATGACCCTCTCAAGGAGGGACACAATGCTCTGCTCCTGGACTTCCCTCTTAATTTATGATTGCTATCACCTGTGCTGAAACACCTTTCTTATCCAATTCACTTGTTCAGCACAGGTGATGGCAATCATACATTAAGAGAAAAGTCCAGAAGCAGAGCATTCTGTCCCTTCTGGAGAGGGTCATGTTGGGAGGTATGCCATAGCCTGCCTCTCTGGCTGCCTCATATTAGATGTCTCCAGCCATGTTACCAGCTGCCTTCACATCTAAAAGTGCAAACCGATATATGGCATATAATGAAATAAAATATGAGATTGAACAAAACCAAAAATTGTGTAAAAGCAATGTAACCAAATTAAATATACAATTTTAGGCAAATATCTAGGGATGACATCATTAAATTGATAACCATTGGTAGTTTACATCAATGGCAGAAAACCATCAACAGAAAACCATTGATAGATTGCACTAGCTGGGGAGACGATGCAGATATCTGCCATTATAGTAAACCATCACTGGTTGCAAACCACCACTGGCCAATGGTCATCCCTATAATTATCTCTGTGGAATTTCCATAAATCCTATCTCCTTGTTACACACTTTTCATTTGAATAGCAAAGTCTTTCAAACCAAATGAAAGGGGATTTCAAAAGAGGTTCATAATGACTCTGAGACCCACGTATAGCTCCCTTCCCCCTTATAGGATCCAATCAAGTAACCTGCATTGGGGAGCTACCTACTTGCTAAATATGATCAGGGGCGGATTGGGATTGAAAACCAGCCCAGGAAATTTATGGAAGCAACCCTAATGGGGGTGTGGTTTGATGAGGGCATGTGGTCTGTTGAGTGGGCGGGATCCCTCCTCATAGGGTCTCATTGTACACAGTTGCGGCTTTCCTTTCGTCTTTTGCTGCAACTGTGTCTGAGACCGGGGGGCACATTGAGAACTAAAAGTGGCCTTGTGATCCAACCCGACATGGGCAGCACACGAGGTATAACATACCATGAAGCCATGGCAGCATCACTGGATGGCAGAGTTGCTTTACTGCAGAGCTGTAATAACAGAATGAATGGGGACAATGCAGTGTACTAAGTGTTATGGGCTGCCTATTACGTGGGGTGGGCACATGACAACACACAAAGCAGACCCCACAGACATGTCAGCCTATCAGGAATCATCCTGGTGAGCCCTACGGCCAATCCACCCCTGAATATGATGGTGCCACCCCTTTGTGGGCACTCATATCAATCTATAACTTAAGCTTGTTAAAATCTTGCAAATAGTAAACTAAGGGGCAGATATACTATCCATCAGCTTTGTCTGTTTTAAAACAGAAATAGGAGTTAATGCTAAATCAGGCTTATTAGGCATAAATTTACATCTCCATTTTAAAATGATCAGTCAAAGCCGCTGATGATCAATGTCTCACAAACTGCTCCTTATTAAATTTAAATCTACTCTTAAGTGCCCTGTTTAGTCCCCTCTAATAAAACCAATCAATACCTCTCTTGTACGTTCAATGGTGGTAACATTATTAAGCATTAGCATAGAAAATAGCAGCTGGTTATATGTATTTCCAGCAGAGAATGAGGCTCCTCGAGCATCCACTGTACTGATTATGAATGGAACTGGCTGTGTAGATACAGCTGAAGACATCAAAGATAACAGAGAAAGCAAATAGTGCTTGAGAGTTTCTTTTATTTCAAATCAACATGATGGAGTGGCATATGCAATAAATGGAATAAGATAGCCTGTTTGCGTAGACAGGAATAAATATAAGTGACGTATGACTGAGAGATAACAGGGGTATAAAATATTAGACATGAGAGGGAGGTTCATACAGACAACTCTCGCCAAAGCCGGATTTCACATACTGATATGCAATCTGCCATGGAATCAGAGGAATACAGGAGGAGAGGTATGTTACATGGGCTCTACGGATGTCAGATATGCAGATTAGGATATTATAGTCAAACTCTCTCTTCGGTAATTAAACTATATGTTTTACATATGATTTATATCTTCCTTAAATAAACTATTAGGTACACTGAAATAGTTTTTACATGAATCTAGAAAATGTGCATTTGTGTGTAGTAAAAGTCACATCCAGCTTCCAGGGACACGTTGCTGAATGACACGTTTACATATTGCTTGTTGCATATTGTATACTCTTCATCAATACAAGTCATTAATCTGTGCCTTATCGGGATATGTCGCCTCAAACTAGAAGTGCACTCAGATGTGCAAAAAGGTAGTAGAATCAGGAAAGGCGCACTCTGCAAAAGTGTAAATGTAACTTTAATGTGCAGCTTCCTTAGAGACACCCCTCTCAAATTTCAGTTTTTCTGCTAAAATAGTCCCTGGTTTAGCCTCATTCTTCCTTAAATCAACAGGAAAATCAGGACTGCCTATTGTGTGTATGGAGCTTTGTTTGCACTCGGCAAAGTGCACAAAGAAATACACTTCTCCGTCATAGTACAAATGAAAGCACAATGTATGTCTCATTAATAGTATAGGATGAGCATGAACTCTGGCAACTCAGAGTTTGTTTTGAATAGTGGACATAGTCACGTGTCCCTCACACAGCAAGGACTGTATAGAAAAGGGTATCAGGATGGAAGATAGACAGTAAATAGACAGTCGATAGGTCAACACCAGATGGCCGACAGGGTCAAAAGGTCAACAGTTAAATAGTCGACATGGACTTAAGTCAACAGTGTCAAATGTTTGACAGGATCAAAAGGTTGACATGTAAATGGTCAACACAAAATAGGTTGACACATGATGTTTCATGATTTTTAGAGTTAGGGGTTAGTATAAGGCATACAGTTAGGGTTAGGCACTTTGGGGAGGGTTAGGCAGGCAGAGGGGATGGTTATGGTTAAGGTGTCAACCTTTTTCATGTTGACCATTTACATGTCGGCCTTTTGAAACTGTCAACCTTTTGACCCTGTCGACCAAAGTCCATGTTTACCATTGAACTTTCGACCTACTGACAGTCTAACATCTGGTGTCGACCTATTGACTGTCTATATAGACACTGACAATCTTTTAATCCACACCCATAGAAATGCACCCTAACCTCCACTTCCATTGCAATCTCCTCCAATTCCCCTAACTTCTTCCCCCAACTCCCTTCCCTTTCATCTGTTCTTTCATGTTTCCCTCACCAACTCTGCCACATTTCCCCTCACTTCTCCTCCACTTCATCTCCACCACTTCCCGATATGTCTTCTCCCCCATCCCCTCACTTATTCCCCACTCCTTTCTCTTTTCCCTTTCATCTCTTCTCCCAAACTTCCCTCACCTTCTCCACTTCTGTCACCTTGTCCCACATTTCCCCACTCTTTTACCATACTTTCCCTGCCCCCTCTCCTCCAATTCTCTCCATCTGCATCTCCCCCACTTCCCCTCACTTATCCCCCACTCCTTACCACCTTCTCCTCCACTTATGCTTTCTCCCACATTTCCCCTCACTTCTCCCTTTCCCCCCCACTTCACCTCCACCATTTCCCTATACTTCTTCCCATCACTTATCCCCCATTATCTTCCCCTTCATCTCTTATCCTACTCTTCCCTTGCCTTCTCTGCCACCTCTGTCACCTTCTCCCACTTTTCCCCCACACTTTCTCTATCCTCTCCTTTACTTCATCTATCTACAGCTTCCCTTCGCTCCTATCCCACTCCATGCCTTCTTTATCTCTTCTCCCATGTAACCCTCACCTTCTCCTCCACTTGTGTCACATTCTCCCACACTTCCCCTTAATTCTTTTCAAACCTCCCCAAGCTACACTTTCCCATTTGCTCTGTAGTATATTTGTTTTGGTGGAACTGAGGAGCACTTGTGCAAACTGAAGTATACCTGGGCCATTGTTCTTTGTAACAGATCTTCTGTTTTATCCCCTTATTAATCCTGACTTTCTGTTGTTATTTCTAAAAACAAATAAGACAAATCAATCTATCCCAGATTTCTTTAATATAACATGTCAACCTCATGTAATCTTTATGCTAAAATGAAGAATACAATCTAGGGATGAGATAGTGATCGGTAGAACAAATCTCTCTCTATATAAAAAAAAACACATAAAAACCTTGGTCTCCTGTATAAAATGAAATATTATCTTGACTCTGATGCCCTTACAAATAATGGTTATTTTCAGTTTAAGTTTAGTGCAACAAAATGTTAAACTGGCATGTTCGTTATTATATAAATTACTCCTGGTCATAATATGGTTTTAGACATTAGGTATAGAAGGATATAAGATTTAAGACTGTAAGAACCATTATACCAATAATAGAAACATAGAATTTGACGGCAGATAAGAACCACTTGGCCCATCTAGTCTGCCCCTTTTTTTTTATCCTTTAGGTAATCTCAACCCTTTTTGAACCTTAATTCTTTGTAAGGATATTCATATGCCTATCCCAAGCATGTTTAAATTGCATAATACATGTGACAATAAACATACTGCTATCATATGTTATTTTTTTTTTTTTTTTATTATGGTGCAGAAAAGTGGTTTAAGTCATTTTTTTATGTAAGCAATAATCACCATATTCTATATTTAGTTGTATGTAGCTCAGGGGTATTGCCCCCCCGTATTCCTGCCCTGTCTAGTGTCAATGTTTTAGTCTCTGATAGTATAAACATTATCTTTGCACCCAGGTAAAGAATTGGTGGATTATATCTGTCAGTACCTCAGCACAGTGAGAGAGAGGCAGGTAATTCCAGATGTACAACCAGGCTATATGAGAGCCCTATTGCCTGACAGTGCCCCGGTGGAGTCGGAGAGTTGGGACAACATCTTCAGGGACATTGAGGACATCATCATGCCTGGGGTAAATGGATATATACCTATGTATAAGAAACTTCTAAAATGGTAACTATCACTTACCTAAAATTTAGATTTAGGTCTTACATATGGCACTTGTCACATGATAAAACAGTTGCAGATTTAAAAAAAAAATGCATGAAATATTTCACTTAGTGGTGAAACTATAAAGCTTCTGTAGCATTGGTTGCTAGGTCCAGGGGCACTATGGGAGCAGCTGCTTTTCCTACATGCAAAGAGAAGGCAATGGCGGCTCAGGTAAGAAATAAACAGGAATTAACAGGACCAGCACATAGAGCCTGAGGCAGTGTGGCTGAAACACCTATATATAAAATGTGTCTGATACGTGTGTATGTGGTGGGTGTGATTAATGGGGAGGGTTGTGAGTAGGTGCCCAGAATCCTACTTACCAGGCTTCATGGGCTGTGCCTTGTCACTTATAATGGGATTCCAGAATTCTGCAATTTGATGTGGGAAACTGGACAGAAGCTGGATGCATCTAAAACGTGTTTTGTTGACGGAAGCAAACGAAGGGGAACCATTTGTATTGTCTCTTTATACTTTGCACATCGAGCCTTCTCTCTATTGCATGTAAATATGGACAGGCTTCTAACAAACAAAGCACTTCTTTATCTTCACAACTGCCAACATCCTGAACTGAAAATCCAGGGTCAACCATGCTACAGGCTGCACAAAGTACTGCCATTTTGTTGTGCCTCTTCTGGCCTTGAAAAATTGGGAGTACATGAAGATATGTCATCTATCTATCTAATCTATCTATCTATCTATCTATCTATCTATCTATCTATCTATCTGTCACAAGATCATATATATCTATGTATCACTGCTGAAAGTATAGGAATTCCCATCATTTTTGCAATTTGCCAATTAGTGCAGAATGTTCCACTACTGTTATTTGTTATTGCAGGTGGTCCACTGGCAGAGTCCTCATATGCATGCATACTTCCCAGCGCTAACCTCCTGGCCTTCCTTGCTTGGGGATATGCTCGCAGATGCTATAAACTGCCTTGGATTTACATGGGTATGTCGAACCTGTCAAATCTACATTAGCTGAATGTGAGATTATTTTTTTCTTGATTGCTACACACACATTATTATTATTATTATTATTATTATTATTATTATCATCATCATCATCCTTTATATATATTGTGTCACAAGGCTTCTGCAGCACCTAAAAAAGTACATAAACAAATGAGCAAAATAATAAAACAGTACAAGACATTGGGGGTCATTCCGAGTTGTTCGCTCGTTGCCGATTTTCGCTATGCTGCGATTTGCTGCTAAATGCGCATGCGCATGGTACGCAGCGCGCATGCGCTAAGTTGTTTAACTAAAAACTAAGCAGTTTTGCTGGTGTTCGTACGACGCTTTTCAGACGCACTGCTGATCGATAAATGATTGATAGGAAAGGGGCATTTCTGGGAGGTAACTGAGCGTTTTCCGGGAGTGTGCTAAAAAACGCAGGCGTGTCAGGGAAAAACGCGGGAGTGTCTGGAGAAACGGGGGAGTGGCTGACCGAACGCAGGGCGTGTTTGTGATGTCAAACCAGGAACTAAACGGACTGAGCTGATCGCAATCTGTGAGTAGGTCCGGAGCTACTCAGAAACTGCAAATAATTATTTATTAGCAGTTCTGCTAATCTTTCGTTCGCACTTCTGCTAAGCTAAGATACACTCCCAGAGGGCGGCGGCCTAGCGTGTGCAATGCTGCTAAAAGCAGCTAGCGAGCGAACAACTCGGAATGAGGGCCATTGTAGGACAAGTACTTGGTATATAAACATTTCTGCATCAGCAGACACAACACTAAAAGATGCATCAGGGTGGCAGAGACCGAAGTTTAGTTGTTGTTGTTGTTGAGAGTATGGAGTAGAAGATAGTCTAAGTAAGTGAAAGAAAAACACATGAGGGGAGAGGGCCCTACATGTGAGCGCTTACATTCTAAAGGGGAGGTGAAGACAGACAAGGGTGACACAGATGGGGTAGAAGTGAGTATGGAACAGAAGGTTAGGATGAGAGACGCCTAGGATTGATGAAGTGGGTCGAGAGCCTGTTTGAAGTTTTGTAGAGAGGTGGAGAGTCTGATGGGGAAATACAGAATTCCAGAGGTAAGGAGCACCACAGCGAAAATCTTGGAGGCAGGAATGAGAGGAAGTAATCAGTAGGCAGGAGAGGTGGCATGCATCTGAGGAGGGAAGAGGGTGGGTGGGAGTGTAATGGGAGATAAGGTCATATATGTAAATGGGAGAGGAATGAGTGAGGGTTTTGTAAGTGAGTGTGAGAAGCTTGAATTGGATTCTGAAGGGGAGGCAGACATAGTATGTTTGGAGAGGAAGATGAGCAGGGCAGTAGCATTCAGGATAGATTGGAGTGGAGAGAGGCTGTAGTCAGGGAGGCCAGATAGGAGGAGATTACAGTAGTCCAATCTGGAGATGACTAGTGAGTGGATGAGGCTCTTAGTAGCATCTAAGGTGAGACAGGGTCTGATCCTGGAAATATTTTTGAGATGGAAATGGCAGGACTGTGAGAGGTACTGAATGTGTAGTTTGAAGGAGAATGAGGAGTCAAGGATAACTCCAATACAGGGGGCTAGAGGAGAAAGTAGTGGCATCAATAGATAATGAAATTGTGGGAGGTGAGGTTAGGGGTCAATCCAATTAGGTGCGAGTTTCTTTGTACAAACTGCGAATTGCCATTTTTTGGGAAAATTCCCTTGCTTACCCACCAACCCCCCAATGACTAATTAGGCATTTGGAATCTTTCAATAAGCTTAATTGGGCCAATAAATACATGTAATTATTGGGAAGGACACAAATTACCCCAAAAACAACTTTTTAAATTTATTATGCACCCCAATGTAATGAAAGTATTTATTTAAATGAGAAACAATTGCTTTTTATATTTTTTTTTAGAAAATATAAAGTCATCTCAAATTACCTCAAAATCACCCTTTTCCACTTTTTGAATTACATTTTCCGTTTAATTCCTCAGTAATTAAACAAAATTTGTTTGCTTAATATCATTTTTTTACTTAAAAAAATAAAAAAAATCCCAAAACAGCCATTTAATAACTTTTAAAGTGTCCAGTACTTTCCTTATGCCCACCAACAGCTGTCTGGATGATTCTGCTAATGAAGTTGGCACTCTTTTGGGGACCAGGAAGTTCTCCCCACTCTTTTGCATTCGTGCAAAGTCTGCGAGTTCCATGAAAGAAACTCGCATTCGCAGACTCGCACCTAACTTGATTGACCCCCTAACATGATAAAAGCATTGTCACTGCGATCTGTTTTTAGTAATAAAACCCTTTCACGTTTATATCCTCAGTGCTTATAGCTGCTCTGCCACCTAGGTAAAATATCAGAGGCATTACCTCTAGCCAGGGGCTACCACAAGCAGTCATTTTATCCAGGTCTCTGTTTGGCTAGGCGGTAGGGCACTTAAGTGAAATCTTTTACTTGCCGGTTGTACAGTTATATGAAACACTGGAAAAAATGTATGGAAATTGTTATACAGAAAACTGGAAAATCTGTGGTGTTGCCCACAGCAAGCAATGATTTGCTTTTATGTTTTTAATATGTACTAGAAAATCAGCATTTGAATTTTTTTTTTATTCTGGTCCAGTTATTTATGCACTTTAAAGTTACAAAAGGATGTTTTATATTGATTCAAATCAATATAGTAACCTCAGTGACATCTGACAGGGAGCCATCATGAAGAGGAGCCCTAAAGTGGACGCTGCTGTTTCCTATATACCCAGAGGAAGAAAATTGTATAATGACGGAAAATCTTATTTATATATATATATATATATATATATATATATATGTGTGTGTATATATATATATATATATATATATATATATCAGTTGTAGTTAATGAATATTATGGGGATACATTTTTGCTAGCTGACTGTCTTTGTCACTAAGAATGTGGGAGAGGCTGTCACAGAAATATGGCAGCACAAAGCTTCTAGCTGTGAGCAATAGCTAAGTATTTTTATTTTTCAATTAAACGCAACTGTTCTGACATGTAAAAAAAGACAGACAGTATAGCTGACTGACCTTTACAACAAGGCAATTTGCTGTTTCGCAGGTAATTATGCAAATAAATCTGCAATATATGGAGTTCACAGATCGTGGATTTAGACCAAAATTTGATTGTGATTGTTAAATCAGGGTCTCCAACATGTTGGGTTTCACAGATCAATTGGGGCTATAGATTGCTAGTATATGGCAACAATCAGCAACTTTGGAGACCATTTCTAGTAAACTAATGAGCTCTTCAAGATTGGCAGATCTGTATTTGTTGCAAATTATCTGCAAATCACTGAAATATATCTGTAATGTATGGGCGCAGATTGGTGGATTGGGGAATTTTTAAATTTGGGATAAAGGGCAGGATGTAATGAAGACCAAGTTCACCAGTACATCCCACCCAATGGGGCTAATTCGGACCTGATTGCTAGGGTGCGTTTTTTGCATCCCTGTGATCAGGTAGTCACCGCTTACAGGGGGAGGGGGAAATCGCTGTGCAAGTGTGCGATCGCATGTGCAGGAGAGCTGCACAAACAGAAGATTGTGCAGTCTCTGCACAGCCCAGGACTTACTCAGCCATTGCGATGATCGGGGCCGGAGATGACATCAGGATTCCTCCCTCCAAACGCCTGGTCCCTCCTGCGTTTTTCTGGACACTCCTTAAAAATGGTCAGTTCCCACCCACAAACGCCCTCTTCCTGTCAATCTCCTTGCGTTCGCCGGTGCAATGGGATTTTTCGCACCATCCCATCGCTGCCCGTCGCTCCCCGTTGCTGCGTACCGTCGCGCCTGCGCATTGCAGTGCATGCGCAGTTCAGACCTAATCGCCTACTGTGTGAAAACGCACAGCAGCGATCAGATCTGAATTGACCCCAATGTGTTATTCTGGTATTAACTCAAATGTATTTCTTACATCTCTAGGCTTCCAGTCCGGCATGCACTGAATTAGAAATGAATGTGATGGATTGGTTAGCTAAAATGCTGGGGCTTCCTTGTCACTTTCTGCACCATTATCCAGAAAGCAAAGGAGGAGGGGTGCTACAAGTAAGTTATTCTAAGGTGTGCTGAAATATATTTAATGTAAGTTACACACTGCAGAGTACAGACAGATGATACAAAGCACAAGCTATATAACTTGTTTATTTTTTTTTTATTAACTATTTAAAGATAAACATAGAGAAGTTACAAATAAATTGAGCAAATTTGAGAAAGAAACATTTCTCAACTTCCCCATTGGAAAATAACAAATAGACAATGGCATTTCTTTAACATGGCAGTCTATGTTGGGGTCTATTTATAAAGCAGTGATCAGTGGCATACACAGGACACACAACACACAAACACACACACACACACACACACACACACACACACACACACACACACACACACACACACGTTTGGAGATTACAAGAAAGCATTGTATTCGGAGGGAATTCCACAGATTAGGTGCTGGCCAAAAAAATACTTTAACCGATAGAGGAGCAGATGTATTAACCCGGAGAAGGCATAAGGAAGTGATAAACCAGTGATAAGTGCAAGGTGATAAACGCACCAGCCAATCAGCTCCAATATGTAAATTTACAGTTAGGAGCAGACTGGCTGGTGTGTCTATCACCTTGCACATATCACTGGTTTATCACTTCCTTATGCTTTCTCCAGGTTAATACATCTGCCCCAATGGGTGCAATGAGTGTGGATGACAGGCAAAGATCTTGCGCAGAGCAGGGAGGACAAGCTGGGAGATAGTTTGAGATAAGCAAGCTATATGTTGGTGCAGTTTGGTTGATAGCTTTACCCTTACACTGTATGTGAGCAGAGTATTAGCAAAGTATTTTATAGTGAATTCAGTAAATTACCGGCAACCAATGTAATGACTGACAGCAGAGCAGCTCTGGGGAAGATCAGTCTAGCCTCTGTATTCAAAATAGATTGTAGAGGTGAAAGTATGTTTATAGGAAGACCAGCAGTAAGGAGACTATTACAATAGCCAATACAGGAGATAAGTACATGAATCAGAGTGTTGCAGTGTCATGTGTAAGATATGGTCGTATTCTGGAAATATTTTTTAGATATATGTAACATGATTTGGAAATAAATTGAATGTGAGGATCAAAGAACAGTTCAGAGTCAAGGATGGCACTTAGGCAGCGAGCTTGTGGGGTAGGGTTGATTGTCGAGTTAACAGTGACAGAGATATCGGGTTGGTAACTACTATTGGCTGGTGAGTATATAATTAATTCTGTTTGGAAGATTTAGTTTGAGGTGGTCTGATAACATTCACAATATAATGGCAAAAATATATTTTGTAACACAGGCCAATACAGAGGATAGGTAGATTTACGTATCATCTTACAGTTACAGATGATACAGATTACTGGTTTTCCAAGAGAGGTGGGATAGATAAAGTAGAGGATTTAGGATTGAGACTTGCGGTACTCCAACTAATAAAGGAAGCAGAGAGGAGATGGAGCCAGGGAAGAGAACACTGAAGGCGGGATTTGATAAGTAGGACGAGAGTAAGGGTAGGACAGTATGCTGAAGACCTAGGGATTGTAGTTTTGTATGACAAGAGATGGGTCAACAGTGTCAAATGCAGCAGAGAGGTCCAATTAGAATTAGAAGTGAGTAATGGTTTTTAGACTTAGCAGTGACCAGATCATTCACTACCTACATGTAAGTTAGTTTCTATGGAGTGTTGGAAATGAAAGCTGTACTGAAGTGCGTCCAATATTAAACTAGCTGATGTGCCCGGTTCAGCCGGGCAAAGGTTTGCTGGAAGGAACATCTTACCCCTTTTCACCCTGCAGTATCCCTGCTTAGTGGGTGGCTGCACATAACTGTGGCCGTTTCCAGACCTCGCAGCAGGTCACATGGTCCAGGTCACTGGCAGATGCACATGCAGAGTTTATCAACTGTCACATTTTCAGAGAGCTCAATGGTGATGCAATGTGATTGGCTGGCACACGTTTTGCCACACAACTCTGAAATGAAGCAACTGATTACAACGGCAATATAATTCTGAACATCTATGGACCAAGAGCTTTCATTTGGTATTCATAGAAATGAGTCACTCATAAAAATTGTCCTTATGCTATTAATATATAGATGTATAACACATTATGAAATGTTTATTAAATTACATAGAAATATAGAATTTGGCGGCAGATAAGAGCCACTTGGCCCATCTAGTCTGCCCCTTTTTTTTTTTTACCGTATTTTTTTTTTTATCTCAAACCTTATTTGATCCTCATTTCTTTGTAAGGATATCCTTATGTCTACCCCATGCATGTTTAAATTGCTCAACTGTCTTAGCCTCTACCCCCTCTGATGGGAGGCTATTCCACTTGTCCACTACCCACTCTATATTTTAACTTGATATACAACATAAAATATACATTTCTATGTCCACTCTGTCATACTTCCCACTATTTAATAGCTGGAAGTCGGGCCCCGCACTCCTGAAAAAGGGGCTTGGCCTTGGGCATGGTCTCACGTCACATGCCCAATTTTTGTCATTTTGGGGGGTGGCTCCCTGAGCTGATGGGCAGCACCCTGGCTCACTTCCCTGCCCTGTTTAGATGCTGTGCGGAGCAGCGTGATCAAAGGCTCCCAACCTTCCTCCGCTGCCCGCAGGACACTGTGACCTGCAGATGGGACAGTGTCCAAATAGCGAGACTATTCCATTGGAATAGGGACAGTTGGGAGGTATGCTTTGTGTTGGAGGAAATATGGGAAACAGAGTTCATATATTTTGGGAATGTGCTGGAATTAGACTACGACAATAATTTTGCAACCAGAAACTGCAATTTACAATTCTACTCTGATATTTTCTCTTATAGGGGCAGATGTACTAAGCCTTGGAAAGTGATAAAGTGGAGAGAGATAAAGTATCAACCAATCAGCTCCTAACAGACCTTTTTTCGAACACAGCCTGTAACAAGACAGTTAGGAGCTTATTTGCTGGTACTTTCCAAGGCTTAGTACATATCTCCCATGAGATAGATTTGTTACAGGACACCCATCCCCTATGTTGGTGCTCACTCATCTCACCTAGTATAACTGACGTTGAGGCATAAGCTCATTGGCATTATGAGATTGTAGTAACTGATGTTGAACTCTTCACCTTTATTCTTCTTGGATGAAGTGATCTGAGTGGCATAGACACCACCCTGGTGATTAGAACTGTTAGCCTGGGGATGCCTTTTGTGTTCCACTCTCCCTTCCTCCTTCTTCCTTTGATGTTGGCCTTCCTGATAAGTTCTTTCTTGATTGGAACCTATTTATTTTATATGTGCCTTTAAATTGTTTATAACTGTTACTATGTGTCTATTCATATGTACCTATCCTTACCCTTTTTCTTTGTTGCTGTATCACAATTATATTTGAAAATGAATAAAATAGTAATTGGAAAAAAAAAAAAAAAGATAGGAGCGGTAGATAGCTTTAGATTTGTGTTATTAGGAATACAAGATTTATGCCAATGGTGTTATACTTTACAAGAACATTTTTGTAGATATTTGCTGACATCAATGTGGAGGGGGTAGAGTACCTAGAGTTACATCATCAATGGCTATTTATATGGCTTGACTAAGATGTGGCTCAGCTGTATCAGGAAAATCTACAAATTGGTGACAGAAGTTACTGCAGAGAGGTGGAAAGTTTGTCATATTTCTGCAGGTTTGAGGAGGCTTGGCAGAGAGCTTAGAGTCATAAGGAGAGCTTGCAGGTAGGAGTGTAACGGAAATCAGAACGCAAGCATAATCTAGTGAATGCAAGATCAAGGCAGTGGTCATGAATATGAGAGTCAGCCCATTGGGAGCGTCCAATAAGTCCAATAGAGGAGGTTGAGGGAGTAGTGTACAGGCACAAGAACAATGTGGGCTATCAATAGGGAGATTGATATCACCCATGAGGATTGTGGGGGATAAGAAATTAGGGAGTTAGGCAAAGAAATGTTCAAGAAATTGTTGGGTTGTGGACTGGGTTCAGTATGATTTACCGACGGCTACAATACCGACGGTCATAATCCCGACAGCCATTGACTTGCAGTCAAAATACTGACATGGTCAAAATACCGAAATTCATCATGCCGACATAGTCAGAATACCGACATGTTTTCTGGGGGGGGTTAATCAGTGTCGACATAGGTCGACACGGTCAGCGTCTAAGTGTTCCATGTCCCCTCGAATGGCTCGCTGGGCTCGGTACACTGTTATATTCCCCATCCAGGTCCACTGGGATGGTAAAGTATGAACAAGTCTGTTTTGGGCAAAAATTACTTAAAAACACATGTCGGCATTTTGACATGTCAGCATTTCAAACGTCGGTATTCTATGTCAGCATTTTTAACATGTCGGCATAATGAATGTCTGTATTTTGGCCGTGTCGTTATGTTGACTGACGGTCAATGACTGTCAGGATTATGACTGTCTGTATTGTGTCCGTCGGGAAATCAACTGCTACCCGGTCCAGGGGGATGATAGATCACAGCAACACATAAAGGAAAATGTTGAAAATCCTGATCGCATGCACTTAATATAATAAAATATGTTTATTTCCTTTCAGAGTACTGTGAGTGAGTCAACACTGATTGCTTTACTGGCTGCCAGGAAGGACAAAATCCTGAAAATGAAACTTTCTGAGCCTGAGTCAGATGATTCAAACCTGAATTCCCAACTCATTGCTTATGCATCTAATCAGGTACAGCAAATAACCATCATACATCTGATATCTACTGACAGTATGGAAAGAGACATAACCCAGTCATGTGTTTGCTGCAAGATTGTTTTTGCATTTTAATGTAGTGTTTTACATGCTTACATTAATGGAAAAGAGGAATCGGCAAACTATTAATTTTTCATCCTATATTATTTTATTACTAAGTCAAAGCTGTGCAAAATGCCTTGAAAGCCCCAGCGATATCCCGATCCAAAGGCTATGGGGCAGATGTATTAAACCTGGAGAAGTTTGGCCCAAATGTATTAAGCCTTAAAAAGTGATAAAGTGGAGAGTGAGAAAGAGTTAGAAAGTACCAGCCAATCAGCTTTCTAACTGCCATGTAACAGGATGTGTTTGAAAAAGGACACTTAGGAGCTGATTGGTAGGTGCTTTATCTCTCTATATCTGTCTCCACTGTATCACTTTTTAAGGCTTAGTACATTTGGGCCAACTGCCCCTATGTCTGAAAAATTGGTATTACTTACGTTTGCCCTCTTCCCTCTGGGATATGCCCAAAGTAGAGATGCAGCTGACTTAGGGGGAGATGTAATACGCATTGAAACGAGTGGAGAAGTTGCCCATGGCAACCAATCAGCATTGAAGTAACATTATAATTTGCATACTATAAAATTAAACTGAGCAGCTGATTGGTTGCCATGGGCATCTTCTCCACTGGCTCACTTCTCCACTTTTTTCACTGCTAAGTACATCTCCCCCTTAAGGTGGTGGTGGTGGTGGTGGTGCCTAGCGCTATACGCCAGTAGGCCCCTCTCCCTCATGGGGAATGCCGCGAATCACGGCTCGATCGAGAGAGGGCAGGGTAAAATTATGACATTTTCATAGACACACATCATATTGGCCCCCTCATCGTTTACACACATTTCGCTGCATAATCCTCCTGACTAGGAAGTAGACCACTATCTACTCACATTACATCTTTTGATGGACAGCAGTGTATTAAGAGGATTCACGTGTCAGGCTGAAATCTCACTTGAAACCAGTTTTGCTTAGTGGCACCTAACACATAACCAATGCTCTCATTTGCACAGGCTCACTCTTCAGTGGAAAAGGCTGGCCTCATCTCTCTGGTAAAAGTCCGGTTTTTGCCAGTGGATGAAAATTTCTCCCTTCGAGGAGAAACATTAAGAGCTGCAGTGGAGGAAGATAGAAAACGTGGGCTTGTTCCTGTCTTTGTGAGTGATAAAATGTATTTTAAACAGTTTTCTAAAATATTGGATAGAATACCATATGGTAAATCCCAAGTGTAAAACACTCTTGAAATGTCACCACTAAAAAGATTCCTATTGCAGTTCTCCCAGCTAATACGTATCCAATGTACTTAGCTAGAATGGAAATCTAAAGCTGAACGATGGTGCAGCCCAGTGACACTGTGATGTAATGATATATCTCATCACTGTACACACTACACAATTTACTGTACAATGACGCAATATATTGTTACACGTATAATGTAACAATACTGCGTCATCTGTGGCATTGTTCCATCTCATGTGCAGCACATCGGATGGGACGATGCCACCACCCAATCCATCAATTGATGACTTGTGTGGATTTAAGGCTACACACTATTCGATGGTCATTGTGATCCATCGTGGATCGCAACATTAGCCAATATATTGTATAGTGCCTACCCACACTGTCACCACACATGATCCTTTATACAATCTGATCAGTGTTTACGTTTTCTACACACCCATGTGTAGCCTGATTGTACTTTTATGTTATATGGTGCTGAATAACCAGGTAATATTGCAGACATGAGCTATAACACTGCCATGTCGAATGACAACTCTCATGATCTTTAATACTAAATCTTCTTTGGATATGATAAGACCACCATGGTTACAATTCTTGGTCAATTTGGTCTATATGACCAAATTAAGCAAGTCACATCAAACTATATGGGGAAAGTGGAAGCTACCTACATAACAGTGTTCAGGGCACAGTAGTATACGCTTGGACTAAATATGCCCCTACACGGAAGGTTTTGGATAACCAGTCTAATATTAGACCAAAGTCCAACAAACTGTTGCTCGTGTAGTCCCAGAACAACTTGCAGCAACATCTGGTCAAATGTCAGGTGACACAAAAACTAATAAACAGTATGTTAGCCTGTGTGATCATTAGCAAGTTATTACCATATACTACTACACAAATACAGTACTGTAGATCTTTGTCTAGTGGTGGAAGACAGAAGCTTACACATCTGTTTTTATTTTTACTGCCTGCAGCATAGATTCTGTTTCCTTTTATATTCCTGGAATAAATCACTCACACTGTCTGCTCCACCTATATGTACAAGGTCAGCGGCAGTAGGAATGGAGAGCACAGGCTAAAAGCCAATAATGGGAATTTCATATTGCTTGGACATTTGTGACAGAGATTTATTTATCCAATGTATGAATCAAAAGTGACGGTGACTGGTCGATTTTATAGAAAAGATGGTCACATGGTATCCTATCATCAACTGTGCAATCTTGTAATCAAATCTTTGTTCTATAAACAGTATGAAGTGTTAAGGAAAAACTAGCTGATCTTTTGTGTCAATAGTTATTATTTACTTTGGCACACACAGTACCCCCTTCTGCTTGGCACATACAGTATCCCTTTCTGCTTGGCACACACAGTACAGTATACCCTTCTGCTTGGCACGTACAGTACAACCTTCTGCTTGGCACACACAGTACAGTACACCCTTCTGATTGGTACATACAGTACACTCTTCTGCTTGGCACATACAGTACAACCTTATGCTTGGCACATACAGTACACCCTTCTGCTTGGTACATACAGTACAACCTTCTGATTAGTACATACAGTACACTCTTCTGCTTGGCACATACAGTACAACCTTATGCTTGGCACATACAGTACACCCTTCTGCTTGGTACATACAGTACAACCTTCTGATTAGTACATACAGTACACCCTTCTGCTTGGCACATACAGTACAACCTTCTGCTTGGCACATGCAGTACACCCTTCTGCTTGGTACATACAGTACAACCTACTGCTTGGCACATACAGTACACCCTTCTGCTTGGCTTATACAGTACACCCTTCTGCTTGGCACACACAGTACACCCTTCTGCTTGGCACACACAGTACACCCTCCTGCTTGGCTTATACAGTACACACTTCTGCTTGGCAAATACAGTACACCCTTCTGCTTGGCACATACAGTACAACCTTCTGCTTGGCACATACAGTACACCCTTCTGCTTGGTACATACAGTACAACCTTCTGCTTGGCACATACAGTACACCCTTCTGCTTGGCTTATACAGTACACCCTTCTGCTTGGCACATACAGCACACCTTTCTGCTTGGCACATACAGTACACCGTTCTGCTTGGTACATACAGTATACCCTTCTGCTTGGCACGTACAGTACAACCTTCTGCTTGGCACACACAGTACAGTACACCCTTCTGATTGGTACATACAGTACACTCTTCTGCTTGGCACATACAGTACAACCTTATGCTTGGCACATACAGTACACCCTTCTGCTTGGTACATACAGTACAACCTTCTGATTAGTACATACAGTACACTCTTCTGCTTGGCACATACAGTACAACCTTATGCTTGGCACATACAGTACACCCTTCTGCTTGGTACATACAGTAAAACCTTCTGATTAGTACATACAGTACACCCTTCTGCTTGGCACATACAGTACAACCTTCTGCTTGGCACATGCAGTACAACCTTCTGCTTGGCTTATACAGTACACCCTTCTGCTTGGCACACACAGTACACCCTTCTGCTTGGCACACACAGTACACCCTCCCTCTTGGCTTATACAGTACACCCTTCTGCTTGGTACATACAGTACACCCTTCTGCTTGGCACATACAGTACAACCTTCTGCTTGGCACATACAGTACACCCTTCTGCTTGGCACATACAGTACACCTTTCTGCTTGGCACATACCGTACACCCTTCTGCTTGGTACATACAGTACACCCTTCTGCTTGGCACACACAGTACACCCTTCTGCTTGACACATACAATACACTCTTCTGCTTGGTACACACAGTACACTCTTCTGCTTGGCACACACAGTACACCCTTCTGCTTGGCACACACAGTACACCCTCCTGCTTGGCTTATACAGTACACCCTTCTGCTTGGCACATAGAGTACACCCTTCTGCTTGGCACATAGAGTACACCCTTCTGCTTGGTACATACAGTACAACCTTCTGCTTGGCACATACAGTACACCCTTCTGCTTAGTACATACAGTACAGCCTTCTGCTTGGCACATACAGTACACCCTTCTGCTTGGCTTATACAGTACACCCTTCTGCTTGGCACATACAGTACACCTTTCTGCTTGGCACATACAGTACACCCTTCTGCTTGGTACATACAGTACACCCTTCTGCTTGGCACACACAGTACACCCTTCTGCTTGACACATACAATACACTCTTCTGCTTGGTACACACAGTACACCCTTCTGCTTGGCTTATACAGTACACCCTTCTGCTTTGCACATACAGTACACCCTTCTGCTTGGTACATACAGTACAACCTTCTGCTTGGCACACACAGTACACCCTTATGCTTGGCACATACAGTACACCCTCTGCTTGGCACACATAGTACACCCTTCTACTTGGTGCACACAGTACACCCTTCTGCTTGGCACATACAGTACACCCTTCTGCTTGGTACATACAGTGCAACCTTCTGCTTGGCTTATACAATACATCCTTCTGCTTGGCACATACAGTACACCCTTCTGCTCGGCACATACAGTACACCCTTCTGCTTCGTACACACAGTACACCATTCTGCTTTGTACACACAGTACACCCTTCTGCTTGGCACACACAGTACACCCTTCTGCTTGGCTTATACAGTACACCCTTCTGCTTGGCACATAGAGTACACCCTTCTGCTTGGCACATACAGTACAACCTTCTGCTTGGCACATACAGTACACCCTTCTGCTTGGTACATACAGTACAACCTTCTGCTTGGCACATACAGTACACCCTTCTGCTTGGCACATACAGTACACCTTTCTGCTTGGCACATACAGTACACCGTTCTGCTTGGTACATACAGTACACCCTTCTGCTTGGCACACACAGTACACCCTTCTGCTTGACACATACAATACACTCTTCTGCTCGGTACACACAGTACACCTTTCTGCTTGGCTTATACAATACACCCTTCTGCTTTGCACATACAGTACACCCTTCTGCTTGGCACACACAGTACACCCTTCTGCTTGGCACACTCAGTACACCCTTCTGCTTGACACATACAATACACTCTTCTGCTTGGTACATACAGTACACCTTTCTGCTTGGCACATACAGTACACCCTTCTGCTTGGTACATACAGTACACCCTTCTGCTTGGCACACACAGTACACCCTTCTGCTTGACACATACAATACACTCTTCTGCTTGGTACACACAGTACACCCTTCTACTTGGCTTATACAGTACACCCTTCTGCTTTGCACATACAGTACACCTTTCTGCTTGGCACATATAGTACACCCTTCTGCTTGGCACACACAGTACACCCTTCTGCTTGACCCATACAATACACTCTTCGGCTTGGTACACACAGTACGCCCTTCTGCTTGGCTTATACAGTACACCCTTCTGCTTTGCACATACAGTACACCTTTCTGCTTGGCACATACAGTACACCCTTCTGCTTGGTACATACAGTACACCCTTCTGCTTGGCACACACAGTACACCCTTCTGCTTGACACATACAATACACTCTTCTGCTTGGTACACACAGTACACCCTTCTGCTTGGCTTATACAGTACACCCTTCTGCTTTGCACATACAGTACACTTTTCTGCTTGGCACATACAGTACAACCTCCTGCTTGGTACATACAGTACACCCTTCTGCTTGGCACACACAGTACACCCTTCTGCTTGACACATACAATACACTCTTCTGCTTGGTACACACAGTACACCCTTCTGCTTTGCACATACAGTACACCCTTCTGCTTGGTACATACAGTACAACCTTCTGCTTGGCACACACAGTACACCCTTATGCTTGGCACATACAGTACACCATTCTGCTTGGTACATACAGTGCAACCTTCTGCTTGGCTTATACAATACATCCTTCTGCTTGGCACATACAGTACACCCTTCTGCTTCGTACACACAGTACACCATTCTGCTTCGTACACACAGTACACCCTTCTGCTTGACACATACAGTACACTCTTCTGCTTGGCACATACAGTACACCCTTCTGCTTGACACATACAGTACACACTTCTGCTTGGCACATACAGTACACCCTTCTGCTTGGCACATACAGTACACCCTTCTGCTTTGCACAATACAGTACACCCTTCTGCTTGACACATACAGTACACCCTTCTGCTTGACACATACAGTACACCCTTCTGCTTGGCTTATACAGTACAGCCTTCTGCTTGGCACATACAGTACACCCTTCTGCTTGGCACACACAGTACATCCTCCTGCTTGGCTTATACATTACACCCTATTGCTTTGCACATACAGTACACACTTCTGCTTCATACACACAGTACACCCTTCTGCTTCGTACACACAGTACACCCTTCTGATTGGCACACATAGTACATCCTTCCGCTTGGCACACACAGTACACTCTTCTGCTTGGCACACACAGTACACCCTTCTGCTTGGCTTATACAGTACACCCTTCTGCTTGGCTTATACAGTACACCATTCTGCTTTGCACACACAGTACACCCTTCTGCTTGGTACATACAGTACAACCTTTTGCATGGCACACACAGTACACCCTTCTGCTTGGCACACACAGTACACCCATCTGCTTGGCACATACAGTACATCCTCCTGCTTGGTACATACAGTACAACCTTCTGCTTGGCACCCACAGTACACCCTTCTGCTTGGCACATACAGTACAACTTTCTGCTTGGCTCATACAGTACACCCTTCTGCTTTGCACATACAGTACACCCTTCTGCTTGGCACATACAGTACACCCTTCTGCTTGGCACATACAGTACACTCTTCTGCTTGGCACACACTTCTGCTTGACACATACAGTACACTCTTCTGCTTGGCACACACAGTACACCCTTCTGCTTGGCTTATACGGTACACCCTCGTGCTTGGCACATACAGTATACCCTCCTGCTTGGCACACACAGTACACCCTTCTGATTTGCACATACAGTACACCCTTCTGCTTGGCACGCACAGTACACCCTTCTGCTTGGTACATGCAGTACAACCTTCTACTTGGTACATACAGTACACCATTCTGCTTGGCAAGCACAGTACACCCTTCTGCTTGGCACACACAGTACACCCTCCTGCTTGGCTTATACATTACACCCTACTGCTTGGCACATACAGTACACCCTTCTGCTTGGCACACACAGTACACCCTTCTGCTTTGCACACACAGTACACCCTCCTGCTTGGCTTATACATTACACCCTACTGCTTGGCACATACAGTACACCCTTCTGCTTGGTACACACAGTACAACCTTCTGCTTGGCACACACAGTGCACTCTTCTGCTTGGCACACACAGTACACCCTTCTGCTTGACACATACAGTACACCCTTCTGCTTGGTACATACAGTACACCCTTCTGCTTGGTTCATACAGTACACGTTTCTGCTTGGTACGTACAGTACAACCTTCTGCTTGCCTCAGCAGCAAAGAAATATATGAAGTTAGAGGCATTCTCTGATCCTACACCTCATAGTGAGACAATTCCCCATGTGTCTTTTTACAGGTTTGTGCAACACTGGGCACAACTGGAGTTTGTGCCTTTGATAACCTTGCAGAGCTGGGACCAATATGTAAGTAGGATCATCAATGCTAGTTCTTCAATAGTGATAATTTATTTGACTCTGTAGGGTAAATTTACTAAAGCTTCTAAAAGAGAGAATTGGTGATGTTGCCCATGTCTATCATTTCTCTATTGCCTTTTAGAAAATGATGGGCAACATCAGCAATTCCCTGTTTTAGAAGCTTTAGTACTTTTACCCCTGTCTGTTTTTATTGCTAGTCCTTATTAATCTCTAAGCCAACTTTATGACTGTGACCCTACTGTCCAGGTGCCAAAGAAGGACTGTGGCTCCACATTGATGCAGCATACGCTGGCACTGCCTTTCTGTGTCCTGAATTCAGATCACTGCTCAGTGGGGTGGAGTATGCGGATTCTTTCACCTTTAATCCATCAAAGTGGATGATGGTTCATTTTGACTGCACTGCTTTCTGGTGAGCCCTAACATTGTGTTCTGTCTGTCATTAGGTAGAATCAGATGCCTTCACTCATCAATCCAACCATTTCTCTAGGCAGCAAGGTCTAAAGAATTCAGATGTGGGGAATGGCTTGCAATTCCAGGGGTATCATTTAATATTGCTTAGTTCTTCCAAGAAATCAGGAAGAGTTTTAAGGAGAGATGTATCAAGCCTTGGAGAGAGAGAAAGTGTAGAAGTTGCCCAGAACAACCAATGAGCTTCTGTCATTTATCTAGCATAGTCTATTAAATGACAGAAGCTCATTGGTTGCTTTGTTCAACTTCTCCACTTTATCTGCAAGGCTTGATACATCTCCCCTTATATTAGAGTAAGCATAAATATGACTATGTAACAAGAGGGATGATTAAACATGAAGTAATGTGTATTTAAATGCTGAGGGCAGTGTCTGTCTTGGAAGATAAGCTCTTCCCCTCACTTCGGCGGCTTTTACTGATAGTTTTAAAATGGCAATAGAAATCATTGCTAAATCAGTTTTGTTTAGTATTAATTCCTGTTGCCATTTTAAAACTATTATTATTATTTATTTATTAACAGTTTCTTATATAGCGCAGAAAATTCCATTGCGCTTTACAATTGGACACAATGATAAAACAAAACTGGGTAGTAACAAAAGGTCATAGAGGTAGGAAGGCCCTGCTCGCAAGCTTACAATCTATAGGGAAATAGGCATTGATATACAAGGATAGGTGCTATCTATTGCATAGTTGTCCACCGGGTTGCAAAAGTTCTGGGTGGGCTGCATGATATCACATCACAGCAATGATGAACCAGGGTCAGAAGGAAGGGAAAGTGAAGAAATAGAAAATATGTGAAGATATGTGTGGATTGTACAGTGGGGATGTAATTGGATAGGAAAGCTTATAGAGGTTGAGTGAGTGGTTCTGGAATGTGATAAGCTAGCCTGAAGAGGTGAGTTTTCAGGGAAGGCTTGAAGGTTTGGAGACTAGGGGACAGTCTTATTGTGCGTGGTAGGGCATTCCACAGAGTGGGTGAAGCCCGAAGGAAGTTGTGTATGGGAGTGAGTAATAAGTATGGATGAAAGACGTAGATCTTGTGAAGAGCAGAAAGGTCGGGTTGGGAGATATTTTGAGATTAGCGAAGAGATGTACATTGGTGTAGTTTGGTTAATGGCCTTGTGTGTGAGAAATCATATTTTATATTGAATACGGTAGAATACAGGTAGGAAGTGACAGAGTGGATCTGCAGCTAATGAATGTCTAGCGAGGAAGATTAGCCTCGCAGCTGCATTCAGAATGGATTGTAATGGTGAGAGTCTCTTTTTGGTAAGACCTGTAAAAAGACTATTGCAATAATCAATGCCGGAGATAATGAGTGCATTGATTACAGTTTTTGCCATGTTTTGTGTAAGGTACGGTCATATTTGGATATGTTTTTTAGATGCATGTAACATGATTTTGAGACAGATTGAATGTGGGGAGCAAAGGACAGTTCTGCGTCTAGTATGACACATAGGCAGTGAGCTTGTGGGGTAGGATTGATTATTGAGTTCTCAACAGTGATAGAGATATCAGGTTGGTAACTTCTATTGACCGGTGGAAATATTATTAACTCTGTTTTGGAAATATTAAGTTTGAGGTGGCGAGATGACATCCAAGATGAAACGGCAGAAAGGTATTCAGTGACACGGACCAATACAGATGGTGACAAATCTGGGGAGGATAGATAGATCTGAGTATCATCTGCGTACAAAGCCTGACAGAAGTCAGTTCAATAAGTTGTATGAATTAAGAAAGTGTGTGAGGCGAGTGTAGGCAAGTCTCTCAAGTAGCTTGGAGAGACAGAGCCGGCCCTAACCAATATGATGCCCTAGGCAAGATTTTGGCTGGTGCCCCCTAACACCACAGCTGGTTCCGCCTCTGACCTTGCACCTCTTTCCCAGCACCAACACCCCTCATCCATAGCAGTCCTTATTTTGGTGTTTGTACCCCCTATATTTTAAATAGGAACAGTTCGCATATTTGGTGCACAGCCCAAAAAGGGGTGTGATTTTGCTGGCAAGGGGTATGGCTACACAATAGTAACCCCAATTCCAATTACGCCACACAGTACTGCAACTATATTCACATTTGATCATGCGATAGTGTCCATAATTCATATTACATCCCACAGTAGTATCACTTTACCTTATAAACATTACTCCTCACAGTAGAGTCCCTTATTCACATTACATCACACTGAATTGCTCCTTATTCACATTACACCACACCCTATTGCTCTTTATTCACATTAGACTGACACAGTAGTGCCCTTTCTATATGCAACGCCACATAGTAGAGCATCTTATACACATAATGCCACATAGTAATGCCCCTTACACATATGAGACACATTATTAATGTCCTTATAAACATAATGCGCCTTACACATTATGACAACCTTTATTAATGCCCTTTTACACATTATGTCCCTTACACATATGCTGCACATTATTAATGCCCTTATACACATAATGACACACATACAGTAGTACCCTGTTACACATATGCCGCACATTATTAATGCCCTTATACACATAATGACACACATAGTGCCCCTTACACATATGTTGCATATTGTTAAATGCATTTTTACATGATACACATAATGCTCCTTACACATATTCCGAACACTACTGCACAACCAACCCACTCACATGCACACAGTACTCACACTGCCACTAACACTGTGACCTCTGCTTCTGCTTGGATACAGATGTGTCCTCATAAATCTTGCCTCAATGCTAACATCGGGCACATTTTTTAACGAAAATGCATCTTATTTGCATTGCTATGTGGCTAGGATGCACAAGCATCTTCTGCTGATTAAAATGATATGCAACATGCCTATATACTGTGTGAGACTGTGGCTGTATCTGCATATGAAATGCTACACACAGAATATAGGCATGCCGCATATCATTTTAATCAGCAGAAGCTGCTAATGCCCCATGGCACATCAAATGCCCTAGGCAATTGCCTAGTTTGCCTATGCCTATGGCCGGCTGCGGGGAGAGACATGGGAGCTGAGAGATGGGATAGTAGTTTCAGAGAAGGTTAGGGTCAGAATTAAGTTTTTTCAGAATGGGAGTAATCACTGCATACTTGAGCAGTGAAAGAAAGATACCAGTTGAGAGAGAGAGAGAGATATTGGCCAATATATTAAACGTCCAGATATATTGCTGGTCCATCAGCCAGTGTGTATGAGCGATATGTCTGTGAACGCCGTTGTTCACAGACATATCGCGTCAGCCCTGCAGCACAGCCGACGGCCAATATATATAACGATATATTGGCGCATCGTGCTGTGTGTGCAGGCAGTCAGCCAACTGCCCTTACACTTGCTGCAGACACCGGCGGTGATTAACAGCACAACTGGGCAGGTGCATGTAAATAGGGTAAAATGGTGGTATCGGATTGCGCCAATATTTAACGGTAATTAGAGATATCTATCGTCAACTTCTTCTTAAGACTGGTTCATCTATCTTCACCAGTATGTGGGCTCATCAGAGAAGAATGTTCATATGAAAGAGAAACAAAAAGGAAGTCCCAATGTGTAGTAAAGTCTTGATAATGAAAGTCAAAGGGTCAAAGAAATAGTACGAGGGATCTTCAAATCCTCCACATATATATGATTTTGTTCCTAGGATTGGATTGGGTGGTGTTGGAGGGTATAATAAGGTCCTTGTTTCTTACGGATATATGAAAGAAACCGCGATAGGAGTGGACATCGCTGACTTCAAGTAAGCATACATGTACGATTCTATACCGGACGATTAAGAATATTTAAAAGATACCATTATATGAATTGATTCAGCTTGTCAGTGTAAGCACAAAAGTGAGCATCATGTATTTTTGAGACACACGTTGTGGGTGACCCTTTAACGTTTAGCGACACGGTTTTGAGGGCGACTATAACCCGTTTTTCCAAGAGGTCATACAATACAGTATTACACATTGGAATACTCTTTTTGTCTCCACCTGTATATATATCCTGCGGAGGGTGCCTGCATGAGATTGCTTTTAGAAGACGCTTCCCAGGACCCCGATAAAGATACCTTTATATGTATGGACCAGACTTTTTGAAAGTAAGGTTTGAAGTGAGCATCACCTTCTCTGATCCTTACACAGATTGGGTGATCCCATACACCTTTTCATCACTATATACTGTATGTGGAGGATTTGAAGATCCCTCGTACTATTTCTTTGACCCTTTGACTTTCATTATCAAGACTTTACTACACATTGGGACTTCCTTTTTGTTTCTCTTTCATATGAACATTCTTCTCTGATGAGCCCACATACTGGTGAAGATAGATGAACCAGTCTTAAGAAGAAGTTGACGATAGATATCTCTAATTACCGTTAAAGATTGGCGCAATCCGATACCACCATTTTACCCTGTACACTTGTTTTTCTGGTTTGATAACACCAGTAGGTATTGTATTTGCTGCCTTTTGTTGTCCAGCGCAGAGTTGTATTTTCCTTTTCCTAGGTGCATGTAAATGCCTGCCCAGTTTGTGACGTCAATCCAGACAGGTCAGACAGGTATGCACAACACACTGAAGCTATAGATATATATGCTGATCAATTGATCTGCAGATTTATCTATAAGCGTGTACCCAGCATAAGGCACATTTTTGTGTTTTGGAGGGTGCAGGGAGATATGTGATGTTTATGAGGTTGGCGGGATATCTACAGCATATTGCTGGGAATCAGGTGGATGTGAGTGGGCTAAGTGGTTGGGTTCCGGATTCAGTGAAATGTCACCAACTAATAGAAGTAGGAGAGAAAGATAAATAAAGTTGTTGGAGATTTGGGAATGTTTTTTATGGTGACCGTTTATGGATGTTATTGTCAAAGTAGAAAGAGAATAAAAAGCTCATGAGTGTTAATAAGAGGGGAGTGAATAATTGAGGCGGCAATGTGTACAGGGGGGTGAGTTGCAGGGTGAATGAAGGATGTTAATGTTTTTCAGTAAAAACTATGGAGTGCAATGAAGAAAGTAAATATGTGGTACATGGTTCGTTTGACATAAAAGTACAGTTCTTTAGGCTCGGAGTGTAAAGAAGTTGCAATATTTAAATTTAAACATTCAAATAGCTGTTTACTAGGGTTGTTCAGCTTTTCATTTACAAACACTTAGTATTACAAATAATTTGCGTATGTGAGCACAAATTTGTCAGCACAGCTGACCCTAGATTGCATCTAGGCAAATTAATAAAGGATTAGTGCATGAGCGGAAAGATCAGGGGATGAGATGGTTGAATCAAGAGAAGATAGGGTCACAGTCATTAAGGTTTCCCTATGTGGTTGCAGCTTAGGTGGTGAGTAGAGGAGTAGGTGGTAAGTAAACATAGAAGGAAAGAACTTGCAGTCAGATATGAGATGCTGAAATAGAGAAGTTAGCCATTTCACAAAGATGGTTGAACATGAGGTCCAAGTACTGACCATCAATGAGTTGGAAAATGAAGTCCATGGGAAGATGCTGTAGGAGGAGGACAGCATGAGGAGTTTGTCAGCAGCTCCAATAGGAATGTCAGTTGTCATGTTTAATTCCTTGAGAATGAGAGTGGGTAGATCAACGGAAAAGAAGAGGGAAAGCCAGCATGTTAACCCCCCCCCCCCCCTTCCCCCCGCATTGTGATCTTCTTTTCTTGTTCAATGCTGGTAATACAGCTATTTACCAGTATACTACTACGGGAAGCCTTGAAATGTGCTTCGTCCAAGGCACCATTGCAGCATGCAACACCTTGGCCTGGGTGTCTCTGTTTTCTGTTTCAAAATTATGGAAGCTTTATTACTCAGGCCCAAGCAAGATAAAACTGTGCAATTCCAAAAAACAAAATAAAACCCTAAACGCTACAAGTTTCCCATATATTTATTTGCCTATACATCTGCCTTATTTCCATAGGGTGAAAGATAAATACAAGCTGCAGCAAACATTCACAGTCAACCCTATCTACCTCCGGCATGCCAATAGTGGGGCTGCAACTGACTTCATGGTAAGCATGAGCGGACAACTGCCACATCCTGGATACATACCACATTACTGATTCTGGCTAAATGGAACAGAAGCTAAACTAAGCAAAGTCATTCAAGTGGATTTATCGCGTTGGGTATGGAATGCTGGCAGCCGGGATCCCGCTGGGTCCTGGCTGCTAGAATGTCAGCAGGGGTGCGGGCGCAACAAAGCCCCTTGCGGCCTCGCTACGCTCGCCACAGGTTCTGTTCCCACTGTATGGGTGTCGTGGACACCCATGAGTGGGAAAAGTCCTCGTTAGTCTGGATTCTGGCTGGCGGCATTGTCAGTGGTTGGGATTCTGACGTCGATATCTTGACCGCCGGGATCCCGACTGCCGACAATGTAACTACATCCCGATTTATCATGTTGTATTTAATAAAAAATAAAAAACCCTTAACCTTATAGAATATAGTGGAATGAATGTGTTCTAGTGGAGATAGCTTCTGATGCAAAGCATGGGGTATTTATTGACAAGGACAGCTGAGGTATAGCAGTAAAGGAAAAAAATATTCACTACTAAAACAATTATATTTTTACATTGATAAATAAATGATAGCTTTTGTACTAATGTAACAAGGCTTCCGAAGCAGTGAATACGTGTCCGGCTGTGCATGTGCAGAACCTGGACTGGACGTCAAAGCAGCAAGAGTGCTCTTACTGCTGCAGTTGTAAAAGATATTCTGTCACTATAAGCGACGATAGAAAGTCAATTATATTGGCCAGTATGGCTAAATATGACCCTTTGGCTTTATAGTAGAACATCAACAGAACAGAGATGGAGGCAGACAACTTTATAATTAAGTAAGAATCATATGTGTATTAATAACCAAACAACACAATTAGGCTGTGGGATTATTGTTAGATATGTCATTGCAGTACAACAGGTATGCTGTAAATTGCAGACACTGAGTAACAAGAAGGCTACACGGTTGTAGCGTCTTACTCCTTAATCTTGGATGATCCAAGTCAGTCTTCTTACTTACATTGGCTAGGTTTGTTTTGATTGGAGTTTTTGTGCCTTTCAAGGTGTGACACCTCAGAAATATGTATTTCATTGTATTTCTTTAATGGCAGCATTGGCAAATTCCTCTGAGTCGCCGATTCCGCTCCCTCAAACTCTGGTTTGTCATTCGATCATTTGGAATTAATAATCTTCAGGCTCACATCAGACACGTGAGTATCAGCATAATCTGTACTTTGGAACATAAAGGATACATACAGCAGAACATACAAGGTGCCTGTTTATGTGCAATACTATACACTTAGATTTCCTCATCTGTATTTTGAGCTACACTTATCAAGATAAGCAAAACATTAAATCTGGCATACATGTGCACCCATAGAATATATACTGTAAGGCACTTACCACCATCACTGCACCGGGAATATGCAGCAGGGCTGTAACTAGGAGTGTGCACCGCACATAGCGCTGCAGGGTAGGGGGAGCTGTTGGCAGCACTTGTCAATTATCTGTTTTAATTACTTTCACTTGCAGCTTCCCACTATTTTGGAGCCCAGCATCTCCTAATCGCCCCTGTCTCCTACCCCCACCCCTTCTGTCGCTAATAAGTATACAACATTCATGAACTTAACTTGCTAGCTCTTTGTTATTCAGCCACACTGTCCTTTATTACATTTCAAGATGCTGACATATCCGGGATTCAAACCCATTGCCTGTGGCCTTGCAGTCAGACACTCAATTCATGAGCTATCTGACCCCGGATAGAAAACTAGAGAATTCTAACTATTTAAAGCTTACGTTGCACTTTGATGAAAAAATGATCAGCATTACAGCTGAGCAGATCTATGTAGTGTGTGGCTGCACACTACAGGGATTGGATATGTGGCTGCACACTACATAGATCTGATCAATTGCAATGCTGATTATTTTTTACACAGTACAAGTAGCTTCATATTGTTATCTCATAGTTTTTATGCAGGATCACATAAACCAATGAGTAGGACCTTTGACTGGAATGCAACAGGTTATAAGTTTGAATCCTGGGTATGGCAGTATATTTAAATGTGTTATATAATAAAGGTTATTGTAACTAAATAACAGCGAGCTCTCAAGTTAAGTGCGCTAATCTGATATAAAGAGTAGTAGCGTCCAAATCCATTTCCTTGTAGTGCTCTGTACATGTGTGTGCACTGTATATATATATATATATATATATATATAATTGCAGAAATGAACCGTCACTCGTCACTGATGCAGGTAAGGTGTGGTGCCTTCAGTAAAAAAATGTAGCAAGCGTGGAGACTGCGGCACTCGTAGTAAATGAGAAAAAAGTGCTGTTTATTGAATCAAGCCCATAATAAAAATGCCATGCAAGGCCGACGTTTCGGTGCCATGCACCGTTTTCAAGGCAGGCATGGAAAGTGGACAAACAAACATAACACATAAATTGCACTCACCTAAATAGGAGACATGTCACTGCCCCATGGGAGAGCCGGGTCCGGCGTGTGCTTCCGCCAGCCGCAGCCGCGGGTGCGTCACATCCGGTGACGTCAGACGGCATCCGCTGTGGTTACCTTGGCAACGCGTTCCGTTTCCCTGGCGACGCGTCGGTTTGCCGGGCCAACTGCAGGATACCTCCGACTCATCTCCCCGGCCCTCACTGCGGGCACCTACAAACAAACAGAAGTGCATAATCCCAGAATGAGAGTTAAACATACAGATACATGTATTAAACATATACACTAAAATATAGCTCATTACTGTAGAAAATGCATATAATGAACAGCAAATGATCGCCCGGCACATAGCAGCAACAGGCAAGGCACCTATAGGTGGACTAAAGCTCCATGTACTGGCATAGCTAAGGTGCAAATCAAGCAAATTGCAAGAACATAGATATTACTAAAGTCTAAGTCCCTGCAAGAAAAATAAAGAATATAAAGCAAGGTGAAAGGCAGTCAAGAAGACAACCTCACAGCGAGGCTGTCAGCGAAATACGTTCCAGTTAAGTCGCTCGTTCATTCCATGGGGGGCTACAGTGTTCAGGACGTGAATCCACCTGCTCTCACACTTGAGCAGTTTACCGTCCCGATCACCTCCTCTAAGGGACACTGGTATATGGTCTATCAGGATATGTTTCAGTTGCGCCAGAGTATGTCCTGCTGAAAGAAAGTGATGGGCCACAGGTTGGTCCGCCACCTTCAACCGTCTGTCACAATTCAACCGGACGGCCTGCATACGGAGGTATACTCTAAGCCAACGGACAGAAACACATTCCTGTTGGCATCAAGTCACCATCCTAAACCCCTTAAAAAGGGCCTGCCGAAGTCCCAAATGATGAGGGTGGCCAGAATTGCAGATAATCCCGGCACAGCTGCTAGAGGGATTGATGCCGTTATTGATAAATCTATCACAAGGGGATATAGCCTAACCTCCTTGAAGCAGGGGGGGGGGGGGGGTGAGCGCAACAAAGCCCCTTGCGGGCTCTGTGGCTCGCTGCAGTCGCCACAGATTCTATTCCCACTCTATGGATGTCGTGGACACCAACGAGTGGGAATAGTCCCTGTCAGACGGCATGCCGACTGTGGGGATTCACTTGTGCGGGATACCGGCATCAGTATTGTGACTGGCGGTCTCCCGACCACTTGTCACATAACCACTTCCCGTCCTCCCCAGTATAGTGACTGGCGGTCTCCTGACCGCTGATTACATAACCGCTTCCCGTACTCCCAGGGGTGGGGTATAGAAGATCTACAGTAATTAGTTAGACATATGGTCGACATGCATAGGTTGACAGGATCAAAAAGTCAACTTTGGAAAGGTAGACAGTAGAAAAGGTTGACATGGAAATGGTTGAAACAAAAAAGGTTGAATCAAGTTTTTTATGTTTTTTGTGCATCCTTTTCTACGTTTCATGATATATGACTACAATTATAGCAAACCTAGACTCTTGTGGGCTCGCTTCACTTGCCGTGCTTTGGGCAAGGTGGCTTGCACTGCTACCATTTTGCTCGACACAGGTTACTGTTCTCAATTGTAGTCCCTGTGGGTGGTAAATGGCAAAAGTTGAAACATTTTTAAACTACAACCAAAACGTGCGTCAACTATGTGTATTTGACCATTATGTTGACATTTTTAACCTGTTGACTTTTTGTACCTGTCGACCTTAACCACGATCTACCTTTTTTCAAGCTGTGTCACAGCCATGTCAAAGCAGCTTGAAACCCTGTTCACACCACAGGCTGGACTAGGGTTAGTGGCAAGTCTTCCCTCTCCTGGTGCATGAAGATGACATCATCTACAAGTGTTCGTGAGTTGGTTCTTCATCCGACCCGGGTCACCCTGCTTACACTGTAGCCTTACCCGTGTTCTTCCCAGGTCCGACCCTGTTAGCTACCTGGGCTAGAGTCCCAGGTCACTGGACCTGGGTTGTTTTTCAAGGACCCTTTTCCATTGAGCTGTGACTCAGTGACTCAGCTTGATTCAGTGATTCCCAAGACTTCTATACTGCACTGCTGTTGACTACTGGTTACGTGATTTACACAGGCAGAACTTGTTGGGCTCTGTCAGGCCCCTAGTTTGTGGTGCCTTGTGACAATATGCCCAGTAAGTATAAAATAACTAGTAATAGTGCCCAGCAAAATAATTAATGATACTGCCCAGCTACACTCTATTAGCACTAGATAATATAACAGTGATACCACCCAACTACACTCTGCCAGCACTAGGTAATATATAGGGTTACCACCTCATCCCTTTAATTCGGGACACATATTAATTACACAGGATCTGTGGCTGGCTGACATCAAGACTCCATTTCACCTGGTTTTAATCAGCCACAGAACCTGTGTAATTAATATGTGTCCAGAATTAAAGGGATGAGGTGGTTACACAAATAATATACCAGTGATACTGCCCAGCTACATTCTAACAGCACTAGCTAATATACCATTAGTATCCTGCAGTATATACTGTCCCATTGCCGCCATATATTATTATGCCCTCCTCTGTCACTCAGGTTTACTAATCAGGACTACCCATAGAGGAGGGTGGGGCCCATGACAAGGTCCGTGGCTAGTACTGTTATTAGAATTTTTTTGAGCTGCCAGTGCTTATAATTCCACGTCATGGGACTGTGGTGATTGCCAGTGCCACAGATACTAATTAAAACTTTAAAAGCACAGCGTCTGACATTATCGACTACCCATTACTGAACATCATAAATAATGCGTAAGACTGATCTATGGAGCTATTAGCTGGTCATACACAGGAATTGCAGCCTGGTTACTATGACTGTAATTGGGCTGCAGTCAAGTCATGGTAACTCTGTCATCATCTGTAGTGTTGTGACTATCTCTCCAAGTTGAGAGGCCAATCCAGATGGAAGAAAGCCCCCCCCCCCCCCCCCCCTCCCCTATACCCTTAGCAGCTCTTGGTAGCATTTGTCAAAATTGTCAATGAGAAATACAGTGCCCCCTCTTGATTCCACTCTCCACGTGTACTTGCCATCAGGTGTACTGTATTTCACTAGTACAGGGCCTGTTCAGTTAGCCATAAGGTTCTATGGAAACCTATACCATGGGATATTACAGTAGAAAAACCTTACTTATTAGGTACGTGTAAGATACGTAAGGTCTTATTCTACCTATAAGCGGAAATGCACACAGCCACACATTGTACAAGGTTCTGATGGAAGCTCGTGGCTCACTGAATCTGCTGCCATGTTAGTTTCCCTAGCTATAACATCATCTTTATCCTGTGCTCAATTTGATATGATAAAACGAGGAGTGTTGGTAAAACCATTTATTAACTTATCTATCACCTTGTAATTATGTCGGCTTCCACTAGATGGTGGCAGAACATTTTTGTCAACAAGCCTCCCTTGCATTAACTAAATTAACCAGTACAAATCTAACTATTTATCATATTTCCACGAACATACATGTAGTACTTGCAGCATACTTGCCAACATGTGTACTTTGCTGCTGGGGATATACATCAAGAAATAACATATACAGACAGTATAGTGCACTGACTGCACTCCCAGTGACATTTAAAAAAAAACAATAAAAAACAAATCAGGAACATAGGGCCTAATTCAGCATCAGTTGTAGTTTTACGAGAAATCGCAAAACTACAACTCATTTTTGTAGCATACAGGGAGCCGCCCGGCACAGACAAGGCTACCCTGTATGCCGGGTCCTGCCCCCCCCACCGCTAAAATGCAAGCGTATCACTATACAGCGATGTGCTCACATCTTAAGGGTTGCCCCCTGCCTACGCAGCCTAGCTTCAAAGGCAGTTGCCAGGCAGCCATGTTTCGGGTCGCGGTGGCTGCGGCTGGTCTGGACAAGCCTCTGTTGTCCGAACCGCGCACCCCCAATGCAGCAAGCCGCCCCTAAAACACAGTGGGGATGCATGTGATTGCAGTTTAAGTCCTCGCACATGTGAGCAGCAGCGTACGCTAATGCGCAGAAGTGTGGAAATCGCCAAATAGAGATTACCGCACTTTAACAACTCATGCTGCATTAGGCCCATTGTCAAGAACAAACATTTCCAAGAACAAATCATCAAACTTTGATACTGCTGGAGGAACAGAAGATGCTGCCTTCACCTCCCACATGCTAAAGTAAGAAGAAGCTGGTGAGGGGGGCACCATTCTAAGTATGGGGGAGAAGGTGCACCCAGTGCCATAACTAGACATTTTAGCGCTGTGTGCAAGAAACAGCACCGGCGCCCCATCGCCCATATACAAAATAGGGCCAGTGCACGCCACTGGCGTGCGCAAAAAGTATAGGGCCGTGGCTTCGTGGGGAAGGGGCATGCCCACAGAGCTCCGTTTTACACATTACAGCAGGTAGAGTCCCCCTCTTCACAAGGGTCTGGGACTCCAGGTCGACACCAAAAAGGTTGACACACCTTAGGTCGACACTAATTTGTCGACACACCTTAGGTCGACATGGAAAAAAGGTTGACATGGACAAAAGGTCGACATGAACAAGGTCAACATGGAAAAAGGCCGACATGAGTTTGTTATTTTTTTGGGTGTCATTTTCTTTGTAGAGTGACCGGGAACCCCAATTAGTGCACCGCGTCCCCTCGCTTCGGGCAAGGTGTCTCGCTGCGCTCGGCACAGGTTACCATTCCCGATCGTAGTCCACGTTGGTCGTAAAGTATGAAAAAGTTAAAAAAATGAAAAACTCATGTCGACCTTTTTCCATGTCGAACTAAGGTGTGTCGACCAATTGGTGTCAACCTAAGGTGTATTGACCTTTTTGGTGTCGACCTGGAGTCCGGATACCCTTTACACATACTGTAACAGCAGGCAGAGTCCACCTTTTTTACAAATTAGGCAGGTAGAGTCCCCCTTTCTTACACATTCCAGAAGCAGAGTCCCCATTTTTACACATTAGGCAGGCAGAGTCCCCTTTTTACACATTAGAAAGCAGAATACCCCTTTTTACACATTACGGCAGGCAGAGTCCCTATTTTTTTTACACATTACAGCTGCAGAGTGGCACACTGGGTGAGAGCTAGGGAGAAAGCTGGTGAGAGGAACACTGGGGGAGAGCTAGGGATAGAGCAGGTGAGCGGCACACAGGAGGGAGGGCTAGGGAGAGAACAGGTGAGAGGAATGCGGGGGGATGGCTAGAGAGAGAGCAGATGAGAGGAACGCGGGGAAAGGCTAGGGAGAGAGCAGGTGAGAGGAACACTGGGGGAGGGCTAGGGAGAAAGCAGGTGAGAGGAACCAGTGCCGTAACTAGGCATTTTAGCGCTGTGTGCAAGAAACAGCATTGGCGCCCCCCCACCTTATGCAAAACATGGGCAGTGTGCGCCGCAGGCGCATGGGAAAAGGGTGTGTCCACAAAATAATACCAATTCATACTACGGTGCACAGTAGTCTCCATTATTCAAATTACACCGCACAGTAGCGCCACTACACCAGGTAGAGCCCCTTTTACACATTACGGCAGTCAGCGTCCGGTTTTTACACATTACGGCAGACATCGTCCCCTTTTTACACATTACGGCAGACAGCGTCCCCTTTTTACACATTACGGCAGACAGCGTCCCCCTTTTTACACATTACGGCAGACAGCGTCCCCTTTTTACACATTACGGCAGACAGCGTCCCCTTTTTACACATTACGGCAGACAGCGTCCCTTTTTACACATTACGGCAGACAGCATCCCCATTTTTACACATTACGGCAGACATTGTCCCCCTTTTTACACATTACGGCAGACATCGTCCCCTTTTTACACATTACGTCAGACATCGTCTCCTTTTTACACATTACGGCAGACATTGTCTCCCTTTTTACACATTACGGCAGACAGCGTCCCCCTTTTTACACTACGGCAGACAGCGTCCCCTTTTTACACATTACGGCAAACAGCGTCCCCTTTTTACACATTATGGCAGACAGCATCCCCCTTTTTACACATTACGGCAGACATTGTCCCCCTTTTTACACATTACGGCAGACATCGTCCCCTTTTTACACATTACGTCAGACATCGGGGTATATTTACTAAGGTCCCAATTTTGACCGAGATTCCGTTTTTTCTTCAAAGTGTCATCTCGAGAATTTACTAAGCAAAAATCTCGGCAGTGATGAGGGCATTCGTAATATTTTGGAAGTCCTAGGAAAAAATTACGAATCAATACACCATCGGTCAAATACGCCTGCAATTTGGTAGAAATCGGTAATTTACTAAAAAGTGCAAATCACAAACACTGCCGACAATAGCCAAACACTGCCGTGCTGAAATACAATTCGTGAAAAAGTGCTAAAAAAAAACAGACCTGCTTTTTTATCCCGTGTTTGGATAGGCATGCACGGATCCATGAGATCCGTGCATGTTTATCAGTGGGAAGGGGATGGGAAAGTGTTTTTTTGGGGGGGGGAAAAATGCGTGGGGTCCCCCCTCCTAAGCAAAACCAGCCTCGGGCTCTTTGAGCCGGTCCTGGTTGCAAAAATATGGGGGAAAAAATTATAGGGGTTCCCCCATATTTAAACAACCAGCACCGGGCTCTGCGCCTGGTCCTGGTTCCAAAAATACGGGGGACAAAAAGCGTAGGGGTCCCCCGTATTCCTGAAACCAGCACCGGGCTCCACTAGCCAGATACATAATGCCACAGCCGGGGGACACTTTTATATAGGTCCCGGCGGCCCTGGCATTACATAACCAACTAGTCACCCCTGGCTGGGGTACCCTGGAGGAGTGGGAACCCCTTCAATCAAGGGGTCCCCCCCCTCCAGCCACCCAAGGACCAGGGGTGAAGCCCGAGGCTGTCCCCCCCATCCAAGGGCTGCGGATGGGAGGCTGATAGCCGTTTTGTAAAAAAATTAATATGGGCCCTCATTCCGAGTTGTTCGCTCGCAAGCTGCTTTTAGCAGCTTTACACACGCTAAGCCGCCGCCTACTGGGAGTGAATCTTAGCATAGTAAAATTGCGAACGAAAGATTCGCAATATTGCGATTACACACCTCTTAGCAGTTTCTGAGTAACTTCAACCTTACTCGGCTTCTGCGATCAGTTCAGTGCTTGTCGTTCCTGGTTTGACGTCATAAACACATCCAGCGTTCGGCCAGACACTCCTCCGTTTCTCCAGCCACTCCCGCGTTTTTCCCAGAAACAGTAGCGTTTTTTCCCACACGCCCATAAAACGGCCTGTTTCCGCCCAGAAACACCCACTTCCTGTCAATCACACTCCGATCGCCTGAACGAAGAAAAAGCCGTGAGTAAAAATAAGAATTTACTTACCGATAATTCTATTTCTCGGAGTCCGTAGTGGATGCTGGGGTTCCTGAAAGGACCATGGGGAATAGCGGCTCCGCAGGAGACAGGGCACAAAAAAGTAAAGCTTTACTAGGTCAGGTGGTGTGCACTGGCTCCTCCCCCTATGACCCTCCTCCAGACTCCAGTTAGGTACTGTGCCCGGACGAGCATACACAATAAGGGAGGCATTTTGAATCCCGGGTAAGACTCATACCAGCCACACCAATCACACCGTACAACTTGTGATCTAAACCCAGTTAACAGTATGACAACAGAAAGGGCCTCTTAAGATGGCTCCTTAACAATAACCCGAATTAGTTAACAATAACTATGTACAAGTATTGCAGATAATCCGCACTTGGGATGGGCGCCCAGCATCCACTACGGACTCCGAGAAATAGAATTATCGGTAAGTAAATTCTTATTTTCTCTATCGTCCTAAGTGGATGCTGGGGTTCCTGAAAGGACCATGGGGATTATACCAAAGCTCCCAAACGGGCGGGAGAGTGCGGATGACTCTGCAGCACCGAATGAGAGAACTCCAGGTCCTCCTTTGCCAGGGTATCAAATTTGTAAAATTTTACAAACGTGTTCTCCCCCGACCACGTAGCTGCTCGGCAGAGTTGTAATGCCGAGACCCCTCGGGCAGCCGCCCAAGATGAGCCCACCTTCCTTGTGGAGTGGGCTTTTACAGTTTTAGGCTGTGGCAGGCCTGCCACAGAATGTGCAAGTTGAATTGTGTTACAAATCCAACGAGCAATCGACTGCTTAGAAGCAGGTGCGCCCAACTTGTTGGGTGCATACAATATAAACAGCGAGTCAGATTTTCTGACTCCAGCCGTCCTTGCAATGTATATTTTTAAGGCTCTGACAACGTCCAACAACTTGGAGTCCTCCAAGTCGCTAGTGGCCGCAGGCACCACAATAGGTTGGTTCAGATGAAATGCTGATACCACTTTAGGGAGAAAATGCGGACGAGTCCGCAGTTCTGCCCTATCCGAATGGAAGATTAGATAAGGACTTTTATAAGATAAAGCCGCCAATTCAGATACTCTCCTGGCAGAGGCCAGGGCTAGTAACATAGTCACTTTCAATGTGAGATATTTCAAATCCACCTTTTTCAATGGTTCAAACCAATGGGATTTGAGGAAATCTAAAACTACATTTAGATCCCACGGTGCCACCGGAGGCACCACAGGAGGCTGTATATGCAGTACTCCCTTGACAAAAGTCTGGACCTCAGGGACAGAGGCCAATTCTTTTTGGAAGAATATTGACAGGGCCGAAATTTGAACCTTAATGGATCCCAATTTGAGACCCATAGATAATCCTGATTGCAGGAAATGTAGGAAACGACCCAGTTGGAATTCCTCCGTCGGAACCCTCCGATCCTCGCACCACGCTACATATTTTCGCCAAATGCGGTGATAATGTTTCACGGTGACTTCCTTCCGTGCCTTAATCAAGGTAGGAATGACTTCTTCTGGAATGCCTTTCCCTTTTAGGATCTGGCGTTCAACCGCCATGCCGTCAAACGCAGCCGCGGTAAGTCTTGAAAAAGACAGGGACCCTGCTGTAGCAGGTCCCTTCTCAGAGGTAGAGGCCACGGTTCGTCCGTGAGCATCTCTTGAAGTTCCGGATACCAAGTCCTTCTCGGCCAATCCGGAACCACTAGTATTGTTCTTACTCTTCTTTGCCGTATGATCTTCAATACCTTTGGTATGAGCGGCAGAGGAGGAAACACATACACTGACTGGTACACCCAAGGAGTTACCAGTGCGTCCACAGCTATTGCCTGTGGATCTCTTGACCTGGCGCAATATTTGTCCAGTTTCTTGTTGAGGCGAGACGCCATCATGTCTACAATTGGTCTTTCCCAACGGTCTATTAACATGTTGAAGACTTCTGGATGTAGACCCCACTCTCCCGGATGAAGATCGTGTCTGCTGAGGAAGTCTGCTTCCCAGTTGTCCACGCCCGGGATGAACACTGCTGACAGTGCTATCACGTGATTCTCCGCCCAGCGAAGAATCTTGGCAGCTTCTGCCATTGCACTCCTGCTTCTTGTGCCGCCCTGCCTGTTTACATGGGCGACCGCCGTGATGTTGTCCGACTGAATCAACACCGGCTTTCCTTGCAGGAGAAGTTCCGCCTGGCTTAGAGCATTGTAGATTGCTCTTAGTTCCAGAATGTTTATGTGAAGAGACTTTTCCAGACTCGTCCATACTCCCTGGAAGTTTCTTCCTTGTGTGACTGCTCCCCAGCCTCTCAGGCTGGCGTCCGTGGTCACCAGGATCCAATCCTGAATGCCGAATCTGCGGCCTTCTAATAGGTGAGCCTTCTGCAACCACCACAGAAGTGACACCCTTGTCTTTGGTGACAGGGTTATTCGCAGGTGCATCTGCAGATGCGACCCTGACCATTTGTCCAACAGATCCCTTTGGAATATTCTTGCATGGAATCTGCCGAATGGAATTGCTTCGTAAGAAGCCACCATTTTTCCCAGGACTCTTGTGCATTGATGTACTGACACTTTTCCTGGTTTTAGGAGGTTCCTGACCAGATCGGATAACTCCTTGGCTTTTTCCTCTGGAAGGAAAACCTTTTTCTGAACCGTGTCCAGAATCATTCCTAGGAACAGCAGACGAGTTGTCGGGATTAAATGGGATTTTGGAATATTCAGAATCCACCCGTGTTGTCTTAGCACCTCTTGAGATAGTGCTAAAGCTGTCTCCAGCTGTTCTCTGGACCTTGCCCTTATTAGGAGATCGTCCAAGTATGGGATAACTAATACGCCTTTTCTTCGAAGAAGAATCATCATCTCGGCCATTACCTTGGTAAAGACCCGAGGCGCCGTGGACAATCCGAACGGCAGCGTCTGAAACTGATAGTGACAGTTTTGAACAATGAACCTGAGGTACCCCTGGTGTGCGGGGTAAATCGGAACGTGTAGATACGCATCCTTGATGTCCAAGGATACCATAAAGTCCCCTTCTTCCAGGTTCGCTATCACTGCTCTGAGTGACTCCATCTTGAACTTGAACTTTTTTATGTAGAGGTTCAAGGACTTCAGATTTAGAATAGGCCTTACCGAGCCATCCGGCTTCGGTACCACAAATAGAGTGGAATAATACCCCTTTCCTTGTTGTAATAGGGGTACTTTGACTATCACCTGCTGAGCGTACAGCTTGTGAATGGCTTCCAACACCCTCTCCCTTTCGGAAGAGACGGTTGGTAAGGCAGACTTCAGGAAACGATGAGGAGGATCCGTCTCTAATTCCAACCTGTACCCCTGAGATATTATCTGCAGGATCCAGGGGTCTACCTGCGAGTGAGCCCACTGCGCGCTGTAATTTTTGAGACGGCCCCCCACTGTCCCCGAGTCCGCTTGAGAGGCCCCAGCGTCATGCTGAGGTTTTTGCAGGAGCCGGGGAGGGCTTCTGTTCCTGGGAAGGAGCTGCCTGTTGGTGTCTCTTCCCTCTTCCTCTGCCTCGTGGCAGATACGACAAGCCCTTTGCTCTCTTATTTTTGTAGGAGCGAAAAGGCTGCGGTTGAAAGGTCGGTGCCTTTCTCTGTTGGGGAGTGACTTGAGGTAAAAAGTGGATTTCCCGGCAGTAGCCGTGGCCACCAAGTCTGATAGACCAACTCCAAATAACTCCTCCCCTTTATACGGCAAAACCTCCATGTGACGTTTTGAATCCGCATCGCCTGTCCACTGTCGTGTCCATAAGGCTCTTCTGGCTGAAATGGACATAGCACTCATCCGAGATGCCAGTGTGCAAATATCCCTCTGTGCATCACGCATATAGATAAATGCATCCTTTATTTGTTCTAACGACAGTAAAACATTGTCCCTATCTAGGGTATCAATATTTTCAATCAGGGATTCTGACCAAACTACTCCAGCACTGCACATCCAGGCAGTTGCTATAGCTGGTCGTAGTATAACACCTGCATGTGTGTATATATTCTTTTGAATAACTTCCATCTTTCTATCTGATGGATCCTTAAGTGCGGCCGTCTCAGGAGAGGGTAACGCCACTTGTTTGGATAAGCGTGTGAGCGCCTTGTCCACCTTAGGGGGTGTTTCCCAGCGCGCCCTAACCTCTGGCGGGAAAGGGTATAATGCCAATAACTTTTTTGAAATTATCAACTTTTTATCAGGAGCAACCCACGCTTCATCACACACGTCATTTAATTCTTCTGATTCAGGAAAAACTGTTTGTAGTTTTTTCACACCATACATAATACCCTGTTTTACGGTATCTGTAGTATCAGCTAAATGTAACGTCTCCTTCATTGCCAAAATCATATAACGTGTGGCCCTACTGGAAAATACGTTTGAATTTCTACCGTCGTCACTGGAATCAGTGCCCGTGTCTGGGTCTGTGTCGACCGACTGAGGCAAAGGGCGTTTTACAGCCCCTGACGGTGTTTGAGGCGCCTGGACAGGCATTAATTGATTGTCCGGCCGCCTCATGTCCTCAACTGACTGTTTAAGGGAAGATAAACCATCACGTAATTCCACAAATAAAGGCATCCATTCTGGTGTCGACCCCCTGGGGGGTGACATCTGCATATTTGGCAATTGCTCCGCCTCCACACCAATATCGTCCTCATACATGTCGACACCACGTACCGACACACACCGCAAACTCACAGGGAATGCTCTAATGAAGACAGGACCCACTAGCCCTTTTGGGGAGACAGAGGGAGAGTCTGCCAGCACACACCACAAAGCGCTATATATACAAGGGATATCCTTATATTAAGTGCTCCCTTATAGCTGCTTTAATATATATATATATAGCCATTAATGTGCCCCCCCTCTCTGTTTTACCCTGTTTCTGTAGTGCAGTGCAGGGGAGAGACCTGGGAGCCGTTCTGACCAGCGGAGCTGTGACAGAAAATGGCGCCGTGTGCTGAGGAGATAGGCCCCGCCCCTTTTTCGGCGGGTTCTTCTCCCGCTATTTTTCCAGTCAGGCAGGGGTTAAATATCTCCATATAGCCCCTATGGGCTATATGTGAGGTATTTTTAGCCTTGTATAAGGTTTATATTTGCCTCTCAGAGCGCCCCCCCCCAGCGCTCTGCACCCTCAGTGACTGCCCAGTGAAGTGTGCTGAGAGGAAAATGGCGCACAGCTGCAGTGCTGTGCGCTACCTTATGAAGACTGAGGAGTCTTCAGCCGCCGGTTTCCGGACCTCTTCACGCTTCAGCATCTGCAAGGGGGTCGGCGGCGCGGCTCCGGGACCGGACTCCACGGCTGGGCCTGTGTTCGATCCCTCTGGAGCTAATGGTGTCCAGTAGCCAAGCAGCAAATCCACTCTGCATGCAGGTGAGTTTACTACTTTCCCCCTAAGTCCCACGTTGCAGTGATCCTGTTGCCAGCAGGACTCACTGTAAAGAAAAAAACCTAAACTAAACTTTCTCTAAGCAGCTCTTTAGGAGAGCCACCTAGATTGCACCCTTCTCGTTCGGGCACAAAATCTAACTGGAGTCTGGAGGAGGGTCATAGGGGGAGGAGCCAGTGCACACCACCTGACCTAGTAAAGCTTTACTTTTTTGTGCCCTGTCTCCTGCGGAGCCGCTATTCCCCATGGTCCTTTCAGGAACCCCAGCATCCACTTAGGACGATAGAGAAATACCTAACTGTATAGCAAATTTACTTGGCGCAGTCGCAGTGCGAACATTGCGCATGCACACTAAGCGGAAAATCGCTGCGATGCGAAAAAAAATTACCGAGCGAACAACTCGGAATGACCACCATTGTTTTTAGTAGCAGTACTACAAGTCCCAGCAAGCCTCCCCCGCAAGCTGGTACTTGGAGAACCACAAGTACCAGCATGCGGAGGAAAACCGGGCCCGCTGTACCTGTAGTACTACTACTAAAAAAATACCGCAATAAAAACATAAGACACACACCTTGAAAGTAAAACTTTAATGCATACATCCACACCTCCATATACACATACTTACCTATGTTCACACGAGGGTCGGTCCTCTTCTCCATGTAGAATCCATGGTGTACCTGTTGAAAAAATTATACTCACAAAATCCAGTGTAGAAGGCTCCTCTTGTAATCCATTTGTAATCCAGGTACTTGGCAAAATAAAAAAACGGACACCCAACCTCGCACTGAAAGGGGCCCCATGTTTTCACATGGGACCCCTTTCCCCGAATGCCAGAAACCCCCTCTGATTTATGTCTAAGAGGGTTCCATCAGCCAATCAGGGAGCGCCACATTGTGGCACCCTCCTGATTGGCTGTGTGCTCCTGTACTGTATGACAGGCAGCACACGGCAGTGTTACAATGTAGCGCCTATGCGCTCCATTATAACCAATGGTGGGAACTTTGTGGTCAGCGGTTGACCGAAAGTAACCTCACCGCTGACCACAAAGTTCCCACCATTGGTTACAATGGAGCGCATAGGCGCTACATTGTAACACTGCCGTGTGCTGCCTGTCATACAGTACAGGAGCACACAGCCATGTCATCGATGTCATTCGTGATTGAACTTTGACCTCAAACGGGAAAATACGAATTTTAGTAAATATACCCCATCGTCTCCTTTTTACACATTACGGCAGACATGGGATCCGGTCTGAAGATCGACAGTATCTAGGTCGACAATGTTTAGGTCGACCACTATAGGTCGACAGTCACTAGGTTGACATGGATGGATGGTCGACAGGGTTTCTAGGTCGACATGTGCTAGGTCGACAGGTCTAAAGGTCGACATGAGTTTTTCACATTTCTTTTCTTTTTTTGAATTTTTTCATACTTAACGATCCACGTGGACTACGATTGGAACGGTAATCTGTGCCGAGCGAAGCGGTAGCGAAGGCACCATGCCCGAAGCATGGCGAGCGAAGCGAGCCATGCGAGGGGACGCAGTGCACTAATTTGGGATCCCGGTCACTCTACGAAGAAAACGACACAAAAAATAATAATCCTCATGTCGACCTTTAGACCTGTCGACCTAGCACATGTCGACCTAGAAACCCTGTCGACCTTTCATCCATGTCGACCTAGTGACTGTCGACCTATAGTGGTCGACCTAAACATTGTCGACCTAGATACTGTCGATTTGATGAACCACACCCGGCAGACATTGTCCCCCTTTTTACACATTACGGCAGACATTGTCCCCCTTTTTACACATTACGGCAGACAGAGTCCCCCTTTTTTTTTTACACATTACGGCAAACCCCCCCGCTGGGCCAAAGAGAGCAGCATCCCTGTCACACAGACGCCGCTCAGCCGCAGCAGCAGCTGGTTCAGTGGGACACAGGCGGGCGAGCGGCAGCGGCAGCTTCAGAGGAAGTTGCATGGGCGAACGGGCGGTCGGCGGCTTCAGAGGAAGTTGGGCGGGCAGGCGCGCATCCGGCGGCTTCAGAAGAAGTTGCGGCGGCTTCTGGGGGAGCACGGGCGGGCGGCGCCGCCGTCAGCGGGACACAGGCGGCGCCACCTTCAGCTGTCTGGGCCAGCGGGTGTGATGCACGATCGGCACACACCTAGTTACAGCACTGAGAGGAACACTGGGGGAGGGGGGGCAAGGGAGAGAGTAGGTGAGAGGAACGTGGGGGGAGGGCAAGGGTACTGTTCCAGGAGCACACAGATGACACAGTACTGTAACTCATTTCAGCAACTGAGTTTAGAGTTTATGTACACAAATGTGTTTTATGCCAAAAACTATAGCACCTATCAAGTTGCTGATGATGTACAGGTGGTGCTACATGGTGTCAGTGGGCACAGATTAGCCGCATAGTACCAGTGTACACAGGGTGGGGACACATGGGAGGCGTGTGGTGTCAGTGGGCACAGGTGGGGCTAAATAGTACCAATGTACACAGGGTGAGGGCACGGGGAATGCATGGTTTCAGTGGGCACAGGTGGGCTGCATAGTACCAGTTTACACAGGATGCACGGTGTCAGTGGGCACAGGTGGGCTGCATAGTACCAGTTTACACAGGATGCACGGTGTCAGTGGGCACAGGTGGGCTGCATAGTACCAGTTTACACAGGATGCACGGTGTCAGTGGGCACAGGTGGGCTGCATAGTACCAGTTTACACAGGATGCACGGTGTCAGTGGGCACAGGTGGGCTGCATAGTACCAGTTTACACAGGATGCACGGTGTCAGTGGGCACAGGTGGGCTGCATAGTACCAGTTTACACAGGATGCACGGTGTCAGTGGGCACAGGTGGGCTGCATAGTACCAGTTTACACAGGATGCACGGTGTCAGTGGGCACAGGTGTGCTGCATAGTACAAGTGTACACAGGGTGGGGTCACAGGGGGATGCACAGGGCAGTCGAGAGCCGGGCTGGTCCCAGGTACTTTTCAAGGGGTGTGGTCTAATCACAGGAGGTGTGGTCATGTACTTTTAGAAAAAATACTGAAAACCTCCATCAGACCTGGGCCCGGGTAATTTGTACCCTCCCCCCCCCCCCCCCCCCCCCCCTCTCTCGACACCACTGGGGATGCATGTTGTCAGAGGGCACAGGTTGGGCTGCATAGTACCAGTGTACACAGTGTGGGGGCACAGGGGAGATGCACAGTGTGTCAGTGGGCAAAGGTGAGGCTGCATAGTACCAATCAGTGGCAGATTTTACCTATGGGCTGTAAGACTTCGGGGCTGCAGGACTACCTACGGGCTACAGGGAAAATCCACCACGCTTCTCAGTGTCAGTGAAGCCAGATGCAGTCTGTGACTTTACTGGTTTTACTGTGACTGTCAGTGTCAGTCACAGACACAAAAGTCAGACCCATTGGGAGGTGTTTCCTCCTTTGGGACTGCCAGGCAGGGCTGTGATAAGAAGAGAGCTGGCTTCTTGTAAAAAGCCACTCCTTGCCTTTTGTGCAGCCTTATCTGGCTTCTATGGGCTGCAGTCAGTGCAGTCCATAGAAGTAAGGGTTTTCCACCTGTGCATGTGCCTGTCCTGAACATGCTGGATCTATTGCACAGGTGCTGGGACCCGGGGACTGACTGTCTCCTCTCCTCTTCGGGCACAGGGGTAGTGGCAGCCCCCCAAGTAAATGCATTTAGGTGCCGCCGCTGGTACCAGGGTAGGGGCACAAGTGGGATGTACACATAGGTGTGCGCAGGGGGGGTGCCTGGTACGCACAGGCACCCCCTAATGTCTGGCATCCCGATCTCACATGCCTGATGCAGCGATTGCCGAGCATGCTGATCACTGTCCCCTCTGCGCTGCACCTTGTCAGGACTGCATTACTGATCGGACGCCTGGGTTAATCAAGGGTGCCACTGCCACCGACTTTCAAACTCCCGGCTCCACCTCCATGTACAAAAACAGCATGATGTGACGTGATTACGTAATGCTGCTCGCACGCCCACCCGTCACACCCGCCACATGCCCACCTCTCTCCTTCTATGCTATGCCAACGCCAGCCACTGATGAGGATCAGCATGCAGCCAGCGTTCCTCTTAGGAAGACAAATTCAATACTGGCGGCCGGCAGCAGTACTGACACGTCACTCGTTTTTCCAGCAGCAGCAGCAGTACTAGTCTTCGACTGTGGGTGTCAGTGAGTGACTGACTTGTAAGTAAGCTGCTGCAGCTTGCAGGGGAAAGAGAGGGGGAGCCAGACCAGGCTGAGGAGGAGCAGTGTAATTGCAGTGAGTGCCATCAGGGGTGTTTGTTTGGTACACACCACACCATCTGACAATGAATCTGCTTTATTAGGATTGGTACAAGGGTGGATATTTTATATTGCGTTGACCGTCAATAGATGGTGCTAGACACGCCCAAAAGGCGGTGCTAGACACACCCCTCCGACGGTGCACCCCCTAATAAAATGTGCTGCGCACGCCTATGGATGTACAGTGTCAGTGGGCACAGGTGTAGCTGCATAGTATCATGTACCCAGGGGACAGAGGGGGGCTGCACACTGTCAGAGCATACAAAGTGGGGAAACAGGTACGACTGCACTGTGTCAGCTTTACAGTGTCACTGTCTACAATGTGGGGCAGAGGTGAAGCTATACAGTACAATACCAATGTACTAGTTTTCACCTTCTCTAGTTTGCAGACAGCTGCTGACAATACAATCTCTCCAGAGGTGAAGCTGGCCCAGAAGTTCATTCTTTATGCAGGGAGTTCACATAGCACTATTCTAGACTGCTTCTGTACCAGAAAGAGAATTGCCCCCCCCCCCCCCCCCCCCCCCACACACACACACACAAATTTTTTCAATAGGGACATAACGCGTATGTCCTTGTGGGGAAAGGACATGTCAAAATTGATCCCAGAGGAAGCCCATGCTATACATATATATATGTTATACACACACATTTACAGAATACTGCAAAAGAATGGATCTGGACACTAATCCCCGTTAAACCACATTAATGCACTTAATTTGAGAGTTTGTTGTTATTCGGTTACAATAACTACAAGTGAAAGTAATTAAAACAGATAATTGACAAGCCTGCAGCGCTACGTGCGGTGGAACACTCCGCACATACCTAGTTACGGCCCTGCCTATGTATAAGCCTGAACTGCTTCTAGTCATCATCATTATCAGTGTGTAGCTGCACCTACCCAATACTAGTTGGAAAAAGTACACCTGGAAACAGATATGGAGTTGGGGGGATATAACAGCTTCAGTGCAATCAAGAGAGAGATGGTAATGGCTATAGTAAAAAAGTTTTACAATTTTAGGGTGTACCTCACTGACTCTCCACGTTAAGATAAGCTAAAACCTCTCACTTATAAAACTTTTTAGTTGTAAAATTATTTTCTTAAGCATTTTTAGGCTATTTTACGTCTTTTATGTAGTTTTTGAAAAAGCATTTTATATGTACTTCTGGAAATAAAATTGTAAAAAAATTATTACTACAGTCATTACCAGCTCTCTCTTGATTGCGCTGAAGCTGTTATTTCTTCAGGAATAGTTAATCCAGATACCGTTGGTCGCTGACACCCTTATCCCGCCAACGCCATATTTTTTAAGTAGCATGTTACCTATGCTAAATACTTAGGGGCTAGCTGGCACCCTATAATAGTAAGGGAGTATCTGTCTAGGTCAAAGAGTGACCACTTATATAGCCTACTCACATTTGTATGTGGCGCCATACTCCCATTGCTCCCTGGAAACAGATGTATTTACACTTATGTCCAATACTGCGGAGCTCTCATTGAATTTAGCCTACATGATTAAGCCTCATAGCAGCCCAGGACAAGTCTGCAGGAATAAGTGTAGATGCCATTGAATGCATCAGACACTGCATCACTGTAACTTGTGTGCGCTCAATTCCAAAGTTCTTGTTAATGTCTTGAAAACTGCACCAGTTGATCTGATTATGTTCCCAATTTCAGGGTACAGAACTGGCCAAGTATTTTGAGTCTTTGGTTAAAGCTGACCAGCTATTTGAAGTACCTGCCAAGCGACACATGGGACTGGTTGTCTTCCGTCTAAAGGTAAACTGATAAGGAATGGGGACAGTAGCGGTGGGTTTGTGTTGCTAAATATTATCTCTCCTCTTGCCACTTACATTTCTTTTATCTTGGAATTTTATTACTCCCAGAATTAAGACTTCTGATAGACTTGATGGGCGGGATGCATTATTATTATTAACCTTTATTTATATGGCACCACAAGGGTTCCGCAGCACCCAATTACAGAGTATATAAACCAGGGTCGGTTCTAGACCTTGCGGTGCCCAGGGCGAAAGTTTCCTTGGGCCCTCCCCAATATAGAAGTACAAAAAAAATTGTGTGCGCTCCCGGCAAGGGGCGTGGCCTCATTAAAATGGGTGTGGCCTCGTCTGAAAAGACTACCTTACACCCCAGTTCTTTACCCTGCACCAACAGATCACGGCCACCACAGGAAGAAAAAAATAATAATCACCATACTAAGCCCCACACAGTATTGCCTCCTGCACCATATCATGCCACACACCGCAATGCCCTTGATACATTAAATCCCCATTTTACACATTACGGCAGGCAAGAGTCCCCATTTTACACATTACGGCAGGCAAGAGTCCCCATTTTACACATTACGGCAGGCAAGAGTCTCCATTTTACACATTACGGCAGGCAAGAGTCCCCATTTTACACATTACGGCAGGCAGAGTCCCCATTTTACACATTACGGCAGGCAAGAGTCCCCATTTTACACATTACGGCAGGCAAGAGTCCCCATTTTACACATTACGGCAGGCAAGTGTCCCCATTTTACACATTACGGCAGGCAGAGTCCCCATTTTACACATTACAGCAGTCCCCTTCTACAAAGAAAGAGAGAGTGAGAGAAAGTTATACTTATGTTTGCAGCCGTCCTCTTCCATCCCGCTTCCCGCTCTTCGTCTCCTTCCTCCTACTAGCTTGCTGGCTTCCTGGGCGGCTCCCCCTCCTCCCCATCAGTACTCCACTCGGAGGCAGAGTTTTGTGTACTGACGCGTTTGCGTCGTGACGCAAACGTGTCATTGCACAAGACTCCGCCCTGAACGGAGTAGTAATAACGGGGAGAAGGGGGGAGCATACAAACTGAGTCAGGACTCGGGGAGCTGGGACTCAGGAGGGTAGGCGGCGCAGCGGCGGTGCCCTTCAGGATGCGGCGCCCTGGGAAAGAATTCTGCTTGCCCGCAGCAAGAGCCGCTCCTGATATAAACAATCAAAACAGTGACTTACAGCTGAAGACAATATAGGACAAGTACAAGGTAAATAAACATAACTAAATCAGCAGATGACACTGGAATAAGTATCAGGTGGCAGAAGACTGCTGGATTTGGGGCAGTTGAAAATTATTTTAGTATGAAAAGTATAAGCACATGAGGAAAGAGGGCCTTACTCGTGAGAGCTTACATTCTAAAGGGGAGGGGCAGACAGACAGGGGTGACACAGATGGGGTAGACAGAGAGCACGGAACAGAGGGTTAGGATGAGATTTGGTTGGTTTTGGTGAAGAAGTGGGTCTTAAGAGCTCTTTTGAAGTTCTGTAGAGAGGTAGAGTCTGAGGGGGAGAGGTAGAGAATTCCAGAGAAAGGGAGCAGCATGTGAAAAATCTTGGGGGTAGGAGTGGGAGGAAGTAATCAGAAGACAGGAGAGTCAGCGTGCAGTAGCAGATCGAAGTGGATGGGTGGGAGTGTAAAGGGAGATAAGCTCAGAGATGTAAATTGGAGAGGAGTGGGTGAGGGCTTTGTAGGTGGGTGTGAGAAGCTTAAATTGGATTCTGAAAGGGAAGGGAAGCCAGTGAAGGGCTCGTAGGAGAGGGGAGGTGGACATAGGGGGTAATTCAGACCTGATCGCTGGGCAGCGATTTTTGCAGCCCTGCGATCAGATAGTCGCCGCCTACAGGGGGAGTGTATTTTAGCTGTGCAAATGTGTGAACGCATGTGTAGCAGAGCTGCACAAACTGATTTTGTGCAGTCTCTAGGCAGCCCAGGACTTACTTAGCCGCTGCGATCACTTCAGCCTGTCCGGGACCGGAATTGACGCCAGACACCCTCCCTTCCAACGCCTGTGTTTTTCCAGACACTCCCTGAAAACGGTCTGTTGCCACACACAAACGCCCTCTTCCTGTCAGTCACCTTGCGATCACCCGTGCGATCGCTTTTTTTGCACCATCCCATCGCTATGCATCAATCTCCATTGTTGCAGTCCGTCGCGCCTGTGCATTGGGGTGCATACGCATGCACAGTTTGGACCTGATCGCAGGCTGTGAGAAAACACATCCTAGCGATCAGGTCTGAATTACCCCCCATAGTGCATTTGGTGAGGAAGATGAGCCGGCTGCAGCATGGAGAATAGATTGGTGTGGAGAGAGGCATTTGTCTCGTATGCCAGTCAGAAGGAGATTACAGTAGTCTAGTTTGGAGATGACCAGTGAATGAATAAGGGTCTTAGTAGCATCCTGAGTCAGAAAGGGTATTTTTGAGATAAAAATGGCAGGTTTGTGAGGGGTGTAGTATGGTATGCCGGCGGCCGGGCTCCCGGCAACCAGCATACCAGCGCCGGGAGCCCGACCGCCGGCATACCGACAGCGTGGCGAGTGCAAATGAGCCCCTTGCGGGCTCGCTGCGCTCGCCACGCTGCGGGCACTACGCGTGCCACGCTATTTTATTCTCCCTCCAGGGGGGGCGTGGACCCCCATGAGGGAGAAAAAGTGTCAGTATGCCGGCTGTCGGGATTCCGGCGCCGGTATACTGTGCGCCGGGATCCCGACAGTCGGCATATTGAAGACCACCTGTTTGTGAGAGGTGCTGAATGTGTGGTTTGAAGGAGAGGAAGGAGTCAAGGATTACTCCAAGACAGTGCACTTGAGGACTAGAGGCGATAGTTGTGCCATCAACAGATAATGAAATTGTGGGAGGTGAGGTTGTGTGGGAGGATGGGAAGATGATCAGCTCAGTCTTAGATATGTTAAGTTTAAGAAAGCGCTGGGACATCCAAGAAGAGATAGCAGAGAGACAGTTGGAGAAGGAGAGCGGGGGAGAGATCAGGGGAGGAAAGGTAGATTTGAGTATTTTCAGCATAGAGATGATATTGGAAGTCAAAAGAACTAATGAGTTCATGTAAAGAGGATGTATAGAGAGAGAAAAGGAGAGGATCAAAAACAGAACCTTGGGGGACACCTAAGCTAATCTGTAGCCAAACCTCCGAAAATGCAGTTTTCAGAGGTTTGCCCACTTTTCTCATATGCACCAAGCTCCGAAATGTGAGACATTCTGGAGCTTGGATGCGATTTGCAACTCCATCTTCAGATGGCATTACCCTATAGAAGCCTATGTTTTCCATCTCCAAGCAATGGCCGCATAGTGAATGTGGTGCTGCTATCAGTTTTTTTGCTAGTAAAGCAAAATAAAGCTGAAACAATTATCTGTTTTATCCTTGGAAAAAGATGATTCTGTAGGCACTGGCGTATGCATAATGGGTGCAGGGTGTGTGGTGGACACTGGCCCACACCGCACACCCTGCACCCATATAATCATACTTACCTTTCCATAGTCCCTTGATGGCTAGTGCTGCAGACAGAAATCACTGGGAAATTGGTGCAGTGGCCATTTTCCTGGTGTTTGCTCAAACGTAATAGAGATGTACCCCGTAATATGGTGCAGGTCCCATGTTTCTGGAGACCTACACATGCGCAGTAGACTCTGGTTCAATAGTCAGAGTCTACAGCGCTGCGGCCGCTGACAGAGAGATAAAGTGGAGAGAGATAAAATACCAGCCAATCAGTTGCTATGTAACAAGCTGAGTTTGAAAAATGATAGGAGCTGGTTGGCTGGTACTTCATCTCCGTCCACCTTATCTTTCTCCAAGGCTTAGTACATAGACAAAACCATGATTGTCTCTTTAAAAAAAGTACGAGTTCGGCCGGCATCCCACATGGCTGCCATTCTCAGGCGTCATTACATCCCGCCCATTGTATTACAATTCTTAGAGCCCACCCTGCCACTATTAATTGACCCAATGGTCTTGTTGACTTACCAAGAGATCCTTGGGATGCAACTGCAAGAGATATTGGACCCAAATCAGACCTGATCGCAACAGCAACATTTTTCTCTAATGGGCAAAACCCTGTGCAGTGCAGGTGGGGCAGATATAACATGCAGAGAGAGTTAGTTTTGGGTGGGGTGTGTTCAAACGGAAATCTAAATTGCAGTGTAAATATAAAGCAGCCTGTATTTACCCTGCATAGAAAAAAAATAACCCACCCAAATCTAACTCTCTCTGCACATGCTATATCTGCCACACCTGCAGTGCACGTGGTTTTGCCCATTAGAGAAAGATTTTGCTTTTGCTATCAGGTCTGAATTAGGCCCATTGCTCTGTAGGAGCAGTGTGAGGCATTGTTATGGCACTGAGCAGAGGAGATGGGGCAGTATGATATAACCATTATTTTACTATTACTGCTGATAGGCACGGTCAGAAAACCAATAGAGAGAATCACAAAGTGGAGGGAAATTCCTGGCAATGTTTAGGTTATTTTATACAACCATTTATGAATGCTGATTCACCACTTACACATTAACCTGTATACAACATCCCTTCTAAGTGAATCAGTTCCTATAGTACGATCACTGTCTCATTATTGTATTCGCTAATTGGTTTAAAGTCTCCAGCATGGACAGCTTTTTGATACAGATTTCAAACCCAGATACATGTTTAGAAGCTGCAGGAAGTGAGGTGGCCGTACAAACAGGCTAAATGCAAATGAAAACAAACAAGTCTCAGATAAAAAAAATCAAATGACTCTAATCAAAATGGTTTAAGAAGAATGACCCTAATAAAGAAGACTCTAATTAAGTTACATCAATAATTGTAGATTTATCGTTTCAGTAGAAACAACTTGACTATCAATCAATCAATCTGATTTTAGATGTATTATCTCTTATTAATTTAACATTCTCTCTGTTGTTACAACCAGGGCCCAAATATTCTGACGGAAAAGGTGCTGGCAGAACTCACCAAGTCGGGGAACATATTTCTTATTCCAGCCACTATCAATGACAAGTACATCATCCGTTTCACTGTCACCTCTCAGTTCACCACTAGGGAAGACATTCTACAAGACTGGAACCTCATCAGAGAAGCCGCAATCAATGTTACCAATTGGCATCGAAGCACCATGACCAGTGATAAGATGGTGAATCCTCCAACCATAGAAGGCGAGAAAGAGGAAGACACTTTCCAGAGAATCACTGTGCAGCCCAAACATGGGAATTTCAGTCCTAAAGACTGGGTTGAGCAGATACCGGAAGATGACTTGGATCCCTTTGATGACTGCTTCCCAGAGAGTGTACCAGTGGCCAGCAAACATAAACCAATGTCATTTATGTATCGATATTGGTCTATCCAAGACAAGAAAAAGAGTACTCGTTCCCTTAGTTGTAATAGTGTGCCAGGACATAATAATCAAAGGGAGACAATAGTTGAAAAGATTGTACCACAATTTGAACTTCAAAAAGATGGTAGCATACTTTCCAAGCTCCCAGGTAAGGTCATGATTCTAGAAAAAAATGCTTTCAGGAAATTAATCAAGTTTTACAGTGTGCCCAGCTTCCCAGAAATAAGCATCCAGTGTGGTCTTAAATTGCCCTGCTGCCCACTCCAAGCATTAGTGTAAACTACTCTCACAAAGACTATTCAAATCTGTCGCATACACACAGTGGACACAGCCATTTTAGGCTACACATTATTCAAGCTGTCAATTCACTATGATCTAATGACATCACAGTCTACGTCATGCGTCATCATTTCAAAATCTGCTGCATAGACTACATGCTCATAAATATTAGTCAGAAAACAAAATGGCTGTCCCCACTGTTAGTAGATGATAGGTTCACTTTAATATACCAAACAGCTATATACCAAGGGTACATTGTAGCTTTTAACATTATAGTATACCTCCCAACTGTCCTAATTTCAGCGGGACAGTGCCACTGTCCCACCCATGAACAGCAGTGTCCCACGTGCGGTCGGGAGGTTGGGGGATACTCTGCAGAGTATTCGGCAGCAGTGAATGGATGAGTATGGAAGAGGCTGGGGGCAGCTGTCGAAGTGCTGGGACACACAGTCATGCCCCCAAAATGGAACACATCAGGGGGCATGGCCTAGCAGCACCAAGGCCACACCCCTTTCACATGAGGAATAACGCGTCAGTTGTTATCAATGTTGGGAGGTATGTATATGGCAGAGGAGTTAACTGCACTTATAATAAATTCCAATAATTAAAACCTTCATATGCAATCTAATGTATTATTGTGTCAATGTAATGCACAATTAAATCTATCTATCTATACATAATAAACAAGCTGATTATATTATAACTGATGTCTGAAAATGATTATCCATATCTAAAGCCTGCAAACGTTTATCACATACCTAAACACTGCAGACATGGCTGTGCTTGGAACAGCTGAGATACTGTATTTGATGTAGGTACATTTCTGAAAGTAGCCACAATTTGCTCAATTAAAGTATCCTGCATGTTTTATCCCAGAAAAAGTTAATCTGCCATTTGCCTGCTAATCCCTCCCAATCTGTAGTATTTTACAGCTGATACATACCATTACCAACACTGCAAGTAAATTGGGCACCACAAGCTGCAACAATCTATTCTATATTTAGATGAATACTCTTTAAGGCATATGTGTTATATTTTCTGTTCATGTTTAAAGAACCAAACTTGTGACTGATATCAGAAAGAAACTAATCATAAACATTAAACACTTTCTATGACCCGGCCTAGACCAATCTTTGTTTTCTTTCATGTTAAAGAAATTGCCCACTATGGGATAATGACTGCGTTCTAGGCAGTGCCTCTCAAGTAGCACATAGTAGCGTTCCTCACAACTTGGAAACTGTCAATTTCTTGTAGAGTAGGCCTTACTGTAAGACAGCTGGGCATGGCGCACATTTAGTTCACATTGGAGCCTCATGAGAGAGAAGAGCAGATGTACGAGTTTGCTCGGCAGACTGTCCCATTGCATGGAGCAAGACCAAGCCAATTTGCAGTGTTCATCAATCCACCCTCACTCCCCTCATGAAATGTCTGCTACTCCGCAAGTGGTGCCATCTTGAGCTGTAGGCTTACGCACTTGTACAAAGCAATGCCCATTACTAACTTCTGGCAACCAAAAAGGAATTTCTGGTTGATAGGATATATTATCACATTTAATTAATAAGGGGTACATTTCAGTGGCGTGCGGTGAGGTCAGTGGCTGGTGAGGCACTACAGCCATAATGTCTGCCGAATCCTGCCGATGACCCCTACCGCCGCTGAGCCAATGCCCGCTACTACCACTGCGCCGATGCCTGCTGCCACAGCCAATGGCTTACAAACTCGCCCACCATCAACTGACCCAGCCCTCCTCCACTACTTTGCATCTCAGTCCGATGCCACCAATGCCCGCTGCTTGCCTGCTCATCATAATTGTGATATATTGTACATTTTTATAAAAAAAAAAAAAAAAAAATAGTGTTTGGGACTGGGAAGGGAGTGGGAGGAGGACATGATTGAAATTTTGTTGTCCAGGGCTTCCATTAGTCAAATTACGCAGCACAGTAGCACCACTTACACAAATTACGCCAGGCAGAGCTCCCTTTTACACATTACGGCAGGTACAGCCTCCTATTACACATTACGGCAGGTAGAGATCCCTTTTTTCATATTATGGCAGACAGCGTCCCTATTTTTAAACGTAACGGCAGACAGCGTTCCCTTTTTACACCTTTACGGCAGACAGCATCCCCTTTTTTACACATTACGGCAGACAGCGTTCCCTTTTTACACATTACGGCAGACAGCGTTCCCTTTTTACACATTACGGCAGACAGCGCAGCCCTTATTACACATTACGGCAGACAAAGTCCCCTTATTACACATTACGGCAGACAGCGTCCCCTTATTACACATTACGGCAGACAGCGTCCCCTTTTTTACACATTACGGCAGACAGCGTCCCCTTATTACACATTACGGCAGACAGCGTCCCCTTTTTTACACATTACGGCAGACAGCATCCCCTTATTACACATTACGGCAGACAGCGTCCCCTTATTACACATTACGGCAGACAGCGTCCCCTTTTTACACATTACGGCAGACAGCGTCTCCTTTTTTACACATTACGGCAGACAGCGTCCCCTTTTTACACATTACGGCAGACAGCGCAGCCCTTATTACACATTACGGCAGACAAAGTCCCCTTTTTACACATTATGGCAGACAGCGTCCCCTTTTTTACACATTACGGCAGACATCGTCCCCTTATTACACATTACGGCAGACAGCGTCCCCTTATTACACATTACGGCAGACAGCGTCCCCTTATTACACATTACGGCAGACAGCATCCCTTTTTACACATTACGGCAGACAGCGTTTCCTTTTTACACATTACGGCAGACAGCGTCTCCTTTTTTACACATTACGGCAGACAGCATCCCCTTATTACACATTACGGCAGACAGCATCCCCTTATTACACATTACGGCAGACAGCGTCCCCTTTTTTACACATTACGGCAGACAGCGTTTCCTTACGGCAGACAGCGTCCCCTATTTTTACACATTACGGCAGGTAGAGCACTTTACATCCCCCCCTCTACCCTTAGGGTGTACTGTAGTGTTCTGTAGTGTAATGCAGTGTACTGCAGTGTAATGTAATGTAGTATAGTGTACTGTAGTGTAGTGTAATGTAGTGTAGTATAGTGTACTGCAGTGTAATGTAATGTAGTATAGTGTACTGCAGTGTAATGTAATGTAGTATAGTGTACTGTAGTGTAGTGTAATGTAGTGTAGTATAGTGTACTGCAGTGTAATGTAATGTAGTATAGTGTACTGCAGTGTAATGTAATGTAGTATAGTGTACTGTAGTGTAGTGTAGTATAGTGTACTGCAGTGTAATGTAATGTAGTATAGTATGCGGGGGCGGGGGGGCCGCGGGTGCAAGGGGGGTGCCGCGGGAGCTCAGCAGTCAGCATGGGGGCCAGGAGGGGATGCAGGCCGTTGAGCGCACGGAACACTAAGAGAGCGAGGGGGCCGAGGCTAGGAACACGGGGGATAAGGGAGCGGGAGAGGGGGGGGGCGGGAGCGCAGCAGAGTATGCGGAGGTAAAGGGGGGGACACAGCGCAGCACACAGATGCTCCCACTTGTCGGATCTCGGAAGGGTAGAAGCGGCTGTGAGCAGCGGGTACATGCGGCCAATCAGAATACTGGCATCTGACTCACTGCCCATCACAGTCCCAGCCTACCCCCTGCCGCTGACCAATGATTTGACAGGGGTGTGCCTTGATGTGAGCTAAAGGCACAGCCCCTGTCAATGAGGCAGGTCTGGTGGTGCCGCAGTACATTAGTTTTTCAATGGGCTTTTACAGCCCGTGATTTGGCTCCGCCCCCTGCCCGCCCCCCTCTTTAGATACTTTATCATTGTCATTGGGAGGCAGCGCTCTCGCTGCCTCCCATAGAGATTTAGATGCATTCTCAAGTAAAAATGACTAAAATAATACAAAGTAGAATGTGTTGTTAGTGTCTTCTTTGTATTATTTTAATCATTATGACAGGGGAGGCACTGCCTCCCCTGCCTCCCCTGACTGCACGTCCCTGGTACATTTACTAAGCAGTGATAAGAGCAGAGAAGTGAGCCAGTGGAGAAGTTGCCCTTGGCAACCAATCAGCACTGACGTAACATCTATAATTTGCATACTATAAAATGATACAGCTCTGCTGATTGGTTGATGGGGAAATTTCTCCACTGGCTCACTTCTCCGTTCTTATCACTGCTTAGTAAATGTACCCCTAAGTCTCATATGATGGGTATTGATTACTCTATGCTGGTTGTGGGAACAAATTAGATATGGAAATAGTTTTAACATTCCATGTATTTAAAATTTGAAAAGAAACACTAACTAATGTTCCTCAAGAATATAAACACCCCAAATCAATGTAAAAGTATTCAACTAATATCTAAAACACTTCAAATAAACAGTAAGCCAACAATGTTGATTTAAATAATTAAAACAAGCATACCCCATTATATTTATTATAATTGTTACAAACAACTAATGACTAAAATTTCGGGAAATAAATCTCAACAACTACAAATTAATAAATACCTCTCCTCATGCTGATTTTGGTCAGTACATAGATACGTAGTAGGTTATGTGGATTGTAGCTAAGACCTCTGTAGATCTCTTTATTTACAATTACAAATTCCAGGATGCATTGCTGAATCATATTCATATTCAAAGGGGAGTGGTTCAGTGGGAAATGTTGTGCCCACTAGCCACGCCCCCATTTTTTTTATCAGGCTAGGGGGCATGCCCATCCCTCTGGGAGCTGCTGGGCTGCCCCCAGTCCTTCTCTCTAGTGAATAGCTGTTACATGTGGGCAAATCCAGGAGGTAGGTGATCAGTGAAGTGCCCCCCCCCCCTCCATATCCTATAACATTTGTTACCTGCCTACTGCCACTGTATACCCTCCAACATGACCCATTCCATTATGTACAAAATGTTCTGTTCCTGAATCTCCTTGCCATGGGCAGCTGCAGAAATGGGGTTGCAACACAGTCCAAAATTCAAATAGGGAAGCCTCACCAATTGCCAATAAGTCCCAGCTGGCAATGTTTGTCAGTTTGTGATGGCAGTTGGTGTGGATCTCCTAGTTGAATTTTGGACTGTGCTGCAGCCCCTCCTCTGCTGCCGCCACTGGCAAGGAAGTCCAGGAACAGAGCATTTTGTACCTAATGGAATGGGTCATGTTGGAGGGTATGCCACTGGCCACTGTATAGCAACGCAGCTGCACCTCAGGCAGGGAATGAGAGGAGATTGCTGTTGCCCCCACAAAAAATAAATAAATAATAATTTGCACCAGGACAAACCATGTTGTAATATAAAGATGCAAATAAATTTTTTTCACATGTTTGGTAAATACTGGCCCTAGTGAGGTGGTGGCGGCGAGGACACCGGTCTGCATTTCCCGCATTCCTGCTCTCGAACGTGCGCTCACTGGCAAACAAGTTCGCCGAACTGTCCCTCCTTCTGGGCAGCGCAGGGTCAGGCATTACAGGGTCGTCTGTCCTCTGTGTTATGGAGACGTGGCTGGACGACCATTTTGCTGGTGACTCTAAGTCTCTGCCGGGCTTCGGCCTCTTTAGGGCCGATCGCTCCAAGGTTCTCTCAGGAAAAAGAAGGGTGGTGACATCGGCTTCTACATCAACGACAGATGGTGCACCAATGTCATAATCCTAGGCAAATCATGTAGCCCTCACCTGGAGATGCGGAGTATCAACGGCAACCCCTTCTACTCTCTCCCCCCCCCCTCGGGAATTTGCCTCAATTGTCCTTGTGGGAGTGTACATCCCCTTCTCGCCTGCGCGAACGAAGCCCTACACCACCTGGCCGTATGCATATCTGACATAAAACAAAAACATCCAGACTCTCTGCTTATAGTGCTCGGTGACTTCAACAGAACTAACCTGAGCAAGGAGCTACCTAAGTACAAACAACAAATCACGTGTCCCACTAGGGAAGGGAGTACCCTTGACCACTGCTACATTACCCTCAAGTCTGCCTTCCGGTCCATCTCGAATGCTGCACTCGGACTATCTGACCACTGCCTCGTCCACTTACTCCCTACCTATACACAGAAGCTGAGAGCGGTTAAGCCTATCGTCAAGACTGTTAAGAAATGGACAAGCTAAGATTTAGCTCCAGGCCTGCTTCGACTGCACGGAATGGGGGGTCTTCGAAGTCTTGGCAACTGACCTGAACGACCTGACAGACACTGTCACATCTTACATAAGCTACTGTAAGGACATGTGTGTACCTACCAAGACTTACTGCATTTACAACAACAACAAGCCCTGGTTCAACACCCAGCTCAGGCAACTTCGTCGGGCCAAAGAGGAGGCCTATAGCAGTGGTGACAGAGCACTATACAACCGAACTAGGAACTCTCTGACTAAAGAAATCAGGCTAGCAAAAAAGCAGTTCTCGGACAAGCTGACAAACGATCTCTCCACCAATGACCCTGTATCTGTATGGAAAGGAATGCAATCCATAACCAACTACAAGAAAACATTGAAGTCCACCACCATGCACCAAGACCTAGCAGACGAGTTGAACCACTTTTATTGCAGGTTCGGAAAAGAAGTCTCCTGTGACTCAAACAATCACCTCTACGATGCCCCGAACACCGACGGCCAACTCCAGGCACTGCAAGTCGCCCAAGAAGAGGTGGAGGCACTGTTCAAAAGGGCCAAACCCAGGAAAGCTCCGGGTCCTGACAGAGTGTCACCATATGCCCTGAGAGCATGTGGTTCAGCGAAAATTTAAGGAAAAATTACTTCACAGAAAGGGTAGTGGATAAGCGGAATAGCCTCCCATCAGAGGTGGTAGAGGCTAAGACTGTAGAGAAAGTTAAACATGATTGGGATAGGCATATGAATATCCTTACAAAGAATTAAGGTTCAAAAAGGGTTGAGATTGCCTAAAGGATAAAAAAAAGGGGTAGACTAGATGGGCCAAGTGGTTCTTATCTGCCGTCAAATTCCATGTTTCTATGTGCGGGGTCAGCTCGCTCCCATATTCACCAAGATCTCCAACAAATCACTGGAGCTACAGAAAGTCCCTTCCTGCCTCAAAAGGTCCTCTATCGTCACGGTCCCCAAGAAACCTTCTATCACGAACCTGAACGACTACAGGCCGATAGCACTGATGTCTGTGGTCATGAAAACATTCGAGCGTCTGGTTTTGAATCACCTGAAAACTGTGACTGGTCCCCAACTGGACCCCCTACAGTTTGCCTATCGATAGAATTGGTGTGTTGAGGATGCAGTCAACCTGGGCCTGCACTTCATTCTACAGCACCTAGACATTCCCGGTATCTACGCGAGGGTCCTGTTTGTCTATTTTAGCTTGGCCTTCAATACAATCGTCCCCAGCATCCTCCATCCCAAATTACTTCGGCTAGGGGTCCCTGAAGGTACCTGTTCCTGGATAGTAAATCCTCCTAACAGATGGTGAAAGTGGGGGAATTCACCACTCAAGCGTGGTCCATTAGTACAGGGGCCCCTCAGGGCTGTGTCCTCTCACCTCTGCTCTTCTCCTTGTACACAAATGACTGCACCTCAGAGGCGCAATCAGTAAAGATCATCAGACTCGCAGACAACACCACCGTCAACGGCCTTATCAAGGACAGGGACAAATCGACCTATAGACGGGAATTAGACCGGATGGCCCAGTGGTGCAGCCACAAAAACCTTGAGCTCAACCCCCTCAAAACTGTCGAGATGATAGTGGACTTCAGGAAGAAGTCAGCTAGTGCACCTCCACTAACGATTGCAGACAGTGTGGTATCGTTAGTGGACTCCTTAAAGTTCTTGGGGACCACAATCTCCCGGGACCTTAAATGGGGATCCAACGCTGACGCCACTGTCAGGAATGTGCAGCAGAGGTTGTTCTTCCTCAGGCAGCTAAGGAAGTTTAACTTCCCACAGAAGCTTCTGCTCCTCTTCTACTCCGCGATTGTGGAGTCGGTACTATGCTCCTCGATACTGATATGGTACGGCTCCGCCAGCGCGAGGGACAGATGCAAGCTCCAATAGGTGGTCAGAACCGCAGAGAAGATCATTGGGGCCGACCTTCCCTCAGTCCAGGGCAACAAAGATAGTAAAGGACCAGCTACGCCCCGGCCACAGCATGTTTAATTTGCTTCCTACAGGCAGCCATTACAGGGCCATCGCTGCCCGGTCCACCAGAATCCTCAAAAGTTTCTTTCCCCAAGCGGTCCGCATGCTGAACTCCTGAACATTGACTGACTAGATGTACATGTAACCAGTGGCGTCACAAGCCAGGTGCGGGGGGTGTGATGCCTAGAAGGGGTGACACCAATCTGTGGGCTCCTCCGCAATGACAGGAGTCAGGTGCTGCAGTGTGAAATTCTGCTGCAGCACCCGCTTCCTATTATAGAAGAGGTGCCGACAGCGCTGCAAACAGTCTCTGAGGGCAGCCTAGTAAAGCCCTGCATCTCCGGAGATGCTGGGCACGCCCCCGGAATGACAACACACAAGGACGCACCCCCTTTCTTTTGCGGCGTGCTGGCATATTAAGGGTGCACACCGGGTGTCACTACACCCGGTGATGCCCCTGCACGTAACTCACTTATATCCCTACGGTATACCTATCTGTATGACTTTACTTGCTTCCCCACCTGCTTATCTGTTACCTACTTGGCTGTTGTATAGCAAACTGAAGACAAATTCCTAGTATATGCAAGTATACCTGGCCAATAAAGCTAATTCTGATAATGATTCTACTGGCTGCTTTTGCATGTAGCCCACAAATACTGGACAGCTGTCTAATCAATAGCTCTCTTCACATTTTAATCTGCCCCATCTGTAGTGCAGCGTGGCTTTGCAAAAGGAGGGCATGATCACAGCTCATTGGGGGCTGCCACAAGTCACTGGCCTCATAGCACGCCCGATCTCTTTATGGGGGTAATTCTCAGTTGATCACAGCAGGAAATTTGTTAGCAGTAGGGCAAAACCATGTGCACTGCAGGGGGGGCAGATATAACATGTGCAGAGAGAGTTAGATTTGGGTGGGTTATTTTGTTTCTGTGCAGGGTAAATACTGGCTGCTTTATTTTTACACTGCAATTTAGATTGCAGATTGAACACACCACACCCAAATCTAACTCTCTCTGCAAATGTTATATCTGCCCCCCCTGCAGTGCACATGGTTTTGCCCAACTGCTAAAAAATTTCCTGCTGCGATCAGCTTGGAATTACCCCCATGGTTTTGCCCAACTGCTAACAAAATTGCTGCTGCGATCAACTCGGAATTACCTCCTATGCTGGGCACCCCCTGTCTATCTGAGCTGCGCATAGTGCCGGAAGGGTGAGCTACTCAGCAAGCCCTTTCTCATTCCAATTACCGAAAAGCCAGATGGGCAGTCCGGCCCTGCATGCACTTGTTTATCTTTCTTGCACTTGCAAGGTTTCACCACTACAGTATGTTTATCTATCTATCTATCTATCTATCTATCTATCTATCTATCTATCTATGGGGGTCATTCCGAGTTGTTCGCTCGTTATTTTTTTCTCGCAACGGAGCGATTAGTCGCTAATGCGCATGCGCAATGTCCGCAGTGCGACTGTGCCAAGTAAATTTGCTATGCAGTTAGGTATTTTACTCACGGCATTACGAGGTTTTTTCTTCGTTCTGGTGATCGTAATGTGATTGACAGGAAGTGGGTGTTTCTGGGCGGAAACTGGACGTTTTATGGGTGTGTGCGAAAAAACGCTACCGTTTCTGGGAAAAACGCGGGAGTGGCTGGAGAAACGGAGGAGTGTCTGGCCGAACGCTGGGTGTGTTTGTGACGTCAAACCAGGAACGACAAGCACTGAACTGATCGCACTGGCTGAGTAAGTCTCGAGCTACTCAGAAACTGCACCGAAAAGTCTTTTCGCAATATTGCGAATCTTTTGTTCGCAATTTTACTATGCTAAGATTCACTCCCTGTAGGCGGCGGCTTAGCGTGTGCAAAACTGCTAAAAGCAGCTTGCGAGCGAACAACTCGGAATGACCCCCTATGTACGTTAAACATTCATACATACATACATACATACGTAACAAACAAACAAACATACATACATACAATTTAGAGATGAGCGCCTGAAATTTTTCGGGTTTTGTGTTTTGGTTTTGGGTTCGGTTCCGCGGCCGTGTTTTGGGTTCGAACGCGTTTTGGCAAAACCTCACCGAATTTTTTTTGTCGGATTCGGGTGTGTTTTGGATTCGGGTGTTTTTTTCAAAAAACCCTAAAAAAACAGCTTAAATCATAGAATTTGGGGGTCATTTTGATCCCATAGTATTATTAACCTCAATAACCATAATTTCCACTCATTTTCAGTCTATTCTGAATACCTCACAATATTATTTTTAGTCCTAAAATTTGCACCGAGGTCGCTGTGTGAGTAAGATAAGCGACCCTAGTGGCCGACACAAACACCGGGCCCATCTAGGAGTGGCACTGCAGTGTCACGCAGGATGTCCCTTCCAAAAAACCCTCCCCAAACAGCACATGACGCAAAGAAAAAAAGAGGCGCAATGAGGTAGCTGTGTGAGTAAGATTAGCGACCCTAGTGGCCGACACAAACACCGGGCCCATCTAGGAGTGGCACTGCAGTGTCACGCAGGATGGCCCTTCCAAAAAACCCTCCCCAAACAGCACATGACGCAAAGAAAAAAAGAGGCGCAATGAGGTAGCTGTGTGAGTAAGATTAGCGACCCTAGTGGCCGACACAAACACCGGGCCCATCTAGGAGTGGCACTGCAGTGTCACGCAGGATGTCCCTTCCAAAAAACCCTCCCCAAACAGCACATGACGCAAAGAAAAAAAGAGGCGCAATGAGGTAGCTGACTGTGTGAGTAAGATTAGCGACCCTAGTGGCCGACACAAACACCGGGCCCATTTAGGAGTGGCACTGCAGTGTCACGCAGGATGTCCCTTCCAAAAAACCCTCCCCAATCAGCACATGATGCAAAGAAAAAGAAAAGAAAAAAGAGGTGCAAGATGGAATTGTCCTTGGGCCCTCCCACCCACCCTTATGTTGTATAAACAAAACAGGACATGCACACTTTAACCAACCCATCATTTCAGTGACAGGGTCTGCCACACGACTGTGACTGATATGACGGGTTGGTTTGGACCCCCACCAAAAAAGAAGCAATTAATCTCTCCTTGCACAAACTGGCTCTACAGAGGCAAGATGTCCACCTCATCATCACCCTCCGATATATCACCGTGTACATCCCCCTCCTCACAGATTATCAATTCGTCCCCACTGGAATCCACCATCTCAGCTCCCTGTGTACTTTGTGGAGGCAATTGCTGCTGGTCAATGTCTCCGCGGAGGAATTGATTATAATTCATTTTAATGAACATCATCTTCTCCACATTTTCTGGATGTAACCTCGTACGCCGATTGCTGACAAGGTGAGCGGCGGCACTAAACACTCTTTCGGAGTACACACTTGTGGGAGGGCAACTTAGGTAGAATAAAGCCAGTTTGTGCAAGGGCCTCCAAATTGCCTCTTTTTCCTGCCAGTATAAGTACGGACTGTGTGACGTGCCTACTTGGATGCGGTCACTCATATAATCCTCCACCATTCTATCAATGTTGAGAGAATCATATGCAGTGACAGTAGACGACATGTCCGTAATCGTTGTCAGGTCCTTCAGTCCGGACCAGATGTCAGCATCAGCAGTCGCTCCAGACTGCCCTGCATCACCGCCAGCGGGTGGGCTCGGAATTCTGAGCCTTTTCCTCGCACCCCCAGTTGCGGGAGAATGTGAAGGAGGAGATGTTGACAGGTCGCGTTCCGCTTGACTTGACAATTTTGTCACCAGCAGGTCTTTCAACCCCAGTAGACTTGTGTCTGCCGGAAAGAGAGATCCAAGGTAGGCTTTAAATCTAGGATCGAGCACGGTGGCCAAAATGTAGTGCTCTGATTTCAACAGATTGACCACCCGTGAATCCTTGTTAAGCGAATTAAGGGCTCCATCCACAAGTCCCACATGCCTAGCGGAATCGCTCCGTGTTAGCTCCTCCTTCAATGTCTCCAGCTTCTTCTGCAAAAGCCTGATGAGGGGAATGACCTGACTCAGGCTGGCAGTGTCTGAACTGACTTCACGTGTGGCAAGTTCAAAGGGCATCAGAACCTTGCACAACGTTGAAATCATTCTCCACTGCGCTTGAGACAGGTGCATTCCACCTACTATATCGTGCTCAATTGTATAGGCTTGAATGGCCTTTTGCTGCTCCTCCAACCTCTGAAGCATATAGAGGGATGAATTCCACCTCGTTACCACTTCTTGCTTCAGATGATGGCAGGGCAGGTTCAGTAGTTTTTGGTGGTGCTCCAGTCTTGTGTACGTGGTGCCTGTACGCCGAAAGTGTCCCGCAATTCTTCTGGCCACCGACAGCATCTCTTGCACGCCCCTGTCGTTTTTTAAAAAATTCTGCACCACCAAATTCAAGGTATGTGCAAAACATGGGACGTGCTGGAATTTGCCCATATTTAATGCACACACAATATTGCTGGCGTTGTCCGATGCCACAAATCCACAGGAGAGTCCAATTGGGGTAAGCCATTCCGCGATGATCTTCCTCAGTTGCCGTAAGAGGTTTTCAGCTGTGTGCGTATTCTGGAAAGCGGTGATACAAAGCGTAGCCTGCCTAGGAAAGAGTTGGCGTTTGCGAGATGCTGCTACTGGTGCCGCCGCTGCTGTTCTTGCGGCGGGAGTCCATACATCTACCCAGTGGGCTGTCACAGTCATATAGTCCTGACCCTGCCCTGCTCCACTTGTCCACATGTCCGTGGTTAAGTGGACATTGGGTACAACTGCATTTTTTAGGACACTGGTGAGTCTTTTTCTGACGTCCGTGTACATTCTCGGTATCGCCTGCCTACAGAAGTGGAACCTAGATGGTATTTGGTAACGGGGGCACACTGCCTCAATAAATTGTCTAGTTCCCTGTGAACTAACGGCGGATACCGGACGCACGTCTAACACCAACATAGTTGTCAAGGCCTCAGTTATCCGCTTTGCAGCAGGATGACTGCTGTGATATTTCATCTTCCTCGCAAAGGACTGTTGGACAGTCAATTGCTTACTGGAAGTAGTACAAGTGGGCTTACGACTTCCCCTCTGGGATGACCATCGACTCCCAGCAGCAACAACAGCAGCGCCAGCAGCAGTAGGCGTTACACGCAAGGATGCATTGGAGGAATCCCAGGCAGGAGAGGACTCGTCAGAATTGCCAGTGACATGGCCTGCAGGACTATTGGCATTCCTGGGGAAGGAGGAAATTGACACTGAGGGAGTTGGTGGGGTGGTTTGCGTGAGCTTGGTTACAAGAGGAAGGGATTTACTGGTCAGTGGACTGCTTCCGCTGTCGCCCAAAGTTTTTGAACTTGTCACTGACTTATTATGAATGCGCTGCAGGTGACGTATAAGGGAGGATGTTCCGAGGTGGTTAACGTCCTTACCCCTACTTATTACAGCTTGACAAAGGCAACACACGGCTTGACACCTGTTGTCCGCTTTTCTGTTGAAATACCTCCACACTGAAGAGCTGATTTTTTTGGTATTTTCACCAGGCATGTCAACGGCCATATTCCTCCCACGGACAACAGGTGTCTCCCCGGGTGCCTGACTTAAACAAACCACCTCACCATCAGAATCCTCCTGGTCAATTTCCTCCCCAGCGCCAGCAACACCCATATCCTCCTCATCCTGGTGTACTTCAACATCTTCATCTTCAATCTGACTATCAGGAACTGGACTGCGGGTGCTCCTTCCAGCACTTGCAGGGGGCGTGCAAATGGTGGAAGGCGCATGCTCTTCACGTCCAGTGTTGGGAAGGTCAGGCATCGCAACCGACACAATTGGACTCTCCTTGTGGATTTGGGATTTCGAAGAACGCACAGTTCTTTGCGGTGCTTTTGCCAGCTTGAGTCTTTTCAGTTTTCTAGCGAGAGGCTGAGTGCTTCCATCCTCATGTGAAGCTGAACCACTAGCCATGAACATAGGCCAGGGCCTCAGCCGTTCCTTGCCACTCCGTGTGGTAAATGGCATATTGGCAAGTTTACGCTTCTCCTCCGACAATTTTATTTTAGGTTTTGGAGTCCTTTTTTTACTGATATTTGGTGTTTTGGATTTGACATGCTCTGTACTATGACATTGGGCATCGGCCTTGGCAGACGACGTTGCTGGCATTTCATCGTCTCGGCCATGACTAGTGGCAGCAGCTTCAGCACGAGGTGGAAGTGGATCTTGATCTTTCCCTAATTTTGGAACCTCAACATTTTTGTTCTCCATATTTTAATAGGCACAACTAAAAGGCACCTCAGGTAAACAATGGAGATGGATACTAGTATACAATTATGGACTACCTGCCGAGTGCAGACACAGAGGTAGCCACAGCCGTGAACTACCGTACTGTACTGTGTCTGCTGCTAATATAGACTGGTTGATAAAGAGATGTCTATGTAACTATGTATGTATAAAGAAGAAAGAAAAAAAAACCACGGTTAGGTGGTATACAATTATGGACGGACTGCCTGCCGAGTGCAGACACAGAGGTAGCCACAGCCGTGAACTACCGTACTGTACTGTGTCTGCTGCTAATAATATAGACTGGTTGATAAAGAGATGTCGTAGTAGTATGTATGTATAAAGAAGAAAAAAAAAAAAACCACGGTTAGGTGGTATACAATTATGGACGGACTGTCTGCCGAGTGCAGACACAGAGGTAGCCACAGCCGTGAACTACCGTACTGTACTGTGTCTGCTGCTAATAATATAGACTGGTTGATAAAGAGATGTCGTAGTAGTATGTATGTATAAAGAAGAAAGAAAAAAAAACCACGGTTAGGTGGTATACAATTATGGACGGACTGCCTGCCGAGTGCAGACACAGAGGTAGCCACAGCCGTGAACTACCGTACTGTACTGTGTCTGCTGCTAATATAGACTGGTTGATAAAGAGATGTCGTAGTAACTATGTATGTATAAAGAAGAAAGAAAAAAAAACCACGGTTAGGTGGTATACAATTATGGACGGACTGCCTGCCGAGTGCAGACACAGAGGTAGCCACAGCCGTGAACTACCGTACTGTACTGTGTCTGCTGCTAATTTAGACTGGTTGATAAAGAGATGTCTATGTAACTATGTATGTATAAAGAAGAAAGAAAAAAAAACCACGGTTAGGTGGTATACAATTATGGACGGACTGCCTGCCGAGTGCAGACACAGAGGTAGCCACAGCCGTGAACTACCGTACTGTACTGTGTCTGCTGCTAATATAGACTGGTTGATAAAGAGATGTCTATGTAACTATGTATGTATAAAGAAGAAAGAAAAAAAAACCACGGTTAGGTGGTATACAATTATGGACGGACTGCCTGCCGAGTGCAGACACAGAGGTAGCCACAGCCGTGAACTACCGTACTGTACTGTGTCTGCTGCTAATATAGACTGGTTGATAAAGAGATGTCGTAGTAGTATGTATGTATAAAGAAGAAAAAAAAACCACGGTTAGGTGGTATACAATTATGGACGGACTGCCTGCCGAGTGCAGACACAGAGGTAGCCACAGCCGTGAACTACCGTACTGTGTCTGCTGCGACTGGATGATAAATGATATAAAAAATATATATATATCACTACTGCAGCCGGACAGGTATATATTATATATTATATAATGACGGACCTGCTGGACACTGTCTGTCAGCAGAATGAGTTTTATTTTTATAGAATAAAAAAAACAACAACACACAAGTGAAGTCACACGACGAGTGTTTAACTTTTTCAGGCAATCACAATATAAGTATACTACTAACTATACTGGTGGTCAGTGTGGTCAGGTCACTGGTCAGTCACACTGGCAGTGGCACTCCTGCAGCAAAAGTGTGCACTGTTTAATTTTAATATAATATTATGTACTCCTGGCTCCTGCTATAACCTATAACTGGCACTGCAGTGCTCCCCAGTCTCCCCCACAATTATAAGCTGTGTGAGTTGAGCAGTCAGACAGATATATAATATATATAGATGATGCAGCACACTGGGCTGAGCCTGAGCAGTGCACACAGATATGGTATGTGACTGAGTCACTGTGTGTATCGCTTTTTTCAGGCAGAGAACGGATATATTAAATAAACTGCACTGTCTGGTGGTCACTCACTATATAATATTATGTACTCCTGGCTCCTGCTATAACCTATAACTGGCACTGCAGTGCTCCCCAGTCTCCCCCACAATTATAAGCTGTGTGAGCTGAGCAGTCAGACAGATATATAATATATATAGATGATGCAGCACACTGGGCTGAGCCTGAGCAGTGCACACAGATATGGTATGTGACTGAGTCACTGTGTGTATCGCTTTTTTCAGGCAGAGAACGGATATATTAAATAAACTGCACTGTCTGGTGGTCACTCACTATATAATATTATGTACTCCTGGCTCCTGCTATAACCTATAACTGGCACTGCAGTGCTCCCCAGTCTCCCCCACCAGTCTCCCCCACAATTATAAGCTGTGTGAGCTGAGCAGTCAGACAGATATATAATATATATAGATGATGCAGCACACTGGGCTGAGCCTGAGCAGTGCACACAGATATGGTATGTGACTGAGTCACTGTGTGTATCGCTTTTTTCAGGCAGAGAACGGATATATTAAATAAACTGCACTGTCTGGTGGTCACTCACTAGTAAACTCTCTGCACTCTCTACACTTCTACAGTACTCCTCCTAGTCCTAAGCTCCAGTAAATCTCTCTCTCTTATAATCTAAATGGAGAGGACGCCAGCCACGTCCTCTCCCTATCAATCTCAATGCACGTGTGAAAATGGCGGCGACGCGCGGCTCCTTATATAGAATCCGAGTCTCGCGATAGAATCCGAGCCTCGCGAGAATCCGACAGCGTCATGATGACGTTCGGGCGCGCTCGGGTTAACCGAGCAAGGCGGGAAGATCCGAGTCGCTCGGACCCGTGAAAAAAAACATGAAGTTCGGGCGGGTTCGGATTCAGAGAAACCGAACCCGCTCATCTCTAACATACATAAATATTTGTGTATAAAAGGGTTTGAGGATTTAACATATACAGTATAAATGTTGCATGTACCAGTGTTTAAGAAGTTAACCTATTTGTATTCCTAAAAATAACAGCTTTCATCTCCACCCTCCCAAGGAGATGTTTTCCCTAATGATGCTATTCAGTTGGCTAAATTTAGACTTGACTTTAATTTGGTGTTTATAATTGTGCATTTTACACATGTATGTTTGTTTCGGTAAGACTCTGTCCCTGTTGCATTGTGAAGAAGACTTGAATAAATTAATTCCAGTGGGACCTGGAAAATACATTGGAGGATAAATAGTGGTTGTTAGATAATAAAAGTGAACAGTAAGGGCAGTGTACTAGCATGAATGTTACTTAGACATCACCTTTTACAGCCATATATAAGTATAAATATAAAACCCACAACCTGCTGGAGAAGCCAAAGTTGTCTGCACGTGAACATACGCATACCTGATTGTTTGGCATTATTACTAAATAACCAGATCTGTGCCATACATGTAAAAAAACATACATGTTGCTCAGTAACCAGGGCGTGAGGCCATCTGTTGACCCACACATATGCTGATTACAGACTTTCATTAAGTAGAACAATCACAGTGACAACAAAAATGACCAAATTAACCAGCCACGTATAAAAGAGCTTGTTTACGCCATATGCATTCATGTAAATAAATGCATGAAAAGCAGATTAAAAACACTTTACCTGTCAGTCAAGGTTGCCATTCCACAGTTGCAATAAAAAATAGAATTTTGGTACCTACCAGTAAATCCTTTTCTCGTAGTCCATAGAGGATGCTGGGGTCCACATTAGCACAATGGGGTATAGACGGGTCCACCAGGAGCCATTGGCACTTTAAGAGTTTAAGAGTGTGGGCTGGCTCCTCCCGCTATGCCCCTCCTACCAGACTCAGTCTAGAAACTGTGCCCGAGGAGACAACATACTTTGAGAGAAGGACTTAACACAGATAGTGGTGAGATACATACCAGCTCACACATACAAGGCAAGTCAAGACAACTAGCTTGAACTATTCAGCAACGGCTGAAAGATTACTTACCAAGTAACAATGCAGTACACAACTAAACGAAGTGGTACTGAAACAAATAACAACAGCAGGAAAACGAAGCGCTAGGTGGGCGCCCAGCATCCTCTATGGACTACGAGAAAAGGATTTACCGGTAGGTACCAAAATCCTATTTTCTCTAACGTCCTAGTGGATGCTGGGGTCCACATTAATACCATGGGGATGTACCAAAGCTCCCAGAACGGGAGGGAGAGCGCGGAGGCTCCTGCAGAACTGATTGACCAAAATTTAGATCATCAGAGGCCAAAGTATCAAACTTGTAGAACTTTGCCAACGTGTTCGACCCCGACCAAGTTGCCGCTCGGCAAAGTTGTACTGCCGAGACACCCCGGGCAGCCGCCCAGGAAGACCCCATCTTACGAGTAGAGTGGGCCTTAACAGACTTAGGACACGGCAGTCCTGCCGTAGAATAGGCGTGCTGGATAGTGAACCTAATCCAGCGAGAAATAGACTGCTTAGTAGCAGGACACCCAATTTTCTTGGGATCGTACAGGACAAACAGGGAGTCCGACTTCCTGTGATGAGACGTTCTCTTCACATAAATCTTCAGAGCCCTCACGACATCCAAGAACTTTGAAGAAATTGAGGGGTCAGTAGCCGCTGGCACAATAGATTGGCTGATATGAAATGCCGACACAACCTTTGGAAGGAACTGCTGACGAGTCCGGAGCTCAGCTCTATCCTCATGGAAGATCAAATAAGGGCTTTTGCATGACTTAGCCCCCAGCTCAGAGACACGCCTAGCAGAAGCTAAGGCCAATAAAGTGACCGCCTTCCATGTAAGAAATTTGAGCTTCACCTCCTGTAGAGGCTCAAACCAATCCGACTGGAGAAACTGCAAAACCACGTTAAGGCCCCATGGTGCCGTAGGCGGTATAAAGGAAGGTTGGATATGCAGAACTCCCTTCAAAGAGGTCTGAACCTCAGGGAGGGCAGCCAACTGCTTCTGAAAGAAAATGGACAGGGCTGAAATCTGGACCTTCACAGATCCCAATCTCAGCTCCAAGAGGAGGAAACGTCCCAGTTGAAATTCCACTGCAGGAAACTTCTTGGACTCACACCAAGAGACATATTTCTTCCAAATACGGTGGTAATGTTTAGACCTTACCCCTTTCCTAGCCTGTATGAGGGTAGGAATATTCTTCCGAGCAAGAATCAGGCGCTCAACTTCCATGCCGTCAAACATAGCCGCGGTAAGTCTTGATAGGCGAACGGCCCCTGCTGCAGCAGGTCCTCCTGAAGAGGAAGAGGCCTCGGCTCTTCTTGCAGGAGATCCAGAAGGTCCGTGTACCAAGCCCTTCTTGGCCAGTCTGGGGCAATGAGGATCGCTTGAACCCTTGTTCTCCTTATGAGCTTTAGGATTCTTGGGATGAGTGGGAGTGGTGGAAACACGTACACTGACTGGAACACCCACGGAGACACCAGGGCGTCCACCGCCACTGCCTGAGGGTCCCTCGACCTGGAACAATAACGCCGAAGCTTCTTGTTGAGACAAGAGGCCAACATGTTTATTTGGGGTAGACCCCAAAGATCTGTTACCTCCTTGAACACCTCCGGATGGAGACCCCACTCTCCCAGATGGAGATCATGTCTGCTGAGGAAGTCTGCTTCCCAGTTGTCTACTCCCGGAATGAAGATGGTCGACAGCGCCAACGCGTGCTTTTCCGTCCAGAGGAGTATTCTTGTGACCTCTGAAATAGCCGCTATGCTCTTCATTCCACCATGTCGGTTTATGTAAGCCACTATTGTTACTTTGTCCGACTGTACTTGTTGTTTCTGAGAAGAGGGGCCGCCTGAAGAAGACCGATGTAGACGGCTCTTAGTTCCAGAATGTTGATGTGCAGGCCGGCTTCCAAGCTTGACCATCTTCCTTGGAAGGTCACCCCTTGAGTGACTGCTCCCCAGCCCCGGAGACTCACATCCGTCGTTAGCAGGACCCAGTCCTGAATACCGAACCTGCGGCCTTTCAGTAGGTGAGACTATTGAAGCCACCAGAGGAGTGAAATCCTCGCCCTTGGTGACAGACGAATCCTCTGATGCATGTGGAGATGAGATCCCGACCACTTGTCCTGGAGGTCCAGTTGGAAGGTCCAAGCATGAAACCTTCCGTACTGGAGAGCCTTGTAGGAGGCCACCATCTTTCCCAATAGGCGAATGCATTGATGAACCGACACCCGAGGTGGCTTCAAGACATCCCGGACCATGGATTGGATCACCAACGCCTTGTCCCGCGGAAGGAACACCCGCTGTACTTCCGTATCCAGGATCATTCCCAGAAATGACAATCTCTGGGTTGGTTCCAAATGTGACTTTGGAAAATTCAGAATGCACCCGTGACTCTGAAGCAGCCGTGTTGTGAGAACAATGGATTGCAGCAGCTTTTCCCTGGACGATGCCTTTATCAGGAGATCATCCAAATAAGGAATGATGTTCACACCCTGTTTTCGGAGTAGCATCATCATCTCCGCCATCACCTTAATAAACACCCTCGGTGCTGTGGAGAGGCCGAACGGCAGAGCCTGGAACTGAAAATGACAGTCCAGCAATGCGAAGCGGAGATAAGCCTGATGCGGCAGCCACATCGGAATGTGAAGGTACGCATCCTTGATATCCAGGGATACCAGGAATTCCCCCTCTTCCAGACCTGAAATCACCACCCTGAGAGACTCCATCTTGAATTTGAACTCCTTTAGAAAGGGGTTCAATAACTGTAGGTTCAGTATGGGCCTGACCGAACCATCCGGTTTCGGTACCACGAAAAGGTTCGAATAGTAACCCTTTGTCAGCATGTGCGGTGGCACCGGTACAATGACTTCTGCCTCCACCAGCTTTTGGACAGCGTCCTGTAGTACTGTGCTGTCCTGCAACAGAGTTGGTAAGCCTCACTTGAAAAAACGATGAGGAGGGAGACTTTGAAATTCCAGCCTGTATCCCTGAGAGACAGTATCTACCACCTAGGGATCCAGGCCGGACGAGACCCAGACCTGACTGAACTGTCTGAGTCTCGCTCCCACAGGCCCCACCTCCGGCCCCTCCCATCCACCGTCATGCGGAGGACTTAGGGGTACCTGAAGCAGGCTTTTGTTCTTGGGAACCTGCAGCGGCAGGTTTCTTGGACTTAACCTTACCACCCCTGAAGAAGGTATTGGATGATTTGGCCTTTCTGGTCTTGTTGGGCCGAAAGGACTGCTGCTTAGTTGAGGAGAAGGATCTCTTCAGAGCAGGTGCTACTGAGGGAAGATACGGAGACTTACCCGCTGTAGCGTTAGAAATCCACGCCTCAAGGGCTTCCCCAAAGAGAGCCTAGCCTGTATAGGGTAGCGACTCCACACTTCTTCTGGATTCCACGTCGGCTGACCACTGGCGGAGCCACAGACCCCGACGAGCTGAAACCGACATGGAAGAAATTCCCGCAGCCATGGAACCCAGATCCTTCATGGAATCTACCATGAAACCTGCAGAATCATGAATGTTGCGTAAATACAATGCAACGTCATCCCTATCCATCGTATCCAAACCCTCCATCAAGGCAGCCGACCACGTCACTATTGCTTTTGCAATCCATGCACTAGCAATAGTGGGACGCAATATGGCCCCTGAAGCAGCGTACACTGATTTCAGAGTATTATCAATTTTCCTGTCTACCAGCTCCTTTAAGGTGGTAGATTCCGGTACCGGTAAAACCACCTTCTTTGAGAGTCTGGATACAGATGCGTCAACAATTGTCGGGTTTTCCCAATTTTTCCTATCCTCCTCAGGGAAAGGAAAAGCTACCAGAATCCTCTTAGGAATCTGAAACTTCTTTTCAGGATTCACCCAGGCCTTTTCGAATATAGCATTCAGCTCTTTTGACACAGGGAAGGTTAGCAAGGCTTTCTTGTTTTCAGTGAAGAAAGTCTCCTCAACCTGTTCAGGTGTGGTATCATTAACATTTAACACATCCCTGATAGCCTCTATCAACAACTGTACCCCCCTTGCGAGAGATGCGGACCCCCGCAATACATCCCCATCACCATCTGTAGTGTCAGAATCGGTATCCGTGTCGTCTTGTGTTACCTGCACAAGCGCACGTTTGTGGGGGTATATCGTGGGTGACCCGAGGTACCCGAAAAGGGCCACACAGCCATAGGGAACTGCAATACCTGGGTTGCAGACTCATTACTGGCAACCCTGTCAGAAATCTGAGAAATCCAAGTCTTGATAGAGGAAAACCACTCTGGATCCCTTGCTGGAATCTGTGCTAAACCAGTGCTAACCTGATTGCATGGAATGGGATCATCCTGTGAGGACAAATCCTCTGCAGCATATGACACTGTATCCCTGGACATTGCTGCTGGTGACCACCAAACACACCACACACACAGGATGGGGTAAGACAGAGTCCCCCCCAAGAATGGCAATAGAGAGACAGAGATTGGAGCCAACCCACACCAGCGCTTTACACAAAGAGAAAACCCCCTATCAGCGCTGACTTGTGCTCCTTAATAGGACATACAGTCAAACAATCAGCCTCCCCTCCCTTCTACAACCCCCTGGTACCGTGATACAGTAATCTGGAGCTGCTGTGGAGGGACCAGGATCTTCCTTCAGCTATCAGCATGCAGGAAAATGGCGCTGGAACGCTGCAGGGTCCCCTCTGAGGCGAAGCTCCGCCCCCTTCATGGTGCTGTCTTCCCGCTCTTCTGGATTTGAAAACTGGCCTGAGGAGTTGTGCTGGCTGGGATCCCTGGGGCCCGACAGGCTTGCTGACCAGTGTGAGGGGTAAGCACTGGCCTAGGGCGCCCCTCACAGCGCCGCACAGTGTGCCTCTGGTACCGTCCGGGAGTGCGGTTAATACTGCGCTCCATCCCCTGTTGCCGCCATCTTCACACCGGCCCCCCGCTTGCTAGGGGGGTCGTGACTAACTCACCACTGCTTCAGCTCTGTAAGGGGTCGGCGGCATGCTGCTGGGGTGAGCGGTTCCCCTGCGGTGGAGACGATCAGCCCCTCTGGAGCTCAGTGTCCAGTCAGCGGAGTCAGTGGCTCAGACCCCGCAGGGCGGACACTGCTCCCCCCCTTAGTCCCACGCTGCAGGGAGGCTGTTGCCAGCAGCCTCCCTGTAAAATAAAAAACTCTAAACTAAACTTTAAAATTAGGAAAGCTCAGGAGAGCTCACCTAGCTGTGACCGGCTCCTCTGGGCACATTTTCTAAACTGAGTCTGGTAGGAGGGGCATAGAGGGAGGAGCCAGCCCACACTCTTAAACTCTTAAAGTGCCAATGGCTCCTGGTGGACCCATCTATACCCCATGGTACTAATGTGGACGCCCAGCATCCTCTAGGACGTTAGAGAAATATGTTTAATATTTTAGATAGTAACCTATTTATGCCGTATTTAACCAATACAAAAGACACAAAATTGAGCAGCACTAGACAGGTGGTATAACAAGTTATACATGAAATGCATAAAAAGCACATGAAAATGCCAGACACAGACATAGCTAGTGTGCTACTTAGACACAGGGGCCTATTTATCGGTATTGACCAAGAAGAAAGATTTTCTTTGACCTCTTATTGCAGAATTAGAAATACATCTAAATTACCAATAAAAGTTTGCTGGGGTAGCTGAGCAATACTGGCATGCAGTGGTCAGAGGACTCTTACAGCTTTGTCAGCCAATCCAGGTGCCCCCCTCCCTGAGCATGAATTACTCTCTTTTGCCAGCTCATACAATATGTACTTTAAGCCCTGACTTGGCCTTCCCGTTGCAGACAAAATACAGAATATGCAATGTGACTGTGGTTGCCATGGTATTCCAGAACAGTGGCGGAAGTTACGCTGATGCAGCTTGTGCATTGTACCAGGGCCTGACGCAGAGAAGGGGCCCAAAGCCGCCAGCTCCATAATGAGTCACACTGTAATAACGCACAGCAGGCCATAAGCAGTTTAGGCTGAGCTTCTGTCAGAAGAGGAGGAGCCACAATTCTAGCTCCTCCCTCTCCTCTCCCGATTGCTCTGACCTGTGACCCAGCTTCCATCCTCTTTGGTTGAGGCTGTCCTGCTTGCCGCTGGTGCCAGGGTTCTCGTGCCATCCCCGGTGTTAATACCCAAGATGGAGCCGTCTTTGACGCAGTGCAGTTCTAGGGGCAGATAAGCACTGTAAATTGTAATATTTGTATCATGTAAAAAGAAAAAGGGGATCCCCCGCGCTCACTCTACACAAAGTTCCGGCACACATAACTTTGTTAAAAGATTTTTTTATTTTACTGTTAATGGTTAATAAAGTTTTTCAGAAAAAATAAATAAAAAAAATAAAAAAAATAATGAAAAAAATGTTTAAAAAAAAAATTAAGTTCATATATAAAAAAATTGTTTTGAAACTGTAAATTCATATATATATATAAAAAATTCATACACATAAAAAATTATTTCTATATGAGAAAAACTTAATATATATATATATATATATATATATGTACAGAAAAAACCTAATACCGGTATACAACAGACATATAAGACAATACAAGATAGTGGAAAAAAGGAGTAAAGGAATAAATGATAATTTAGACAGACACGCTTCAGCGTTTTACTCTGTCTGTATTCCTATTTATGTTTGTATCTCAGAATGCACCATTGTATGTCTCTATTATGTTCGTGTATCAATCTGTGTATATACACAAGTCTTTATCAGAGGTGCTCAGCTCGTCCTTATGCAGAAGGGGACGTCCCTCTAGTGAAGGGAAAGTAGACTGATGTGAAAAAGTTCTCCGTGGGTTAGGGGGTATATTGTGAAGAATCTTCTTTCCCCACTAACCTTATGGATGTCTTCCCGTGCTGGAGACTTATGTCTCAATTCGTCCAGAGGATGTTGGTGTCTGCCGGCAGACAGATCAGCTGTTCACAACGGCGGTCCGGCTTGCAGGCTTTTCCAATCCGTTGCTCCACAATCTTCCCAAAAAATAATTCATATAACCGCTCCACAAAAACTACTCAACTAGATTTCATGTGCGCCATTTATTCACAGGTGAATAAATGGCGCACATGAAATCTAGTTGAGTAGTTTTGTTGGAGCCAGCTGTTTTAGATGAACATTTTGAGCAAATAACTTACTTGTTGCAGCCGTGGACGAGGAAGATAGATGGGATCTTTTTTTGTGGAGCGGTTATATGAATTATTTTTTGGGAAGATTGTGGAGCAACGGATTGGAAAAGCCTGCAAGCCGGACCGCCGTTGTGAACAGCTGATCTGTCTGCCGGCAGACACCAACATCCTCTGGACGAATTGAGACATAAGTCTCCAGCACGGGAAGACATCCATAAGGTTAGTGGGGAAAGAAGATTCTTCACAATATACCCCCTAACCCACGGAGAACTTTTTCACATCAGTCTACTTTCCCTTCACTAGAGGGACGTCCCCTTCTGCATAAGGACGAGCTGAGCACCTCTGATAAAGACTTGTGTATATACACAGATTGATACACGAACATAATAGAGACATACAAATGGTGCATTCTGAGATACAAACATAAATAGGAATACAGACAGAGTAAAACGCTGAAGCGTGTCTGTCTAAATTATCATTTATTCCTTTACTCCTTTTTTCCACTATCTTGTATTGTCTTATATGTCTGTTGTATACCGGTATTAGGTTTTTTCTGTACATATATATATATATATATATATATATATATATATATTAAGTTTTTCTCATATAGAAATAATTTTTTATGTTTATGAATTTTTTATATATATATGAATTTACAGTTTCAAAACAATTTTTTTATATATGAACTTAATTTAAAAAAAAAAACATTTTTTTTTTTTAATTTCTGAAAAACTTTATTAACCATTAACAGTAAAATAAAAAAATCTTTTAACAAAGTTATGTGTGCCTGAACTTTGTGTAGAGTGAGCGCGGGGGATCCCCTTTTTCTTTTTACATTATCCATAGATAGGGGGAGTGGATAAACCCCCTTTTTCTCCCAGCAGCTACTTTATAAACAAAGTGGTATTAGCGCAGCCCCCAACCCCCAAATATCTAATATTTGTATCACCCTGCCTCTCCCTGTCACTTCTCCCTGGCGTCACCCTGCCTCCTTTCCCTGGCGTCACCCTGCGTCTCCCTGCCATCTTTCCCTGCCTCTCCCTGGCATCACACTTCCTCTCCCTGTCACTTCTCACTGGGGTCACCCTGCTCTCCCTGTCACCTCTTCTTGGCATCACGTTGCCTCTCCCTGTCACCGCTCAGTGGTATCACGCTGCTTCTCCATCACCCTCTCATCCGCTGTCTGTCACTTCTACCTGGCGTCACCCACTGCCTCTCCCTGTCACCCACTCCTGGTTTCCCACTGTCACTCCCTGCCATTACACACTGCCTGTCCCCGTTACTCAAGCTTCATCCTCTGCCTGTCATCCACTGTCTATCTCTAGCATCACCATCTCCCTTATCACACTAGCTTTCCTTTTATCCTTTCACCTTCTCTCTTCTTCAACCCACTGCCTCTCCCTGGCGTCACCCTACCTCTCCATGTAACCTCTTCCTGGTGTCGCCCTGCCTCACCCTGCCTCTCTGTCACCTGTTCCTGGCGTCACCCTGCCTCTTCCTCGCCTCACACCTCCCTGGCGTCACGCTTCTTCTCCTTGTCACGTCTCGCTGGCGTCACCCTGCTCTCCCTTTTCATCTCTCGCTGGGGTCACACTACCTCTCGCTGGCATCACGCTATCTCTCCCTATCACCTCTCCCTGGCATCACACTGCCTTGCCATGTCACCCTCTCATCCACTGCCTGTCACTGCTCCCTGGCATCACCCACTGCCTCTCCCTGTCACCCACTCCTTGTCTCCTACTGCCACTCCCTACCATCACACACTGCCTGTCCCTGTCACTCAAGCCTCATCCTCTGCCTTTCATCCACTTTCTCTCTCTAGCATCACTATCTCCCTATCTCACATCTTTCCTTTCATCTTTTCCTCTTCTTTCACACGCTGCCTCTTCCTGGCGTCGCCCTGCCTCTCTTGGTCACCACTTCCTGGCCTCACACTGCCTGTCTGTCACCTGTCCCTGGCGTCACCCTGCCTCTCCCTGTCATGTTTCCCTGGCATTACCCTGCCTCTCCTTGGCATCACGCTTCTCCCTGTCACTTCTCACTGGCGTCACCCTGTCACCTCTCCCTGGGGTCACACTACCCCTCCCTGTCACCTCACCCTGGCATCACGCTGCCTCTCCCTGTCACCTCTCCCTGGCATCACACTTCTTCTCCCTGTAACTTCTCACTGGCGTCACCCTGTCACCTCTCCCTGGTGTCACCCTGTCACCTCTCCCTGGAATCACGCCGCCTCTCCCTGTCACCTCTCCCTGGGGTCACACTACCTCTCCCTGTCACCTCACCCTGGCATCACGCTGCCTCTCCCTGTCACCTCTCCCTGGCATCACGCTTCTTCTCCCTGTAACTTCTCACTGGCGTCACCCTGTCACCTCTCCCTGGTGTCACCCTGTCACCTCTCCCTGGAATCACGCCGCCTCTCCCTGTCACCTCTCCCTGGGGTCACACTACCTCTGCCTGTCGTCACGCTGCTTCTCCCAGTCACTCATCCACTGCCTGTCACCTCTCCCTGGCATCACCAACTGTCTCCTCCTGTCACCCACTCCTTGTCTCCCACTGCCACCCCCTGGTGTCACACAGTGCCTGTCCCCATCAATCAAGCCCTATCCTCTGCCTGACATCCACTTTCTCTCCATAGCATCACCATCTCCCTATTACACTCTTTCCTCTCATCTTCTCTCCTGTTAACTCTGCCTCTCCCAGGCATCAGCCCCTGCCTCTCCCTATCATGCTCTACCAGTCACCCTCTGTTTCTCCTTTCCACCCACTCCTGATCACCCGCTGCTGCTCTCCGTCACCTTCTGCTGTGGAACGGCGCTGAAGAGGGGGGCCCAAAGCATATTTTTGCACCTGGGTCCACCACTCACAAGTTCTATCTCAAGACAATGTATGAGTTGATATTTTTAACTGCTTTTTGACTCCATGTTGTTCATAGAAGCTTTTTTGTTTTAAATAAAATCATATGACTGGTTGTCTTGTCATGTCATCTAACAAGCTTCTAAGTAGATCCTAGATCCTACAAAATATTGGGGTCTACGTACTAAGGGGTCTATGGGCCTAATTCAGACCTGCATTTTTGAACAGCATCCGATCAGGACTGAACTGCGTATGCGCCGCAGTGCGCCAGTGCATGCCAGACAGTCAACGGCCATCTCATCCCTGCGATCGCCTGATTGACAGGCAGAGGCGGTTGCTGGAAGGGAGGGGGCGGGCCGGCGGCGTTTGGGGCGCGGTCCGGGCAATGCAGGCATACCCGGACCGTGCAGGGGGTGGGCCGCGGTGGCTGAGCGGCGAGTAGCTCCCTGCCAGCGCGCAGGAACTGCGCTAGCAGGGAGCTACTCGACAAGTACAAAAGCATCGCTGCTGTGCGATGCTTTTGTATTTGTGCGGTGGGGCAGAGCCAGACATGTGGGGCAGACTAGTCCTGTGCTGGGCGTCCCCCCGCATATCCGAGTAACTGATCGTAGCTGTGAAAATTTTGCATGGCTACGATCAAGTCTGAATTAGGCCCAATATACTAAGCCTTGGCAAGAGATTCTGGGGTCTATTTACTAAGCCTTGGATGGAGATAAAGTACCAGTCAATCAACTCCTGTCATTTTTCAAACCCAGCCTGTGACGGGTGTGGTTCGTTTTATCGACAGTGTCTAGGTCGACAATGTTTAGGTCGACCACTATAGGTCGACAGTCACTAGGTCGACATGGATGGAAGGTCGACAGGGTTTCTAGGTCGACATGTGCTAGGTCGACAGGTCTAAAGGTCGACATGAGGTTTTTTTTTGTGTCGTTTTCTTCGTAAAGTGACCGGGATCCCAAATTAGTGCACCGCGTCCCCTCGCATGGCTCGCCATGCTTCGGGCATGGTGCCTTCGCTCCGCTACCGCTTGGCACACTTTACCGTTCCAATCGTAGTCCACATGGATCGTTAAGTATGAAAAAAATCCAAAAAATAAAAAAAATGTGAAAAACTCATGTCGACCTTTAGACCTGTCGACCTAGCACATGTCGACCTAGAAACCCTGTCGACCTTCCATCCATGTCGACCTAGTGACTGTCGACCTTTAGTGGTCGACCTAAACATTGTCGACCTAGACACTGTCGATCTTCAGACTGGATCCCCCTGTGACATGGCAGTTAGGAGCCGATTGGCTGGTACTTTCTGTCTACTTCATCTCCATCCAAGGCTTAGTAAACAGACCCCTAAGTGGATGGAGATAAACTACCAGCCAAACGGCTCCTAACTGTAATTTTTCAAACATAGGGGGTAATTCCAAGTTGATCGCAGCAGGAATTTTTTTAGCAATTGGGCAAAACCATGTGCACTGCAGGGGAGGCAGATATAACATGTGCAGAGAGAGATAGATTTGGGTGGGGTGTGTTCAATCTGCAATCTAAATTGCAGTGTAAAAATAAAGCAGTCAGTATTTACCCTGCACAGAAACAAAATAACCCACCCAAATCTAACTCTCTCTGCAAATGTTATATCTGTCCCCCCTTGCAGTGCACATGGTTTTGCCCAACTGCTAAAAAATTTCCTGCTGCGATCAACTTGGAATTACCCCCATAGCCTGTAACATGGCAGTTAGGAGCTGGTTGGCTGGTACTTTATCTCTGTCCACTTTATTTCTCTCCAAGGCTTAGTGCATAGAGCCATACGTTTGGAGAGAGATAATGTGGACAGAGATAAAGTACCAGCCAATCAGCTCCTAACTGCCACGTTACAGGCTATGTTTGTAAAATTAGTTAAGATCCGGTTGACTGGTACTTTTTCTCTCTCCAGGGCTTAGTACATAGACCCCAATATCTGTAGACATTAAGTATTTACCATATTTATAAGAAGGATTAATTTTCAATCATTAAAATAAGCTCATTTAGATTGACATCCAAGTGAAGATGGTGCATAGTCACAGCAAAATAGATTAACTCACCTGGTGCAAGATCATAGGAATCCACAAAACATGGCATGTTGGTGATGCAGTACTTGATGACGAGTTGAAAAAATTGTTATAGGACATGGGCTGATTTACAAAAAGGTAGAGATCACCTTTGCTGGAGAAAATGTGTTTTATCTGGCAAAGAGATTTGCTTTTGCATCACCCTGTATACTAAAGGGGTTAACGCCAGAGATATTCTCTGTTGGGGGAGCCTAGTTATAGTTTGTAACTCCCTAAGGATATTAGAGGATTGACTGGTGTGGTCTGTTCACTGTTCTGGTTGTACTGGGGCTTATCCAGACTTTGCAAGCCCAAAGCGAGAGGCAGGCGGTTCTACAAAAACAACTCAGTAACTTACTCAATAAATAAAAATAATATGTTTGTTTTATTAATCTGGAACTCTCTGCAATCCAGCTTTAATTTATGTGAATAGTAATAATACTTCACACTAAAAAAATTTCTATGTCACTTAAATAAATCAATATAACACTCACGAGTCACGACTTGTTACTACCAGATACCAATTTAGTAACTAGTTAAAATCTACAACATTCTATAACTAAACTGTAAGTTTACATCCATCACTTGCCCAATATTAACATTTACAGCAAGGATATATGGCCCATATATCTTTATTAACCAGTTGGGGGACCCGAGTCATAATCAGTTCTAATTTGTAGTGAAGTAAGGAGGAACAGCCTTGGATATCAGTTAAAAGAGCTGGTACATTACACATGGGTCTCATTGCTCAAACTACTTGAAAGTCTGTATAGCTGAGCTGACTAAAGGTGCATACACACTGAGCGATTTTCCCTTCTGCCCAGCGATGTCAGGGGGGGGTGAGCGGCTTTCCATAGAAAGACGCTATGGAAAGCCGCTCACCCCACCGTTCATCTACTGGTAATACCAGTAGACGAACGGCGGCCGCTGGCGGGTAAGCGGGAGCGCGCATCAGCACTCACCGCTCATCGTTTGGGCATACACACTGGGCGGCTTTGAGCTGAAAGCAGCTCAACACACCAAAAGTGAACTGCTTTCAGCTCAAAATCACCCAGTGTGTATAGGCATTTAAAGTGCATATACACGGAGAGATTTTAAGTATGAGAGATTTTGACCGAGCGTTTTCCCTAGAACTGCCAGTAGGAGATTTTGACTAACTTTTCCAGCGATTTTGACTAAGTGTGTAAGCGATTTTGGCTATGGGCGATTTTGGTTAACTCATTTAAGCAATGGGATGCTTTTTCTTTTCCAGTGACCTAGCCAAAATTGAGTTGCCTGCACAGTCTATTTTTAGCAGCGATAGTGACATGGCGGGGACGCACATCGCTATCTGTGTACACACAGAGCGATATGCACTAACTTTCTGAGCGATTTTGACTATATAGTCAAAATTGCTCAGCTATATCGCTCCGTGTGTATAGACCTTTACATATTACAAAGGTGCTGGCTGCAGTGTTATGCAGATGTGCAGCTGTCACTGGATATGCTGGGGTTGGGTTTGATTTTCAAGAATCTCGACAGGGGAAGGTAAGTATACCACCCCTGGCCCCCCAACCCTTCCTCCACGCAGCCTAACCCTTGGCAGTGGTGCCTAAACCTATCCCCCCCTCCTGCGCAACATAAACCTAATCCTCCTCCCCACAGCTTACCTCTCCAGCAGTCACGGTGAACCTATTCGGAGTGCCGGTTGCCTGCATTCCGGCGTCGGTATTCTGACTGGCAGGATCCTGACAGCTGGTATCCCCTTTAGTAGAGGACTGAGATTATCCCTGAAAAAGTACAATGATCCAGCATCAATGTCTCTGTATACCAGTGCCAGTTAGCAGGGTCCTCTCTGAAAACGACAGTACTGTCAGCAGTAAAGGTGCATACACACGGTGAGATTTTGGCTATCTTCGATTTTGACTATGCAATATTGACTATGTGTACTTGCAATACTGTCTACGTGCGATTTTGACTAAGTGCCAATTTTGACTATACTTTAGTACTAGATAGTCAAAACTGATTTGCTTGCCCAGTCTATCTAACCTTGCGATACCGACCCCGCGGGAGTGTGCATTGGGATCGAATCGGTATCGCAAGGAGGCTAACACCTTGCGATTTGCACTAACTTTCCTTGCGATTTTGACTATATAATCAAAATCGCAAGGATATATCTCACCGTGTGTACACTCCTTTAGATATGGCCCAGATTTACCAAGCCTTGGAGAGTGATAAATTGCATGGTGATAAAGTACCAACCAACCAGCTCCTAACTGCCATGTTACAGGCTGTGTTTAAAAATGACAGTTAGGAGCTGATTGGTTGGTACTTTATCAGCGTGCAATTTATCACTCGCCAAGGCTTTATAAATTTGGGCATTAATATTAGAAGTGCCTCTCTGGGATGTAGCACTGTGTATAGCGTGTAACAGACCGGATGAAGAGCATGCAGACGATTCAGCTCCTTTATTCACACAGATGCTGCAATGAGTCCTTCCTCCCCAGGCAGACTGCAATCAACTGGGCATGGGGCACACTACCTCACAGGGCTGGATCTATCACACAGGGATCGATATGGTCCACTTCCAGCTCTACCCAACAAGGGAGTCGCACTTCCTAATCCACCTCTGGGATGTCTCTATCCACAGCCACTGTCACTCACATGGACCTCACGCAGTGCAGCTCCCATTTTCTCTAAAATGGTTACACCAGCTGTCAGTCCTTACCAACTGTCACTCACTTCCAACTGCCACCACCTGACACTGGTCATGTGACATGCTCTTTACCTCTTGTGCAGCTGCGAGGCTGTGTAATCACATGCACTGTAGCTCACTCCACAGTCTCAGGCGTAATAGCTTGCATAGCGGGGTATTACAAAGAGATTTGGTTTTGATTCACCCTGTATACTAAAGGGGATACCACCAGCAATATCTTCTGTTGGGTGAGCCTATTTATAAAGTGCCACGGTGATGCTCCCTGTTCTGGTAATCTGGACACATGCAGCAGGGGAGTGGGAGGAGGGAAGAGATTGGATCAGCCCAGGACTGATATGCAGCACTTTTAAAAAAGCAATTGGTTGCTGGGGTCCAAAACCAGGAGGTGGACCTGATTGGCACAGTAAATGGAAAACGATTGCTTTGATGTGGATAGCATAATAAATGGAAATGTACCATATTGATTGAATGAGATAAAGAACTGTGAAATTAGAATGAATCCAATAATAGTAAAATGATGTTAATATGTCATGACATATATATTTCAAGGTACTTGATCTGTCAAATGCAGGTGAGTTAGGCTGGATGATCTGCCAACAGGCGGATCCACTGACATAGCGGACTATTTGGTATGTATATACACTTACCAATCTACCAGTTTTAGGGCGGGATTCAAATCTTCTATTGCCCCCGATCTCCCGTCTAAAGTGACGGGAGATCGCGGGGCGATATTCTAATGACCCCCGTTTTCACGCTGATCACGCCCATAAGAGACGGGTTTAGCCGCGTAAAGCAGCTAAACCCGACTAAAGACATGGGCGCGATCGTGAATAGTCCCGTTTGGGTGTCCAATGAGTCACTTTTCATGCATTTCAGCTCGCCACCCCTGAGTGGCCATTTGAATTTGCCTGCCCAGTTGTGATGTCACGCCCTGCAGCCAGTGCACACACAGCCAGACATGCTAATATTTCTGCAAGATATATTGGCATTGGCTGTACTGTAGGGCCGACCCGATATGGCTGTGAACAATGTCGTTCACAGACATATCATGCTGACACGCTGATGCACTACAGATATATCGCCCGTTCAATAGAACAGGCAATATATCTATTAGTGTGTAACCCGGCTTACTGTCTTACTGACCCTGTCCCAGCTCCCGGCAGGCAGAGAACTTTACAGCTCTTGGCTACTCACCGTGTAAAGAGAGAGATGTATCAAACCTTTTTGAAAGATCAAATTGAGAAATTGCCCGCAGCAACCAATCGGCTTGTAACTGTCACACCTGATGTTTGCTTAATCTGTCCAGTGCGAGAACTTAGATAATACTGGCACTTGTGATGATGTGTGACCTCAGCAGTTGCTGGTGCAGCAGAGAGTGCTGGTTGTGCTGTGTTTACTATATATGGCTTACCCAGGTCTCAGCCTATTGGTGGGCAGGCATAATCAGCCCACCTGCCATAACAAAAAAACAAACAAACAGCGGCACCCTGGGAAGTTGGCTAAAGACTTTGCAAGACTATTTCCACTAGTGCTCCGCGTGTTGTGCTACAAGTGACAGTCAGCTCTAGAATGTAATCCTCAGAAAAACTACAACAGTTTGAACAGATATTTCAGTACATTACAGTATGTTACTTTACCTATTAAATAGGTGTCCCTTGACTTCCCGGAGCCATCATCTTCAATTATTTTATTTGTATTATTAATAAATACAATAGAAAATAATATTTGTTACTTGTACAGAATAATATTAACATTTTATAATTATAATAATAATGGTTCTCAGAATACGGTTCCTGGCAACCCATCCACCCAATGTAGCGCTCATAATAATCTGTAATCATGCATTTTTCTTTTTAAACCCACAGAGTACAGTATATTTCTGTAAAGTAGCATATATTTTCTTATCAGAGACATAAAACTGGATTAGCTGACAATTCACCACCTGAGTGGTAGAGTTGTTGTTGGTCACCCACCAGTAATGCTTCAGTGTTAAATTACATTTATAATATAAGAAGTGAAATAAACATGACCTGAAAATGTTTAGTACACATAATGAAATATATACTGTATACATTATGTGTGTAAATATAGTCTTCATGGGCCCCAAAAGGACCTGGCAATGTCACTTGGCCTGTGTACCAAAAAGCTGGGACTGTCCAATGTGGCCAAACTGGAAACAGATCCTGGTGTCCACTGCTCAGGCCGAACAATAGGATCCATTAGAGTGCAGCTGGGACAACGCCTAGTATTGCATTTAATGATCAACCAAATCATTATTAAGGGTCTCAATGGTGTCTTACCTATAGGGGTATACAGTATAACTCAAGCCTACCATGAGTCTTCTTTTTTAAAGGGCAAGCAGTATCATCTTTTGTAATGTATTACAAAGATTGCTCTAAATGAGCAGTGCTGAGTATTGCAGCTGTATTACAACATATGCCGCTCATGTTGTTTATTTTTGTAACCAGTTCAGGGGGTCAGAGCCGACAAATTGGTCCCAGTGGGGCCAGTAATGGTGTCCTGATGGGATTGATGTTGTTACTACGTTACCCTCTTAAGAAAGGACAAACATACACTTATAGTAACAATCTCTTTTAATGCAATATTAACTAGCTGAAATGTCAACACCCTGGATAAGATGGACGCAGAGTAACCAAAGTTTACAGGTGTTCCGGAGCCTCACAGTTTTATTCTTTTATTCTTTATATCTTCATAAATGGTCTGAGTCATGGGAACATATTTCTTTTCTCTCTCATCCAGGAAATAGAGGGGGTCAATGATGGTTGAAGGGTCAAACCCTTGTTTTACAAGCTCCACTTTACGCTGCTTAAAGGTTCCTGTGGTCTCCAACACTTCCTAATCAAAGACACAAAAACAAATTTGCTCAGCAGAAATATATATATACACACACACACACACACACACACACACACACACACACACACACACACACACATAAAATTTCACTAAGTTAAAACTAGAGATGTGTTCAGATTTACTACGTTTTTAACGCTAAACTACTGTAAGTTTGGATTTATTTGGTTCTTCTTATTGGCTATCCAAAACATGCTGGATAGCCAAAAAGATGCCGTTTTTGAGATCCAAGTAAACCCGAGTATATCTGAACCACACATCTCTATTTAAACCTCTATTGTTGTGAAATCTGTGCTAAATTAAAAAACAGACCCTTTTATGTATATTATCTATTTACGGTAGAGCATGTAGACAGCATATTCATACAATAATTATGTCATAAATAGTTGTATTTAAAATGGATATAATTAAGTTTAAGGAAAAGCTACCATACCTGAATCCTGATAAAGCGCGGCCTTGCATAGTTTGGTAGGAAGTCTCGGACATGTGCATACAACTTTCTACCATCAAAGGTCTCATACTCCCTAAGTTTCAGTGTGGCCATTCCTATTCTGCCTTCTTGATCTATTAAAGAAAGCAAGTAGCAAATCAGATTACAGCTATACTGATTATATTTAAGCATATATACATGATGACATAAGAACTCCCAGCACAAATTTGCACACATTACGTTCACAAACTGAATATTCATCAGTCGTGTCTACAATGGCAACTCACAGTACTACTCAGGGAAGGCAGGGCTGGCAACTTTTAGGCAGGGGCAATTGTCCAACACACTGTAACAAAGTGTTGTGTGTGTGTATATATATAAATATATATATATATATATATATAAAGAGCCAACCTTAGCAGCCCAACATAAGACTGGCGTAAGGGACTCACTCCTGATATTGCTTTATGAGGTATATTTACTAAAGTGCAGGTTTTTAGAAGTGGAGATGTTACCAATGGCAACCAATCAGATTCTAACTATTGTGTTCTAGAACAGGCATTCCCAATCTCAGTCCTCAAGGCACACTAACAGTCCTGGTTTTAGTGACATCCAGGCTTGAACACAGGTGACTTAATTAGTACCTCAGTTATTTTGATTTAACCATCTGCGCTGAAGCCTGGATATCACTAAAACCTGCACTGTTGGTGTGCCTTGAGGTCCGCGGTTCGGAATGCCTGTTGTAGAAGTTGCTAGATAGATGATAAGTAGAATCTGATTGGCTGCTATGTGCAACATCTCCTTTTCTAAAAACCCTGCTCTTTAGTAAATATACCACTATGTGTTTTATATGTGTAAAGTGGTTCCCCTTAATTTTTTACCATAAGCACAAACATTTGATTTGTTATGAATATATTCACCAAAACATTTAATATGTTCTGTTACGAACAATGCAACATGAATTGACATTAAATAATGACTAGGGGGCATGGGAAATATCTGACCTCTAGTGGGTATAAACATTATGAATAGCTAGAGACAAAAGCAAGCAGAGGTCACAGAATACACAAGACACCAGATCATTCTGCAGCACTATTCTTATTGTGTATTATAACTAAGGCACCATAACATTCAGGACACAGCACAACTTATTGGTATAGAAACCACTGACACATACCCTCCAGCAATTTACACATAAAAATCGGTACAAATTCTAAAAGGGTGCGTGACCACGGGTAAAGTGGCGTGGCCACACCCCCTTTCCTATACTTTCAATGGAGGTTTGGAGAGACAAAAATCGGTACAGACCATAAAAAAAAGGTCCTGTACCTGCCAAAAAGGTCCAGCTGGAGGGTATGCTGACACATATTTATACTAACAGCAGCTAGTAATGGAAGCACACTGTATTTAGGGCTGGATACAAGACATTACTGAGAGGGCATTATTGTCTGACTCAGGTATAAGCTGCATAGGACACACTGCTTTCTTTTCATGCTGCAGTCGGTTTATAAAACGGGTTCAACAGAATTGGATGAATATCATCATTTAATGGAAGAAATTTAAAAGGGAATCGCCATGTAATGCAAATGATTGTGTCTCTACTTCTTTTGTACGGCACAGTGTTATAGGCCCTACACACATGCCGATATTCTGAAAGATATGAACGATCTCGTTCATAAATGAACGAGAACTCGTTCATATCTTTCAGTGTGGAGACTCCAGCGATGAACGATGCGCGGCCCCGCGCTCGTTCATCGCTGATCTCCCGTCGGCTGTGCATGCAGGCCAATATGGACGATCTCGTCCATATTTGCCTGCACTTCAATGCAGCCGGGTGACGGGGGGAGTGAAGAAACTTCACTCCCCCCGTCACTGCCCCCCCGCCGCCGGGTTGCTCGTCGGCCGTATCGGCCGTCGGGCACCTCGGCGGCGCATCGCTGAGTGTGTAGGGCCCCTTAGGTTTGTATGGCTGCATTTTTCTGTAATGATCTGCGGTCCTAGACACAGCAATTGCCTTTACATCTTTTTCTTTTCTTTTTACTTTTTTTTTCTTATTTCATATTTTTATATTACTTTTTAAATTGTTTGATACAGTATATGCTATTTTAGTATTTATGCTAAATGATATGCTAACTGAATGTTTCATTAAATATTAATGCACATTTAGAAGCGTCCTTGTTTTCATGACAGTAACCAGACAGTACAGTTACTTAGTACAGCGATGACCTTTTCGGGCTTTTGTGTAATGTAAGTTATGTCTCTTCAGTTTTTAGATCCAACGTTATACATGGGTGCTGTTAGGGTAGCGACCATGAATCCCCTCTGCCTTACACGCTGAGTGACAGCACTGGTTGCTCAGCCCTTGTTATGGCACTGTTATTACAAGTTCAATAGTGCTACAGCAGATTGTTTTTGATGTTTAAGTTCTATTGCCTGTCTGGGCAATGTGAGGAGCTAATGTCCCCAGTTTCATATGAGGATCAAAAGCATAGGACAAAAAATAAAGATAAAGATTAGTAGTAATCAGGGCTGGGCCCTCAGGCTTTCAGGTATTTTGGCCCCCCTTCGGCACGTCAATCTTTCACCCCACAACAGCTGACATTTGGGAAGCAGAGCTTATGCCATATATTATACTTTCAGTATTCACACGGACACCAATACCCAGTTGAAATAAAGTCTTCTGACCTCTTTTCTCACAGCGCAATCGTTCTCCCTTTTCTTTTCTCTTTTGAAATAGCGCTAGTGCGCTATTAGTCTGCCCCCCCCCCCCCCCCCCACTGTCTCAAAACAATTCTCAGCTGACTACGAGTGTGCCACGGCACAGGGTGCAAAGTTCCTTTAACCACTGGAGCCCTTGGGAGCAGGAAACGGTGCCTCAGCAAAAAAACTGATGGGCCCTTAGTCCCTGCAGAGCCTCTAGGCTTCAGCCTAGTCAGCCTTATGAATAATACTGCCTGGTAGTAATAAGATGCAATCTATACCTATATAGTATATGACTGTCAATATAACCTGTAATCTTGTTCATACACTTCAGGCCAGCAGGAAAGAAACACAATCAGAAATGGTTCAGTGTGAGGGCTTGTATGGTGCAGGGAGAATGGTGCCAAGAATTGCATTATCGAGCCCCTGGACCACCCACTCATCAGGGGAAGTGAACAGATCTGGGAGGCTGGCTTATTCTCTCGGAAGACCATGAGGGCATTCTGAAATTTGTGAGCGTCTTTGAAATTCTGGGAGGTAGGTGAATACTCACTAAACAAATACAGTAGGTGAAAGAACAATGTCATGTACTTAACCGAATACTAAAACCACAGAAACTTCCTTACTTGGGACAGGTACTCCGTATACATTCACTTCTTCAATAAAAGTTAGAAGACACAAAATATCGGCAACCTCTGTAGTGGCTACATTTTCTCCTTTCCACCTGAAACGATAACATGATTCTTAAAGCAGACATTAAGATTTAAGAGGAAATCAGAATCTTAAAGTATGAAACAGCCATGCAATTAAAACCTCTATAGCTGTTGTAATATTCTGACACAAATCCATCTCTGAATTAAGTAGAAAAGCTGGCATGCATTCACTGGACAGTCGTTTGGGTACGGCCTTTCCAAGCTACTCTACCGGGCTTCTTACAATGACCCTTATGGTGATTCTGGCAACAGCCTACAGTATTGTGGCCTCCTTGCTGTCAGCACTATAGATAGAATGCAACTCTGATGTTTCTCAATAAAGGGAATATGTTCTTTACAACAAAAAAAATGTGGCATTGTGGTTCTTTGCAGATACTCAACACTTGAATTGTACAGTAAATGTGCTCATGAATTTAGGTGGCTGTCTATATGATCCATACAGTGTTTTAATAGCCTTGCTTCTCTGGTCTATAGACCATATGAGGGGTTATGAAAACATTGGGACATGTAACTATAAATGCTTCACACTTCCAATTTTAAAAGAAAAACAAAACATACTTCTACAAAGCTGCAGGAAGTTAGGGTTAGAATTAGGGTTTAGGGTGAGGGCTAGCGTTGGGGTTAGGTACTTGGGGGAGGGTTAGGTTTAGGCACTAGGGGGAGGGTTAGGTTTAGGATTAGGGTTAAAATAACTAAAATAAAAAATGTGTCAATCTTTTCAGTGTCGACCCTTTCCATGTCAACCTTTTGACCTTATCCATCTTTTGTCCCTGTCAACCATCTGGTGTGGACTTATTGAATGTCTATCTATATACTGTGAAACTTTTAATCCACACCCAAGTGTTCCCACCAACGTCAGAAAGATTTGGTGGGAATAAACTCATAGGGAATATTTTGTTCTATTTTAAAGGTGACCAAATGGCATGAAGAAAACCTTTTTTGATAATACAAAAGCCGATTAAAAGGAGCTCTATGTTTCTATCAGAGGTGCTGCTTATACATACTCAGCGTGTAGTCATCACAAATATGGCTGCTCAGCAAAAAACCCTCCCACCAAAGTGCTGACTTTCTGACTCCATACATGGCCACGGTTATTTCATCAGTACATCTGTCTCACCACCTTCTCTCATGTTTCTACAATGTTTCTATGTATTTTACAGGGGTGCGTGAAAAAAATGAACTGTCTCCTCAATACTGTATTTTCTATAAAAGTAAATATTTGGTTGCACTTTTGCTGTAATATACAGTATGAAGGAGAGTTTCCAAAGCTTGGAGAGAGATAAAGTGGACCCTGTCGACCTAGTTACTGTTGACCAATAGTGGTCGACCTAGTTACTGTCGACCTAGAGACTGGATCCCATTTTATTACCTTGCATTATTTCAATACCATAAATGTCATATAGATATGTGATATTCTATATTACTATTCAAAATACGGGATATCACCATCATGAAGTGTCACTATTGCTGTCCGTAAACGATAAGCAACAAAGGGTCTGGGAAAGTTCTTCATCCATCAAATAAAATGTCAAAACATGTTTCTATATCTGCAACTGTAGGCAAAGCTGCAAGCTCTGCACCATACACTTTGTTATATACACTACCACCATTATTTTACCTGAAAGTATCACCAACACGGTCATGAAAATAAACAAACTTTTGCTGGTCCACCATCAATATATCACCGGTGTTAAAGTACATGTCTCCTTTCCGGAACACATCTCTCAGTATCTTATTTTCTGTGTGAGACCTATCTCCTGCATAGCCTCCAAAGGGAGATAGTGCTGTGATCTTGCTCACAAGAAGTCCAGGATGCCCTGGAAAAACAGAAAGCCCTACTATTCAGCAGAGATGTCCAGAGTCACAATTACCAGTCTTAAAAGCGACAGCAGCGATTGCCAGCTAGTGTGCAGGGACATCGCCGTGACAGACGATCAGACTTTGGCAACAGTCCATTATATTCAGCAAATTCACATAAAAAAGTCAACAAATGTAATTTAAAAGAATATTATTTGTTTTATTTAGTCCAAAGGATTTATTTACTGGGCACTCCACGCAGATTACAGAAACAGATTACAGTGAAGAGCGAATTGAGCCAGTAGAGAACCATGGTAACCAATCAGCTGCTCTGTATCATTTTATAGTATGCAAATGATAAATGTTACTTCAATGCTGATTGGTTGCCATGGGCAACTTCTCCACTGGCTCACTTCTCCACTCTTATCACTGCTTCATACATTTACCTAAATATTACATGTTTTGCCGGTCTTAACTTTTTTTCTTTTTTTCCATTTTATCAATTGTGTTATTGGGATTTTTTTTTAAAGTAAAATAAAGGGTGTAGGATTAGGATGGCACATCTTGTGCTGGCCTATGGCATTACCATCCTAATGTTTGATAAATATAGTTCCCCAATGGGGGTCATTTTCTTCAGCAAAAGGAATTTTCATAAATTAGCCCCTAAATTCTGTATGTAACATTGCATTTGTTTGGATGCAGTTCATGTGCAAGTGTCGTGTTCTTGCCTCTGAAAAGGGGGTACTCACAGAGCGATATTCTAAGCAATCTGACTAGATTGCTTAGAATATCAGCATGATCGCTCCGTGTGTAGCCCCCTGCATGCAGGCCAATCTAGCCCCCTGCATGCAGGCCAATCTAGCGGGTCGCTCACTTCACCCGCTGGGTGAAGTGAGTGGCCCCCCCATCTCCCCCCGCACGCTCAGCACAGATCGCGCTGTGCTGAGCGGCAGGAGAGATGTGTGCTGAGCGGTTCGCTCAGCACACATCTCTCCTGCATCGGCCCGTGGGTACTGGGCTTTAGCTACAGTTTGCCAGCCGCCACTGTGCATTAGGGACATTTGTGACCTGTATACAAGATAATAAGATATATAAGACTATTCCCATTTAGAGCCTGTTCACATGTGTCTCTTTGTATCAAGTTAATGTTTGTGACCAGTTGGACAGACTGCAAAAGAACTGTAATGAAATTGTAACGGAGCTGTAAATAACGGAATACGCTGACGCTATATAGGTAAATGTTAATAAATATGTAAACCGTCATTGTGACAGTCCTGCACACAAACTCATGGTGCATATGGAAAATGTGTCATATATAAAGAGGTTGTATCTCCAGATCTTATGCACAGTGGGCCTGATTCAGGTCTGGTTGTAATGGCTGACAGTACGCAATGTATAGATGTTTGGTAAATTGTTTATGCGCAGGACCCATACTATGCATGTGCAGTATGGGTTCTGCATCATCGCTCGCAAAGCAATTGACAGTCAGGTGATTGACAGTCTGCAGCCGTTTGGGGCAGGGACGGGGCGGCGTTGGTATCTCTCTCACAAAATGGAGGCGTATCGCTTCCATTTGATGGGAGTGCTGAGGCCTGACAGAGATTTCCTGGCCTCAGTGACAGAGCTGCAGTGGCCGGTCTGCATAGCCTCAGGGTTACTCAGCCAGTGGATGGTGCTGTAGAGTGCATCCTCGGACGCAGCACTGGATCACACATGCATGCCGGAGCAGTCTACTTATACCAGACGCGTCCTGCTGCATTACCACATGTAACCATCGCTGCTGCTATGCTTTTAACTACCACACCTGAATCAGGCCTAGTGTCAGCTATTTTATAACCAGCATTCATAGCAATGAAACATATTAATTAACTAGTAACACCACCAGCACCAAAGCAGCTATTTGTGCGGTGACCCACGAGAATATGAATCTCCTAACAGAAAGAGATGTCCAATATCACACATGCAGAACACACCAGCCATTACATACCCTTCCGTGTCTTCATGCACCGTCCTTTGGCATCTCTGACAGGCTCATCCTTTTCAATATCATATTTAATAAATTCAAAAGGGAAAAATTTCTGTAAAGAGAACAGGGTGAATTACAACTCAAATATACACTTCATGTGAAGGTGATACAGATAGATAGATAGATAAATAGATAGATAGATAGATAGAGTACAGTGATGCTTAAAGAATAAATAACTGTTTTATTCACGCTGTAGGCTTTATAGTTTCTGCAAAAGTAAATATGTGCTTGTATTTCCTCAGTTGTATAATTACAGAAGAGCGCAAGATATAACAAATGTTATAATTAAGGGCACACACGGTACGATATGAACTACAGATATGGACTGTATAGCACATATGCGTAGAAAACATAGTACATATCACACGGTGTGTATACAGCTTGCGATGCAGATGCGCACTCCCACGGGGTCGGTATCACAATGAAAAAAAATAGACTGTACAGGCAGCTCAATTTTGACTAGAGAGTGTACAATCTACAATGAGCGATTTCTAGTATAGTCAAAATTGGCCATAGCCAAAATCGTACCGTGTGTATAGTCAATATTGGTGGTTCTGGGCCCCGGGGAGTTCAAGGGAAATCGCAAAGTCATAGCCATAGCCAGAATCGCACTGTATCTATGTACCTTTAGTTTGAAATCTCTTGAAGAACCGAAACAATTGATGTTTGTGATAGAAATCACCAATAAAACATGGCTTCCTATTGGCAGTTCTATCATGACTTTAGATCCTCCAATCTATTTCTGAAACTCGTTGTATCCTATACTTATCTCAAATTAGCAGAAACTTCTGTAGATTATTGTTTACATGGTCAATGGGGAATATGTAATAGCCTGGAATTTGCAGACATCAGCAAGGTTCCGGTGAGTCTGCCGGATGTTTTAAAGTGGCGATCATTTAAAGCTAAAACCAACCTGGTTTAAAACACCGGGCAGACTCGCCGGGATCTCGCCAATGACTGCAAGTTGCAGGCTATTACATGTTCCCGATTATATTAGTTTTAAATCAGCAGTGGCCATGTGGCTAGATTGTGTGGCTGGCCCTTCGGATGTGGATGATAGGGTCGACATAAATAGGTCGACAGTCATTAGGTAGACCACTACTGGTCGACACCTGAAATAGGTTGACACGTTCATTAGGTTGACATGGAAAAGGACAACATGCATTTTTTTTGTGTCGTTTTCTTCGTAAAGTAACCAGGAACCCCAATTAGTGCACCGTGTCCCCTCGCATGGCTTGCCATGCTTTGGGCAAGGTGCCTTGCTCCGCTACCGCTGCGCCCGGTACAGGGTACTAGTCCCAATCGTAGTCCAAGTGGATCTTAAAGTATGAAAAAGTTTAAAAAAAAATGAAAAAAAAATGTGAAAAACTCGTCAACTTTTTCATGTGCCGACATTTGCCACGTCGGACTAGTGACTATGCAGACCTATTGACCATGTTGACCTAATGCATTTTCGACCAATAGTGGTCAACCTAATGAGTGTCGACCTAAGTGCTGTCGACCTAAAGACCGGCCCTTCATGCCCTAGATTAATACAGAGTATACAGATTTTTTATTAACATACCTTGGTTATAAAATTGACTCTTCCTACTGCACCAACTGTGTTGGTGTGATTCACAAAGACAACATTTCCTTCCGTGGCTGCATAAAACTCGTACATCTGAATGTCACCAAACCTCCTCAGAAATTCACTCCAGACGTCAGTCCGCAGACCGTTCCCGATGGCCATTCTGACATTATGTGAGGCATCATCGTCACTCTGAGGAAAAACAGGAATGAGGAAAACTAGTGTCAGAATCTGTAGCTCATCAACAACTGAAAGGCCACAGTACTGTATATACCTTGCATGTTATATGTGATTTTTTTTTTGCTGAAAATCTCTCCATAAGATATAGTGTAATATTTTCTCCTATACAGATATTCTCACTTTTTGTCTCATTGTCTGTTGGATTTCATTGAGCTATTAAACTGCCACAAGTAAATTTTTTTATATTTCTCTGGTAATCCAAATATTTCTAGAGCAAGATATAGCACTAAATGAGATATGACATGCAGAGGGATGCGGTCAATTTACCTACAATCAAAATCCCATCGACAACCATTGACAGACGGTCAAAATCCTGACAAGTTCAAAATTCCGACATGGTCAAAATCCCGACGTTACAAATACCAACAAGGTCACAATACAGACATTTAAAATGTCGACAGTTCAAAAAGTCGACATGAGTTTTTCATTGAAACCGACTTGTTCATACTTTACCATCCCAGTGGACCTGGAATATAATAGTGTGCAGAGCGCAGCGAGCCAGGGGGGTAATTCCAAGTTGATCGCAGCAGGACATTTTTTTAGCAGTTGGGCAAAACCATGTGCACTGCAGGGGGGGGGGGGGGGGCAGATATAACATTTGCAGAGAGAGTTAGATTTGGGTGGGTTATCTTGTTTCTGTGCAGGGTAAATACTGGCTGCTTTATTTTTACACTGAAATTTAGATTGCAGATTGTACTCACCACACCCAAATCTAACTCTCTCTGCACATGTTATATCTGCCCCCCCTGCAGTGCACATGGTTTTGCCCGACTGCTAAAAAAATTCCTGCTGCGATCAACTTGGAATTACCCCCCATGTGAGGGGTCGCGATACACTTATACGGTGTCCATGTCAACCTATGTCGACACACAAAACAATGGAAAAACTTGTGTCGACTTTTTGACCTGTCGACATTTTACATTTTGGTATTTTGACCTTGTCTGTATTTTAAATGTCAGAATTATGACCTTGTCGGGATTTTGACCGTCTGTCAATTGTTATCGGCATTTTGACCGTCGGGATTCTGATTGTAGGTATTTCATACGAAACCCCATGCAGATGAAACAAGCTATTATGGCATACTATATTTACCATTTGTTCCTGATTTCCAAGGCCAGTGCCAGGTTTGTACAGTTTTGTCCATTGCAATGTATGTTCCTTTAGACATACACTGCAGTTTCTCCTATATTGCATATACAATACTTATAATCAGGTTTTTTTCATTGGGCTTAGTAAGTTAATATTTATTACATTTAGTTATTTTACTTACAAGAATATTGCATTATAATACCACCAATACATTGGACACAGTATATGCTGGGTCACCTCAGTCTCCACACTCCTGCTCTGCCCCTCCCCTCTCTGCTGTTCTCCTACCCACTCGTCTCAGCTCCGTCCTTACGGGTCCTCCCCTTGCTCCCACACTGCAAGTGACCAGTCATCCTCTCCTAAGTATGTCCTGTCTCCCTCACAGTGGAAACCACCGGTGTGCGAGCCCATGCTTCCACTGCGTGAGCATTGAGGAAGATGTAAAGGCAAAGGAGATTAACCAAGACTGCAAAAAGCAAAATACATTCATAAAATATATGGCTATATGGTACATAGGGAAAGTGATTTCAAAGGAAAACTCACCCCACAAATTGCAATAATTGAATATTGTAACTGCTAACATTCAACAGCCTGACATATTTATCTATTTAATAATCCTGTACAGTATGATCTGTTCTCTCTCCATCATGTGCAGTGAGAGCCGAAGCAAGTGCTTATGGCGTGCGTGCCAATCACCCCATTACCCACCAACAGATCCCACTGCAGGATACAGAGAAAACAGACTGTGGGAAAAGCGTAACCAGGTTAAGTGTAAGAGACGGGGTATAGTACAGCTGCTCTAACACATAGTAAGCACTGGTCATGCCCCCAATGATAAGTTTTCATGGCCTGCACTGTCCCAATTCCCTAAATGCATTGTTTGTTGTGGTCAAGCTTCAGCAGCATGTGGTGCAGTAAGTGAAGTTCGCAAGGGGTGGTATTCAGTATGCCGGCTGTTGGGATCCCGTCGCTCAGTATACCGGCGCCGGAATCCCGACACCCAGCATACCGACATCTAGTCTCCCTCCTGGGGGCCCCCCTTTGGAGGGAGAATAAATATCGTGTTGCGTGCGTAGCGCTCCACTGTGCCCGCATCGTGGCAAGCGCAGCGAGCCCGCAAGAGGCTCATTTGCGCTCGCCCAGCTGACGGTCGAGATCCCGGCGCCTGTATGCTGGGATACCGACCGCCGGCCACTAATACTACACCCGTTCGCAAGATGTGCCTCTTTTAAAGGTGGTAATTTTCTTTCTATTTCCTCTGTGCTGATGTACTGCAATAGGGCACCAACCACAGATTAACTGCAAGTAGCTGCACTGTGATATTAAAGAGAATCATACAATAATGTGACATTGCCTAGATATGATGGGGAGATTAGATGTTCTCTTATTTTGTGGCACCGGTCACATCCATACCGCACTGACCATAACCCTACACTGCTCACAATGGGCCTTCAATTATTATCAGCCCCAGGCCCATGTGAACCTTAATCTGGTCCTGGTCCTCAGCACAGCATGAGTTTAAAAGGGGGAAAACTTCCCTATAGTCCCTGCTAGTTTGGGCTATTTTAAATCAGTGAGGTGCAAGGGACAATGGCCCTCATTCAGATTCCAAAGTATCTGTGCACATGCAGCAAAGTACTGATGCAGAAACTCACATAAAAGGGAGGAGGATACATTATTATTACTTTACAATCATTTCAGTCCTCTCTTTCAAATTATTTGGCCCCTTAGTAACTATTTTTGGATGATCACCAGACAATATGACCCTACGCATCAGAAATACGAGAAGAGACAGGAGATGAATGAGGAGGGCACTAAGGGTGCTTGGTCAGTGGCTCAAGAGGGGGGACATGTACTAATTATCAGAATCTGATGGAGGGGTCTGGGGTTGCCGCTAACACCAGCCCCCTTAACTAGCACACGGCAGCTGCGGCGGCTGTGCAGGTGGGAGCGATCACACTGATTGCACCTCCCCGATCTTCTCCTGGCTGAAAGGAACTATTGCATCCCCTATGGACTGAACAGCATTGCTTTGTAACAACACAAACGCTCATTTCCTTTTTTTTTTGTAAGGAGGTGTGGCCACGCCTCCTTACATTAGGGCACACCCCAGTACCGTGGAACGACCATCCTCTCTACGACCCTGTGGTTGCCCCCCCCCAATCTTGGTGTTTATACATTCAATCTTCCTCCCATTTGAAAGAGGGAATTAGAAACTAAACTATACTATATAAAGCTTTAAGAAGTCTAAAGGCTAAAGCTGGGTACACACTACCGCTATGTGTACGAAGGCGATATATGTCAGCCCGAAGGACCACCATGTCGTTACCTGGGTACACAACTGAGAGAGGTAATGAAGGGCACTCCTTCCTTCATTACATATGCTGTGGTCACCAACGTTATTGCTAGATTTGATGTGCTGACATATCGGCCCGACGTCACGTCAGTGTGTGCACAGCTTTAGTCTTCAACAATTTATAAATGTAAAACAGTTAAGAAACTATTTTTGGGAATAGCACTAAAGCTTAGCTCACAGATGGGCATGGTAATTAATTTGGGCTGTTTCTTAAATTTATAATGACGAAGTGTTGTCGTCTGCTGTTTGCTACTTGATTCCACTGTATTTATTTTATATGTAGCAAAACATTAACTGTTTTTTGATCAAGTAAAACTTTAATCAATAGTGAATTAATGTTAAAAATATATTAAAATGGCTAAACAGAATAACATTGATATTGTGAATACATACTGTAGCGGAATAGTGTGATTATCTACAGATGTGGACAAATGTTTTGGTAATCTTTACTGAAACAATGTTTCATTCATCCTGAAAATTGAAAATGACAAGCTATTGTCTCATCTATACCCACATGTCTTTCCTATTTCATAGAAAAAAAGCAAAGAAACTGTGAAAACAGATACATTATTGCCTATTCTCCAAATATATTCTAAAATGACCTGGACAGATGGGCTGGCTCCCCTTAGAAAAGATAATACACAATTGGATGGATATTTTAAACTAATTGTTTATTGAATTAGCACACGTTTTCAATCTTCTAATCAGTCATTCAGCCTATTTAAAAGGGGAAACGTAGTCACTCTGCTGTTTGGTATCACTATGTGCACCACACTGAACATGGACCAGAGAAAGCAAAGGAGAAAATTGTCTGAGGAGATCATAAATAAAATTATAGAAAAGCACGTTAAAGGTAAATGGCTACAAGACAATATGCAAGTAGCTTGATGTTACTGTGGCTACAGTTGCGAATATTATTACATAGATGAATTTAGGGATCAGGCCACCTGAAGGCACACTATCCCCCCCTTCCCCTTCACAACTGCCCTCACCCTCTGCAGTTATTGCAGTTTAGCATGGCTGCAGAGCAGGGATGTTTCTAGAGAGGAGGAGGCTCGTGTAAAGGCTCCGTCTGGGGCCCCTCCTCTCTGGCCGGTAGCACTTAGCGCTGTCCCAGAGTTTACAGTGCATGCGCAGATCTCCGGGAAAATGGCACGGAGGACATTTTCCCAGTGATTTCTCTACTGTGCATGCATGAAACACCAGGAAGTGATTCCTGCTGTGCTGCTGCTATGCCGCAGGGCTCCAGAGGGTAAGTGTTAAAAATAATGGGTGCAGGGTGTGGGCCCCCCTGGACCCATTATAAATACGCCGGTGTTGCGGAGTCATCCAGCACCAGTGACAAATGGCTTTGCATAGAGATCATGACCGTGTCACTGCCGGCTCAGGCTTGCCCCTGGTCCCAAGCTATAGTCTCCCAGCAGACAGCACTTAAGTGAGTAGCCCCAAACTCTACCGCACCTCCTGCACACAAATAGATGCCCAAGACCTCCCCCTTCCCTTGTGAGTGCGAAGTAAAAAAAGGATTAGCGTCTCTGATGCAGGAGGCGGGTGGCCCTGCTATGCCACCTCCAGCCGGTGGCACCCATAGGTATGTGTCTAGTGGGAACTCGGCCACTGGTCACAAGAGAATAATTAACTATGGGTTAAACATAATGATAGTGACAGTGATAAAAAAGGAGCCAAGGAAACTTCCAAAGAGAGACAAGCTGAACTTCAAGGCCAAAGTATGTCAGTGGCTGATCACATCATCAAATGCTTTTTGAGAGACAATGTGCTCCAGGGAAGAAGACCCAAGATGACTCCACTTTTGAAGGAAAAAAATCTTAAAAAATCCAAGCTGGAATTTTTTTAAATGCAAAGTGATACAATGCTTCTGTGAGAATGTCCTATGGACAGATGAGTCAATACTGGAGTTTTTTGGCAATTTACATTTGTGCACAGATAAAAAAAGATGTAAATGTAAAACAAAAGAACGCCATAACTACTGTGAAACATGGAGGAGGCTTGGTTATGTTTTGGGCTGCTTTGCTGCATCTGGCATGGGGTGAACTGGGGGCCTTATTCCGGTTGGAGCGCAGTAAGCGATCCAACCGCAAATATTGAGAAAAAGATGCATGCGCATGCGCAGCGTCCGTCCAATCAGGCAGAGGCGGTCGCAGGATGGGAAGGGGGGGATGGGCAACGCTCCGTATCCAGGGAGGAGATTCAGCTTTGTGGGGGCGGTGCGGCGCGAACGAGGGCTGGAGGCTGCCAAACAGGGGCGTGATCAGGGCGGATGCGTGACGTCACATGCAGCTGCCTTAGTTTATGCTACCAAACAGAAATTGTGATACGTTCGCAATTTCTGCTTGTTCAACAGGGGGAGGCTGCGGTCAGCATGCTGGGCGGCCTTGCCCAGTGATGGGCAGCCCCCAGCATGCGCTCCAAAGGATTGCAAATTCTGCTAATTAGCTGAATTTTCAATCCTTACTGAATTAGGCCCTGAATCTGTGCAGGGCACAATGAAATCTTAAGACTATCAAGACTATCGAGTGTCAGGTCATAGGTCCTCCAACCACACAGCTAAAACCACACAAGAATGAATAAGAACAGAACTTTAGAGTACTCTGAAGTGGCCTTCTATGGGCTCTGATCTAAACTCTGTTGAACATCTATGGAAGCAGCTTAAACAGGCAGTCTGTAGAGGGCACCCATCACACCTGAGGCAGCTGAAGCAGTTTGCTCAGGAAGAGTGGGCCACACTAGCTGCTGACAGATGCAGAAGTCTCACTGAGAGCTACAGAAACCGCTTGATTGCAGTGATTGCCTGTAAAGGTTGTGCAACAAAATATTAGCTTAAGGGTCATATGCAATAAGCAGTGAAAAGAGTGAAGAAGTGAGCCAGTGGAGAAGTTGACAGTGCAACCAATCAGCATTGAAGTAACATTTATATTTTGAATATAAATTATATAGAGCAGCTGATTGGTTGACATGGGCAACTTCTCCACTGGATCACTTCTCCACTTTTAACTACTTAGTACATCTCCCCCTAAGTTTCTCAGAATTTTTGCCCATGTCATTTGTTCAATTATTTAAAATATTCTATTGAATGAAAAATGAAATGCATAGTCTGATTTATATTAAATATTGAATAAACAATTATAGATTACAATTACTTTTTTTAACTTTCACGTTTTTTCCGTAAAAAACATGGGATCTTTTTTTTCATGGAAGGTACCTACAAATTTGTCCACGTTTCTACATGTAAAAGGATGGTTTTAGTAGTTAAAATGCAGGGTATAAATTATATAAAAGTATACAAGGTATGCATTATTAAACAAGACTTTATAAGGCGGCTGTGCTGACTGACTTACTTGAGCTGAACAAAAAGTATTTCACATATCTAATCCTATGAAAGGTATACATTGCACCAGACGGTAAAGGTACCTTAGGGACATTGCAGAGGTATCGCAGCACCTCCCCAATGTATTGCACAACAGTCACATTATATTTTCTGCAATCATCCCAAAATTGGCTGGCTGAAAACTTCTTACGCAAGACTATAGTGGCACCTGAGAGCAATGAGAACACACAATGAATGATAAACTCTAAATGAGACAGATTGCATCACAATTAAGCTTATACCTTTATAAATGTCTATAATATTCCTGAGCCAGAGAATTACAAACTAAGGCAAGAGGGGAAACTACATAAACGAGTCTGATTTCAGGGTACTACTAGTCCCATTATTACTGTATGATACGCTCTATTATAATTAAATATATTACTATGTGCACATATATACTGTACATACAAAACTCACATTTATACATACATATACAGTATACATAGATAGATGGAATAAAAGCAGCCATCTTGTAGACTGAATGGAATGAAGCCATATGAACAGAAATAATTGAGAGCGCACCTCATATCAGTCCTACTGCACCTTAGTCATAGATTACCATATTTCCTAGTTTTTGGTTCCTTGAAAGTTTATAAAATGGATTCCCATGGATTCTGCATCAGACCATAAAATGGCTACTACCAATATGTACAAAGGACAAGTGGTTTTATTTGCCTTGGGTGACACATTAAGTAAAAAAAAAAAAAGAACTTTTCCAAAACCATCATTAAATAGTTTGGGATTTGATGCATTATATTAGGTCAAAGTACTTATAGGTCACTTGCAAGGCTGTAACACAAATGTCAATCTTTCAAGTCATTCACGTACAACTTCTACAATTGCAGTGGTGTGGCTCATTAGGTCAACCCTAATTAGGTTGACAGTTAATAGGATGACCCCATATCATACTCGATTACTCTCCCAGAATGTCCGCGAGGCTCCTGAAAATCTGGTGGTGTGCGATCAAGCATCTATGCCCCAGCACCGCCCACCTAGGATTAAACCACGCCCTAAATTGTGCCAAGCTGGCTTCTCCCTCCCGGATGGGGTAACCACAAAGTCGGTAAGTATGCTCCATAATGTCAACATGGTCAAAAGGTCAACAGTGTCATTAGGTCGACATGACAAAAGGTCAACACATGAAAAGACTGACATGGAAAATGGTCAACATAAAAAAGGTAGGCAATATATATATTTTTTTTTGGGTGTCGTTTTTGCTGTCCAAGCACAGGGAACTCCAATAAGTGTACCACTTGCCATGATGCGGCCATAGTGCCATTCTGCGGGCACAGTGCCTTTCTGCGCTCGGCACAGGTTACTATTCCCACGTGTATGAAAAAATGGGGGAAATTAAAAAAAAAAAATGTTTAAAAAAAGTTGTGTTGACCATACTGTGTGTATAGACCATTGTCATGTCGACCATCTGAACCTACCTGTTGACCATAAGTACCATCAACCTTTTGACAATGTGGACCTAATGCATGTCGACCTATTGACTGTCGACTTATAGTCCGGATACCAATTGCAGTGGTGAGAAATTTGCTAGAGCTGGATGGATAAACTGTGCAGTGTTCACTACTAAATGCTGGTAGAGTGCAGGTATGCAATTAATGCAAATTAATTAAAAGAAGTGCTAACTAAATTAACGTAAGGGACTGATTCAGAGATGTAAGTAAACCTGATGGTTGGTGCACATCTCAGTTGGTGGGGCGCCTGCAGTGTCCCCAAGCCGCAGGCTGCTAGTGTTTTGGGGTGAGTGTTGGGTGGAACAGGCCAGCATTCCTGAAAACGAGGGCATGTAGTCCCCTTTTTCTGGGAGTGGCAAGGCCAGGGTTTGTTTCCTAACCCCGGCATAGTGAACAGCCCGGCCATCCTAAGTAGCCCGAGTGTTATTCAGATGGCCGATGCTCATTCAAGTGATGAGAAGCTGTGTCTTCAGACGCAGCAGCGCATCACACAAACATGCAGGAGGTGTGTACTCACGCAGGCCCCTCCTATTCATTAGCATACTTTCGTACAGCAGCTCTGTCCATCCCTGAATCATGCCCTAAATTCATATGTAGACAATGGCTTGGAATCACTTACATAATTGAAGATTTTAACATATAAAAACCATCTTCTTTTGCTGTTATTAAAACTAAAAATTGGTGTTTCTGTGGTTAATATTACGGTAATATGAGCGTTACATATTTAAATACTTTTTGTTTCAATTTTTTTTATTATTCAGATTTTTTCTAATTTGGAGAAAAATTAGAGGGAATGCCCAAATCATCCATTTTATCAATTGTGTTATTGGGATTTTTTTTAAAGTAAAATAATAAGAATTTACTTACCGATAATTCTATTTCTCATAGTCCGTAGTGGATGCTGGGGACTCCGTAAGGACCATGGAGAATAGCGGCTCCGCAGGAGACTGGGCACATCTAAAGAAAGCTTTAGGACTATCTGGTGTGCACTGGCTCCTCCCCCTATGACCCTCCTCCAAGCCTCAGTTAGGATACTGTGCCCGGACGAGCGTACACAATAAGGAAGGATTTTGAATCCCGGGTAAGACTCATACCAGCCACACCAATCACACCATATAACTTGTGATCTAAACCCAGTTAACAGCATGATAACAGAGGAGCCTCTAGAAAAGATGGCTCACTACAGCAATAACCCGATTTTTTGGTAACAATAACTATGTACCAGTATTGCAGACAATCCGCACTTGGGATGGGCGCCCAGCATCCACTACGGACTACGAGAAATAGAATTATCGGTAAGTAAATTCTTATTTTCTCTGACGTCCTAGTGGATGCTGGGGACTCCGTAAGGACCATGGGGATTATACCAAAGCTCCCAAATGGGCGGGAGAGTGCGGATGACTCTGCAGCACCAAATGAGAGAACTCCAGGTCCTCCTCAGCCAGGGTATCAAATTTGTAGAATTTTACAAACGTATTTGCTCCTGACCAAGTAGCTGCTCGGCAAAGTTGTAAAGCCGAGACCCCTCGGGCAGCCGCCCAAGATGAGCCCACCTTCCTTGTGGAATGGGCTTTTACAGATTTTGGCTGTGGCAGGCCTGCCACAGAATGTGCAAGCTGAATTGTACTACAAATCCAACGAGCAATAGTCTGCTTAGAAGCAGGAGCACCCAGGTTGTTGGGTGCATACAGAATAAACAACGAGTCAGATTTTCTGACTCCAGCCGTCCTGGAAACCTATATTTCCAGGGCCCTGACAACGTCTAGCAACTTGGAGTCCTCCAAGTCCGTAGTAGTCGCAGGCACCACAATAGGTTGATTCAGGTGAAACGCTGAAAACCACCTTAGGGAGAAACTGAGGACGAGTCCTCAATTCCGCCCTGTCCGAATGGAAAATCAGATGAGGGCTTTTACAGGATAAAGCCGCCAATTCTGACACGCACCTGGCCCAGGCCAGGGCCAACAGCATGACCACTTTCCATGTGAGATATTTTAACTCCACATATTTAAGTGGTTCAAACCAATGTGGCTTTTGGAACCCAAAACTACATTAAGATCCCAAGGTGCCACTGGAGGCACAAAAGGAGGCTGTATATACAGTACCCCTTTTACAAACGTCTGAACTTCAGGGACTGAAGCTAGTTCTTTTTGGAAGAAAATTGACAGGGCCGAAATTTGAACCTTAATGGACCCCAATTTCAGGCCCATAGACACTCCTGTTTGCAGGAAATGTAGGAATCGACCTAATTGAAAATTCCTCCGTCGGGGCCTTACTGGCCTCGCACCACGCAACATATTTTCGACACATGCGGTGATAATGTTTTGCGGTTATATCCTTCCTGGCTTTGATCAGGATAGGAATGACTTCATCCGGAATGCCTTTCTCCTTCAGGATCCGGCGTTCAACCGCCATGCCGTCAAAGGCAGCCGCGGTAAGTCTTGGAACAGACAGGGTCCTTGCTGGAGCAGGTCCCTTCTTAGAGGTAGAGGGCACGGATCCTCCGTGAGCATCTCTTGAAGTTCCGGTTACCAAGTCCTTCTTGGCCAATCCGGAGCCACGAATATAGTGCTTACTCCTCACCATCTTATGATTCTCAGTACCTTGGGTATGAGAGGCAGAGGAGGGAACACATACACTGACTGGTACACCCACTGTGTTACCAGAGCGTCTACAGCTATTGCCTGAGGGTCCCTTGACCTGGCGCAATACTTGTCGAGTTTTATAAACATGTGGAAGACTTCTGGGTGAAGTCCCCACTCTCCCGGGTGGAGGTCGTGTCTGCTGAGGAAGTCTGCTTCCCAATTGTCCACTCCCGGAATGAATACTGCTGACAGTGCTATCACATGATTTTCCGCCCAGCGAAGAATCCTTGCAGCTTCTGCCATTGCCCTCCTGCTTCTTGTGTCACCCTGTCTGTATACGTGGGTGACTGCCGTGATGTTGTCCGAATGGATCAACTCCGGGTGACCTTGAAGCAGAGGTCTTGCTGAGCTTAGAGCATTGTAAATGGCCCTTAGCTTCAGGATATTTATGTGAAGTGATGTCTCCAGGCTTGACCATAAGCTCTGGAAATCCCTTCCCTGTGTGACTGCTCCCCAGCCTCGCAGGCTGGCATCCGTGGTCACCAGGACCCAGTCCTGAATGTCGAATCTGCGGCCCTCTAGAAGATGAGCACTCTGCAACCACCACAGGCGAGACACCCTTGTGCTTGGTGACAGGGTTATCCGCTGATGCATCTGAAGATGCGACCCGGACCATTTGTCCAGCAGGTCCCACTGGAAAGTTCTTGCGTGGAATCTGCCGAATGGGATTGCTTCGTAGGAAGCCACCATTTTTCCCAGAACCCTTTCATTGATGTACTGAGACTTGGCTCGGTTATAGGAGGTTCCCGACTAGCTCGGATAACTCGCTGACTTTCTCCTCCGGGAGAAACACCTTTTTCTGGACTGTGTCCAGGATCATCCCTAGGAACAGAAGACGAGTCGTCGGAATCAGCTGCGATTTTGGAATATTGAGAATCCAATCGTGCTGCCGCAACACTACCTGAGATAGTGCTACACCAACCTCCAACTGTTCCCTGGATCTTACCCTTATCAGGGAATCGTCCAAGTAAGGGATAACTAAAATTCCCTTCCTTCGAAGGAGTATCATCATTTTGGCCATTACCTTGGTAAAGACCCGGGGTGCCGTGGACCATCCATACGGCAGCGTCTGAAACTGATAGTGACAGTTCTGTACCACAAACCTGAGGTACCCTTGGTGAGAAGGGTAAATTGGGACATGAAGGTAAGCATCCTTGATGTCCCGAGACATCATGTAGTCCCCTTCTTCCAGGTTCGCAATCACTGCTCTGAGTGACTCAATATTGAATTTGAACCTCCGTATGTAAGTGTTCAAGATTTTAGATTTTAGATTTAGAATCGGTCTCACCGAGCCGTCCGGCTTCGGTACCACAACAGTGTGGAATAATACCCCGTTCCCTGTTGCAGGAGGGGTACCTTGATTATCACCTGCTGGGAATACAGCTTGTGAATGGCTTCCAAAACTGCCTCCCTGTCAGAGGGAGACATCGGTAAAGCCGACTTTAGGAAACGGCGAGGGGGAGACTTCTCGAATTCCAATTTGTACCCCTGAGATATCACCTGAAGGATCCAGGGGTCTACTTGCAAGTGAGCCCACTGCGCGCTGAAATTCATTGAGACGGGCCCCCACCGTGCCTGATTCTGCTTGTAAAGCCCCAGCGTCATACTGAGGGCTTGGCAGAGGCGGGAGAGGGCTTCTGTTCCTGGGAACTGGCTGATTTCTGCAGCCTTTTTCCTCTCCCTCTGTTACGGGGCAGAAATGAGGAACCTTTTGTCCGCTTGCCCACGAAAGGACTGCGCCTGATAATACGGCGTCTTCTTATGTTGAGAGGCGACCTGGGGTACAAACGTGGATTTCCCAGCTGTTGCCGTGGCCACCAGGTCTGAAAGACCGACCCCAAATAACTCCTCCCCTTAATAAGGCAATACTTCCAAATGCCGTTTGGAATCCGCATCACCTGACCACTGTCGTGTCCATAACCCTCTACTGGTAGAAATGGACAACGCACTTAGACTTGATGCCAGTCGGCAAATATTCCGCTGTGCATCACGCATATATAGAAATGCATCTTTTAAATGCTCTATAGGCAATAATATACCTTCCCTATCTAGGGTATCAATATTTTCAGTCAGGGAATCCGACCACGCCAACCCAGCACTGCACATCCAGGCTGAGGCGATTGCTGGTCGCAGTATAACACCAGTATGTGTGTAAATACATTTTAGGATACCCTCCTGCTTTCTATCAGCAGGATCCTTAAGGGCGGCCATCTCAGGAGAGGGTAGAGCCCTTGTTCTTACAAGCGTGTGAGCGCTTTATCCACCCTAGGGGGTGTTTCCCAACGCACCCTAACCTCTGGCGGGAAAGGATATAATGCCAATAACATTTTAGAAATTATCAGTTGTTATCGGGGGAAACCCACGCATCATCACACACCTCATTTAATTTCTCAGATTCAGGAAAACTACAGGTAGTTTTTCCTCACCGAACATAATACCCCTTTTTGGTGGTACTCGTATTATCAGAAATGTGTAAACATTTTTCATTGCCTCAATCATGTAACGTGTGGCCCTACTGGAAGTCACATTTGTCTCTTCACCGTCGACACTGGAGTCAGTATCCGTGTCGGCGTCTATATCTGCCATCTGAGGTAACGGGCGCTTTAGAGCCCCTGACGGCCTATGAGACGTCTGGACAGGCACAAGCTGAGTAGCCGGCTGTCTCATGTCAACCACTGTCTTTTATACAGAGCTGACACTGTCACGTAATTCCTTCCAACAGTTCATCCACTTATGTGTCGACCCCCTAGGGGGTGACATCACTATTACAGGCAATCTGCTCCGTCTCCACATCATTTTTCTCCTCATACATGTCGACACAAACGTACCGACACACAGGGAATGCTCTGATAGAGGACAGGACCCCACTAGCCCTTTGGGGAGACAGAGGGAGAGTTTGCCAGCACACACCAGAGCGCTATATATATACAGGGATAACCTTATATAAGTGTTTTTCCCCTTATAGCTGCTGTATTATTTAATACTGCGCGTAATTAGTGCCCCCCTCTCTTTTTTAACCCTTTCTGTAGTGTAGTGACTGCAGGGGAGAGCCAGGGAGCTTCCCTCCAACGGAGCTGTGAGGGAAAATGGCGCCAGTGTGCTGAGGAGATAGGCTCCGCCCCCTTCTCGGCGGCCTTTCTCCCGCTTTTTTAAGGAAAAACTGGCAGGGGTTAAATGCATCCATATAGCCCAGGAGCTATATGTGATGTATTTTTAGCCATCTAAGGTGTTTTTATTGCGTCTCAGGGCGCCCCCCCCAGCGCCCTGCACCCTCAGTGACCGGAGTGTGAAGTGTGCTGAGAGCAATGGCGCACAGCTGCGGTGCTGTGCGCTACCTTATTGAAGACAGGACGTCTTCTGCCGCCGATTTCCCTCTTCTGTCTTCTGGCTCTGTAAGGGGGCCGGCGGCGCGGCTCTGGGACCCATCCATGGCTGGGCCTGTGATCGTCCCTCTGGAGCTAATGTCCAGTAGCCTAAGAAGCCCAATCCACTCTGCACGCAGGTGAGTTCGCTTCTTCTCCCCTTAGTCCCTCGATGCAGTGAGCCTGTTGCCAGCAGGACTCACTGAAAATAAAAAACCTAAACTTAAACTTTTCACTAAGCAGCTCAGGAGAGCCACCTAGTGTGCACCCTTCTCGTTCGGGCACAAAAATCTAACTGAGGCTTGGAGGAGGGTCATAGGGGGAGGAGCCAGTGCACACCAGGTGACCTAAAAGCTTTTACTTTTGTGCCCAGTCTCCTGCGGAGCCGCTATTCCCCATGGTCCTTACGGAGTCCCCAGCATCCACTAGGACGTCAGAGAAATATTTTTTTTTTGTGTTTTTAAACATTTTTAACCCAAAATTGGTGAAATTTGTCCGCTCGCCACGCTTCGGGCTCGGTGTCTCATTCCGCTCCGCTTCGCTCACCACAACTTTAATAAAAGGTAATAGTTTGTGTGACATGGATAGTAAATGAGGCAAAAGTTGTAAAAAACTGAAAAATCAAACATTTTTTTGTGTCTGACTTTTGACTGTCTGACTTTTGACCCTGTCTGACTTTTGACTGTCTGACTTTTGACCCTGTCTAACTTTTGACTGTCTGACTTTTGACCCTGTCTGACTTTTGACCTTGTCTGACTTTTGACCGTCGACCATATAGTGTCTAACTAATGACTGTCTATCTTTTAACTATCTGTCTATAGACAGGAACCCGATACTTATTGTGTCTACACTGCTTATCATTCCTCTTAGTTCCAAATCTAACCCTGTGCTTCGCATGATAAGATCTAGTGTATGTTTCAAACACACAAGTTATACAAAACAGAAAACACACACTTATGACAATAGTTAATTACAAATAAAAATTCCCCAAACCATTGGTTTTGTGCCTAAATAGCATTGAAAGTCCATTATTCTCTGTATGGATACCAATTTCTTCTAGATACTAAATATTTCTAAATGCAGTTTAGAGATACAAAAACAATCAATCCATTAAACATGTTAGCCAATTAGTATTTTTTATTTATTTTTAGAAACTTCATGGGTTGGCACCCCAGCACAGAGTACTATGCTCAAATAGATTTACTAGCTTGTTTCACTTAGAACTATTGCAGTAAAAATATTACCTTTAAGTATACATCCATGAACTCCTATCAACAGAGCTGAGCTGTGGTACAATGGAAGGGTAATGTACACAATATCTCGGGGCCTGACGCTGCATAATTCAAACATGCCACTAGCCAACAAAAGGCGTTTATGATTTATAACAGCTGCTTTTGGAAGTCCTGTTGAGACATAACAATCAAGGATATTTTTATAATAACTACTACTACTTACTACTACTACTGTTATAAATGTGTTTTATAAAACGTGATCATTCATAACCTATAAAATGTATCAAATATAGCAATCACACAAATCTGTTTTGGAGAAATAAAATAGCTAAGGGGGAAATATATCAAGCCTTCTAAAGAGGGCAATTGTAGATATTGCCATATCAACCAATGTACTAGATAAATGTCAGCTAGAAGCTGATTGCATGCTATTGGGAACTCTTTCAGTTGTTCTCTTTAGAAGACTTGATACATCTCCCCCTTGGCCTTATAGAAGTAAACGTAGTGACCATTCCATCAATTTTTAAGTAATTAATTTTCCACAATTCGTGTTTTATATTGTGATGAGGAGCACACTGGCACAGTTGTGTGGAGCAGAGGGGACAGAGTAATGAAGGAGCGGAGGGTGAGATGAGGCAGAGCAGTGGGTGAAGAGGTTGAGGTGACCCAGGTCCATTATACTAGTAGTATATATTTAGCAATCTCTGGGTAGGGTTACATTTATAGGAATGCCCATTAGTATACCCCCCCACCCACCCCCCAGTAATGGCAGTTCCAACAATACATTCCACACTGTAAACTTTAGTTTATTCTGTTAACCCACAAAGCAAGGCACTGTATGCTATGAGGCTGATGATGGGAGTGCACCTAAAGAAGCCTTACGGCATAACTGCCCACTTTTATGATGTTGCCACCCTATAATGACTATTAGCTTTTGAAGTTACTATTTGTGACTGTCTTCCATCTATTGGTACTCACTTATTTGGACATACCAGTGGCCCACTAGAACATCTTGATTTTCCCTGAACACAACTGGCCTGTGTTTTATATGATCTCTATGTATGTTTGTAATTGCATTATCATTGATATTTCCATATTAAATATTACACACTTTTAATGCACTTTTAAGTCAAATGCGAAATTATTTTAATGTTGTTTAGACTTCCTTAGTGCTGTATAAACCCGTTTTTATTACTTGTTTATATCCTTTTAGAGGCTATACCCTCCTCTATATAGCTGCTATACAACTCATCTGACAGCTTCTATCAGATAAAATCTTTAGCAATCCTCCATATTTTATGTATTGTACCATTCTCTAAAAATGATATAATGAAGCAGAGAGAAATAAAAATGTCTAATAGTCCTTAATTGGTATTAACCCAAATCGGATAACAAAGGCAACTTCAGTATTCTAAAGAGTGAAGATCAACCAATTTATTGGGAGGAAACAGCTTTCTTGACCATATTATTACTTTAGGATATTTCCACATTTTCTTCCACTTAATAATGAATTATGTAACAAGTGCTCATCTTACATTCGGTTTCACCTCTTCAGCACAGTTAACAATAATCGAAATGTAAATAAAAAAAACATATATATTTCTGTAAAATAACAGATCCGGTGGAGGGGGATCGATCTATCTATCTATCTATCTATCTATCTATCTATCTATCTATCTATCTATCTATCTATCTATCTATCTAAACTTGCAAAACTCCCGGCACTCGTCTGGAACTGAGTGAAATGCTGCGGTGCCTTCCCAGGGGAACAAATCCTCCATAGAGTATGTGGAATGAAGGCGGCACTCAGACAGGCTTAATTAATAGTGAAGCAAAGTCAGCTTTATTCGACCGACATGTTTCCTGAGGAAGGGGTTGAGCCCCGAAACATGTCGGTCGAATAAAGCTGACTTTGCTTCACTATTAATTAAGCCTGTCTGAGTGCCGCCTTCATTCCACATATCTATCTATCTATCTATCTGTCTGTCTGTCTGTCTGTCTGTCTGTCTGTCTATCTATCTATCTATCTATCTATCTATCTATCTATCTATCTATCCCACTCTCTGCAATGCCTTTGTTTTGTGCGCAGCAGCTCTATTTTTAAGTATGGTTCTCTAGGATTCACAATATCTAAAATCTAGGAAAAGTAGGTTATAAAGGTCTATTTACTAAGCCTTTGAGAAAGATAAAGTAGATGGAGATAAAGTACCAGCCAATCAGCTTGATAACTGCCATGTCACAGGCTGAGTTTGAAAAATGACAGTTAGGATCTGATTGGCTGGTACTTTATCTCAGTCCACTTTATCTCTTTCCAAGACATAGTAAATAGACCCCAAAGACAGAACACAAATATTATAATACAGGGCTGGCCAACCAGACAGAGAATGTGAGGTATATTTACTAAAGGTCGATCTTCATCGATTTTCATTGATTACAAATTGATAGAAATCAATCTAAATGTTGTGCTTCCAGGGCTAAAGAACACATTTACTAACATTTAAAAATGAATATATAACAAAAAATAATCTGTTAGAAAAAATGTATTTCAGCCCCCGAAACCCAACATCGATTTAGGTCACTTTGGAATCATTAAAAATACATGAATTTTAGTAAATAAACTCCTAACAGTCTAGAAATAGCTATAAATTCTTGGAAAGAGCCATGCCCATCAGACATCTCCACATGCCTCTTACATGCCCCCTCATAATGCCATACTGTCCCCTCTGCATGCCCATAGTAACATAGTCCATGACGGGGTGTGTGTGCATCCCAGGGACGTGCAGTCAGGGGAGGCAGTCATCCTGAAGAGCGCATGTGATGTAGAAGTTGGCTGCTCCTGGCCATCTTACTATGTACTTCCTGGAGCATCTGCAACTGGGACCCACATATACAAGTTTAAAGGGCCACCAGCGGCTCAAGAGCAAGGAACAGTCCACCACTGATCAAATATATGCATGAGCAATAAAGCAAGAAAGTACCTATCAGATTCAGGAGCAGTATAGTGGCTAGCTAGTACTGGCAAGTGTCATCAACAGTATTTGCAACAGTCTGCAGTCACTCACAGTTGGTATGGCTTTAAAAGCCTATATGCGCCACTGTGCAGGTCTGCATCTGCCCTTACTCTACCTGGCCTGCTCATTCAGTACCCATCCCACCTTGCCAGCCATACTGGGGCCTGAGGACCGTTGTCTATTTTACACTGTTCAAACTGGCATAAATCCAACTCTTCACAGCCCATTACTAGTGGTTTTTATTTTACTCTTTTTTTTCTGTGCAAAATATCATCTATGTGTAACATATACAAGAGCTTGTTATAACTAAAGATATTGGAGGCAGTCTATTGCTAGAGGAAAGGTTTTTTTCTGTTTTGTAGAAAATTAAATCCTGCGCTAAAATGAGTTAGAGATTTGGAGGTTTATTATCGGCAGCTTTGATCACTAAATTTAAAACGTCAATAGTAATAAATGCTCGATCATGCTTGTTTCACATTTATTGCTATTTTAATCTAGCGGTCAAAGCTGCTGATGGTCGGTGGATTCGAAAACCTTGAGTTTAGTAAATAGAGCCTTTAATCAGAGTCAGCTCAGATCTTTATTTACCTGTGGTTCCAGATGTGTAGATGTACATTGCAAGAGAGTCTCCACTGATAAATGACCTTAAAGATTTTGGAACGGAGTCACATGATGCAGCTTTAACTTTGTCCAGGAAGGTTTCAGCCCCCTCGCCAATGGGCGTTTCCGTTAAATAAAATACATTCACATTGTCTTTATGGAGTTCTGGCATAACTTCCTCTATGGCATCCTTCATCTCTTAAAAAAAGAAAAAAAAGAAAAAAACAAAGCACACAATAAATGTAAAAACATTCAATTCTAATTTTGAAACAAAATAAAAAAAATTCTATACATGGCTGATGTTTTTCATGTGATCATTTTCCATTTAGAATAAAGCACATTACAGAAAGAAAGACATCAGGTGACAAACAGAAATTATAGTTTGTACTGAAATTTGCATATTGATTTAATGAAAGATAAATCATACAAGGTGAGCAAACAGATCTACAGCTTTATAAATTGCTACTTTTATCCCAGAGAAATTTCTGCCCCCAATACGGGGGGACTTGGATGGCGTTTGTAAGCTATACTGTAAGTAAGATCAGAACCGTAACCAGCAGTTGGCCAGTATGGCGTCAAAAAGAAGATTAGATTATACCTCCATCTTGTCCTGGCCTGAACAACCTCTAGTTATCACCCTCTGACTAGCTAGGGGCGCCCCTTGGTTCTGCTTCCGTTATCAGTCACCTCCATCTTTCACAAGTATACGTCACTCTGCCTGCAGGGCAGGAAGAGCTCTGGAAGGCTGCTGGAATATGCTGGTCTGTGTACCAGTACCGTAGCTGCAGCATGCAGCAGTAAGAGACAGTCACAAGCTCAACACATCGCAGCACCCTGAGCCGGCCTCGAAATGGTAGTAATGATGTTGGAGATCCTGTCTACTTACATTTGATAATCACCACTGCGTCTGCCATCTATCCAGGCTTACCGCAGCACTCCATATAAAAAAATGCAAGATATACCCAAAAACCATGACTACCCTAGAGCAGTTGATTTGCCAATTCCCCTGGACCCTGAATACATCCAAGGGTATATTTGCAGGACATTGCTTGTTAGGATCTAAGTCTGGATAAATAACTTGTGTGCTTTCCAATCTGTATACAGACAGATCAAAAAGAACAAAAAAATGTTTGTTTGTTTTCTGGGCGGGGCAAGACCTTCACTTTGCCAGGTGTGCCCGGACCACTAGAAACAGAACTGACTAAAGGTACACAAATGTATACTTTGGAAATAAAGGGACAGCTTCAACTAATTGCACAGTGCCGACCCAATGTGGTCTGCACGTTGGCACTTACGGTAGAGCCGCCTTTGTTTCTGTTCGCACCTAGTAAGGTTGTGAGCAGAAACAAATGAAGAAACTCTTTCAATGATAACTGCAATCGACACTAAATTCTCATAAACGCACAATCCAAAAACTTACTGCAGTAAAGGTCCAATTTATCAAAGAAACTTTTACTGCAAAATTACTCACAATGGGGTATAATTTTGAAGGTGTGAGGTTTTTTTTATAAGTGGAGATGTTGCCAATAGCAACCAATCTAATTGTAGCAATAATCTTCAAGAAGCAGCTAGATAAATGTGAAGTGGAATCTTGACTGGTTGCTATGGGCAACATCTCTACTTCTGAACAACTCACACCTTAGTAAACATACCCCAATGACTCTGAAGCAATTTACCAAGCTTTTTTGGAGATTGACCATGTTAGCAAATGCTATCTTTGCAATCACATTGTAACAGATGGACTAAATGTTTACTTTTTTTTTTTCGGAGAGGTATCTGAAGTTACTCTCTCCGTGACCCCACTTGCTCATGTGCGATCTGACGGCCGTGCATGCACACAATCTTAGCTGGGTCCGAACACAGAACAAGCAATCACTTCACTCTTTAGCCACTGCTGGGAGGCATCTGCTATAATAAATACATCACCAAAAGATAATTCCCCTCGGTGGTGCTAATATAAATGTGCAGGTGCAAAACAATGTTCTTATATCCAATCAGATATTGAAAACAAATACAAAAAAATTATATATTTTAGCAGCTAGGTCCAAAGGTGAATAGTGAACTAATCCAGCATACAAAGAAACCTAAAGCAAAATAAATATTGTGGATTTGCATTTATACAAGATAATCAGTAGAAAACACTGGTAAGGCAGAAACATTGTCAGGACATGCTGCTTGAAATTATTATCATCAGAGTTCCAACTCTGACAGTGGGTTTAAAAACTCCAGCGATAGATACTGAAGTGCGCAACTACAAGTCCCAGGATATACATTTAAGAACACACAGTATTGGACCAACACTTGTGGGAAAGTCAATTACCAGATACTCCAGCTGTTGTTCCCAAGTCGGGCACATGTGCAGGTGGCCACCTGGCATACTGATCTCCGACAAATGTAACTGAGCAAATGTAATACAGTAATACTGGCCACACACTGCAATACCTGCAGCAATATTGGGCAATTTCTGTGCGGGGTCCCAAAACAAACCCCATGCCTGATCATATTATTGCTGACAAATTTGTAATCACTAATAGACATGTTGGAAAAAGCGCAGAGATGATAACTATAGATGACCTATAAATGTTTGTGTGTAGTCCAGAGGTTCCCAAATGGGGATCCTCAAAGCACCCTTACGATCCAAGTTTTAACTATAACCATGCTTGGCCACAGGTGACTTAACCATCTGTGCTGAGCTATGAATATCTTTAAAACCTGGACCATTAGGGTGCCTTGAGGACCGAATTTGTGAACCTTTGGTGTAGACATCTTCTGACTGCAGTGATGAAGAGGTATGGATGCTTGGACATATCTCAGCAGATATTCCCATTTTCCAAGGCTTGTACCAGGCGAGGTAAGCATTAGCCACCTATACAATCTCTGTCCTCATTGGGTGGCCACTTGAAAAAAACATACTGCAGAAGCACCATCTGTAAATTTCAATGTTTACCATAGGTTGTGTTTGAGTTCATGTTTTATTTAGTATGAATACTGTATCTATGTTTTCTTTTGATTACCTTTTCTTCTCTCCTCTTCTCTTATTTGTTGTTTTCCCTTTTATTTTTTTCTTATAAATCTTATCTTACTTTCCGGTGAACTTTGCTTATTATTAAATTCTTTGTAACATTCCCCACGTATGACTGATGTAATCTGTAGTTGGAAGCAAATGTTATACTGGCAGGCAAACCTGGCATGTAGATGAAGGAAGTGGGCAACCTTGAAACAATGCATTGGTAGCAATTAGAAAATAAAACCGTGAGGAAATATTTCTTTGTCCCTATAAATGTTCCTAGCTTTCTAATAAATGACCTGTTAAGACTTTTTTTTAAAAATTTGCGAGTGCCCTCCTATACTCTGTGCATATTATTTATTTATATATATATATATATATATATATATATATACATACACACATACATATACATATACACACACATACACGTATACACACACTAAATGCCCAAACTGTCATCAAGTCTCATCTCATCAAGCTTAGCAAAACAGACATTTCCTGGGGGTTTAAAATACACAGGCTACAAACCTGGGACACACAAATCTCCCGTTTATCACTTTACCAATGTTTCTATCACTATATATATATATATATAAATAAAACTAAACAACAATAACCCAAACTCGCGCTATATAGGATTTGGCAGCACCTCATATGAAAATCTCCCTGCTAGTGGGAGATATATAAAGATAATGGATAAAAGTATTCAGAGGGCGCACTATGACTTCAACTCCAAATATTTGAAACCAGCATGAACCGAATAGCAATATTTTTTAATACAACATTAAAAACATTAAAATCATACAGAAGTATAATAGTTCATAAGCACATTATTCGTTTGTACATGTGTGACACTTCATAAATACTATCATAAACCCAACGCGTTTCGTCCTATAAGGACTTCATCAGGGGTACAGTTCGTAGTATGGATACTGTTTCGGGTGGGTCCCGTGTAACCATAAGGTTTATTATTAGTGATAACCGTATTCCACTGTTAATAAAGGTATTTGATGTGTGGTACTATTAAATGATACTCAAACATCAAAGGTCTTCCATGTAGAGTATGGTGGAGATATATTTGAGTTCAGAAAGTGCCCATAGCCAATAATGAACTGTCTTCAATGGTTTGGGGGAGATCAGATAGAATATAGTAAGATCCTGGACCTAGTGACTGCCTTCTCTCCTCAATTTCAAGACTATATATATTAGAGATGAGCGCCTGAAATTTTTCGGGTTTTGTGTTTTGGTTTTGGGTTCGGTTCCGCGGCCGTGTTTTGGGTTCGAACGCGTTTTGGCAAAACCTCACCGAATTTTTTTTGTCGGATTCGGGTGTGTTTTGGATTCGGGTGTTTTTTTCAAAAAACACTAAAAAACAGCTTAAATCATAGAATTTGGGGGTCATTTTGATCCCAAAGTATTATTAACCTCAAAAACCATAATTTACACTCATTTTCAGTCTATTCTGAATACCTCACACCTCACAATATTATTTTTAGTCCTAAAATTTGCACCGAGGTCGCTGTGTGAGTAAGATAAGCGACCCTAGTGGCCGACACAAACACCGGGCCCATCTAGGAGTGGCACTGCAGTGTCACGCAGGATGTCCCTTCCAAAAAACCCTCCCCAAACAGCACATGACGCAAAGAAAAAAAGAGGCGCAATGAGGTAGCTGTGTGAGTAAGATTAGCGACCCTAGTGGCCGACACAAACACCGGGCCCATCTAGGAGTGGCACTGCAGTGTCACGCAGGATGTCCCTTCCAAAAAACCCTCCCCAAACAGCACATGACGCAAAGAAAAAGAGGCGCAATGAGGTAGCTGACTGTGTGAGTAAGATTAGCGACCCTAGTGGCCGACACAAACACCGGGCCCATTTAGGAGTGGCACTGCAGTGTCACGCAGGATGTCCCTTCCAAAAAACCCTCCCCAATCAGCACATGATGCAAAGAAAAAGAAAAGAAAAAAGAGGTGCAAGATGGAATTGTCCTTGGGCCCTCCCACCCACCCTTATGTTGTATAAACAAAACAGGACATGCACACTTTAACCAACCCATCATTTCAGTGACAGGGTCTGCCACACGACTGTGACTGATATGACGGGTTGGTTTGGACCCCCCCCAAAAAAGAAGCAATTAATCTCTCCTTGCACAAACTGGCTCTACAGAGGCAAGATGTCCACCTCATCATCACCCTCCGATATATCACCGTGTACATCCCCCTCCTCACAGATTATCAATTCGTCCCCACTGGAATCCACCATCTCAGCTCCCTGTGTACTTTGTGGAGGCAATTGCTGCTGGTCAATGTCTCCGCGGAGGAATTGATTATAATTCATTTTAATGAACATCATCTTCTCCACATTTTCTGGATGTAACCTCGTACGCCGATTGCTGACAAGGTGAGCGGCGGCACTAAACACTCTTTCGGAGTACACACTTGTGGGAGGGCAACTTAGGTAGAATAAAGCCAGTTTGTGCAAGGGCCTCCAAATTGCCTCTTTTTCCTGCCAGTATAAGTACGGACTGTGTGACGTGCCTACTTGGATGCGGTCACTCATATAATCCTCCACCATTCTATCAATGTTGAGACAACCGACACAATTGGACTCTCCTTGTGGATTTGGGATTTCGAAGAATGCACAGTTCTTTGCTGTGCTGCTTTTGCCAGCTTGAGTCTTTTCATTTTTCTAGCGAGAGGCTGAGTGCTTCCATCCTCATGTGAAGCTGAACCACTAGCCATGAACATAGGCCAGGGCCTCAGCCGTTCCTTGCCACTCCGTGTCGTAAATGGCATATTGGCAAGTTTACGCTTCTCCTCCGACAATTTTATTTTAGGTTTTGGAGTCCTTTTTTTTCTGATATTTGGTGTTTTGGATTTGACATGCTCTGTACTATGACATTGGGCATCAGCCTTGGCAGACGACGTTGCTGGCATTTCATCGTCTCGGCCATGACTAGTGGCAGCAGCTTCAGCACGAGGTGGAAGTGGATCTTGATCTTTCCCTAATTTTGGAACCTCAACATTTTTGTTCTCCATATTTTAATAGGCACAACTAAAAGGCACCTCAGGTAAACAATGGAGATGGATACTAGTATACAATTATGGACTGCCTGCCGAGTGCAGACACAGAGGTAGCCACAGCCGTGAACTACCGTACTGTACTGTGTCTGCTGCTAATATAGACTGGTTGATAAAGAGATGTCTATGTAACTATGTATGTATAAAGAAGAAAGAAAAAAAAACCACGGTTAGGTGGTATACAATTATGGACGGACTGCCTGCCGAGTGCAGACACAGAGGTAGCCACAGCCGTGAACTACCGTACTGTACTGTGTCTGCTGCTAATATAGACTGGTTGATAAAGAGATGTCGTAGTAGTATGTATGTATAAAGAAGAAAAAAAAACCACGGTTAGGTGGTATACAATTATGGACGGACTGCCTGCCGAGTGCAGACACAGAGGTAGCCACAGCCGTGAACTACCGTACTGTGTCTGCTGCGACTGGATGATAAATGATATAAAAAATATATATATATCACTACTGCAGCCGGACAGGTATATATTATATATTATATAATGACGGACCTGCTGGACACTGTCTGTCAGCAGAATGAGTTTTATTTTTATAGAATAAAAAAAACAACAACACACAAGTGAAGTCACACGACGAGTGTTTAACTTTTTCAGGCAATCACAATATAAGTATACTACTAACTATACTGGTGGTCAGTGTGGTCAGTCACACTGGCAGTGGCACTCCTGCAGCAAAAGTGTGCACTGTTTAATTTTAATATAATATTATGTACTCCTGGCTCCTGCTATAACCTATAACTGGCACTGCAGTGCTCCCCAGTCTCCCCCACAATTATAAGCTGTGTGAGCTGAGCAGTCAGACAGATATATAATATATATAGATGATGCAGCACACTGGGCTGAGCCTGAGCAGTGCACACAGATATGGTATGTGACTGAGTCACTGTGTGTATCGCTTTTTTCAGGCAGAGAACGGATATATTAAATAAACTGCACTGTCTGGTGGTCACTCACTATATAATATTATGTACTCCTGGCTCCTGCTATAACCTATAACTGGCACTGCAGTGCTCCCCAGTCTCCCCCACAATTATAAGCTGTGTGAGCTGAGCAGTCAGACAGATATATAATATATATAGATGATGCAGCACACTGGGCTGAGCCTGAGCAGTGCACACAGATATGGTATGTGACTGAGTCACTGTGTGTATCGCTTTTTTCAGGCAGAGAACGGATATATTAAATAAACTGCACTGTCTGGTGGTCACTCACTATATAATATTATGTACTCCTGGCTCCTGCTATAACCTATAACTGGCACTGCAGTGCTCCCCAGTCTCCCCCACAATTATAAGCTGTGTGAGCTGAGCAGTCAGACAGATATATAATATATATAGATGATGCAGCACACTGGGCTGAGCCTGAGCAGTGCACACAGATATGGTATGTGACTGAGTCACTGTGTGTATCGCTTTTTTTAGGCAGAGAACGGATATATTAAATAAACTGCACTGTCTGGTGGTCACTCACTAGTAAACTCTCTGCACTCTCTACACTTCTACAGTACTCCTCCTAGTCCTAAACTCCAGTAAATCTCTCTCTCTTATAATCTAAATGGAGAGGACGCCAGCCACGTCCTCTCCCTATCAATCTCAATGCACGTGTGAAAATGGCCGCGACGCGCGGCTCCTTATATAGAATCCGAGTCTCGCGATAGAATCCGAGCCTCGCGAGAATCCGACAGCGTGATGATGACGTTCGGGCGCGCTCGGGTTAACCGAGCAAGGCGGGAAGATCCGAGTCGCTCGGACCCGTGTAAAAAAACATGAAGTTCGGGCGGGTTCGAATTCCGAGGAACCGAACCCGCTCATCTCTAATATATATATACACAGTATATATATAGATCGCACAGGTTCTATTCCCACTCTATGGGTGCAGAATAGTGGGAATAATCCCTTCTAGTCGGCATGTCGACTGTCGTTAGGAATGCCGGGGGAGTTATCGTGGCCGTCGGTCTCCTGTCGGTCACATAACTACATCCCTAATTGTCCAGTACAAGATATTGCAGTTCTGCTATATTTAGATCACGCAGTATTTGCTAAAAAAATGAATACTTTTGGCCACCCTTGGGTGTAACCTCGCATCATCGTAGTCGACACTGGAATCAGACTCCGTGTCGGTATCAGTGTCTGCTACTTGGGACAGTGGGCGTTTCTGAGACCCAGAAGGGCCCTGTGACAGTTAAAGCCATGGATTGACTCCCTGCTTTATCTCTGGACTCTGCTTTGTCCAACCTCTTATGTAATAAAGCCACATTTGCATTTAAAACATTCCACATATCCAACCAGTCAGGTGTCGGCGTTGCCGACGGAGACACCACAATCATCTACTCCACCTCCTCCCTAGAAGAGCCTTCTACTTCAGACATGCCGACACACACGTACCGACACCCCCACACACTCAGGGAAATTTCTATCTGGAGACAGTTCCCCAATAAGGCCCTTTGGAGAGACAGAGAGAGAGTATGCCAGCACACACCCAGCGCCAACTGACACTGGAAACAATTCCCAGATAAACAGCGCTTTTATATATATATATGACAATATACACTCACTGCACCAATTATAAGTGCCCCCCCCTCCCCCTCTTTTTGCCCTCTGTCACTGTGTTCAGCAGGGGAGAGTCCGGGGAGCCAGCGTCTCTGCAGTGTACTGTGGAGAAAATGGCGCTGGTTAGTGCTGTGGTACCAAGCTCCGCCCCCTCAGCGTGGGCTTCGGTCCGGCTCAAATCTACAAACACTGGCGGGGGATTGTATATCTACTGCCTCCGCAGCCTATATAATATAGTAGCCAGTCCTAGAGGTTTATTATTGCTGCCCAGGGCGCCCCCCCTGCTCCCTGCACCCATCCGTGCCTGCAGTGTGTGTTGTGTGTGGGAGCAATGGCTCAGAGAAGAACTGAAGTCTTCTGCCGCCTTTGAAGTCTTCTTTCTTCTAATACTCACCCGGCTTCTATCTTCCGGCTCTGCGAGGAGGACGGCGGCGCGGCTCCGAGACGAACGGCTAGGGTGAGATCTGCGTTCCGACCCTCTGGAGCTAATGGTGTCCAGTAGCCTAAGAAGCAGAAACTATCACTTAAGTAGGTCTGCTTCTCTCTCCTCAGTCCCACGATGCAGGGAGCCTGTTGCCAGCAGTGCTCCCTGAAAATAAAAAACCTAACAAAATTATTTTTTTTTTTCAGAGAAACTCAGGAGAGCTCCCCTGTAATGCACCCAGTCTCCTCTGGGCACAGGATCTAACTGAGGTCTGGAGGAGGGGCATAGAGGGAGGAGCCAGTGCACACCCATTCTAAAGTTCTTTATAGTGCCCATGTCTCCTGCGGAGACCGTCTATACCCCATGGTCCTTACGGAGTCCCCAGCATCCTCTAGGACGTAAGAGAAATCCCTGATTAGTGCTGGTCCCTTTGTCTCAGTTTTTCTCCTGCAGTATAAATCTGGAAAGCATAAAGAAAATCGGAAGTACTTCCCAACTCGTATTCCACTTACACCCTAATGAAGATTAGGACAAACTGGTCAGAGACGGCTAAGCTGGTGAGGCACATGTAGTTCCCCGATGCTAGAACGATGAATCGGGTGGATGGTGTAATCCTGCAAGAGTGCGATCAGGAGACCTGGAAGTGCGGATACTGTGGAAGCCGGTTAGCACTGGTGTTTAAGTATACATGCGTGCAAATCATGCACTTATCTAACATGTTTTTTTTCTCATCAAAAACTGTATAAAGCTACTTCTTGAATGAACAGTAGTCAGCAGCAGGGTTGAACATTCCTAAGAATCGCCCATCTCTGCTGCTGCAATGCTGTTTGGGAGCGGGTGGAGGCACAGCAGGGGGCTCGGAGTAGACTGTGGGCGATCCTATAAGCATCACTGATCACAGTATGGGTGGCCAGATCACAGTCTGGGACAAACACCCGCAGCTGCCCTGAGCTCGGGCTGCAGAAAGACTGTCTTCCTGCACCCATGGGCTGGCAATCCATTTTGGATAACCCCCTTTCTGTAGCCTGGCCGACAGGAGGGGTTGAGGAGAGATTGTTGCAGCAACTGAGGGACCAGCCAGGTGGGCTGAGCCCAGTAGCTGCCAGATGATTAGCTTCCTTCAGCCCCCGGCAGGTTTCTCTGACAGGGTCTCATCTGATAGGTATCAGTCAAGTGGTTATGGCAGTTCACACTTTGGATTATTTATTTGATAGTCATTCATTAAATGCATTTATTATTTTCTGGGTAGTCATTGTTTTGTATTAACTATACCTCTGATACACAGTTGAACCAAAAAAAGAGACTTTGAGACTTACATTCAACTTGCAGATTTTTTTTGACCAAAGTTGCATTTTTTAGTGCGCACATTTTTCCAACCCACCTCCTTTCAGAATCAGAATCAGCTTTATTGGCCAGGTGTATTCTCGTACACTAGGAATTTTTTGCGGTACAATGCATCACCAAGCAGCAACATGAAGGGGGAATACGTAGCATAAGAAGGGGGGAAAACGTAGCATACATTGCAAACATTACACGTATGCGTTCATGCTGCACATTGCAACTGTACGATAGACTCGACATATTATACATGTTAGACTTTTAATATATTGTTCAGCTGGTGAACAGCTAGCGGGAAGACGCTTTTAATGGATCTGGTCGACTTCCGGGAATGGACCTGTAGCATCTGCCTGATGGAAGCGGTTCAAACAGTTTGTGACCGGGGTACTGCATATCTGCCACGATTTTTTCCGCTCGCTTCCTGACACTTGACTGGTATAATTCCTGGACAGGAAGGAGGTCAGCCCCAACGATCTTCTCAGCTGTCCTCACCACCCTTTGCAGCCTCCGTCTGTCACTCTCATTGGCAGCTTGATACCAGACTGATCGAGGAACATAGGACCGATTCTACGATCGCTGTGTAGAAGATGAGCAGCAGCTTCTGCGGGATGTTGAATTTCCTGAGTTGCCTCAGAAAGAACATCCACTGCTGGGCCTTTACGACAGTGCTTACGTTGGGTCCCCATTTGAGGTCTCGGGAAATTTTTGACTCTAGGAATTTGAAGGAGTCGACCCACGAAACCACGCTGTCGGCTATTACGAGTGGTTGCATGGCACTGGGTTTCCTTCTGAATTCCACCACCATCTGAACTGTTTTGAGGGGATTTAGGTCAAGGTTGTTCCTGCCGCACCACTTCATTAGCCTTTGCACTTCGCATCTGTATGCAGATTCATCTTCGTCCTTGATTAAGCCGATGACGGTGGTGTCATCTGCAAATTTTATAATTTTTACTGATTGCTCAGCTGAGGTGCAGTCGTTGGTATATAGAGAGAAGAGCAGGGAGGAGAGGACACATCCTTGAGGGGCCCCCGTGCTGATCGTGCACCCACTAAACGTGAATGACCCGTCTTTCACCACCTGCTTCCTTGCTGTCAGGAAGTCGACGATCCAGAAGCATGTTGATTCTGAGACCCCTAAGGAGAGGAGTTTGGCTTGCAGGATACTGGGGACGATTGTGTTGAATGCTGAACTGAAGTCGACAAATAGGACCCTCGCATAAGAGCCCAGTCGGTCTAGGTGCTGTAGGATGTAGTGCAGCCCCAAGTTAACTGCGTCCTCGACACTCCTGTTCGCTCGGTATGCGAACTGCAAGGGGTCTAGGTGGGTGTTAGTCGCTTCTCTCAGGTGGTTCAGCACCAGCCATTCAAACACTTTTATTGCCACAAATGTTAGTGCGATCAGCCTGTAGTCGTTTAGGTCTTTTGCAGCTGCACGCTTTGGAACCAGGACGATTGTTGAACATTTAAATCAGTAGGGAACCTTGCACGTCTCCAGTGAGGTGTTGAAGACCCTGGAGAAGATGGGGGCGAGCTGAACAGCACAGTTCTTTAGGGCAGATGGCGATACTCTTTCCGGGCCTGTGGCTTTCCTAGGTTTGACCCTTCTGAACATTCCTTCTACCTCTTTCTGATCCACCCGCAGTGCCTGGGAGTGGGGACCAGGATAGGGGAGTGGGTGGTCAGCTTCGCCCGGGATATGGGTAGGACAGGGGGCCTCCTTCTTACATCTGCAGTAAAAGTCGTTCAGCTCGTCCTGGTGCATGACAGTGGGTTTTCGGGTTTTCCTGTAATTGGTTATGGCTTGCATACCTCTCCAAACTGATGCAGGGTCGTTGGCCGAAAGGTTGTTAGTCGGCTTGTTGGAGAATGGTATTATAACGAGCCTGATTTTGCGTGTCAGGAAGTTCCTGGCCTGTTTGTACAGGGTTATTCTCTAGGGAGAGACAACAAAGTCCAGAGGACACTGCACAAGTAATCAACAATTCATCAATAAATTGTAGAAAAACCAACCAGTGAAAAGAATAACTTGGCCTTTCTTTTATAAAAAGGCCCAAAATTGTATCAGGTTGGAGGTGCGCCACTAAGCTGAGGTCCCTGTCCCCGTTGCTGTATGCCTCCTCCTTGGCCCCCGACGAAGCTTCCTGAGCTGGGAGTTGAACCAAGGCTTGTTGTTATTGAAGGTGCAGACTGTTTTTGTTGGCACACGTGTCCTCGCAGAAGCTGATGTAGGATGTCACTACATCAGCCAGGTCGTGCAGGTCGGTAGCAGAAGTTTAAAAAACCCTCAAATCTGTGCAGTCAAAACAGGCCTGAAGCTTCAGCTTTGCTTGTTCTTGACGGTCCTGATCACAGGTTTTTCCGTCCTCAGCTTCTGGATGTATGTGGGGAGCAGGTGGACTATGCAGTGGTCGGAGAGGCCTAGGGCTGTGCGGGGGATGGACCGGTAAGCTGTCTTGATGGAGGTATAGCAGTGGTCCAGGGTTTGCAACTCCCTGGTATGGCACATGACTTGCTGCTTGTACTTAGGTAGCTCCTGGCTCAGGTTGGCGTTGTTGAAGTCTCCAAGTGCTATAAGCAGTGAGTCCGGATATTTGAGTTCTGTATCTTTTATCCTGGTGGCCAGCTGTTGCAGGGCATCGTTTGCACTTGCTTGGGGGACGGGGACATTTCTCATAAATACACACGATCTGCAACTACATATAACTAGGGGGAAAGTATCAGGGCTGCAATAGGTGTGCAAACATGGGCAGTGGGTATGCAGAAGTGACCAAAGTACACTAAAAGTGTGCTGTGGGCGTGTAGTCGAAGAGTGACTAAATGGCTGTCAAAAAGTCACAAGCGCTGCCACCTGGTAGTCACTGCTGCTCCTAGTGTAAGTGTAATACTGATCCACCGTGCTCCCAAACACCAGGAAACGGGCAATAATAGTTGTTCTGACAAGTTGGTTAAGGTTGAACAACCTATTCCTAAGACCCTCATTCCCATAGCATGTGACCTCAATTCACTCCTCTCCCCTATAGAATGCTCCCACAATGCACACCTTGTCAACTCTCCTCTGGTACCTTCCCTTCATCCTTCAAGCATACCCGGGCCTTGATTTTTAAGAAACCCTCTCTTAACTCAGCACCCCATCTCTCTTCATTCCTTTACCTCCAAACTCTTTGAGCAGATGGTGTACAACCACCTTATCTATTTCCCTTGCACCAACTACCTCCAAGACCCACTTCATTCTAGCTTTCAGTCTCTTCATTATGCCAAAACTGCTCTCACCTCAAGCTCACTAATGATCCCCTGATGGTCAAATCCAAAGGACAGCTCTCTATTCCTATACCTCACAGTGGCATTTCACACCACTGGCCTCCCCCTTCTCCTCCATATAGGCTGGCTCACCACCTATTTGTCCAACTATTCCTTCTTCATGTCTACAGCCACCTCCCCTCCACTACCCTTTCATATCAGGGTTCACCAAGGGGTTGCCTTGGCTCCATTTTCTAGTCAAATCTTCCCTTGGTGAGCTTATCAGTGCCTTTGGATCTCACTACCACCTCTATGTCAATGATACCCAAATTTACACCTCTTCCCCCTACCTCCCTACCTCTCTCCATCTGTTCTCTCCTGTGTCACCTGCTGTCCATCATCCATTTCATTCTGGATAGCCAAGGCTTCCTCTACTACCATCCCCTCTCTCTCTCTCTTCACATCTGTCATGATTGGATATGTCTGTGCAACAGGACTGAAGCACTTGGCTGGATGGGTATCTAGGGCGAATGGCTGAAATCTTGGAAGTCTACTGTAACTCTTGCTCATAGGTATAGAACAAGGATAGATGGTGTTTGGGTGCCCTTGTGTGTTTTAAACTGGTGAGCAAGATGTGGCTGCTGGAGACTGAAGGCACTGGTGGAACAGCCTGAACCAGTGGATAGATACTGAGCATACAGGTACAGGCAGATAGAATCTGATAGCTGAAGTCTCTGAAATGCTGCAGTAACCAGAATACTGTAGTCTCCGGAATGAATGCAGAATAGATGAGGATGCTGGTTGGTATGTGGGAATTAACTGAGAGCTGGTACAGAGGCACGGATTTTAATGAGCCCCCCCACAAGGAAGTTTGGGCTTAGCTGCACCCGATGCGCAGGTCGTGGCCCCTTGACCAGGTTTTAGTGCACCGGTGCAAGAATACCACAGGTGAAAAGAGATAGCAGGCATCAGGATTGTACCGGATGCTGGATAACGGGATGAAATCAGAACATAATGGAACCGATGGTACAAAATATCGGACTAGAAGGAATTAGTGGTGCAAGATGTCGGACTGGAACCGACGGTGCAGGATGTCAGACTGGAATCGACGGTGCAGGATGTCAGACTGGAACCGACGGTGCAGGATGTCAGACTGGAACCAACGGTGCAGGTCGTCAGACTGGAACCGACGGTGCAGGATGTCAGACTGGAACCGATGGTGCAGGACGTCAGACTGGAACCGACAGTGCAGGACGTCAGACTGGAACCGACGGTGCAGGATGTCAGACTGGAACCGACGGTGCAGGATGTCAGACTGGAACCGACGGTGCAGGATGTCAGACTGGAACCGACGGTGCAGGTGGTCAGACTGGAACCGACGGTGCAGGTGGTCAGACTGGAACCGACGGTGCAGGTGGTCAGACTGGAACCGACGGTGCAGGATATCGGTCTGGAACTGATGGTGCAGGTGGTCAGACTGGAACCGACGGTGCAGGATATCGGACTAGAACCGATAGAGAGCCAGGAGTGCAACAGGATGGTAATTTGCATGTGGGAGTCACTAGGAAAGACAAGAATCTGAATTAGCACACAGCTAGGCTGTGGACAACATTGGACTGGCTCCTTCTGTCTCTCAAGAAAGTCCTTTTATGCCCCTGGCTGATCAAGGTTAGGCTATGGGCGTCATGTGACTGCAGACTGGTCTCCCATTTGAGTTTAGGCAATCACCTGACTAGACCAACATGGCGGCAACCAGCAATTGGAGATGGAGGGAAAACTTATGTGATACACATAGGGAAACTAGGGTGCACTTTGGGCAACAGTAGGCTCTAAGGGACAGATAGCACTGCTGCAATCAGGAATCTGCACACACACACACACACACACACACACACACACACACACACACACACACACACACACACACACACACACACACAAACTCTCAGGTGCATAATCATCCCGGAGGGAGATTCAGCAATGTGTCTCAGTTCCATGCTCAAACTGAATGTGTTGCAGTTTGTATGCTATGCAGACTTCTCAGACAAGAAACTCAGCAAAGCAGGATACTGACAGATATGACATGCTTGCTGAGGAGCAGGAATCAGGAATGGAATGGCAGGTGAGTAACCCAGCAGTGGTGTAAACTGGGATGTTTTGTGACACTTACTATCCTCCGTTCAGGTATGGGTCGTTGGGTCGACACAACTTAGGTCAACAGTCATTAGGTCGACCACTGAAGGCTGACATGGGCATTAGGTTGACATGCACTAGGTCGACATAGGCATTAGGTCGGCATGTACTAGGTCGACAGGTGAAAAGGTCGACATGAGTTTTTGGACTTTTTTTGGTGTAGTTTTCTTCGTAAAGTCACGGGGAACCCCAATTAGTGCACCGTGTCCCCTCGCATGGCAACCATGCTTCGGGCAAGGTTGTGGTCGACCTAATGACTGTCGACCTAAGCTGTGTTGACCTAACGACCGTATCTCCTCCGTTCTCCAAGTCCAATGACATCCTCTCTAGTCTCTACCAATCAATCCACTGGCCTTCTATCTCTCTTACATTTTAAATTCATCTCTTTAACCTACAAAGCTCTCAACCTCACAGGTATTCCATCTTCAACCTCATAACAAACTCCCTCTTGCCCTTTTCGTTCTGCTAATGAGTACTGCATCACATCACTTTTAGGATTTCTCCCAGGCTGCCCCTGACCACTGGAATCCCTCGTTCCACTTAACTTTCACCCAGCCTCACAGGGGTGTAGTATGGTATGCCGGCGGCTGGGCTCCTGTCGACCAGCATACCGGCGCCGGGAGCCCGACTGCCGGCATACCAACCGCCGGCATACCGACAGTGTGACGAGCGCAAATAAGCCCCCTGCGGGCTCGCTGCGGGCACGGTGGCGCGCATATGTGTTCTCCCGCCAGGGGGGTCGTGGACCCCCATGAGGGAGAATATCTGTCGGTATGCCGGGTGTGGGGATTCCGTCGCCGGTATACTGTGCGCCGGGATCGCGACATTCGGCAACCCGAAGACCACCCCCTCACAGCTTTCAAGCATGCCCTTAAAACGTTTTCTAGGGTATTCAATTATCCGCAAATTCGCTGCAATTTTTCACCTGGAAATTTTTTGCGGCAATCGGGCGAAAATTGCCGCGAAAACACTCCATTTTTCGACCTATTTAATTCCAAACGGGTTTCACGTGAAAATTCTTGCAGTGAAAAGTGCAGGTGAAAATGGGGAAATCAGCCTGTACCCCCAAAAATGCTAAACTAACAGGAAAACAGAAGAGAAGTGTGTTAGAGATCACATTAGAGAGTTTTTGGGGACTTAAATTGTGTGAAATGGCTGTTATATGCATTTTTTTTTTAAAATGTAAAAAAATGATAGAAAGCAAGTTTTTTTTAGCAAAATAAATGCTCTCATTAAATTTGGGGTACATGAAAATGGGTATAAGTATATATTTGGGTCATTTTAGGGTACTTTAAAAAAAAGTGGAAACAGACCGATTACTCCCATCTGCAAGCCTAAAAACACCTGTCCCGCTCATAAAGCACCCCAATATACCTGTCCCATACCTTGAACCCCAATTTCCATCACTTTGTACTTGTTCACCCCAAAAATGACATGTCATTATTGGCCAATTAAAAATAATTAAAAACTTCAACGTGCCTAATTAGTCATTAAGGGGGGTGTCCTAGGAGTTCTGTACCATGGGGGTCATTCCGAGTTGTTCGCTCGCAAGTGGATTTTAGCAGATTTGCTCATGCTAAGCCGCCGCCTACTGGGAGTGAATCTTAGCATCTTAAAATTGCGAACAAAGTATTCGCAATATTGCGATTACACAGCTCGTAGCAGTTTCTGAGTAGCTCCAGACTTACTCGGCATCTGCGATCATTTCACTGCTTGTCGTTCCTGGTTTGACGTCACAAACACACCCAGCGTTCGCCCAGACACTCCCCCGTTTCTCCGGCCACTCCTGCGTTTTTTCCGGAAACGGTAGCGTTTTTCCCCACACGCCCATAAAACGGCCTGTTTCCGCCCAGTAACACCCATTTCCTGTCAATCACATTACGATCGCCAGAACGATGAAAATGCCGTGAGTAAAATTCCTAAGTGCATAGCAAATTTACTTGGCGCAGTCGCAGTGCGGACATTGCGCATGCGCATTAAGCGGAAAATCGCTGCGATGCGAAGATTTTTACCGAGCGAACAACTCGGAATGACCCCCCATATCCAAACATTTTTACCTTAAAATAGTGACTTTTCCCAACTTTTCACCTGCTTCAGAGTAGGTAAAGTGAAATTAGTGAAACAATTATCACCGATAAATTTTCCCGGAAAATTGAATAGGCTGTAATTGCGTTTCGCGGGAAAAGTCAGTTTTTTCGCGTGAAAAGTCCATTATCACTGCTAATTGAATATCCCCCTTTGTCTTCTCTACATAACTGTGCTAACTGCACACTGTAATTATAATTGTCTGCGGTAGTCTGTACTCATGTTTCCTTTTGTCAGTTTTATCCCTTTTGTATAGTGCTACAGAACCTTTGTGGTGCCTTATAAATGAAATATGATAATAATAATAATAATAATAATAATAATAATAATAATAATTAAAAATTTAATGCACCTGGACAACTACAGCTATTTCCAGTCCTATGTATTCATGGCAATAAAATGTTACTCACTCTTAACAGCAATTGTTTATTGACAGTCAGCAATCATAGAGTACGTTTAAATTGTTTTTTCTACCAATGTTTTGAACTTTGAGCTAATTCTGTGTTTAGAAATCAGGACAAAAGTGAACACCTGGGTACAAGTCTTCAATTACACAATAATAAAACTAGGTGAAAGGGAACTAGACAATCTAGGCATGAAGCAACGGACAGTGGTGGTCATTCCGAGTTGATCGCTCGCTAGCAGTTTGTAGCAGCTGTGCAAACGCTATGCCGCCGCCCACTGGGAGTGTATTTTAGCTTAGCAGAAGTGCGAACGAATGTATCGCAGAGCAGCTACAAAGTTTTTTTGTGCAGTTTCATAGTAGCTCAAAACCTACTCAGCGCTTGCGATCACATCAGACTGTTCAGTTCCTGTTTTGACGTCACAAACCCGCCCAGCCACGCCTGCATTTTTTCTGGCACGCCTGCGTTTTTCCGAACACTCCCTGAAAACGGTCAGTTGCCACCCAGAAACGCCCACTTCATGTCAATCACTCTGCGGCCACCAGTGTGACTGAAATGCTTCGCTAGACGCTGTGCAAAACTACATCGTTCGTTGTGCTCGTACGACGCGTGTGCGCATTGCGGCGCAAACGCATGCTCAGAAATGCAGTTTTTTAGCCTGATCGCTTCGCTGCGAACAAATGCTGCTAGCGATCAACTCGGAATGACCCCCAGTATTCAGAACCAGGCCTTTGGCAGTTATTATTGGAAGTCATAAATAGAAATGCTCAAATTATTTAAAGTGGTCAAAATTCAAATATGTCACAAAGTCTTCAAACTTGTTTGTGACAAATTCCTTATTTCTGGGCTAGTTCAATTAGGATTTATGGTTCTAAAGGTGCATACACACGGTGAGCTATTGACTAAGGCCGATTTTGACTATGCGATTTCCCTTGAACTCCCCTGGAGCCCAGAAGCATTGCGATTGTCTATACACATGGTGCGATTTTGGCTAAAGTTTTGCCCTGTGCTGGGTCCCCCCCCCGCATGTCTGAGTAAGTGACGTAGAATCACCCCATATGTTCCTACTAGTGTGCACGGTATCTACCCTGATGTTTCAGATGCCTGTTGGAGGAATTGCGGCCAGCAGGTGTCTTTTTGCATGTGTGGTGGAGTTGTCCTAAACACCAAACATTTTGGAAGGAGGCTGTTACCCTGGCCTCCCAGGTTCTCAAGTATAACCTCCTTCCCCTATTTAACTCAGACTGTCCCAAGCACACATATAAACTATTCCTCCACATTATGAGTGCTTTTAGAAGATGCTTCTTGGCAGGGCCAGATTAGCAATGGGTCAGATGGGACTACAGCTCCAGGCCTTCACAGAAAAAAGGCCCACAATCATGACAGCATCTTAATAATCACATGCCCAGCTGGCCCCACATTCATAAACCATAAGCATTCGTATTGTATGAAAATTTAGGGCTGATTGTGTGGGCTGACACCCCCTCTGCTTCTCGCAATATAATATTGATCATTTTCATCCCCCATGTGACCCTTAATCCAGCAGCTCACTACTGTCACATCTCTCCACAACAGGATATGGTACATACTGTATTAAATAAGCTATATTATAAACATCCTGAGGAACTCCTCTGCTACCTCCATAGAGTGTGGTACCCTTGGACATCATGGTCCAATCAACCCCTGCTTGACCTCTAATATATTTGAATTTAGCTGTCATTCTTAAAGATCCCCCCCCCCCCACACACACACACACACACACACACACACACACACCGCTAGCAGGGGTGGATTGGGCTGGGCTGCCACCCTCTCCTTCCCTATCTCTCTCCTTTATTTCCACCCTGCGGGCCTATTAACAGCTGCCGCAATTGGAGCACAGCTTTGCATGTGCAGAAGCTCACTGCAGGGACAGAATAACCAACAGTGCAGCTGGTCTGCTGACAGCTCTTTTGTTGGTAAACTAAAGCAAATGACCCAGCACAGCAGCCATGGGACATTCATACTCATAGTGGCTGGCCCCTACCCAGGGCCAAGCCAGCCTACCACAGGCTCAGAGTGGGCTTCTTGTATAAGCTCAGCTAGGGATGGCCATCAATCATCGATGATTCAAAATCATCAATGGTCTATGATCGATGGTAACTACTTTTACCATCGATGGGGGAGAACCAGATGGTTTCCCGCCATCGATTGTAAAGAGCTATCAAATTTTTTATTTTTTTTCCTCTAGGGTGTCAGGGACACAGAGCATAGCTCCGCCCCCACACACCCATGAAGCCATGCCCCTAAGCTCTGATTGGCCCACGTCTACCTCAATAATAAAGTAATGGGACCATCGATGGGCAAAACCATCGATGGTTCCCTTACACATGGTTGCCCACCATCGACGTTATCCACCGATGGTACAATCAATGGTAACCATCGATGGATAACCCACCGATGGCCATCCCTAAGCTCAGCCCTCCTCTTCCTGTTCCTAAACTGTATGTGTCACACAGGGTTTCCTCTCACCACACTGTCCTGGCTCCCTGCAGCTGCTCTTTACAATAAGCAGCAAAAAAGCCAGGTACCAAGGGGGTGCTGTGCATACTGAGGGGTAATATTAGGGAGTAGGGCTGTGTATACTGGGCTGTTAATATGTGGGTGCTATGTGTACTGGGAGTAATATTGGTGGACTGTGTATACTAGACTGTAATATGGGGTTGCTGTGTGTACTGGAGGGTAATATAAGTTGTGTATACTGGACTATAATATGGTGGTGCTATGTGTACTGAAGGGATATGTATACTGTATTGTAATATGGGGGTGCTGTGCGCACTAATGGTAATATAGGGGAGGGAGTCTGTGACTATTGTACTGTAATATAGTGGTGCTGTGTGTATTGAGGGGGTAATATGGGGGTCTGTGTATGGGATGTAGTTAAAATGCCGCCAGACGGGATCCCACGGTTGGCATGCCGACACTGGAATCCTGAATGGTGGCATAATGCCGGCATCACAATCCCGATAGAGCTCGGGATCCCGGCGTTAAAATACCTACGTCTGGAATCCCTATCAATCTGTTAGCTGGCGTCCTGCCGTGGGGGGCGGGAGGATAGATTTAGACATTAGAAGGGGGGTTAGGGTGCAGGGACGGGAATAGGATGGTTAGGTACTGGGGAGGGGGTTAGGCACTTACAAGGGGAGGTTAGGGTTAGGCACCGAGCAGGGAGGGTTAGGTTTTAGGTAGCGGGGAAGGGAAGGTTAGGGTTAGTCACCACCGGGGAGGATTAGGCACCCACAAGGGAATGTTAGGGTACTTTATGGGGGGCTGTCTGCATTTTGATGGTTGCGATGCCGCTATCGGTCTTATCACTGCCGGCATCCCATCCATCTCATACTGAATCCCTGTGTATACTGGACTGTAATATGGGGGATGGGGACTGTGTAAATTGGAATGTAATAAGGGGGTCCTCTGTGTACGGGGGGGGGGGGTATTATGGTGAAGAACACTGTGTATACTGAATTGTATTATGGAGGGGGGGGGATTAGTGTATACTGAGAGTATCCAGATGACAGGTCGACATGCATTTGGTCGTCATGGTCAACAGATGGACGCCAAACGGTCCACATGCATATGGACGACATGGTCAAAAGATCAACATGACAATGGCTGACGCCAGGGACGTGCGGTGAGCTAAATGGCTCAGGAGGCACCGGCTAACTCCTGAGCCAGATTTACATGCAATATATGAGCCAAAGGGTACATCTGGGCATTATACACAGGTGCAGCATCATAAACTCTCGGAAATCTGGTGAGTTTTGATTAGAGATGTGTGGAAAGGATACACAGGTGAGGCACTGCCATAGACTTTTTACTCTAGAGTTTGGGCTATAAAAATTATTAGACTAATGCAAAGAAGATATTGCAAACAAATTATCAGTATTTTTCATATATTTTATTCAGTCAAAGCTCTGGTTTAAACGTAAGTATGACAGGAAAGGCTCTGCCTCACCTGCCTCACCCCACCGCACGTCACTGGTTGACGCATGCAAAGGTTGGCATGACTTTTTTATTTTGTCATCTTCAGGACTTTTCATACTTTCTCTTATCCAAAATTCAAGATCATACATTTTTGGTTCCCCTACTGAGATAATTACACAAGTATATATACACACACACACACACACACACACACACACACACACACACACACACACACACACACACACACACACATATTTTATATATATATATATATATATATATATATACACACACATAATATAGAATATATATGTCATCATCTCAGTAGGGGCCCCCAAAAATGTGGGATTTAGAATTTTGGATAAGGGATACTCAGCCTGTAATAACCTTTCCCGAACCATGGTGAGCAAAGCGAGTCATGCGAGGGGACACGGTGCACTAACTGGGGGTCCACGTGCTGGAAGGAACTATTTGCCATCCAAAAAGACATTAAAAAGTCATACTGACCATTTCATGTGTTGACCATTTCCATGTGAAACTGTTGACCATGTGAACCTTGTGTATGTCGACCATTTGGTGTCGACCTAGACATTGTTGACCTTCTGATGGTTGACCCATTGATCCGTAAACCTACTGATTGGTATTATGGGGGTCGATTAGTGTATGCGGGTATGGGTCGTTGGGTCGACACAACTTAGGTCGACAGTCATTAGGTCGACCACTGAAGGTCGACATGGGCATTAGGTCGACGTGTACTAGGTCGACAGGCGAAAAGGTCGACACGAGTTTTTGGACTTTTTTTGGTGTCGTTTTCTTTGTAAAGTGACGGGGAACCCCAATTAGTGCACCGTGTCCCCTCGAATGGCTCGCTTCGCTCGCCATGCTTTGGGCAAGGTACCTCGCTCCGCTGCGCTCGGCACAGGTTACCATTCCCTATTGTAGTCCACGTGGATCGTAAAGTATGAAAAAGTCAAAAAATTTTTTTAAAATGTTACAAACTCATGTTGACCTTTTGACCTGTCAACCTAGTACATGTTGACGTAATGCCCATGTCGACCTAGTGCATGTCAACCTAATGCCCATGTCGACCTAATGACTGTCGACCTAACGACCGTATCCCATGTATACTGAGTGGTATTATGGGGGGTGCTGTGCATACTAAGGGATACTGTGTCAACAATGTCTATAAGTATAATTAGGAGATAAAGCTATGAGGGCAAAATGAGAGGGCTTCACACAACATGTGTATGTATTACAGGTCAGAGTAGTGATGTGATCATGGACATAACTACACTGCTCAAAAAAATAAAGGGAACACTAAAATAACACATCCTAGATCTGAATGAATGAAATATTCTTATTAACTACTTTGTTCTTTAGATAGTTGAATGTGCTGACAACAAAATCACACAAAAATGATCAATGGAAATCAAATTTATTAACCCATGGAGGTCTGGATTTGGAGTCACACTCAAAATTAAAGTGGAAAAACACACTACAGGCTGATCCAACTTTGATGTAATGTCCTTAAAACAAGTCAAAATGAGGCTCAGTAGTGTGTGTGGCCTCCACGTGCCTGTATGACCTCCCTACAACACCTGGGCATGCTCCTGATGAGGTGGCGGATGGTCTCCTGAGGGATCTCCTCCCAGATCTGGACTAAAGCATCCGCCAACTCCTGGACAGTCTGTGGTGCAACGTGGCATTGGTGGATGGAGCGAGACATGATGTCCCAGATGTGCTCAATTGGATTCAGGTCTGGGGAACAGGAGGGCCAGTCCATAGCATCAATGCCTTCATCTTGCATGAACTGCTGACACACTCCAGCCACATGAGGTCTAGCATTGTCTTGCATTAGGAGGAACCCAGGGCCAACCGCACCAGCATATGGTCTCACAAGGGATCTCATCTCGGTACCTAATGGCAGTCAGGCTACCTCTGGCGAGCACATGGAGGGCTGTGCGGCCCCCCAAAGAAATGCCACCCCACACCATTACTGACCCACTGCCAAACCAGTCATGCTGGAGGATGTTGCAGGCAGCAGAATGTTCTCCTTGGCGTCTCCAGACTCTGTCATGTCCATCACGTGCTCAGTGAGAACCTGCTTTCATCTGTGAAGAGCACAGGGTGCAGTGGCGAATTTGCCAATCTTGGTGTTCTCTGGCAAATGCCAAACGTCCTGCATGGTGTTGGGCTGTAAGCACAACCCCCACCTGTGGATGTCGGGCCCTCAAACCACCCTCATGGAGTCTTTTTCTGATGGTTTGAGTAGACACATGCACATTTGTGGCTTGCTGGAGGTCATTTTGCAGGGCTCTGGCAGTGCTCCTCCTGTTCCTCCTTGCACAAAGGTGGAGGTAGCGGTCCTGCTGCTGGGTTGTTGCCCTCCTACGGCCTCCTCCACATCTCCTGATGTACTGGCCTGTCTCCTGATAGCGCCTCCATGCTCTGGACACTACGCTGACAGACATGGCAAACCGTCTTACCACAGCTTGCATTGATGTGCCATCCTGGATGAGCTGCACTACCTGAGCCACTTGTGTGGGTTGCAGACTCCGTCTCATGCTACCACTAGAGTGAAAGCATCGCCAGCTTTCAAAAGTGACCAAAACATCAGCCAGAAAGTATAGGAGCTGAGAAGTGGTCTGTGGTCACCACCTGCAGAACAACTCCTTTATTGGGGGTGTCTTGCTAATTGCCTATAATTCTCACCTGTTGTCTATTCCATTTGCACAACAGCATGTGAAATTGATTGTCAATCAGTGTTGCTTCCTAAGTGGACAGTTTGATTTCACAGAAGTGTGATTGATTGGAGTTACAGTGTGTTGTTTAAGTGTTCCCTTTATTTTTTTGAGCAGTGTATAATGGAGCATGTGATCAAAGGGCTCATAAAATGAAAAATTGCTAGGGAAATAAAGGCCTGATTCAGAGGTGGCTGCAATGCCAAGGTTTGTGCAGTTGAGCGATTTTTTGTTCGGAATGCGCACGCACCAACTTAGATTACAGATGGTCGCAGTAAGGACTTACGGGGGTCATTCCGAGCTGTTCGCTCGCTGCCGATTTTCGCAACGGAGCGATTAAGGCAAAATGCGCATGCGCATGGTACGCAGTGCGCATGCGTTAAGTAATTTAGCACAAAACTTAGTAGATTTACTCACGTCCGAACGAAGAATTTTCATCGTTGAAGTGGTCGGAGTGTGATTGACAGGAAGAGGGTGTTTCTGGGCGGAAACTGGACATTTTCTGGGAGTGTGCGGAAAAACGCAGGCGTGCCAGGATAAAACGCGGGAGTGTCTGGAGAAACGGGGGAGTGGCTGGCCGAACGCAGGGCGTGTTTGTGACGTCAAACCAGGAACGAAACGGGCTGAGCTGATCGCAGTGTAGGAGTAAGTCTCGAGCTACTCAGAAACTGCTAAGAATTTTCTATTCGCAAATCTGCTAATCTTTCGTTTGCTATTCTGCTAAAATAAGATACAGTCCCAGAGGGCGGCGGCCTAGCGTGTGCAATGCTGCTAAAATCTGCTAGCGAGCGAACAACTCGGAATGACCCCCTACATGCGGAGTGAGTGACAGACAGGGAGCGTGTGTGTGTGTGTGGGGGGGGGGGGAGTGAGTAAAATAGGATTTTAATACCTACCGGTAAATCCTTTTCTCGTAGTCCATAAGGGATATTGGGGACAGATTAGTATGATGTGGTATAGACGGGTCCAAAGGAGCCAGTGCACTTTCAATTTCTTCAACTGGGTGTGCCGGCTCCTCCCTCTATGCCTCCTCCTACAGCTCAGTTATAGGTAAACAGTGTCCGAAGGAGAAATGACATACTTGAGAGAAGGAACATAACAATAAGTGTGGTGAGATTTACACACCAGCACACCACAACATAACTGGGCCAGCAACAGCTGGCAACATAAACAGCAACAGCTGAACAGGTAACACAAAAAAGAGAACCTGCAGAAAGTCACCGCAAAGAGTCGGGAGCCCCCAATATCCCTTATGGACTACGAGAAAAGGATTTACTGGTACTTAAAAACCTATTTTCTCTAGCATCCATAAGGGATATTGGGGACAGATGAGTATGATGGGGATGTCCCAAAGCTTCCAGAATGGGTGGGAACGTGCGGAGACATCTGCAGCACCGCCTGCCCAAACTGGGTATCCTCTTTGGCCAGGGTATCAAACTTGTAGAACTTCACAAAGGTGTTCTTCCCCAACCAGGTAGCAGCTCGGCATAGTTGCAAGGCCGAGACTCCCCGGGCAGCCGCCCAGGAGGAGCCCACCGATCTAGTAGAGTGGACCTTTAGAGACTTAGGAACCGGCAAGGCTGCCGACATCATACGGGCCTGATTGGTGGATTGCTGCATAGATGGTTTGTCCTTCTGGAAGGTTCTCCTCTCTCCACAGAGGAATGCACAGAGTGACCATTGGGTTCTTGGTCACCTCCCTGACTAGGGCCCTTCTCCCCCCATCACTTAGTTTAGATGGCCGGCCAGCTGTAGGAAGAGTCCTGGTGGTTCCGAACTTCTTCCATTTACGGATGCTGGAGGCCACTGTGCTCATTGGGACCTTCAAAGCAGCAGATATTTTTCTGTACCCTTCCCCAGATTTGTGCCTCGAGACAATCCTGTCTCGGAGATCTACAGACAATTCCTTTGACTTCATGTTTGGTTTGTGCTCAGACATGCACTGTCAAGTGTGGGACCTTATATAGACAGGTGTGTGCCTTTCCAAATCATGTCCTATCAACTGAATTTACCACAGGTGGACTCCATTTAAGCTGTAGGAACATCTCTAGGAAGATTAGTGGAAACAGGATGCACCTGAGCTCAATTTTGAGCTTCATGGCAAAGGCTGTGAATACTTATGTACATGTGATTTCTTAGTTTTTTATTTTTAATAAATTTTTAAAAATCTCAAAAACTTTTTTCACGTTGTCATTATGGGGTATTGTGTGTAGATTTTTAAGGGGAAAAATTAATTTATTCTATTTTGGAACAAGGCTGCAACATAACAAAATGTGGAAAACGTGAAGCGCTGTGAATACTTTCAGGATGCACTGTAGATATATTGCCAGTTCTATTGAACAGGCACTATATCTGTAGTGCATCAGCATCTGTGCACACCCGATATGTCTGAACGACATCGTTTATCATTGGTGCCTACACACTGAAAGATATGAACGAGATTGTTATTATCGCGTAGTGTGTAGGACTTATAAGAACTGGTCTCTTCTCTAGATGTAATGTTATAACTTTTTCTTACTGACCCTACTTTGTACCACAGATATATGGGGAGGAGGGTGGGGGAGAGCAAGCAAGTTGTATTTCATTGCATTTGCTCCTTGAATTTCAAATTCAGGGGTTACTGTATGAGGAAGGGTGATCCTGCAGCCTGGCTGTGTGATCACTGCTTAAAGGGGCAAAGGTAGCCAAAGATCTCCGCCGCAGCCCGGTAAGGGGGAGGGGCGCACGCCAGCTGGTGGGTCAAAGGCAGGAACCCCCAGCAGGGGGGGAAGGGGGGGGTGGTGGCAGCCAGCACACCGGTCCCCCTTTTAGCACCTGGCCGGTCAGAACGGCCAATGAGCGACAACGGAGTTAATTGCAGGGAAGGGGGTAGCAGCAGGCTTATAAGCTGGGAGCCGGGGGGGGGGGCTGAGTACATTCACCCCCCCCGGCAAGGACAAGACGCAGCAGCTTACCTCCAGCTCAGGTCACCTCCAAGCCAGAACAAGGCAGATCCAGAGCATATTCAGCAAGGGGGTTGCTTCCAGCCACATCCAGGCAGGCACAGGGAGCCCCTGCAGCAGCTCACTTCCAGCCAGAGCAAAGCAGATCCAGAGACCAGGACATATTCAGCAGGAGGGTTTGCCTCCAGACACAGCCAGGCAGACGAAGGGAGCAGCAGCAGCTACATCATATACAGTGAGAGGGCATGGAGGTTAATCGCACAGCTCCAGCAGTCCAGTGCAACAATCAGGCATTTGGAGACACAGCAGCTCTTCCTGGGAGGAGCAGAAATCGACCAGCTCGCTACAGGGAAAATGAGGCAAGGGTAGATGCTAGATCCAAGTGGCCTAAGGGACCGATGACGTCAGGGGGAGGAGCCATGTCACCAGGGGGAGGAGCTAGGCCAGCGGGATAGTTCTACTACTAATCACGCCACCAACTACTACCTTTAGTAACCCGGTGGCAAGGGTACTTTTCGGGTACCCTGTTCGGTCGTGGATGCTCCCCCTGGTGAAATGGCTCCGCCCCCTGGTGATGTCAAAGGTCCCTTACCCCACTCGGATTTAGAACCAACCATGAGGCAAGTGGGAACAAAGGGACTTCCTGTCCAGTGAGCCAGCAGCACAGCCAAAGGAAAGGGAGCAGAAAGGCGCCATCTGGTGGTCAGAGGGCGGAAAAGACGGACACAGGCAGATCGTCTGGGACGTCCAAGCAAGAGTGCGGGGCACAGAGGTTCAATCGCATCCAGGGCAGCGGAGGCAGTAGTGGAAGATGAGAGCCAGCGCATGGAGTCGGACGGGCACGAGGAGGAGCAAGGCAGCAGCAGGGTACAGCAGGCACCCTTACCCACAGCATCACATCGCCAGCAGCACTCGCCTCCATCACGGGCAGTCATCAGGCACGTTTCGAGGCACAGGGGAGAGAGCAGGGGCGGCAGAGGGAGCTGACCACGGTCGCCAAAGATGCAGGGAAAGTGGGTTTTTCTTGCGGAAACCCAGAAATACAACAGCCCAGCGCGGCCCCCAGGATTTACCCCCAGCCGCCGGGGATATAGGGAGCATCACCAGGCAACATCAGAGGACAATGGATCGTGGGAGGGTAGGCAGGGGTACTTCACCCATTCCACCCTGTTTATCTCCCCCCCCCCCCAGTAGGGGTTACCACGACCTCGCTACCCCTTCCAGTGGACAGCAGGCAAGGGCGGAAGGCAGACAGCAGGAGAGTTTTGGCCACGGGGAAACTATACCTGCCCTTCTGACGGAAGCCAGAGGAGGGGAAATGGCGAACTAAGGCATACCCAAGAGCGACGTGGTCTTCGCCTCGTCCAGCAAGAAAGCAGCGCAGTTGTGCGCTGCGGCAAGCGCAGCAGGGGCTTCTGGGACAGAGGCCGTCGCCCAGGCAAGTGCGGCGATGGGAAGCAACGGATCGTCGTCACACAGGAACGGTGAGATAACAAATGCTTGTAATATAAATGCTGTTAATGAAATGCTAGTGCAGGGTAATAGCACGCAAAGTGTGGTAGTTTCCAATATAGCGGGTGGAGCGCACGGCAGTATACAGAGTTCAGGGCAAAGCCCGGGGGTATTGGTGGCCAGTGTTAGCGCGCAGGCTGAAGTGGGGGAAAGCGGGTCTGAAGCAGAGGATGATGAGCAGTTTAAAGAGCTAAGAGAGCGTCTGCGCTTGGCACGCAAGATTATTAAGAAAAAGAAGTTGGCAGCCCCAGGGGCTGACGCGGTATTGAGCAGAATAGGGCAAGCTGAGACGATTAAGTCGGGTTTCTTGCAACAGGGAGGAGCGGTGGACCATGAGCTAGGCGCGCTAGACTCGCACCTACCCATGCGGCTCAGGAAGGAGATTATGAAGGGAGACTTTATAGATATATGCTCCCTTACTGAGGAGGGCTGGTTGGAGAAAGAAAAATGTAGTGAGAAAGGGAGATGGCAGAAAGAATCCTATAAAACCATTGAGCATTGGGTATCCGGAATGTTGGCGTACTCAGGCTATTACGTGCTTGTGTACCCCGACATGGTGATGAATATGATGAAATACATCAACCTCATCTATTCCATGTACAAAGAGCAAGGGGGACAAGCTTGGTGCAGGTATGATGAGGCGTTTAGGCTCAGAGCACAGGGGCAGAAGCCCATTAAGTTTGGCGCAAGAGATATAGGACTATGGTTTAAAGCGCAAGCAAGGGTCGGAGCCGAGAAAGGTAGCGCGACGCAAAAGCTAGCAGGGAGGCCTGGCACGCACAAGCAAGACAAGCTTAAATGCTATGCCTTTAATGATGCGCATTGTACCAGACCCTCCTGTAGGTTTAAACACGCTTGCACCCTCTGTAGCGGGAGTCACCCAGCAAAAGAGTGCTTTAAGCAGAAAGGGCAGCAAAGAGAGAAGGTATCCGGAGCGACTGTCTCTGGCAAAAGCATCTAGCCCAGTGAGGCTAGGGGGAATCTGGTAGTGGCTGTCCAGATACCCCAAACGGGCAGAAGCCAAGCTGCTGCTGGAGGGCTTCCTGGGGGGGATTTAGGATCCCTATAAGGAAGCCCGTTGCCCCAAGCGCATGCACCAAGAACCTGCACTCCATCTGCGTGCAGCCAGAGGCAGCGCGTGAAAAAAATGTTAAGGAATTGGTCCTGGATAGGATGGCGGGCCCGTTCAAGGCCCCTCCGCTGCCGGGTTTAGTAATTTCACCTTTGGGCTTAGTACCAAAGAAAGTGACGGGGAAGTTTAGGCTCATTCAGCACCTATCTTTCCCGGAAGGGGCGTCAGTAAATGACGCCCTGGACGAGGAGCAGGGGCCCTCATTCCGAGTTGATCGCTCGCTGTTTTTAGCAGCCGTGCAAACGCATAGTCGCCGCCCACGGGGGAGTGTATTTTCGCTTTGCAAGTGTGTGAACGCCTGTGCAGCCGAGCTCTGCAAAAACATTTTGTGCAATTTCAGAGTAGGTCTGAACTTACTCAGCCTTTGCGATCACTTCAGTCTTTTTGGTGCCGGAATTGACGTCACACACCCGCCCTCCAAACGCCCGGACACGCCTGCGTTTTCCCTGCCACTCCCAGAAAATGGTCAGATGACACCCATAAATGCCCTCTTTCTGTCAATCTTCTTGCGATGGGCTGTGCGAATGGATTCTTTGTTAAATCCATAGGTCAGCAACGATCCGCATTGTACCTGTACGACGCGCGTGCGCACTGCGGTGTATACGCATTCGCAGTAGAAACCTGATCGCAGCGCAGCGAAAATCGGCAGCGTGCGATCAACTCGGAATGACCCCCAGTGTTCCGTGTAATACCAGTCATTTGATCAAACAATTGCAATGGTGAAAGGGCAGGGGAAAGGAGCTTTGTTAGCAAATCTAGACATCGAATCACCATTTAGGTTGCTCCCCCTGCACCCGGAGAGTTTCCATCTCATGGGATTTTGCTTTCATGGATGTTTATTCATAGACAAATGCCTGCTCATGGGTTGCGCCATATCCTGCGCATTGTTCGAAACATTCAGCTCATTCCTGCAATGGTGCCTGGAGGCGCGAGCAGGGTGCAGGGTGGTGGCGCATTACTGGACGATTTTCTGCTGGCGGGTCCAGCGCAGTCTGAACAATGCGGTCGGTTGCTGCAGGAGCTAGAGCTTATGATGGTCATTCCGAGTTGATCGCAGCCAGCAACTTTTTGCTGCTGCTGCGATCAACTAGCCCACGCCTGGGAGTGTATTTTAGCTTAGAAGGGCTGCGATCGCTTGTGCAGCCCTGCTAAGCTAAAAAAAATTCACACAAAACAAGACTAGGCCTATACCTACTTACCCTGTGCGATGGATCCAGCGATGATGGGCTCGGTTTTGACGTCACTCCTCCGCCCTCCGTTCTCCTGGGCACGCCTGCGTTTTACTCACCACTCCCCAAAAACGTCTCCAAACGGTCCGGATCTGCCCTGCACCGCACTCTTCCTGTCAATCTTCTTTGCGGTCCGTCCTGCTACCGCTTTCTTCTTAAGCCGCGACGTAACTCGCCGGGCAACGTTGCGCACGCGCACTGCCATTCCGCACCCGTTCGCACCGCAGCGATAAACCACTGCGTGCGAACGGGTCGGAATGACCCCCTATGTTAGGTGAATTTGTGGTCCCAATTGCCACAGAAAAGACAGAAGGCCCAAATACAAACATTTCTTACCTGGGCATAGAGATAGACACTGCGAGAATGGAGTGCCGGCTTCCGGCCGAGAAGGTGGAGAAGCTGGACAGCGAAATAAGGGCATGTGCCAGGGCTAGCAAAGTTACCCTAGAGAAGATGCAATCGTTGCTAGGCCTCCTCAATTTTGCCTGCCGGGTAATTCCCTTGGGTAGAATTTTCAAGAGTGCGTTGCGGCATTGCAGGGGCGAGGTCCAGACAATGGAGGTGTGTCTGGACCATTTTAGTTGCAGCCACAGGACGTCACACACAACCTCTGTGAGGTGAAATATGGTGGCAGTGCGCCTGTATACACAGCCGTGCTGCATATGCACGGGGGCTACCGCTTTGCCGGCGCCTGTGATGCAATTGCATTTTCAAAGGCAGGGTGGACATTCTCATGCTGCCCAGTCTTGCCCTGTGCCGGATGGCCCACAGCATGAGATTTTTTCAGTAGCAATTTTTGCGATTCAGCAACAACTGCTACGGATACTCAATGCGGTCCATAGGTTGTAGTACATATAAATTCAAAACTGTACCTGTGTGAACCTGGGGCTGGTTGTTAGTACATATATGTATACTGTACATATTGTAGCCATTTGTGCTCAATAAAACTAGAACATGATTGAATCAATAACAATTTTTTTTATCAACTATGTCGAGAGAGGCTAGGGAGGATACAAACTGTCTAAAAGCATGATTTCAGGCTCATCACCAATATGATTAATTTTATCACTGGATTAGCCTTTATGCACAAAACTCACATACAGTAAAATAGCACCCTAGACGGACCCTAGTTGGAATCAAACTCTAAACTCCAGTGCTGCATATAAAGTGAATATTAATTTCTTAGCAACAAACCTGAATGTTTAGTTATGTTTGCCGTCACTTAAAATAAATGTAACATCAATGTTTTATCCACCAACTCTCACAGTAGCAGAACAGTAAAGAACTGCAGGAGAATCACACTATTCTCTTGGGTAAGCCAAGAACATTTGCCTCTGTGACATGTATATGCTGAGACTAATAAAACTAAAGAAACTAATGCGTGCCATACATCAGCCCCGCCCTTCCCTGACTGAACTGGCGTTTCTATAATGGGTGAAATGTGTGCGGTGCGAACGGGCCTCTGAGTCCAGAGGGGGCCCCCACCACACACACTGCATCCATTTTTAAAATATTCACCCCTCCGGAGTCCAGCGCCGACATCCGCATCGCTGTTAAAACACAGTGAAAATGGCTTAGCGGCCATTTTCACGGAGTTCTGCGCATGCGCAGTAGAGAAATCTCAGGGAAAATGGCCGCTGTGCCATTTTCCCAGAGATCTGCGCATGCACAGTAGAGTCTGAGCCCTCTAGTGCTCATACTCTCAGCGCTGCTGGCAGAGAAGAGGGGGCCCGAACCGAGGAGGCTGAACACAGACCTCCTCCTCTCATAAAACGCCCCTGGCTAACAGCGATCCGTCAGGGAATCAGGGGAAATTCAGATATAGGGCAATCCATCACAGATGCATGGGCCCCATCACTTAAACAAACGACAAAACTGGTGTGTAAAAACTGGAATGTGATTGCGTGTTTAGTGTGTGATAGCTTTTCATAATATAAAAGTTTTTCTAAACCACAACAAACTATTTCCAGTGATGTGCCTCCTATTTCTTTGTATCAAGAGTGATCATTTTACTGGGATTGTAGCATGGATAGGTATGACGCACATGTGCTTAAGGTAAAGAAAACATCTCCTGATTAGTAGGGTAATGAAAAACCGGACATAAATAAACTTTTGCCATCGAATCCAATCATTATTTTATAGAGGCAACAATGAAGATTTTATAGGGCATGGGAGCAGATGTATTAACCTGGAGAAGTGATAAAGCAGTGATAAGTGGCAGTGGCGTAACTAGAAATTTTTCTCCCCCAAGCCAAAAAATTATTCGGCGCCCCCCCCCCCTTCATGCTCCATAATTGGGAGCAAGAAAGGGATAAATATGCGCGCGACAAAGGGGTGTGGTTTTGTTGGAGTGGGCGTGGTTTCACATAAAGGGGCGTGGCATTGCAGGAAAAGACTACCTTATACCCCAGTTTTGCAACCTGCACGCCCATACGTTGGCCACCACAGGAAAGAAAAATAATCCTGATTCATGCCCCTTACATTATTTGTCATTTTTCCTCCTTATAGTAATGCCCAGTATACATTATGCCACATACTGCAATGGCCCTTAGACATTATGCCGCACACAATAATGCACGACACAATATGCACACACTGTAATGCCCCCGACACATTATGCCACACACCGTAATGTCTGTGACACATTATGCCACACACCGTAATGCCTGTGACACATTATGACAGGAATCGCAATGCCCGTTATACATTATGCTACACACTGCAATGCCCCTGATACATTATAGCACATACAATGTTTGTGACACATTATGACACACACCGCAATGTCCGTGATACATTATGACACACACTGCAATGCCCGATACATTATAGCACATACAATGCCTGTGACACATTATGCCACACACTGCAATGACCTTGAGACATTATACCACAATGCCCGTGATATAGTATACCATACACCGTAATGCCTGTGACACATACCGCAATGCCCTGCCCGTTATACCCTATGCCACACATCGCAATGCCCGTTATGTATTATGCCACACTGCAATGACCCTGAGACATTATACCACATACCACAATGCCTGTGATATAGTATACCACACACCGTAATGCCTGACACATTATGACACACACCGCAATGTCCGTGATACATTATGCCACACACTGCAATGACCCTGAGACATTATACCACATATCACAATGCCCGCGATATAGTATACCATACACCGTAATGCCTGTGACACATTATGACACACACCGCAATGTCCGTGATACATTATGCCACACACCGTAATGCCCATTACACATTAAGTCCTACAGTAAGGCTTCTAATTACTTTTTAATTACCTGCTCGTTGTCAGGGGTTTCATGCACTGGGTGTCATGCACGTTGCCAGGGGTTTCATGCTCTTGGTTCCATGCACGGTGCCAGGGGTTTTCATGCTCAGGGTGTCATGCTCGTTGCCAGGGGTTTCATGCACTGGGTGTCATGCTCGTTGCCAGGGGTTTCATGCACTGGGTTTCATGCTCCTTGCCAGGTGTTTCATGCACTGGGTGTCATGCTCGTTGCTAGGAGGTAGTCCTTGTTGCTAGGGCTGTGCTCCCAGTGCCACATATGTCCCCAGTGCCAGATATTCCCCCACGGTGCCAGGTACTTACATGCCCCAGTGCCAAATATAGTCGTCCCCCCCATGTGCCAGGTACACATATACCCCCCCAGTGCCACATATGCCCCCAGTGCCAGATATTCCCCCCCAGTGCCACATATGCCCCCAGTGCCAGATATGCCCCCAGTGCCATATATTCCCCCCCAGTGCCAAATATGCCCCCAGTGCCATATATGCCCCCAGTGCCAGATATTCCCCCCCAGTGCCAGATATTCCCCCAGTGCCATATATGCCCCCAGTGCCAGATATTCCCCCCCAGTGCCAGATATTCCCCACGTGCCATATATGCCCCCAGTGCCAGATATCCCCCCCAGTGCCAGATATTCCCCCCCAGTGCCATATATGCCCCCAGTGCCAGATATTCCCCCCAGTGCCAGATATTCCCCCCAGTGCCATATATGCCCCCAGTGCCATATATGCCCCCCGTGCCATATATGCCCCCAGTGCCAGATATCCCCCCCCAGTGCCAGATATGCCCCCAGTGCCAGATATTCCCCCCCAGTGCCATATATGCCCCAGTGCCAGATATCCCCCCCCAGTGCCAGATATTCCTCCCAGTGCCAGAAATGCCCCAGTGCCAGATATTCCTCCCTCCCCCCCCACCCCCGCGCCATATATGCCCCCAGTGCCAGATATTTACCCCCCCCCCGTCGCTTTTTGGAGGGACACGGAGGGCACAGCTCGCCTCTCCTGTGTCCCTCCTACTGCATCATCTCCGGCGGCCGCGGGTCTAATAGGGGGAAGTGCCGGTTCGTGAGCCAATTAGAGCTCACGAACGGCACTTCCCCCTATTAGACCCGCGGCCGCCGGAGATGATGCAGCAGGAGGGACACAGGGAGGCGCGCTGTGTGCCCTCCGTGTCCCTCCAACAAGCGGCGGAGGGAAGGAGACTGCAGACTGACATGCGGACGCTCGTCCGCATGTCAGTCTGCTGTAAATCAGTGGCGCCCCCGCAGCCCCTCGCCCCCAAGCCACCGCGAGGACTGCGGGGGCAGTAGTTACGCCACTGATAAGTGGTAGGTGATAACACACCAGCCAATCATTACGGATTTGACAAAACGAGATTCATGGTAAAAACTTACCGTTGTTAAATCTCTTTCTGCGAGGTACACTGGGCTCCACAGGGAATAACATCGGGGTGTAGAGTAGGATCTTGATCCGAGGCACCAACAGGCTCAAAGCTTTGACTGTTCCCAAGATGCATAGCGCCGCCTCCTCTATAACTCCGCCTCTGTGCACAGGAGCTCAGTTTTTGTCAACCAGTCCAATGCAGTAGCAGGTAAAAGAGACGACAATCGTTAGTAGCCACATACACCACACACTCACGACAGGAGAGGGTGTCAGCGGCTAAGGCCATACCAACCCAAAGAAGCTAAGTGCGTCAGGGTGGGCGCCCTGTGGAGCCCAGTGTACCTCGCAGAAAGAGATTTAACAATGGTACGTTCTTACCATAAATCTCGTTTTCTGCTGCGGGGTACACTGGGCTCCACAGGGAATAACATCGGGGATGTCCTAAAGCAGTTCCTTATGGGAGGCTACGCACTGTAGCAGGCACAAGAACCCAGCGTCCAAAGGAAGCATCCTGGGAGGCGGAAGTATCGAAGGCATAGAACCTTAGGAACGTGTTCATTGAGGACCACGTAGCCGCCTTGCACAATTATTCAAGGGTCGCACAATGGCGGGCCGCCCAAGAAGGTCTAACAGACCGAGTAGAATGGGCTTTGATGGTATCAGGAGCTGAAGGCCAGCCTGTACATAAGCATGTGCAATCACCATTCTAATCCATCTGGCCAAGGTCTGCTTATTAGCAGGCCAGCCACGTTTGTGAAAACCAAACAGCACGAAGAGAGTTTCAGACTTCCGAATGGATGCAGTTCTCTTCATATAGATACGGAGAGCCCGTACCACATCCAAAGACCGCTCTCCGGAAGACAACTCTGGAGAATTAAAGGCAGGAACCACAATCTCCTGGTTAAGGTGGAAGGAAGACACCACCTTAGGTAGGTAACCAGGGCGTGTTCTAAGAACGGTGAAAAATCAGATAGGGAGACTTATAGGATAAGGCACCCAAGTCTGAAACACGTCTAGCAGAAGCAATGGCTAGAAGAAACAAGACCTTAAGGGAAAGCCACTTAAGATCTGTGGATGCAAGAGGTTCAAATGGAAATTCTTGCAAGGCCTCCAACACCACCGACAAATTCCAAGGGGCCACAGGTGGGACATAAGGAGGCTGAATGCGCAACACACCCTGAGTGAAGGTATGAACATAAGGGAGAGATGCAATTTTTCTCTGAAACCATACCGACAAGGCAGAAATACAGTATGAACCTTGAGGGAAGCCAGACGAAGGCCTAAGTCCAGGCCTTGCTGTAGAAAAGCCAAAAGTTTGGCTGTACTAAACTTGTAAGCATCATGATTGTTATTTGCGCACCAAGCAAAGTAAGAATTCCAGACCCTATGGTAAATCCGAGCAGAAGCCGGCTTACGGGCCTTCAACATAGTTTGAATGACCGCCTCTGAAAAACCTTTGGCCCTCAGTACGGAAGCTTCAAGGGCCACGCCGTCAAAGCCAGTCGGGCCAAATCCTGGTAGACACAAGGGCCCTGAACAAGGAGGTCTGATCGTTGTGGAAGTAGAAGGGAGAGTGGAGTTCTGAGAACCAATGCCGCCTGGGCCACGCTGGAGCAAGCAGAAGTAGCATGCCTCCTTCTTGTTTTAACTTCCTTATCACTCTGGGCAGTAGAGACACTGTTGGGAACACATATGGCAACCTAAAGTTCCATGGGATTGCCAGTGCGTCCACGAACGCTGCTTGAGGATCCCTTGTTCTTGCTCCAAAGACCGGAACCTTGTGGTTGTGTCGAGGCGCCATCAGGTCTACATCTGGAGTGCCCCACTTGTCCACGAGGAGTTGAAATACTTCTGGATGGAGGCTCCACTCCCCGGCGTGCACGTCCTGACGACTGAGAAAGTCCAGTTCCCAGTTGAGGACCCCCACAATGAACACCGCCAATATGGCAGGTAGATGGCATTCCGCCCATTGAAGAATCCTTGAAACTTCCCTCAAAAGTTTATGCCCGAAATTGGTAATGGAGGTTGCCCACTGCAGACCTCAGGTACTGCTGATGCGACATTGCAATGGGAATATGCAGGTAAGCATCCTGTATGTCCAGGGAGACCATATAATCCCCAGGTTCCAAGGCCAGAACAATAGAGCGAAGGGTTTCCATACGAAACTTGGAAACCTTTGACAAATTTATTCAAGGACTTGAGGTTGAGAATGGGCCGGGAGGACCCATTCGGTTTCGGGACTAGGAACAGCGGTGAATAGTACCCTTGGCCTCTCTGAGCTAGAGGCACTTGTACTTCCACTCCTGTGTCCAGGAGGGACTGTACCACCAAATTAATTTTTTGCCTTCACCTGATCCGAAGGGATGTCTGTCAAGCAAAATCGATGAGGGGGCAAATGGGGAGAAAAAAACCCTAAGGTGGATTTACTCCTGGCGCTGAAAGGGGAGGTTCAGCACAGCAGCTAAACAAAAAAGAGGTTGGTCAGACCCCCAAGACACAAAACAGAATACAGATAAAATTGTAGCGCTAGTGTCACGATCCGGGTATCTGGACGCCACTTCTTACCCATCAGATGCCTCCTAAGGCTGGCTCAGCGCTCCAGGACCGGATCCCATCTGTTATCCTAATGTTCACATCCCTGCATCCTCTCCTGTCTCTCTGAGACGCTGTCACAGTAACGCCATAATACATCTGGCATGGCGTCTCCCGCAGCCTCCGCCGCCGTCCCTGAGCTTCTGCATGCAGAGTGTCAGAGTGGCGATTACGTCAGCCGCGGCCTCCGCTGTGTCCGCGTGGTTGGATGTGCACTTGTCAGCCTGGCGTCTCCTGTCTCCGGTGGCTGGCGCCGCCATTACTGTCTTCATTACCACATGGATTACAAACCAAACTTCCCTCCAAGTGTCTGCATGGGCGCAGCCATCTTGGATGTTGTCAGCTGATCATTTCCACCAATCCATTGTCTGTATTGTTAATCTGCATAATTGCCTAGCCAATCCCTTCCTTGCTGCAGGTATAAATACACTGTGCCTGAGCAAGGAAGGCGTCAGTGCTTTGGTTGTCAAACCTAGTTCCTGTTTGTCTCTCTCCTGTGATTGTCTTCCAGGTTCCAGCTCCTGTCTCAAGACTTCCACCATAGAGACCCGCACCAGCATTCCACCTGCGGTGTAGCCTGACTCTCCAATCCATTGTGGATTCATCTGTTTCCAGCTACAACATTACCTGCTTCCAGCTCAGCTTCCAGCAGAGTACAGCTTCCCTTAAAGGGCCGGTGTCCTTTCTACACTTTACCACTCTCCACCGGTATTATTATTTCTCCGCTCTCAAGTTCTACATTTCAGTTCATATTTCATCGCTCCCAAGTTCATTTATTATTTAACTGGTTCCAGCCAGTATCCACTCCGTGCTAACAACAGTCTGGTTCCAGCCAGTATCCACAGCAGCTGTTTTATCTTCAGCAACCCAGCTTTTCCTGGAACACCAGCTGGCACAATCCTGGGTTATCTCCATTGCTACAGTCGGGCCTGGTAAGGACTTTCCATCTAGAAGATCATAAGAACTATCTCACACTACCAGTGCCCTGTGGCTCCTGCCATCCTGTAGTACCCAGGAACTGTATTTATTCTTTGCTGACTTTTACGTTTTCTTTTACTGCTGCTGTGTTGCGGAGTTGTCATAATAAACATCATTGACTTTTATCCAAGTTGTCGTGGTCACGCCTTCGGGCAGTTATTATTCATGTTACTTACATGTCCAGGGGTCTGATACAACCTCCCAGGTTCCGGTACATCTCAGCCCCTACAACTGAGGCTGCCTCCCGTCAGCTCAGGCCCTCAGTTGTGACAGTAAGCACTGACCTAATGAATCCAGCCGGAGACCAGGATCAAGCGGCCAGGCCGATGCAAGAACTGGCAGCCCGACTAGAACATCAGGAGGCTGCACAGGGCCACATCATCCGCTGTCTCCAGGATCTCTCTACTCGGCTGGATGGGATTCAGACAACTCTCCGTGGATCAGGCGCGTCTGGTGCGTCAACCACAGTGACTCCAGCTATAACCCCACCCACCTTACCCATTTCTGCTCCACGTCTTCATCTTCCAACGCCAGCAAAATTTGACGGATCTCCAAGATTCTGCAGGGGATTTCTCAACCAGTGTGAGATTCAGTTTGAGCTACAACCTGGCAATTTTCCCAGTGACCGTACAAAAATTGCCTACATTATTTCTCTTCTCAGTGGCTCAGCCCTTGATTGGGCATCACCGTTATGGGAGAGGTCCGACACCCTGCTATCTTCCTACACTGCCTTCGTGTCAACATTCAGGCGCATCTTCGACGAGCCAGGCCGGGTAACCTCAGCTTCATCCGAGATTCTCCGTTTACGCCAGGGGTCACGTACTGTAGGACAATATCTGATACAGTTCCAGATCCTGGCATCCGAACTGGCATGGAACGACGAGGCCCTGTATGCTGCATTCTGGCATGGCTTATCTGAGCGTATTAAAGATGAGTTAGCTACCAGAGACTTACCTTCTAAGTTAGATGAGCTAATCTCACTCTGCACGAAAGCTGATTTACGTTTCAGAGAGAGAGCAACTGAGCGTGGAAGATCATCTGCTCCAAAATCTTCTGCTCCTCCTCCTCGTCAACTGTCACCATCTAAAGATGAGCCCATGCAACTTGGCCGTTCCCGTTTAACTCCTGCTGAGCGCCGAAGACGTCTCTCCGAGTTTCTCTGTCTCTATTGTGCAGCTCCGTCTCACACCATTAATGCCTGTCCCAAACGTCCGGGAAACTCCAAATCCTAGCTCGCCAAGGAGAGGGCCGGCTAGGAGTAATGATCTCCTCTCCATCTCCTCAAGATTGTAATCTCCCAGTCTCACTTCAAGTTGCTCAACGTTATCGGAACGTCATTGCCCTCCTTGATTCCGGAGCAGCTGGGAACTTTATTACCGAAGCCTATGTTAAACGGTGGTCCCTACCCACCGAGAGACTTCCTTCGTCCATTTCTTTAACTGCCGTGGATGGCAGCAAAATTTTTGATGCAGTTATTTCTTTAAGGACTCTACCAGTTCGTCTGAGAGTGGGAGTTCTTCATTCCGAACTTATTTCTTTTTTAGTGATTCCAAGAGCCACACATCCTGTGGTCCTGGGCTCCGTCTTCACAATCCTACAATTGATTGGACGACTACGCAAATCCTGGTATGGGGTTCCTCCTGTGCTGAGACATGTTTGTTTAAAGTATTGCCTGTCTGTTCTTCCTCCCCCAGGTCGTCTGATGTTCCACCTCCTCCATATCAAGATTTCACGGATGTGTTCAGTAAAGCTTCTGCTGATATCCTTCCTCCTCATAGAGAATGGGACTGTCCGATTGATCTCGTTCCAGGGAAGGTTCCACCTCGAGGCCGAACTTATCCGTTGTCTCTGCCTGAGACGCATTCTATGGAGGAATATATTAAAGAGAACCTAGCAAAGGGGTTCATTCGACCTTCTTCTTCTCCAGCCGGCGCAGGCTTCTTTTTTGTAAAAAAGAAAGATGGTGGTCTGCGGCCGTGCATCGACTACAGAGGTTTGAACGACATTACCATCAAGAACCGTTATCCTTTACCCCTGATTACTGAGCTCTTTGACAGAGTTAGCGGAGCTACCATCTTTACAAAGCTGGACTTGCGAGGTGCATACAATCTCATCCGGATCCGTGAGGGTGACGAGTGGAAGACCGCCTTTAACACCCGTGACGGACATTATGAGTACCTCGTCATGCCCTTCGGATTGAGCAATGCTCCAGCTGTCTTCCAGCATTTTGTCAATGAGATCTTCAGAGACATTCTATACCGTCATGTCGTGGTCTATCTAGACGATATCCTCATTTTTGCCAACGATTTAGAGGAACATCGTTTTTGGGTTAAAGAGGTTCTGTCCCGTCTCCGTGTCAATCATCTCTATTGCAAATTAGAAAAATGCGTCTTTGAAGTCAAGTCCATTCCGTTTCTAGGGTACATTGTGTCCGGTTCCGGACTAGAGATGGATCCTGAGAAACTACAAGCAATCCAAAATTGGCCGGTACCCTTAACCCTCAAAGGGGTCCAGAGGTTCTTAGGGTTCGCCAACTATTACCGAAAGTTTATACGAGACTTTTCCACCATTGTGGCGCCTATTACTGCTTTCACTAAGAAGGGTGCTAACCCGTCCAAGTGGTCTGAAGAAGCCATGCAAGCATTTCATCTTTTAAAACAAAGGTTCATCTCTGCGCCTGTTCTGAAACAGCCTGACATCGACTCTCCTTTCATCTTAGAGGTGGATGCCTCCTCCGTTGGAGTAGGAGCGGTGTTATCTCAGAGGGCTAAAGATGGCCATTTACACCCTTGCAGTTTCTTCTCCCGGAAGTTCTCCCCAGCTGAGCGCAACTATGCCATTGGCGACCAGGAGTTGCTAGCCATCAAGCTCGCTCTAGAAGAGTGGAGGTATCTGTTGGAGGGAGCTTCTCATTCAATCACCATACTTACAGACCACAAGAACCTTTTATACCTGAAGGGCGCACAATGTCTCAACCCTCGTCAGGCCAGATGGGCACTTTTCTTTTCCAGGTTCGACTTTAAACTCCAGTTCTGTCCGGGCTCTCAGAATCGCAAGGCCGATGCCCTTTCCCGCTCATGGGAGCAAGAAAATGAGTCAGAGTCTTCAGACAAGCATCCTATTATAAATCCGTTGGCATTCTCCACGGTAGGGATGGACTCTACGCCCCCATCAGGGAAAAGTTTTGTGAAGCCGATGCTAAGGAAGAAGCTCATGCATTGGGCCCATGCTTCCCGTTTTGCCGGACATACAGGTATCCAAAAAACCCTGGAGTTTATCTCTAGGTCCTATTGGTGGCCAACTCTGAAAAAGGACGTCTTGGAGTTTATTGCATCTTGCCCAAAGTGTGCCCAACATAAAGTATCCCGCCAGTCGCCTGCGGGGCAACTGGTTCCACTATCCGTTCCCCGTCGACCATGGACCCACTTGTCGATGGATTTCATTACAGACTTACCCATGTGCAACAAGTTCAATACCATCTGGGTGGTAGTTGACCGGTTCACCAAGATGGCACACTTCATTCCTCTCACCGGTCTTCCGTCAGCTTCCAAGTTGGCTCAAGTATTCATACAAGAGATCTTCCGACTCCACGGTCTTCCTGAAGAAATTATCTCAGATCGAGGAGTTCAATTCACAGCCAAATTCTGGCGAAGTTTATGTCAAGTCCTCCAAGTCAAGCTAAAGTTTTCCACGGCTTACCATCCTCAGACCAATGGTCAAACCGAGAGGGTGAATCAGGACTTGGAGGCCTTCCTCCGCATCTATGTGTCCTCCTCTCAAGATGACTGGGTTCAATTACTTCCCTGGGCCGAGTTCTGTCATAACAACCAGTATCATTCTTCATCTGCTTCAACACCATTCTTCACTAACTTTGGATTCCACCCTAAAGTCCCTGAGTTCCAACCGCTTCCAGCAACTTCTGTTCCCGCAGTGGATATCACCTTGCATCAGTTTGCCAATATCTGGAAGAGCGTACGATCAGCTCTGCTCAAGGCATCGTTCAGGTACAAGAAGTTTGCGGATAAGAAGCGTCGAGCAGTTCCTGCTCTCAAGGTGGGTGATCGGGTATGGTTATCCACGAAGAATTTGAGGTTAAGAGTTCCCAGTATGAAGTTTGCACCTCGCTATATCGGTCCTTTCAAGATTGAACAAGTCATCAATCCTGTTGCTTACAGACTCCAGTTGCCTCCCTTCTTAAAAATACCCAGGACATTCCATGTTTCCCTGTTGAAACCGCTGATCTTGAATCGGTTTCATTCCTCACTTCCTCCAACTCCGAAAGTCCAAACTCAACGAGGCGTCGAGTATGAAGTGGCCAAGATCCTGGACTCACGTCACCGTTACGGTCAACTACAGTATCTTATTGACTGGAAGGGTTATGGCCCTGAGGAACGTTCATGGACCAATGCTTCTGATGTCCATGCTCCTGCCTTGGTCCGGAGATTCCATTCCAAGTTTCCTCAAAAGCCAAAGAAGTGTCCTGGGGCCACTCCTAAAGGGGGGGGTGCTGTCACGATCCGGGTATCTGGACGCCACTTCTTACCCATCAGATGCCTCCTAAGGCTGGCTCAGCGCTCCAGGACCGGATCCCATCTGTTATCCTAATGTTCACATCCCTGCATCCTCTCCTGTCTCTCTGAGACGCTGTCACAGTAACGCCATAATACATCTGGCATGGCGTCTCCCGCGGCCTCCGCCGCCGTCCCTGAGCTTCTGCATGCAGAGTGTCAGAGTGGCGATTACGTCAGCCACGGCCTCCGCTGTGTCCGCGTGGTTGGATGTGCACTTGTCAGCCTGGCGTCTCCTGTCTCCGGTGGCTGGCGCCGCCATTACTGTCTTCATTACCACATGGATTACAAACCAAACTTCCCTCCAAGTGTCTGCATGGGCGCAGCCATCTTGGATGTTGTCAGCTGATCATTTCCACCAATCCATTGTCTGTATTGTTAATCTGCATAATTGCCTAGCCAATCCCTTCCTTGCTGCAGGTATAAATACACTGTGCCTGAGCAAGGAAGGCGTCAGTGCTTTGGTTGTCAAACCTAGTTCCTGTTTGTCTCTCTCCTGTGATTGTCTTCCAGGTTCCAGCTCCTGTCTCAAGACTTCCACCATAGAGACCCGCACCAGCATTCCACCTGCGGTGTAGCCTGACTCTCCAATCCATTGTGGATTCATCTGTTTCCAGCTACAACATTACCTGCTTCCAGCTCAGCTTCCAGCAGAGTACAGCTTCCCTTAAAGGGCCGGTGTCCTTTCTACACTTTACCACTCTCCACCGGTATTATTATTTCTCCGCTCTCAAGTTCTACATTTCAGTTCATATTTCATCGCTCCCAAGTTCATTTATTATTTAACTGGTTCCAGCCAGTATCCACTCCGTGCTAACAACAGTCTGGTTCCAGCCAGTATCCACAGCAGCTGTTTTATCTTCAGCAACCCAGCTTTTCCTGGAACACCAGCTGGCACAATCCTGGGTTATCTCCATTCCTACAGTCGGGCCTGGTAAGGACTTTCCATCTAGAAGATCATAAGAACTATCTCACACTACCAGTGCCCTGTGGCTCCTGCCATCCTGTAGTACCCAGGAACTGTATTTATTCTTTGCTGACTTTTACGTTTTCTTTTACTGCTGCTGTGTTGCGGAGTTGTCATAATAAACATCATTGACTTTTATCCAAGTTGTCGTGGTCACGCCTTCGGGCAGTTATTATTCATGTTACTTACATGTCCAGGGGTCTGATACAACCTCCCAGGTTCCGGTACATCTCAGCCCCTACAACTGAGGCTGCCTCCCGTCAGCTCAGGCCCTCAGTTGTGACAGCTAGATGGTCATATATGAAAAAGAAAAAGGTCACATATTAAACACATGAATTTATTGAATTGGTGAATAAATATGATTTAAAAGGTAATTAAAAACAATGAAGGGTTAAAAAACACAAGTGAGTGTCAAATCTCAAGTGAGCTGTGCCCCTCTCAATCCCAGTGGGAATCGATGTATAAAGTTCAAGCCTGTTCCAATAACAGTCCCCTGTTGATTAACTTTGGATTTCCCGTTAGTGTCCCACCGTGTAAAATATTTACCACCAGCAATTGTCAAGGCGTTTAAGCGGTTGGCATCCGCAGAAGGCTTTTCCCTTGGTTGGCTGTGTGAAAGTTCCACGGTGGGGAGATGTTCTTCCAACGGGGTCCACAGAAAGACAATGGTGGGGACCTGGTCCAGGTGTGAATTCCTCAGGAGATCAAGTCGCAGAGAGTGGGCACGCACAGCAGCAGTCACCAACGCGTTTCGTTGCGCTCACGCAACTTTTTCAAATCGATGAGGGGGATGTTTCTTGAAGGATACGGCGTAACCTCGAGTGACGGCTTCTCGTACCCAGGCATCAGAAGTGGTCTTCAGCCATTCCTGGGTAAACCCTAGAAGTCAGCCCCCCACCCTGGGATCCCGTCATGCGGCAGGCTTGTCAGTTTTGGAAGCAGGCTGACGGGCAGCCCAGGCCCATTTGGGTTTGGGCTTAGAAGGTTTGGAAGTGCGACCGTGTTTCGGGTACGCCTGACCTTTTGCTTTTCCTGGAGGACGAAAGGAACGAGCGAAGTACTCTTAGCCTTCGGCGCAGTATTAGGCAGACATGCCGTTTTAGCAGAAGCTAAGTCAGCCACTATCTTGTTGAGGTCTTCTCCAAAAAGAATGTCTCCCTTAAAAGGGAGCACCTCCAGGGTTTTCTTAGAGTCCAGATCTACGGACCAAGACCGCAACCAAATAATCCAGCGAGCGAGGATAAATGTAGTAGAAGCCTTGGCCGCCAGAATATCGGCATCAGAGGCCGCCTCCTTCACATAATGAGAAGCTGTGACAATATACGACAGGCATTGTCTAGCGTGATCAGAAGCATTGGAAGGCAACTCAGCTTCCAACTCCTGGGCCCACGCCTCAATGGCCTCTGCAGCCCAAGTTGCTGCATTAGTGGGCCTATGTGCAGTACCAGTGAGAGTGTAAATCGCCCTTAAACAACCCTCCACACGCTTATCCGTCGGTTCCTTCAGAGATGTGACGGTAGTCACAGGCAGAGCTGAGGATACTATCAGCCGCGTCACCTGCGAATCCACTGGCGGGGGAGTCTCCCAATTTTTTACTTAGCTCCGCAGCAAGAGGATAGCGAGCCAGCATCTTCTTGTGAGGTGTGAATTTCTTACCTGGAGTTTCCCAGAATTCCTGACGTATGTCTACTAAGTGGTCAGAGTGAGTTAAACTTGCTTAACCACTTTCTTACGTTTGAACCTGTCCGGTTTCTTAGGAACGGCATCAGGCTCTGCGTCATCAGTGATCTAAAGAATCATCCTGATCGCCTCCAACAAGTCGGGAACATCTACCTGCGAACCAGCCTCCCCATCAGAACTATCAGGATCAGTATCTGAGGGGTCAGTATAAACACCATCCTCATCAGAGGAGGTGTCTGGGACAGTGGTAGACTGTGAGGAAGTAATGGTCCGTTTAGATGACCTCTTGGTCTTAGGCGGGCGAAAGTCAGATTTATTTTTAGTCAGTGACTGGTTTAATTGCTGTAACTGACTGGAGACTTGATCTGCCCAGGGCGGATTAACTGCAGGGACCATAATCAGTTGTACCGGCACAGGAGGTCCCATAAGGGGCGTAAGTTTAGTTACAAGCGTAGTGAATAACCAGGAAAATGTAGACCAAGGTGGGTCATTTTGAACCCCCATTGCCACCATTCCACTGGGGGGTAGGGAACCCCAAGAACCTGAACTCTCTGCTGCCAAGTTTTCCTCAAACATGCCTGCAGAGTCACCTCCACACACTGTGGGATCAGCTCCAGCTCTGTTGCCCCCTGTAGCTGACATAGCTAAAAGCACAATCTCAGGCAACACAGTACAATATCAGCAGCAATATACAGTACCTGACAAGCACCCCCTGTGCAGCTTATACACTCCTCAGACAGGGGATTCAAGAGGTATATGGTGACTAAAAATCACAAAGAAAAATACACAACGAGTATATCTTGTGAGACACCTATATCAGATAATAAGCCTGATGTACTGAGCCCTCTCAGGTCATAGAATATAGGGATAGCAATCGGAATGAGAGACACGAAATGGAGGTCACACAGCAGCTACATGCACACACATATAGTCACAATGTACAATGCAGAAATTATGACATGCAATAAAACTGCACTGGACTAGCAATACTAAGTAATACTCAGTATAGCTATATAATTAGTAGATATATCAATGCACAGTAAAGACTGGATGTATATCACAGGGCACTTGTACTACATTACCCTGACCAACACTGTCAATAGACATGTAGAATACTTAAGTGTCTTGTAAAATGCACAGCGCTGACATGCAGGCGGCTTTACAAAGGAGGATTTGCCCAAACAGTCCCAGGAACAGTGCTGCTCTGTGTAATGGCGCCCAAACACTGACTGGGAGTGAGGGAGAGAGATATATGCAGCTCCAGGGCGGGAACATTACTGTAAATGGCGCCCTGGGGCTGGGGGGAGGGGCTACAGGTCCAAGCCTTAATCCCCTGCTGGATCTCACCACTGGTACTATAGGCTGTAATAAAAACGTTTTTTATGAGGTAAAAACCAACCTGTGCCCTTGCCCTGGTGGTTTAGTGGAGTCCCTGCTCAAACACAGTGTCCACGCCAGCACGCGCGGCCCGCCTCCCACCGGCCGCGCCGGACTGCGATTTCAGCAGGATCCGCCTATGGGACCCACTTACCTCCTCCCTGAGTGCAGCCACGCGATCCAGGAGAACTTTGGCGAGTGTGTGACTAACGGGGAGCAAACCGGAGCCTCCGCTGTAAGTACCCTGCAACCAGCTGGGGGAGGTGATGGAGCTGTAGCAGGAGATGTCAGACTGACATCTATCACTGCTGTAGCCCTTGAAGTCTTCTATCTTCGCTTAAAAAGCTCTTCTCAGGGCTGCTGTAGCAGCCCACCTGTTGTATGCCTGCTTACTGCATGGCACCAACTACAAACCTGAGCTCCTGTGCACGGAGGCGGAGTTATAGAGGAGGCGGCGCTATGCATCTTGGGAACAGTCAAAGCTTTGAGCCTGTTGGTGCCTCGGATCAAGATCCTCCTCTACACCCCGATGTTATTCCCTGTGGAGCCCAGTGTACCCAGCAGCAAAAATTACAGTTAGGAGCTGGCTGTCATACCCAGGACTAGAATCCACGACCTATTACACTGGAAGCAAGCACTTTACTGATGGAGCTATTTGCTCCTGTAGAGGAAGCTTGAGAATTCAAACTAAGTAAGTAACTTCATATAGTTTAAATTCTCATGCTTCCTATGCAGAAGCAAATAGCTTAATCAGTAAGGTGTCTGCTTCTAGTGCAATAGGTCTTGGGTTCTAATACTGAGTATGACACTTTTAAAATGTGCATCTATAATAAAGAGTGTGTGACTTGTAAGGTGCAGGCACTAGTGAGGGAGGGGAGTTGCCACGGAAGAGATAGCAGCGGCTGTCAATTAACTTAATTGAATGGTGTCACAGAATGGGAGGAGATGTGCCCCCCTACAGAGTAGGAACATGGCAGCTGCCGACTCTGTTGCCTCCCACAGTTACGCCTCTGCATCTGCCCCCAATCTTTGAGACCATTGGTGGATATGTTCGTAAGTGACTGGCATCTCTAATCTTAAAAGTGATACTAAAAGCATATTTTTTAATTAATGCCTCACCACTCGTATTTAATATGAATGTGCAGTACGGCAGTGATTAAAGCGGTCCTAGAGAGGTGGTGGAACTCCCCCCCCCCCCATGCAATAAAGGTATTGCGCGCGCCAAAAAGGGATGTGGTCTCAAAAAGAAAGGGGCGTGGTCACACAATAGTAATAACCCGCCGTAGTAGCACCCTTAATACACATAATGCCCACAGTAGTAGCACCCTGTAATACACAATGCCCACAGCAGTAGTGCCCCTTTTACAATGCCCACAGTAGTAGTGCTCCTTATGCAATGTCCACTGTACTGGTAGTGCCCACAGTGGTAGTGCCCCTTATATAGAGCCCATAGTAGTGGTGCCCCTTATGCAATGCCCCCAGTAGTAGTGCCCCTTATGTCCCCAGGAGTGATGCCCTTATGAAGTGCCCCCTTTACAATGCCCTCATTAGTATTGCCACCATTAGTAATGCCCCTGTGTAGTATTGCCCCCAGTAGGAATGTTGCCTGTAGTAATGCCCCCAGTCAATTAGCCCCCCGTAGTTTAGCCCCGGTAGTTATGCCTCCAGTAGTTTAGCTCCCAGTGGTAATGCCCCTGCAGTTATGACCCCAGTAGTTTACCCCCACTTTAGTTTAGCCTCCCAGTGGTAATGCCCCCAGTAGTTTAGCCCCTGTAGTTTAGTCCTCGTGTAGTTTGCCCCATGTAGTTTAGCCCCCAGTGGTAATGCCCCCTGTAGTTTAACCCCTGCAGTTCCGTCTCCAAGTGGAACTGACGGAACGCAGTTCCGCCCCATTCCGGCTCACTTTAGCCCCCGAGTACGGCCCACCAAAAGGAGGCCTTTTCCCAATCCTGTCAAGCCATCCAGCGTACAAGCGTTGGGAGGCAGTTGATAGACAGTTAAAAGATAGTAATTTTAAAGGATAATTCGGATATTACTAGTCCATGTGAACGGTGTCTCAAGCTCTTACATTCCACATATTTGCAAGAAGTCCACCTACGTACCCTTCATAGGGCATATATTAGCCCTCTACAGCATAGACATACTGTATGTCACAAACTGAGACGGGTTGCTGTTTAAAATGTGGAGTATTTTCTGCATTGTATGCTGTTTAAAATGTGGAGTATTTTCTGAATTGTATGTGGGAGTGTACAAAACTTGAACGATTTTGGTCTAAACTACTAACTTCTATAAATCAACTATTTTCTCTACAATTAACCCCTGGCATGTTTGTGCCTAAATTATAAGAACTGGTTGTTAGGACCAAACAAGCAAGTTCACCTACCCCTACTCAGTACCCTACTTACTGTAGACTGGGAAGAAAATGTATTTGAATTCATTGGGTAAAACGCTCAGCTCCCTCCCTGATGGAGGTACAACAAAAGCTTCTTCAAATCCTATATTGATAGGAAAACAATGTATTTTGATGTGGAAAATGGAGCATGTAAATTCTATGCTAAATGGAGTGATAATATTGGTACTCTTGACCCCCCTATCCAATTACATATCTCGAAAATATTTGACTGTAATGTAGCCAGTTACCAGATAAATAACCATAAATAACCATAGCTGATTCTCTCACCCGCGGTGTGATTCCTATTCCTTCTTGCTCTCAAATTGGGTGGAGTTATACTGCAGTCCATTTCCCCCCTTCCTTACATCTCCCTCCCCCTTCATGTTGTCTTCCTTTGTGCATGGATCCCTTTACCCCCCCCCCCCCCTTTTCTTTTTATGTGTTCTGTGCTTTATTGTTTATTGTTTAGAATAAAGATTGTTACTGATTAAAGTCACTGGAGATAAAGGTCAAACCAATCAGCTCCTGACTGACATGTTACAGGCTGTGTTTAAAAAAATGACAGTTAGGATCTGATTGGCTGGTACTTTATCTCCAGTGACTATTTCTATCCAAGGCTTAGTAAATAGACCCCTATGGCACTGGTGGTCCGAAGTCTTGTCACGACTTCTATATCTTATTGGAATTTAATTCAAGATGTTACGTAACTATCTACCAAACTCAGTTCTTATGCAAATCCACCTACCTCGCATGTATGAGACCTTTTCAACTTTGTTTGCTCAACTGATGCAAATTTGGATTTGTTCTTGTTTAATGTTTTAAAATGTTCTAGGCTACTAGTCACAAACTTCTATTTACCATTTCAGATTGGATTTGTATATGTGATCATTTTCACTATGGCTATCCTGTGAGTGTATACTATTTGACTTTGTTGTTTATTCATAAAAAAACAAATAAACATATCTTTAAAAATTTTTTTTTAAAAAGATAGTCATTAGGTCGACACCATATGGTCGACAGTCAAAATGGTCACACGTTTTCAGGGTTTTTCATGCTTTCAACTTTTTTTCCCCTTTACTATAAATATCACAAACAATTGCCTTTAGTAACCTTATGGCGAGCGGCCGAATTTCAACAAATTTGGGAATAAAATGTTTAAAAACATATACAAAAATGTTTTGTGTCAACCTTTTGACCGTCGGAATTTTGACCCGTTGCCCTTATGACCCTGTCAGACTTTTGATTGTTGACCATATGGTGAAGAACTAATGACTGTCTTTTAACTGTCTAACTTGTATACCACACCAAACGTGTTACCAGAACATTTTGTCTACCTGAAAGAATGGCAATTCTATGGTAGCCACACAGAACAACCTGTCCAGCCTCATGGAGGAACTTGGATACCCCTGGGAGGAAGTCATTAGCTGGAGGAAGGCCGTTAGAAATTTACAATCATACTGCTTTTCTATAAACTAGAACTGGCTATCTACACCCTTGATTATAAGGAATTAGTTCTATTTGGAACATTTGGCTTCCAGATATCTTTATTTGGCTATATTACACACTGGATCTTAGCTAATGATATACCTGCCATTATTTCAAGGCCGTGGCATGGAAACTATTAGTGCTCATTATATGTAACTGCTGTTGGTGCATACATTTATATTTAGCCAACTGACTTTTTTTTATCATGTTTGCTTTTTATAAATATGCTATGTAATATACATTAAATGTTCTGCATTTGAACAGGCTATTCACAGTGGTATTAAACATTTTTTTAGTGCAGGTTGTTAGTCATTTTTGCATATTACAGCATGCCACCTACAGTGAAGAGCATGACCACCCTGATCCAGGGTTGATGCAAAACCTTATGTCTTGCAATTTGATATTAACGGATGGATGAGGCCGGTTTGGTCACATGGATGAGGCCAATTCTGAATACAGGTGAAGTTCCACATTTATTACTGAGCACACAATGTGGCACGTATCTGCAGCCGACTTTGCATGCAACTCTGAATTAGGCCCTATATATTATGATTTTAGATGATCAGTGCATGGGCAGGATATGTATACCTTTGGGGGCGGACAGGGGGTAGGGATGGCCAGTATTCTCGAGAACTGGGGCGTGTCGCCAACATTTTCTGGTAGTTCTGAGTCCAGGGTCTGCACCTTCTGACACAGCTTGCTGGCCTCAGGCTCACTCAGATGGCTGATGGTTTTGTAGAGTGATCCGATGCTGCATTTTAGGACGCAGCAGCAAATTACAAAAACAGGCAACAGCCTCCTGCTGAATTAGCATATTTCCACATGTGAACTGCTTCCATCTCTGTACCAGACACTTAGGGGGGGGGACGGGGACGGTGTCGGGTATTCATTTAGTGCCTTTTCTTCGGCTATCTGAAAAAATGGCACTAATTCGACCTTGTATATTTAACTGCGGACGTTTTCGCCCATTTTTTTATCATATTTTTTCGCTCAGGCCTTTTTTGATTCGGCATGGGCGAAACCGGACCTAAAAATGGGTGAAAACGCCTGTGAGTTCGCCAAAACACGTGGATCGGAGGCGAACTCGCCAATCCACGTGGTTTTTGCCTGTGCCGGATTTTTCAACCCGTCGAAAAAACGTCACAGGCATTGAATAGGTCAAATATAAATTAGACATAAAAACTGTTGAAAAATACAGTTTTTTCGACTGGTTGATAAACGTCACTAATTGAATACCCCCTTAGTACTATATCATCAGAAACAAATTTCTAATTAAGAACTGTTATTGCATTGTGATGTAATGTGAAACACACCATTTGTATACATTCCATTGATCACATGCATACAGCTCTCTACTGAGGGAATAACCTTCATTTTGAGCTTACTGGATTCCACAGGTTAGTTCAATTATATGAGCGTATGACTGCCTTTATCAATGTTCAACCTCCTGGTCTATACTCATGGTGCTTTGTGGTACCTACTAAAAGCTTCAGCAAAGATGGAGGCCATCACCTTTTACTTGTAAGTACAATTTTCTCATTCAGTGGATGTGTATCAGGTCAGCCTTGTTCATGGTATTGTAATCTGACATGTGCCAGAAGATGAACTCTAGCAGGACGGGAGAGAGATGTGATAAAAAAGACAAACTGCTGTAACTTCAGCCGAACAGGACTGGTTTGATTAATACTGAATCCTTTCATGCAATAGCAGAAGTAATAATAGCTAGAATACTGTATGTATTATTAAACAGAGCAGCACTTTAGTCTAATGTTTTATATCTGTTCACCTAGGAATAACTTGAAATTCTAGGGCCATTTACTGCATTTTTTATGGGGCCTTTAAATGTTCTAGCTTTCAGAGGTGATGCAGGGGAGCTGCAATGTCTGCATGCGCAGTACGGTTCCGGCATATGGCAAAGTACCGAACACTGCTACTACATCAGGACCTGAATCACGCCCACTCTCCTTGCAGACGCCGGGATACTGAGCGATCAAAATGCTGGCAGACAGAATGCCGAATCACAGGGACTATGGGGGTAATTCAGAGTTGATCGCAGCAGAAAATTTGTTAGCTAATGGGCAAAACCATGGGGGTAATTCTGAGTTGATCGCAGCAGCAATTTTGTTAGCAATTGGGCAAAACCATGGCCCTCATTCCGAGTTGTTCGCTCGCAAGCTGCTTTTAGCAGCATTGCACACGCTAAGCCGCCGCCTACTGGGAGTGAATCTTAGCTTATCAAAATTGCGAACGAAAGATTCGCAATATTGCGAACAGACTTCTCTGTGCAGTTTCTGAGTAGCTCGAGACTTACTCTGCCAGTGCGATCAGTTCAGTGCATGTCGTTCCTGGTTTGACGTCACAAACACACCCAGCGTTCGCCCAGACACTCCTCTGTTTCTCCAGCCACTCCCGCGTTTTTCCCAGAAACTGTAGCGTTTTTTCACACATTCCCATAAAACGGACAGTTTCCGCCCAGAAACACCCACTTCCTGTCAATCACACTCCGATCTCCAGTACGAAGAAAAAACCTCGTAATGCCATGAGTAAAATGCCAATCTTCATAGCAAATTTACTTGGCGCAGTCGCAGTGCGAACATTGCGCATGCGCAATTAGCGGAAAATCGCTGTGATGCGAAGAAAATTACCGAGCCTTAAATCATACCTCCCAACATGACCCTCTCCAGGAGGGACAGAACGCTCTGCTCCTGGACTTCCCTCTTAATTTATGATTGCCATCACCTGTGCTGAAACAACTTTCCTATCCATTAACTTGTTCAAAACAGGTGCAGACAATCATACATTAAGAGAAAAGTCCAGAAGCAGAGCGTTCTGTCCCTCCTGGAGAGGGTCATGTTGGGAGGTATGCTTAAATGCCTTAAACCACAGGTTCTCAAACTCGGTCGTCAGGACCCCACACAGTGCATGTGTTAGGAGCCGGGGTCCGCTCGTCGGTGCGGCCCGGCGCCTAGCAACCAGGGACGCCGTGCGCGTACAGCCGCCGGCTCCCTGGCAACGCTAGACGCCGGGCGCACGGAGCCGCACGGACCCTAGCAACGGGGACGCCACTGGCGGACCGCGTTCCCCGTTGCTGGGTCCATTTAAATTAATAGGGCACCTGTTTCCTGGCCGTGCAGCAAGGCAGCTGCACGGCATTTAATCCAATCAGCCTCTGAACAGCTGATTGGAGGACTCCCTGTTAAGTACACTTCCAGGGCTTCTCACAGACGCCGGTAATAGCTTCCTGCATGCTGTATCTGTTTGCTGAGAGTGTTTCCAGTCCTGCTGTACCCGGTCGTTCCTGTCCTCAGTTGTCCTGTACTCGGAAGTCGTCATCTGTTCCTGGAGTCCTGACTGAGCACCTTTTAACATCCAGTGGTGTTCGTGAGTCACGGCGTAGCCGTGTGTTGCGGCTTGGCCGCTTTATTACTTATTATTTATCATTTGTGTTTCGGAGCTTTTGCGGGGGATTCCGCTCCCACAGATCCACTCTGGTATCCAGCGGTGCTGGGTAGGAGTAACGGACTAGTGGATTTAGGTTGTCCTTTTATCTGGCGGTTTTTCCGCGCATACTTCTGGTTTGGTTAGTTAGCTTGTTGCCCCTGGCCTGTTGTCAGTCAGAGGTCCTCTTGTCATCATCCTGCCTCGGATTTCCCTTTGTCTCTCACTAAGACCGGGGGGCACCGGAGTTGGGCAGACATAATCCGCCTTTCAAATGTGGCTGCCAGGGGCTCAAGAAACCATAGTCTCGCAAGGGATTTTCGATAGCACGGGTGAGACAATAGAGTTAGGGCGCCAGGGGCAACTAGTCTTTCTAGCTCCCGTAACCAGCCTTCCCCTTCCAGTACTCTGGCCATTGTCATTAGATCTCCTCCGGTCAGGAGTACTGGAATCATAACATTATTACCGGCCATACCAAAACTTAAAATTAAACAGGGTTTGATTTTTTCCTTATACAGTTTTGTAAGAGTTATCGGCCTCATGAATCCCACAGGTTTAGGGCCAAATCCTGGCCAGCTCCTAGTCAGCCAGATTCAAGAACTTACTCAGATGGTTCAGGATCTTTCCCTTCGGGTGAAGTCGCAGGAAGATCTTTTACGAACTTCCCCGAGGGTAGTCCCTGAACCAAAAATGCACTTGCCTGACCGTTTTTCTGGTGATAGGAAGGAGTTTTTTAATTTTAAAGAATCCTGTAAACTTTATTTTCGTTTAAGACCGATCTCCTCAGGTACTGAATCTCAGCGGGTCGGAATTATTATTTCTTTGCTCCAGGGGGATCCTCAGACCTGGGCTTTTGGTTTAAAAGCAGAGGATCCGGCATTGTTGTCAGTAGACGCCTTTTTGGGGTCTTTAGGGCTTTTGTATGATGACCCTGATAGAGAGGCATCCGCTGAGAGTCAGTTACGCGCTCTCAGACAGGGTAGAAATCCTGCAGAGGTTTATTGTACAGAATTTCGCCGTTGGTCGAACGACTGTGGCTGGAATGACCCAGCCCTACGCAGTCAGTTTCGCCTCGGCTTATCTGAGTCTATAAAAGACAGTCTCCTTCAGTATCCCGCTCCTGAGACTCTCGATAAACTCATGGAGCTTTCTATTAAGATTGATCGTCGTCTCAGAGAGCGGAGGGCTGAAAAAGGAGCACCTGTCAGGTCTACTCCATGTGTATTTTCCATTCCTGAGGACATAGAGGAGCCCATGCAGATGGGTCTCTCCCGGCTGTCTCCAGAAGAAAGAGCCAGAAGGCAAAACTCTGGTCTTTGTTTGTACTGTGGGGGTAAGGGACATTTTGCCCGTAATTGTCCGAACAAGTCGGGAAACGCCTCGACCAAGTGAATTGTGAGGGGGTTCACTTTGGTCTGCAGCTTATCTCCTCAAATAACTCCCTTTTAGTCCCAGCTAAAGTTTCCTTTGGCAGCCTCAGTTCTTCGGTGTCGGCTTTTGTTGACAGTGGAGCTGCAGGGAACTTTATGGACTTAACGTGGGCCAAAGCCTTAGGTATTCCTCAGTTAGCCTTGGGTAGGTGTATCACCATGTATGGTTTAGATGGGAGTCCCTTGTCCAATGGGGTTATTTCCCTCCGTACACCCCCTATACTACTTACGGTAGGAGCTCTTCATTCCGAAAAGATCGAGTTTTTCCTTACCCATTGCCCAGCAGTTCCAGTGGTTCTGGGTCACCCTTGGCTGGCCTTTCATAATCCCATCATTGATTGGCAGTCGGGGGAGATTTCACAATGGGGTACCATCTGTAATAAGGAATGTATTACGTTTCCCGTCAGAATAGCTGCTGCCATTCCCGAACTCATTCCCGTGGAATACCAGGACTTTGTTGATGTGTTTTCCAAGGGCAATGCGGACATTCTGCCTCCCCATCGGCCTTATGATTGTGCTATTGAGCTAATTCCTGGTGCCACATTGCCAAAGGGAAGGTTATATGCATTATCCGGGCCAGAAACTGCGGCCATGAATGAGTATGTTAAGGAGAGCCTAGGGAAAGGATTTATCAGGCCATCTAAATCCCCTTTAAGTGCAGGTTTCTTCTTTGTGGAGAAAAAAGATGGATCACTCAGACCTTGCATTGACTTTAGAGCCCTGAATAAGATCTCAGTTAAAAATACTTACCCTCTGCCGCTGATTTCTGTCCTCTTTGATCAGCTGCGTTCGGCTGTGATTTTTTTCTAAAATTGACCTGAGGGGAGCGTATAACCTCATCCGAATCAAGTCGGGAGATGAGTGGAAGACGGCTTTCAGTACTCAGTCGGGTCACTACGAGTATCTGGTGATGCCGTTTGGCTTGTCTAACGCTCCGGCAGTTTTCCAGGATCTCATTAACGATGTGTTCCGTGATTTTCTAGGAAGATTCGTGGTCGTTTACTTAGACGACATCCTGATCTATTCTGACTCAATTGAACAACATGTTACCCAGGTGCGTCAGGTTCTTAAAAAATTACGTAAAAATCACCTATATGCCAAGCTGGAGAAGTGTGAGTTTCATGTCACGGAGGTATCCTTTTTAGGGTACATTATTTCCCCTCGGGGATTCTGTATGGAACCTAAGAAGCTCCAAGCCATCCTTAGTTGGGCGCAACCCACCAACTTAAAAGCAATTCAGCGCTTTTTAGGGTTTGCGAATTATTATAGAAGATTTATTCATTCTTTTTCCGACCTGGTTGCTCCCATTGTGGCACTGACTAAGAAGGGAGCGGATCCTACCAACTGGTCACGTGAAGCTGTGAAGCTGAGTTATCCTTTCAGGCCTTGAAACAAGCTTTTGTTTCAGCTCCAGTCCTCAGACATCCCAACCCAGAATTGCCCTTCATTGTTGAGGTTGATGCCTCGGAGGTTGGAGTGGGGGCTATCCTATCTCAGAAGGATCCGGACTCTCTGGAACTACATCCTTGTGCCTTTATGTCCAGGAAATTCTCATCTGCTGAATCCAACTACGATGTTGGTAACCGGGAGTTACTGGCTATTAAATGGGCTTTCGAGGAGTGGAGGCATTGGCTTGAGGGAGCAACACATACCATTTCAGTATTGACTGACCACAAAAATCTTCAGTACATCGAATCAGCTAAGCGGCTGAATGCCCGGCAGGCTCGTTGGGCTTTATTTTTTACTCGTTTCAAGTTTATTATCACTTTTAGGTCAGGTTCCAAGAATACCAAGGCGGATGCCCTGTCACGCAGTTTTCTTCCAGTTCATAATAACAGTCCTGTTACTCCCATACTTCCGTCTTCAGTCATTTGGGCAGGCCTCACACAAGATTTGTTTACCCAGTTAAAGCAGCTTCAACATCAAGCTCCTGGAAATACTCCTGCTGGTCGTCTTTACGTCCCTGAGTTTTTGAGAGCTACTGTTTTGACTGAGTTTCATGATAGCAAAGTTGCCGGGCATCCGAGGATCTCTAAGACTTTGGAATTAGTCTCCCGCTCAGTATGGTGGCCTGGTCTTTCTAAAGACATTAAGGAGTTTGTTTTTTCTTGTCAGGTCTGTGCACAGCATAAGGTTCCCCGTTCCTTGCCTATCGGGCAACTTATGCCCTTAAATGTTCCTCTCAGGCCATGGTCTCATATTTCCATGGATTTTGTGGTAGACCTCCCTCTGTCAGCCGGATTCCGAGTCATATGGGTGGTAGTGGACCGTTTTAGCAAGATGGCCCATTTCATTGCTCTTCCCCGACTGCCATCTGCCCAGGGATTGGTTGTTTTGTTTCTCCGCCATGTTTTCAGACTTCATGGGTTGCCCACTGATATTGTTTCTGATCGGGGTCCACAATTCATTGCACAATTCTGGAAGTCTTTTTGTGCCTCATTAAAGATGAAATTGTCTTTAACATCCGGCTATCATCCCCAATCCAACGGGCAGACCGAGCGAGTTAATCAATCATTAAAACAGTATTTGCGTTTGTACTCAGCCAAACTCCAGAATGATTGGTCCGAGTTTCTTCCTTTGGCGGAGTTTGCTTACAACAATTCTTGTCATTCCTCCACTAATGTGTCTCCATTCTTTTCAGTTTTTGGTTTTCACCCCAGAGCTAATTCTTTTTTCCAACATTCCTCTGTTTCTTCGCTAACCTTAACCTCTCATCTCAGAGTCATTTGGAAAAAAGTGCACCTTGCTCTCAGAAAAGCGGCATTTCGAGAGAAAAAGTTTTCTGACAGGCTCCGGCGTCCTTGCACTTTTAAGGTGGGAGACAGGGTATGGTTGTCGACTCGTAACATTAGACTTCGACAAACCTCAGCTAGATTGGGCCCCAAATTTATTGGACCATTTCATATTATTAAAAAAATCAATCCAGTTGCTTTCCGGTTACGTTTACCAAGAGCTCTCCGAATCGGAAATACGTTCCATTGCTCCCTGTTGAAACCATACGTTTCTTCCAGTAGATTTCCTCGGAAGATCTCTCAGGGAAAATCACCAGTAGATGTACAGGGACATCAGGAGTTCTTGGTGGAGAAGGTTCTCGATTCCAAATTGTCCCGGGGTCGGCTTTATTTTCTGGTGCACTGGAAGGGCTATGGTCCAGAGGAAAGGTCTTGGGTCCTGGATAAGGATCTCCATGCCCCGAGGCTCAAGAGGGCATTTTTTCGGGAATTTCCTCGGAAACCTGGCTTTAGGGGTTCCTTGACCCCTCCTCAAGGGGGGGGTACTGTTAGGCGCCGGGGTCCGCTCGTCGGTGCGGCCCGGCGCCTAGCAACCAGGGACGCCGTGCGCGTACAGCCGCCGGCTCCCTGGCAACGCTAGACGCCGGGCGCACGGAGCCGCACGGACCCTAGCAACGGGGACGCCACTGGCGGACCGCGTTCCCCGTTGCTGGGTCCATTTAAATTAATAGGGCACCTGTTTCCTGGCCGTGCAGCAAGGCAGCTGCACGGCATTTAATCCAATCAGCCTCTGAACAGCTGATTGGAGGACTCCCTGTTAAGTACACTTCCAGGGCTTCTCACAGACGCCGGTAATAGCTTCCTGCATGCTGTATCTGTTTGCTGAGAGTGTTTCCAGTCCTGCTGTACCCGGTCGTTCCTGTCCTCAGTTGTCCTGTACTCGGAAGTCGTCATCTGTTCCTGGAGTCCTGACTGAGCACCTTTTAACATCCAGTGGTGTTCGTGAGTCACGGCGTAGCCGTGTGTTGCGGCTTGGCCGCTTTATTACTTATTATTTATCATTTGTGTTTCGGAGCTTTTGCGGAGGATTCCGCTCCCACAGATCCACTCTGGTATCCAGCGGTGCTGGGTAGGAGTAACGGACTAGTGGATTTAGGTTGTCCTTTTATCTGGCGGTTTTTCCGCGCATAATTCTGGTTTGGTTAGTTAGCTTGTTGCCCCTGGCCTGTTGTCAGTCAGAGGTCCTCTTGTCATCATCCTGCCTCGGATTTCCCTTTGTCTCTCACTAAGACCGGGGGGCACCGGAGTTGGGCAGACATAATCCGCCTTTCAAACGTGGCTGCCAGGGGCTCAAGAAACCATAGTCTCGCAAGGGATTTTCGATAGCACGGGTGAGACAATAGAGTTAGGGCGCCAGGGGCAACTAGTCTTTCTAGCTCCCGTAACCAGCCTTCCCATTCCAGTACTCTGGCCATTGTCATTAGATCTCCACCGGTCAGGAGTACTGGAATCATAACAGCATGTTTTGCAGGTAACCCAGCAGGTGCACAGGTGTATTAATTACTCACCGACACATTTTAAAAGGTCCACAGGTGGAACTGATTATTTCACTTGTGATTCTGTGAGGAGACCTGCAAAACATGCACTGTGTGGGGTCCTGAGGACCGAGTTTGAGAACCTGTGGTTTAAGGCATTTAAGCATACCTCCCAACATGTTTCTTTTTAGATAAAGATATATAAAAATGTTTTTTAATGAAATAATTAATCATTGACGTGTACCCCCAAACAAGATTTTCTTTGTACTTTGCAGAAAGCAAATATGTTTTACAATGTAATATTATGCCATTGTTATGGCCTTGTGGGATGGCCATGTCCCTTCAGTTAACCTTTTACCCACCGCAGCATGAAACGGGATCCGGTCTCTAGGTTGACAGTAACTAGGTCGACACTATCTAGGTCGACCACTATTGGTCGACAGTAACTAGGTCAACAGGGTTTCTAGGTCGACATGTTCTAGGTCGACAGGTCAAAAGGTCGACATGGGTTTTTCACGATTTTTTTTTAACCTTTTCATACTTAATGATCCACGTACACTACAATTGGGAATGGTAACCTGTGCCGAGTGCAGTGGTAGCGGAGCGAGGTACCTTGTCCGCAGCATGGCGAGCGAAGCAAGTCATGCAAGGTGACACAGTGCACTAACTGGGGCTTCCGGTCACTCTATGAAGAAAATTACACTAAAAAACCCGCATGTCGACCTTTTGACCTGTTGACCTAGACCATGTCGACCTAAAGACCCTGTCGACCAAGAGACCCTGTCAACCTAGTTACTGTCAACCAATAGTGGTCGACCTAGACACTGTCGACCTAGTTACTATCTACCTTCCATACCACACCCGCATGAAACACTTGCTTTGAAAAGTTAATATGGTGAATTTAAATTGATTCTAAGGTTGTTTGAAAAATTTGGTGCTGCTATGTAAAATTAATGAAAGATAGACATACAGTATGTTCCACGGCAGGTAGTTACGTGACCGGCGGTCAGGAGACCACTGGTCACAATATCGACGTAGGAATCCCACAACCTTACGGTCCCGACAGTCAGCATGCTTACATCCTGCCATCAGGGTACCTCCCGCTTGCTTGCACCTCATGTCATCTGTCTGTCGCCCCTTCCTACTAGATTGTAAGCTCCTCAGAGCAGGGCCCTCTTTCCTCTTGTTGTCAAAATCCTCTTCTCGGCACATTTCACTCACAGCCCTCTCCTACTCAGCGACCATCTTTACCCGCTTTTTCCTCCTGCTAGTTAAGGCTCATCTCCATCTATGGCCACCAGCTTCTAGTAATACGCTGATCACTCACTCGCTACTTACATCTAAGCTGTATTATGTTTTGAGAATTGTGGTGCTCTTTGTTACCTGTACTCTATTTTGTTATTTATTTACTGTAATGTTAAACGTTCTGTCTCCCTGTGCTGTCCTTTGTACGGCGCTGAAAAACACTTGTGTCGCCTTATAAATAAAATGTAATAATAAGAATAATCTTGATCAGCGCTACAGTATGTTTTTACCTAGCCACATTTTTAGTGGTAAGTGCCAAGGATTTGGTGCTGTCCAGTTGCTGAAGCTTGGCACACGCTAAACAGAACAAAACGATCAATAAATTATTATGGTCATCTCTGGCTCCACCTTGGTAATACTAAATAAAATCCCTCTGCCAAATTGCCACATGAGGTCTATTTGAGTTCTTTGTTGAGAATATGGTAAACTTTAATTTATGATAATGTGTGGCCACATGTCTGCTGTGGTGTTTATGCAACAAAACCTGCAACAACTTAGAAAACCACTCTGAGATTCCCTCATCGAGATTTGTAATGATGAAAGGTGTGGATCAGTCAGGCAGTTGGAAAGGTGCATTTCACAGTATGCTCAGCGGTAGCCTGTTATTTTCCAGGAGAATCCCGTTGACAGTTTACCCAACGGGGTCTCCAGCCTCAAATGACCCTGCCAGGCACTAATGAATTAGATGTGTTACCCAAATCTCAAGCTATCCAATCTGTACATGGTAAAGGATGTTCCTGTATAAAGTAGATCTAGTAACATACGCGCACGCAGGGGGGGTTTCCGAGTACCTAGAAACCCCCCCTGACCGACGATGTATCGAGCAACTGACCCTTTTTTTTTTTAATACAAAAAAAGACTACCGGTGCACTCCCAGCGACCCTCAGCACTTGTGAAACAGACCGTGCTGCTGCCGAGTTTAGTGTGTGGGAAGACAGTCCGACGAGTCCGTCCATCGCCGCTGTCTACCCTGCTCCTCACCGCTCTCTCAAGCAGCACGCAAGAACAGCCCGGGAGGAGCTGCTTCCCCTACATGCAGCCAGGGGTCAGCTCCCAGTTCTAACATCTCAGTGTGTAGTATGCGTAACGGAGGCGGCTGCTTATGCTGCGGGAGCTCCGGAGAGAGCGGTGAGAAGCAGGGTAGGAAGCGGCGATGGATGGACTCGTCGGACTGTCTTCCCACACACACAAACTCGGCAGCAGCAAGGTCTGTTTCACAAGTGCTGAGGGTCGCTGGGCGGGCGCCGGTAGTCTTTAATTATGCTGGCCGAGTCATTGATGCTGCCTGTGTTTCTGTCTATGGAGGAGGGAGGGGGGATTGTGCTGCCTGTGTTTTTGACTATGGAGGAGGGGGGGGGGGGGGGAGAATTATGCTGCCTGTGCTTTCTGACTATGGAGGAGGGAGGGGGGATTGTGCTGCCTGTGACTTCTGACTGTGGAGTGGGGAGTACTGGGGGGAGGGGGTGTCTGTGCTCAGATAAAATCAAAATATAAATAATACACAAGACATTAATAAAATGAAAAATCAAATCCAGCAGTCACATGACCTAATTTGCTATTGCCTATATATATATATATATATATATACATATACATATATATATATATATATATATATATATATATATATATATATATATATACATATACACTTCGTTGTTTGCAGTTTATATATGCATGGAAACCCCCCCCCCCTAGAAATCCTGCGTTTGCCCCTGAGCAACACTTGGGGAATGGAATAAATTCTTATTTGCAGTTAGCACAAACAGACAACAGCCCTACTCTGATGGCAGCAAATGGAATATACATTGAATATGTCCCAGGTTCCCAAATCCCAGAGGACTTTAGTCTGGGGGTATATATTTTAATTAACGGTTACTATAGCACTAACTGTTACTATTATTATCTTTTGCTGATGCACAATAGTGTAAAATAACCCCTTCACTGCCCAGGTATGACGATGGGTACTTTTTATTTACTTTTTCTATAAAATTTCCATTTATCCCTTTAAAGCTGCAATCATGAGCCATGTGGTCATCATCATTATAGCTTTTTTTTTGCCATTGTATTTTATTATTTGCATACAATTTCCCCCCCCCCCTTACCTTCATTTTAATAGTGTTTCTATATTGTCACTTGCGGACCTATGTATGAAACCCAACCACTAAATTCTGCGAATTCAGACATTTTTGCACAGTTACAGCAATATTAAGGAAAGTTGCTATTTAGTATTAGTTTAATGCAAGAGATACAGTGGATCTCCCCTATAAACAAGCGCTAAACCAATTGCAGCAGACACCCATATGGGGATTTAGTCATGTACAATGTCGACACCACAATGTTGACGTGTAAATATACTCAGAATGTCAATATTAGGGTAAGGCTGCAGGCATTAGGAAGGTTAGCTTAGGGCAGTGTTTCCCAACCTTGGTCCTCAAAGCACACTTATACCCCTTTTCCACTAGCTCAAAAAACACGGGTAAATGCACGGGGGCGCGCATTTACCCGTGTTTTTGGCAAGTGGAAAAGGGTAAACCCGGATCAAGTGACCCGTGAATCCTACCCGGCTATTTACCTGGGTAGGACACGGGAATGATCCGGGTAGGGTGTAGTGTAAACGGGAGCCGTGTCGATGCGACACGGCTCCCGTTTACACTGTATGGATGGGCGGCGCTGGGAGATCATGTGATCTCCCTGCGCCGCCCCTGCCGTGTAGCTAGAAGCGTCACCAACCCGGCATATGCCGGGTTGTGACTGCTAATGGGAAAGGGACTGAGCACGGGTCGCAGCAGGGGGCAGCTCCCGTGTCAGGCTCCCGGCTGCGACCCGTGCTCGTAGGTGTAAAAGGGGTATAACAGTCCAGGTATTAGTGATATCCAGGCTTAAGCAAAGGTGGTTAAATCAAAATAACTGAGGTACTAATTACGTCAACTGTACTCAAGTATGGCTGTTCTTAAAACATGGACTGTTAGTGTGCCTTGAGGACCGTGGTTGGGCACCCCAGGGTTAGAGGTGCGGATTAACATTAATGATAGCGGATAAATACTTATTATAATTGGAACAGCTTCACTTCTTTGGAGCTTGCTTCTGCTAGCGAATTACATATGAAGATGGCATTAGCTTGGTGATGCAGTCCCGGAATTATATAGGTAGAGGTGATGCAAAACACAGCATCTTCGGAGGGCAGAATTAGAGATGATTCATTTCGAGTGAGGGTTCGGTAGGTAAACACACCAACATGCAGAAATTACATGTAACTGATGTGATTGGTCCTAAAGCATGTAGGAACTTCAAATGACATTTTCACTGTTTCTAACAAGTGCATTTTCAGGTGGTGTCCCAATCCTGCTACAGTAGGTCAGACTGATTTTCTGGGGAGTTGGATGTGGGCGTGCAACTATGAATGCACAAGGTGGCAAAAACTATATATATATATATATATATATATATATATATATATATTATTTTTATTTTTTTTAAATTGTAATCCGTTTTGTTGCACAACATAGGGGACCCTGAAGCCACAACTTCCCTGGAGCAATTAGTCATGTTTACGTAAACTGAAAAGTTTTGCTCACCCCTAAATTCTGCTTCCAGTGGGACAACTCTGTCACACAGCATATTCACTTGGCAGGTAGTGATACCTTTTACTGGACTGTTTGAGCCAGCAAGAAAGCACCCAACACCAATATGGTTACATATGATCTACTGATTGGTTATTACAATAAACCTGAAGTGCTGACACAGGAATGAGAATGTATTACAAAGACAGAAAATGACAAACGTCGCAAATACATATCGCAGTTACTGTTGCGCGCAACTCACCTGGTTCTGTGAGGATGGTCTTTGCCCCGCTACACCTGAAGCAATGCAGGAAAGACTTGGATCGGATGTTGTTATTCAGGCAGGCTAGGGAGCAGCCCAGCTTGGCCACCCCGAGCCACAGCCAGATGTAGGCGGGCGAGTTGCTCATGAATATGGCCACACAGTCCCCCGACTTCACCCCGGCGTGCTTGCGCAGAGCTCTGGCCGCCTGGTTACTCAGCCGGTCTATCTCCGAGTAAGTGTACACCTCCTCCTGGTAGATGACGAAGGGTTTGTCCGGACACTTCTCCACCTGCTCCAGGAACACGTCCAGCATGGTGTGCGCCGGGGTCTTACTGACATAGCGCCTGCTCCGGATGCCGAAGCGCAGGACGGTGATGAAGTGGGCGATGTCCTGGAAGATGTAGGGGAAGATGAAGCTGATGAGGAGAGGGAGCAGCAGCAGCCCGGGAAGGGCGGTGAAGAAGATGGTGATCATGTGCGCTCGGGCTGGCTAGGGGTGCTCGGGAGAAGTCAGGCGCAGCGCCTGTCCTGCTGTGTGTGTACGGGAGACTGCTATAACCATAGGTGACAGGGTACCGGTGACACTTAGCAGCAACTCTCACATGGGAGGTGGGGTCTGTGTGCTGGTACTCTGGCACTGCCCGCCCATTCCACACACTGCCCCAGGTGACTGGGTGCAGGCTCAGCCAGGTGGTACTAGTGGTAGAGGTAGAGCTGAATGCTCTGGGGCTGACGCAGACTTCTGTGTATTGGGGCCCAAGCACACTTCACGCCCACAAACAAAATGCAAGTTCGTGTATATGACAGATATGTATGTTTAACCCGTTTAAAGGCATTTTCCACATTTTTATGTAGCCCCCTAAGAATCCCCAAGATCCCTCTACAGTACTCAGGGATCCTTAATATTTGCAGTTACCCCCTTTTAAAACAGCTGTTTTAATATCCCGCAAAATGTTACTCTAATATATAAAAATAAAAATTTGTCCTTCTGTCTTTCTATACAAATCCACAGTTTACAAGCGAAGATCGTGACATTTTACATACAAGCGTATTAAAACATGGCGTAGGCAACTAAAACAATTAGAACTCTCTAGCACCCCTAGGGGGTCAGACAGCAACACAGAGTATATCAGGAGACAGCATAATTCCGGAAATCTTAGAGCAATGTACTAAAAAATTGGTACACATATGCCAGGGCCGGTGCTAGGGTGTTCGGCGCCCTCCTGCAAACTATAAATTTGCGCCCTCGCATACTTTACAAAGGGACAGCGCACATAATGCTTTTACACATAATGCCTCCTGTAGTAGTGCCGCTTACATACGTAACGCCCCCTGCAGCAGTGACACACGCAACGCCCCCTGTACCAGTGCTGCTTACACACGTAATGCCCCATGTAACAGTGAACGCTTACATGTAACTCCCCCTGTACAAGTGCCGCTTACACACGTAACGCCCCCTTTACCATTGACGCTTACACAGGTAACGTCCCCTGTACCAGTGACGCTTACACGCGCAACGCCCCCTCTACCAGTGACGCTTACACGCGCAACGCCCCCCTCTACCAGTGACGCTTACACGCGCAACGCCCCCCTCTACCAGTGACGCTTACACGCGCAACGCTTCATCTACCAGTGACGCTTACACACATTATGCTGCACAGTCACACATATACCACATACACACTGTACATACATGACACACATACAGTACAAACACACACACACTTTCTCACTCACTCTCCCTCAACTCACCATCTGGCTGGCCGACTCTGTATTCTGCCTTCTGACTTCCTCTGTAGCATGGCCATGGTCCCGTGTAGCTCCGCCCCTCAGCACTGGTAAGCCCTGCCCCTTTTTTTGGACAGGAGTCGCTGGACACACACAGACACTGGAGACTGGACTACTGTCAGCCAGGGAGGTAAGGGGAAGCTTCATGCTGCCGATGCCGCTGCCTGTCAAACAGTGTGACAGGTACAGCAGCATAGGCGTTACCATTCCCCTCCCCACACCCCACGCCTCGCACCCCCCCAGCACCTACACCCTGATTTTGAGTGGACCACGCTGAAAAATATGGCAGACTTAGGGTGGCCGAACATTTCAGTTTTAATATAACACAAGTAAGGCTTATAATTTACACATGTGCCATTAGAGCCACATCTGCCTCTTTCTATGCCATCAGACCCCTCCTCCGCAGGACACCAGCATTTGTCACACATGTCCATGCTCACCAGCTACTGACAGTAGTGCCACTTATTCACATTACGCCAACCAGTATGAGCTTAAATTCACACTACGCCACACTATATGAGCTGAAATTCACTTTACACCACACGGCATTAGCTGAAATTCACATTACGCTACACGGTATGAGCTCAAATTCACATTATACCACGGTATGAGCTGAAATTAACATGACACCACACAGTATGCGCCAAATATACATTACGCCACACAGTATGAGCCATATCTACATTACGCCACACAGTATGAGCCGGATCTACATTACGCCACACAGTATGAGCCGGATCTACATTACGCCACACAGTATGAGCCGGATCTACATTACGCCACACAGTATGAGCCGGATCTACATTACGCCACACAGTATGAGCCGGATCTACATTACGCCACACAGTATGAGCCAAATCTACATTACGCCACACAGTATGAGCCGGATCTACATTACGCCACACAGTATGAGCCGAAATTCACATTACCCCACAGAGTATGCCTCCAGCAGTGCCAGATACACATAATACCCCCAGTGGTCACCGTTGTAATATAAGAAAAACACATTAATAATATTCATTTTGAGGGATATAAATAATCTAGAGTAATAAAAAATAGAAATGTAACATATATATATATATATATATATATATATACACACACACACACACACAAACACAGATATATATATATATATATATATATTTATTCTGTGCATGTATATTCTGTGCATGTATAAACAGGCTTCCTTTCTTTTTTTATCTTTAATATTTTTCCTTTCTTTTCTAAGTGCACTCGAGTCCTACAGTCTAGCGATCTCCACTTTTTTTTGAGGGGTGAGGGGGGGGGGGATAACTTTATAAACAGGAACTGGCTAAGCTGCAGGCCTGCAGCTTACTGAACACTCACCGACAGTCCCGAGAGGAATGCTGGTCTGTGGCATGCACACCGGCAGAGAGTGCGGGCAGGAGGTGGGAGAGAGAGCCACGGACTGGAGGGGGGAGAGACAGATGCGAACGGGAGGGGAAGAGGGAGCCACGGGCGGGAGGGGGAGACAGAGCCGCAGACGGGAGGGGGAAGAGAGAGCGCGAACGGGAGGGGAAAGAGCCGTGACGGGAGGCGAAGACAGAGCCGCGGACAGAAGGGGGAGTCACAGCCGCGGACGGGAGGGTGTATAGAGCCATGGGTGGGAGGAGGAAGACGGCGCACGGACGGCAGACAGAGCGTGGATGGGAGGCAGGAGGGGGCACAGGAACTAACAGCTATCACTGTGCTGCAGGCATAGAATGTGCGCACGCCTATGCACAGCAGCCGGCAGGAGCCCAGGCGCAGCAGCGGGGATGCAAAGCAGGGAGAGCGCCTCTACAACCCCGGCGCCTCCCTGCTTTGCATCCCTTTGCTGAGTGGGTAGCGCCGGGCCTGACATATGCCTTACACTCTGGCAACAAACACTGTGGGAGGAAGACACCCCTAGGGGTGGGACAGCAGCACAGAGTATGTCAACATACAGCAAAACTGGAAGGCCTGGAGCAATTTACATCAAACTTGGTACACATATGACTTACACTCTGGAAATAAACACTGTGGGGGTCAGACACCCCTAGCACCCCTAGGGGTGGGACAGCAGCACAGAGTATGTCAGAAGACAGCATAACTGTGGAAGGCCTGGAGCAATTTACAGCAAACTTGGTACACATCTGACTTCCATTCTGGGAACAAACTCTGTGGGGGTTAGACACCCCTAGCACCTCACAGGGGGTGGGACAGCACCACAGAGTATTTCAGGAGACAGCATAACTCCAGAATGCCTAGACCAATTTACAACAAACTTGGTACACATATGATTTACAAGCTGGGAACAAACACTGTGGGGGTAAGACACCCCTAGGGTTGAGGCAGCACAGAGTTTTTCAGCAGACAGCATAACTCTGGAATGCCTAGAGCAATTTACACCAAACTTGCTACACATATTACTTACACTCTGGGAACAAACACTGTGGGGGTAACACACCACTAGCACCCCTAGGGGTGGTCCAGCAGCACAGACTATATCAGGTCATGCATGATACAGTATGTCAGTGATGACAGGGCTGCATGTGACAGGGGTAGTGACATGATGTGAGGAGGGGAATGGAGGTAGCACGAACCCACACACTGAGAGTTATATAGTGGAAGTAGCACGGTCCCCCAGCAGCACAGAGTATATCAGGAGATACATAATGTGCTGTGCTATTTTTAAATTGGGTTTTCATTTTATTGATGTGTATAACATTTTACATGATTTTTTATATTATGTTATTTATACTGTGTGTTTAATATTTAAATTAATTTTTGTAAACAAACATTCTTAAAATCCCGGGCAACGCCGGGTACTCCAGCTAGTGGTAAATAAACCCCTGAATGTGTAAGGCAGAGATTTTCAACCTTTTTCAACTTGTAGCACACTGAGCTAGATGGTAAAACTGTCAAGACACACCAAACTCTTTTTGTAAGAGATTATAGTCTTTACATGATGTAGTTATGTGACTGGCGTTCAGGAGATGCCGGTCACAACACCTCCACCTACATCCCGCCCCCTCACTATCCCGACGGGTGGCAGGCTGACCAATAGGGACTATTCCCATTCGTGGGAATAGAACCTGTGGCGGACCCCCCACCGGCATTCTGCGTCCGGGATTCCAGCATCGGAATGCGATACACACCCGTCTTTACAGTGCCTTAGTTCATGTTAGTTCATGCCCTTAGGTCAGATTATGCCACATTGCAGTGTAAAACTAAAGCAGCCAGTATTTACCCTGCACAGAGACAATATAACACACCCAAATCTAACTCTCTCTGCACATGGTACACATGCCCCCCCCCCCCTGCAGTGCACATGGTTTTGCCCGTTAGCTAACAAATTTGCTGCTGCAATTTAATTTTTGTTTGCCTTAATCTTTATGAAACTGAACTACAGTCAATGCAAGCTAACATCTACTGTTACCTGAGCCCTGAACTGTGTACTGAATCTTTGTGCTAAGGCTGCCTCTGCCACCTGCCCTGCCACCTCTCTGCTGTACAACTGGAGAGGGGGCTACTTGCTTGCTATGCTATCCTTCTGAAGAGCTTTACCACACAACTTATTGCTTCTAATCTACTCATCAACTTGCTTAAACCTTGTTTCAGCCATCGGTAAGGATTGGGATAGTGCTATTGGGGGTAATTCTGAGTTGATCGCAGCAGGAACTTTGTTAGCAGTTGGGCAAAACCATGTGCACTGCAGGGGAGGCAGATATAACGTGCAGAGAGAGTTAGATTTGGGTAGGGTGAGTTCAATCTGCAATCTAAATTGCAGTGTAAAAATAAAGCAGCCAGTATTTACCCTGCACAGAAACAAAATAACCCACCCAAATTTAACTCTCTCTGCAAATGTTATATCTGCCCCCCCCTGCAGTGCACATGGTTTTGCCCAACTGCTAAAAAATTTCCTGCTGCGATCAACTTGGAATTACCCCCATTGACCTATCCCACTGCTTTCACTCATCTCTGCTAGTACAAAGGGATCTACTGTATGTTTGCCTACTGCACTGTGGAATTACCTAATACTGCTTGGGGTCACTAACCCCTTTGTAGTATTGCTTATCCCCGAATAGGATCAATTTCAGGACCAGTGACTTTCACTCAGCCAGCAAAGGTCCAGTGTTAGGGACACTGATACCAAGCGAGATAGGTCTAGACGAGTTACAGGTACTCGCATGCTGCCACCTGGTGGTCCTTACATATGTTGCATAAAGGATACAGACTTGCTAGTCAATTCTGAACAGCATTCATTTCAGTGTACTGTGGTTAATGATGCTTGTCAGGGGCGGTTCTTGCCCTTGTGGCGCCCCGAGCAAAACATTAGGGGCGTGGCTTAATACAGGGGCGTGGTCAATTACGCCCCCATTTGTAGCGCCGCTGAAAGAAAAGAAAAAAAAAGTATACTTACCTCCCCGCTCCTGATTCCAGACCTCCGCCGCCGCCGCTCCTCTCCTCGGATGCATAGATACTAGAGGTCAATTATGACCCCTAGCGTCTGTGCCACAAAGCTGTGCGGTGCGCGTCATCGCGCACTGCACAGCAAAGGTCCTCTCCACGAAGGGAAACTAGACGCGTAGCGTCTGGTTCCCTTCACAGCAGGGGGGGGGGGGGGCGCACAGCGGGGGGCACAGTGGTGGATCTTGCCATGGTGCGGCGCCCTCCGGATGGTGCCGGCGCCCTCCGGAAGGCGGCACCCCGGGCAAAAGTCCTGCTTGCCCGTGGAAGATCTGCTACTGATGCTTGTGTACTGTGTGATAAAAGCACTATAACTGTCATCCAATGTGATTGTTAAGTATCTAAACAAGTTAACCCCTTATTATTACAAAAAGAAGTTACATGGTTTGATCCTACAGCAGTAACCAGATACGTTACTGATTAGTAAAAAACCCAGTTTGGCTGGTGGCTTTGTGTTGCTTTGGGGTTTTGTTGGGAAGGGGGTCTCCCCGTCCTTCTGCCTAGGGTTACAGCAGTGAGATCCATGTGAGACAGGTGATTCCAGCTCGAAGAAACAGGTACGACCACCAATATCACAGACACTTCACTTACCAGTTCTGACATCACATGAATATGTCCTTAAGGCACAACATGCCACCCTGTAGTGCCCTTTAGATCACATTATGGGCCAGATGTACTAAGCCTTAAAAAGTGATAAAGTGGAGAGTGATAAAGTACCAGCCAATCATATCCTAACTGCCATTTCACAGGCTGTGTTTGAAAAATCACAGGAGCTGATTGGTAGGTAGGCTATCACTCTCAGCTTTATCACTTTTTAGGGATAAGTATATCTGGCTGTATGTCACACAGAACCCACATTCATGCTGTGCGCACAGTCATGTCTTTTCTGTTCCTGGCTTGGCCAGTGTGCGTTTGGTGTTGGGCCAGCGTCTTTCCTGCGTGACGGAGCCTGGGCAGGCCAGTGTCTGCCTGGAGCTGGGTCATTGTGTCTCTGAACTGTCAATCCATCTGTGTCATAGAACACTGCACCCCAGTTGAAAATCACTGGTATAAAGTGTACAATCTCATGCTGTAGAGACATATGTGGGAGGGCCCCCAGCAGGGCTGTGTGAAACCGATGTGGTGTGGGTGGATTCAACACTTACCGAGTGCCATCTCTCTATCCTCTTCGGGCACTCCTAGGTCACAGCCAGGGTGGTTCTGGATCACAAAACGAGACAAACACGTACACACGCATGAACCTCCCCCAGCGGTCTCAATGATGGGTCATCACTGGCACTTATGGCCTCAGACTGGGTGCCCGTAAGGTGTGAGGCACCGCCGGGCAGCGGCGCAGTACCGGGCAGGAGCGTAACGGGCGCTCCTGACAAGTTACCTGACTTTGCTTTGCAAAACAGCCTACCTTTCCTGGGGAGGAGGGGGTTTGCTGTAGAGCGACTATGCGGAGACGGCCTATGCTCTGCGTACCCGCGGCTCAGCACCCGCGAACAATACCTGCGGTCTAGCACCTGAACAAAGCAAACACCGCCTAACTAATGGGGCCTAGTGCTCACTACAATCTAAGCACAGGAAACACAGCAAAGTAAAGGGGGCCTAGTGCTCACTACAATCTATGAAAAACACAGAGTAAGCCTCAATAAGGACCTACCTGGGCTGCAGGTCCTTGCCTCCCCTGCATCTCAGCAGCAACAGCCATAGCAGTCGTGGCAGCAGTGTCTGTTGCCGGGCTTTCCTTCCTCTCTCCCTCCAGAGCAGGAGCAGCAGCAGATCCTTCCTTGCTCCTGGGCTCCAAGTGCAGCACCCTGATCCCTTTTCCGTGCTGCTCCTTAAATACCCCACCACCGGGGCTTCTGGGCCGGGTGACTTGGTGACCCCTGATTTGTCACCCAGTGATGATGCGCCACACCACGTGGGGACCAGCCACGGCTTGGGGGGTCACCCAGTGTCAGCTTCTGGCCCAGTAGCTGAGGCTGACGGCCGGGGGGACTGAGTGTCACCCGTGGCATCCCACACTACTCCCTCCTTTTCCTTTGTGGACCCCACAGACATTTGATTGGTTGTCCGGTCAAAGTCTGGGTTCGCAAACCGTGGGCTGGCACCGCCAGATAGGTCCGGCTTGATCTTTGGGGCAGCACAGCCTGGACACCATCTTCCGGTGGTGCCAGCGAGGGCATTATGGAGGTTGGGCCCACATCCTGCAGTGCTTTCTTCTGCAGGAGGTGGCGGGGGAGCGGTTTCGCACACAAGTACAGGGTGGCGGGGGTGGAGGCTTGTTCTACAGAGTTGGGCATCAGGGGACGGGATGCCGGGCTGCACAGGGTCGCAGCATGTTCCAGTGTACGACACTGTCGCTCCTGCTACCATCCTCGGTGCATACCTCGTAGACAGGGTTCCTGAGGGATACTTCCCATTGGACAATAGAGGGCATTGTCTCCCATCGGTCGCTCAACTTGTTTTGTAGCAGTTTGTCACCTCCACTAGGGGTGCGCCTAGGGATCGACCTGGTTGAGGGTGAGTTGTGGATTCCATGTTCCGCTTGGCAATCTCAACAGCAGCACTCAAATGGTGTCTTAGCTGTTCGACCCACTTGCTTTGGGTCTGCTGTCCTTTTGCCGTCAGGGAAAGGTCAAGGTCCTGTAACTTCCTCAAATCTACCAAACATCATGAGGTAGGGGGAAAAGTCCATGGTGCGTTGGATTCTGTTGTATACCCACACCAACTCCTGGATGATGTCTGGCCACCATCTCTTCTGCTTGGTCTCTAGGGTCCTGAGCATCTGCAGGAGGGTCCGGTTGAATCGTTCACAGGCCCCTCCAGGTGATAAGGCACGGTCCTGGATTTTTTCATGCCGTATGTTTGGCAGAGGCATTCCATCACTCGGCCTTGGACGCATGCTCCTCGGTAAGAAAGAATGCGTTCAGGGCAGTCGTACCTGCGGATGAACAGTTCGATGATGGCCTTGGCTGCCGTGTGGGCAGGCTGATCCTTGGGGGGCAACCACAGTGAACTTGGTGTGGTACTGGTATCCTTACACTGACTCCCCGATGAGCACGTAATCGACCATCAGGATGTTCCAGGGGTCAGGTGGTAATGGTGGTTTGTACAGGCACCATTGACTCAATGGGTTTGGTGGCCTCACACCTCTTGCACACTCGACACACCTCTTCCACCACCTGCTGGAGTACCGGGCAGAAGTACTGTCAGCATAGCCACTGGAGCGTTTAGACCACACCGAGGTGGGCACCTTCTTGTTGGGATTCCGCCACCAGGTCCCAGGCGGCTTTCTCTGGGATAATGATCTGCCACGCGGTGCAGAGTTCTTGCTCGAGTTAGGTGTGCTGACACACCACACCTTCCCGGATGGTCAGCCGGTCTGTTTGGTGCAACAGCCCCTGATCTACTTTCCCGAGCTGGTCTCATTCACAGTGGGATGGCCAGTGTCCTTGTTCCTTCCAGCGGCAGACGTTCTGGATCCTGTCCTTGTTCAGTGGCCCAACCCTGGAGGGATTTATGCAATTGGAGGCCACAGCTGGTAACTTGATGGTCCTCCGGAGGGGGCCCAATTCTAACGAAGTTGGTTATCTCCAACCCTTCTTATTCTTCATCGGTGGGGCCAGTTTGGGTGTCTACTGGGAACTGGGACAGGGCGTTGGCATTGTCCTTCCCGGGCCGATAGCTTATTTTTAGAGGGAACTTGGATACCCAGTGTTGATCCAAGGCCCCCAGTTTGGCAGTGTCCAGGTGAGCCAGTGATTGTTGTCAGTAACCACTTCGACTTTGGCCGCCGTCAGGTATTCTGGAAATTTCTACATCACGGCCCACACCAGGCTCAGCAGCTCCAGCTTAAATGAGCTGTAATTCTTGGGGTTTCGTTCAGACTCCCGAAGACCCTGGCTCCCGTAGGCGATTACTCTCTCCTGGCCTCCCTTGACTTGGGACAGCACAGCCCAGACCTTTGTGACTTCCATTGGTGTAGAGTAGGAACGGTTTGTTGAAATCCACATAAGCCAACACTGGTGTTTGGGTAAGGGCTTCCTTAAGTTGGTGGAATGCATCATCCTGCGCCCGGTCCCACTCGATTGCTCTTTTCTTAGAGTCCGTTGCTATACCTCTTACCAACTCGTGTAGGGGACTAGTGATCTTGGCAAAACCCTTGATAAATCATATATAGTAGCCTACTAGGCCCAAGAAAGCCTGCACTTCTGTCACAGTGGTTGGCATCTTCCATCAATGTATTGTGGCCAGCTTGCCAGGGGTTGGTTGCACCCCCTCTGCGGAGACCACATGGCCTTAGTATACCAGGCTGGGCTTCAGGAGGTGACATTTACGGGGCTTCAGCTTGAGGCAAGTTTTCCAACCACTGTAGGACCAGATTCAGCCTCCGCAGGTGCTCGTCCAGGGTGGGGGCAAACACAATAATGTCATCCAAATATATGAAGATGGCCTCGAACTTTAGGTCCCCAAGGCAACGTTCCACGAGGCGTTGAAATGTGGCGGGCGCATTGGAGAAGATGAAGGGCATCTTGCAGTAGTCAAAAAACCCTATGGGAGTGATGAAGGCAGTCTTTTCCTGGTTTTGTTCCACCACTGGTACCTGGCAGTACCCGCTGGCCAAATCCAGCGGCTAATAACTCCCTAGGGCGGCTAATGACTCTTCGATGTGGGGCAGGGTGTACGCCTCCCTCACCGTGCAGCAGTTCAGGTTCCAGTAGTCCACACAGAAGCATAGCGCGCCATCCTTTTTCTTGACCAGGACGATCGGGACCACACAGGGGCTTTGCTCTCTTTAATGACCCGGTTGTCTAGCATTTGGCGGATCTTCGCCTCCTGATATTACCGGGGTAGGATAGGATAGTAGCGTTTGCGGATGGGGAGACTGGCGCCAGTGTTGATCTCGGGTTCTAGCTACAGGTTGTAGCCAAAGTCCTCACTGCGTGAAAACGCCTTCTGCCTCTCTTACAGCATCCTCTCTAATCGTCTGACATCCCCTGGGTGGACTTGATCCAGGGTCACGTCCATCTGCTCCAGTATGACCCAGCCATTCCAGTTGTCAGTGGGCACTTCCCTCTCCTCGACCGTCACCGCCAGTGTCCAAGGTCTCTCGGCGTCCGGGTGGGGTATCACACCTTGCTCCGGCCTGATGTGATCTGCGGGGATAATGTGTAACTGGGCCATGGTCATCCTTGCGGGTATTTGTGCGGGCTGATTCCCGAGATTACAGATCCAGATTGGCACCGCGCTGCCCCGGACCATGGCCATGGCATGGGCCACTACCAGCTCGGTTTCTGTTTGTCTGAACCAACATGGCTCGATTAGTACTTCCATCCCCTCCAGCCGTTGCTGTGACCGTACTGGCAAGTCCAGGATTACCTCTTGTCGAGAGGGTATCTTCACTTTCTGCTGGTGTTGGTTTCTGATTTGGCCAACGGGCCCCCCTATCCTAGCAGGTCTTGGCTCTTCACAGGGCCGGCTCGAGCCTAATTTTTTGGGGTAAGCGAACATATATTTTGGCACCCCTTAATGGAATATATTGGGCGTGGCTTCATGGGGAAGGGGCATGGCCACAGAATAGCATCAATTCACATTACACAGCACAGTAGAGCCGCTTATATATGTTACACCACAGAGGAGCCGCTTATACACGTTACACCACAGAGGAGCCATTTATACACGTTACACCACAGCGGAGCCGCTTATATACGTTACACCACAGCGGAGCCGCTTATATAAATTACACCACAGAGGAGCCGCTTATATACGTTACACCACAGCGGAGCCGCTTATATAAATTACACCACAGAGGAGCCGCTTATACACGTTACACCACAGCGGAGCAGCTTATATAAATTACACCACAGAGGAGCCGCTTATATACGTTACACCACAGCGGAGCCGCTTATATATGTTACACCAGGAGCGGAGCTGCTTATGGTGGCACAAACACTGGGTTTCAGGGGTCACCAGCCATACAAACTAATACACTATCCATTGGTATCTGGACTCCAGGTCACCACCAATTAGGTCAACACCAATTGGTCGACACACTTTAGGTCGACATGGACAGAAGGTCGACATGAAAAAGGTTGACATGAGTTTTAAAAAAAAAGAATAATTTTTTGAACTTTTTCATACTTTACGATCCACTTAGACTACAATTGGGAATGGTAACCTGTGCCGAGCGCAGCAGTAGCCGAGCGAGGCACCTTGTCCGAAGCATGGCGAGCGGACACGGTGCCCTAATTGGGGTTCCCGGTCACATTACAGAGAAAACGACACCAAAAACACGTAAAAAACTCATGTTGACCTTTTGTCCATGTTGACCTTGTTCAGGTCGACCTTTTGTCCATGTCGACCTATTTCAGGTGTCGACCCAAGTGGAGTCGACCACTTGGTGTCAACCCAAGTGGTGTTGACCCTAAGTCCCAGACCCCTATTCTTTACATCAATGATCTCACACACACATATAAATATATATAGAAAATCATTACACTAACCATTACACACACATACACAAAAACGTTAATGAGATAAATAGATTATAGAAGAACCGTAACACAAGAAAAGTTCTATGTTTAGTAATAAAGCTTATGGCCTGTCCCACTCCCTTTCTGCACATGGGGGGTCATTATGACCCGTTCACTAGCTGCTTTTTATCGCAGCTGAGCGAAAGGGTACCCACTGCGCATGCACCGGCGCATGCCAGACGACTGAAGGCCATAGCTGGGCTGCGATCGCCTCTGCCTGATTGACAGGCAGAGGCGGTCGCTGGCCGGGAGGGGGTGGAACGGCGGCGTTTGTCTGCCGTTTCGTGGGCCGGTCCAGCCAACGCAGGCGTGGCCGGACCGTGCGGGGAGCGGCCCGCAGTGGTTGCGTGACGTCATACGCAGCCGCTGCGGGCCGGGGAGCGTCGAGTAGCTCCCGGCCAGCACGCTAAGACTGCGCTGGTCGGGAGCTACTCTTGAAGTGCAAAGGCATCGCCGCTGTGCGATGCCTTTGCACTTCTGCGGGGGGGGGGGGGGGGGGGGGGGCGTCACTGACATGTGGGGCGGACTAGCCCTGTGCTGGGCACCCCCCCCGCATGTCACTGTGAATGATCGTAACTGTGCTAAATTTAGCACAGCTACGATCATCTCAGAATGACCCCCATGATCCTAAAACAGATGTGTAGCTGCAGGATTTACCATGGGGGTCAATCCGAGATGATCGTAGCCAGCAACTTTTTGCTGCTGGTGCGATCAACTAATCTCTGCCTATGGGGGAGTGTATTTTAGCTTAGCAGGGCTGCGTTCACTTATGCAGCCCTGCTTAGCTAAAAAAGTTTTGTGCAGTCGAAGAGTAACCCTGGAGCTACTGACCCTGTGCGACGGATCCCGCGACGTTCCTCCCGGCTTTGACGTCAGACATCCGCCCTCCGTTTGCCTGGACACACCTGCGTTCGGACGACCACTCCTCGAAAACGGCATCCTACGGTGAGTATCCGACCCGGAACACCTCTCCGCTGTAAATCTTCTTGCGGTCGGCACTGCGTCTTCTTTTTTCGCTGTGCACGTCGTTGCCCGGCGACGGACGTTGCCGGGCAATGACGCGCATGTGCAATGCGCACGCGCAGTTCTGACCCATTCACACCGCAGCAAAGAACCGCTGCGTGCGAATGGGTCAGAATGACCCCCAACGTATGGTGACTTACGCAAGGCTGCAACACCCTCTGCTAGATAATCCCCAACGCAACACCCTGTATGTTTTGAATGAAGCATACAGAAATTATCAGTCAAGGCCATCATCCGGTCTTATTGTAGTGGGGCCAACACCACGCCTAAGGTAGAGGGGCCAACCCCATGCCTAGGGTAGAGGGGCCAATGCCACGCCTAGGCAGTGGTGCAAGTAGAAAAAATGTCTTACGGGTACTGTGTGCAAAAAAATGGGTGTGGCCAAATGTCACATGGGGCGTGGTCAATGAAAATGGGGGCGTGATACACATATGGGGGGAGGGGCAGATACACGTATGACCCCAATAGTGCCAGATACACGTTGCCCCACAGTGCCAGATATACATTGCCCCACAGTGCCAGATATACATTGCCCCACAGTGCCAGATACACATTGCCTCACTGTGCCAGATACACAAATGCCCCCAGAGTGCCAGATACACAAATGTTCCCAGAGTGCCAGATACACATTGCCTCACAGTGCCAGATACAGAAATGCCCCCAGAGTGCCAGATATACATTGCCTCACAGTGTCAGATACACAAATGCCCCCACTGTGTCAGATATACATTGCCCCCCAGTGCCAGATACAGAAATGCCCCTACAATGCCAGATATGCCCCCAGTGCCAGAAACAGAAATGCCCCCAGTGCCAGACACACAAGTATGCCCCCAGTGCCAGATATGCCCACAGTGCCAGATACACAAGTATGCCCCCATTGCCAGATATGCCCTCAGTGTCAGATATGCCCCAGTGCCAGATACACATGTCCCCGCAGTGCCAGATATGGCCACAGTGCCAGATACACATGTCCCCCCAGTGCCAGATACACATGTCCCCCCCAGTGCCAGATATGCCCCCAGTGCCAGATACACATGTCCTTCCAGTGCCAGATATGCCCCCAGTGCCAGGTACACAAGTCGCCCCCAGTGCCAGATATGCTCCCAGTGCCAGGTATACATGCCCCCCCAGTGCCAGATATGCTCCCAGTGCCAGGTATAAATGCCCCCCCCCCCCCCAGTGCCAGATATCCCCCAGTGCCAGGTATACATGCCCCCCCAGTGCCAGATATCCCCCAGTGCCAGGTATACATGCCCCCCCAGTGCCAGATATGCTTCCAGTGCCAGGTATAAATGCCCCCCCCCCCCCCAGTGCCAGATATCCCCCAGTGCCAGGTATACATGCCCCCCCAGTGCCAGATATCCCCCAGTGCCAGGTACACAAGTCGCCCCCAGTGCCAGATATGCTCCCAGTGCCAGGTATACATGCCCCCCCAGTGCCAGATATGCTCCCAGTGCCAGGTATAAATGCCCCCCCCCAGTGCCAGATATCCCCCAGTGCCAGGTATACATGCCCCCCCAGTGCCAGATATCCCCCAGTGCCAGGTATATATGCCCCCCTGTGCCAGATATGCCCCCAGTGCCAGGTATACATGCCCCCCCAGTGCCAGATATCCCCCAGTGCCAGGTATACATCAGTGACGTGCGGTGGGGTGAGGCAGAGCCTTTCCTGTCATACTTACATTTAAACCAGAATTTTGACTGAATAAAATATCTGAAAAATACTGATAATATCTTTGAAATATCTTCTTTGCATTAGTCTAATAATTTTTATAGCCCAAACTCTGGAGTAATAAGTCTATGGCAGGTGATGCAGTGCCTCACCTGTGTATCCTTTCCACACATCTCTAATCAAAACTCACCAGATTTCCAGGAGTTTATGATGCTGCACCTGTGTATAATGCCCAGATGTACACTTTGGCTCATATATTGCATGTAAATCTGGCTCTGGGGTTAGCCAGTGCCTCCTGAGCCATTTGGCTCACCGCACTTCCCTGGTATACATTCCCCCCCCCCCCCCTACCCCCCGAGTGCCAGATATCCCCCAGTGCCAGGTATAACATGCCCCCCCCCAGTGCCAGATATCCCCCAGTGTCAGGTATACATGTGTCCCCACCTCCTCCCCTGCTCACCGCTGCCGTCTGTCTGTGTGAGGGGAGGAGAGCGCAGCCTGCGCCTCTCCTTCCCCTCAGTCTCCGGCGGGTGTCTCAGTTTAATTCAGCGCCTATCCGTGAGCCAATCAGAGCTCGCGGTGCCAACGCCATGCCTAGGGTGAGCGCCATCAATGCTATATGAGGCAGCATCATCTTTTTTGGAAGTCAACATAAAGTATACTCATAGGAAAGGTAACCTGTGGCTCCCAACCTGTTGTGGAACTACAAATCACAGCCAGAAGTTTGCATTGTCCATGCTGGGATGTGTAGTTCCACAGAGTTCCTGTGCCTGAGCTATAAAAGGGCAAACCAAAGGGACTGGGATTAAACTAGAACTATAACCCTCAAACAAAATTGTGACAGTCTCTCACCTTGAACTCGCGGCTGTGCTGGGGATTGTACTCCAGGGTCCAGAGGGAGAGCAGGATCTTGGCCAGGTGCTCGGTCACCTTCTTGCGGTCCTGGCTGTGGTGTTAATGAAGCAGATGTTGCCATGGTTGCGGTGGCCGGACCTGCCGAGGACCCTGGGGCTGGGAGGGGGGAGCTGCAGGGAGGCCGACTGGCTGTGGGCCGGGGAGCAATTGGGTGAAGGCAGTCCGAACAGCTTCTTCCCCGCTGGTAACAAAGGGGTTAGGATATGTCCCTGCGCACAAATGCCGCCAACCCAAGGTCTATCCTAGTGTGTCACCTAACACACTGAAATAATGCTAGAAAGGGAATATTAGAATAATCCCTAGGTGGCGCAAATAGTAAAAAGTCCAAAGAAATTACCCGTGTGGGCTAAAGTCCGTTCCTTTTCATACAAGTGAGTTCATATATGAATCCGTCGTCCAAAGATGATGTATGAAAAAAAAACACAATATAAACACAAATGTTCAGTACAGTCTCTGTGGGTATTAGAGGAACAAAATGTACACCCAGGTTCCTTCGACTATTCAGTACTTGGGATGTGCAGTTCTACTCGTAAGGTCCACCTCAGTGACTCGCATAAATGGACTGCTTACATGTGCTTACTTCTAAAACAATTGTATAAATCACATCAAGGTTTCTTTCACCCATACAAATGCAGTATCCAAAATAATCAAGCACCCACGAGTAGGTCTCTGGGTATATAGGATGCTCACGTGTATGCTTACTTCAAGGTGCGGTGTACTTTCACATCAAAGGTTTCTTTCGATGTTTTCCGCTGTCTTTCTCCTTTATTCCTTCAATTTTAATTATTACCAGCAGCCTATCGTCTTCCCAGCTGGGTGCTTGATTATTTTGGATACTGCATTTGTATGGGTGAAAGAAACCTTGATGTGATTTATACAATTGTTTTAGAAGTAAGCACATGTAAGCAGTCCATTTATGCGAGTCACTGAGGTGGACCTTACGAGTAGAACTGCACATCCCAAGTACTGAATAGTCGAAGGAACCTGGGTGTACATTTTGTTCCTCTAATACCCACAGAGACTGTACTGAACATTTGTGTTTATATTGTGTTTTTTTTCATACATCATCTTTGGACGACGGATTCATATATGAACTCACTTGTATGAAAAGGAACGGACTTTAGCCCACACGGGTAATTTCTTTGGACTTTTTACTATTTGCGCCACCTAGGGATTATTCTAATATTCCCTTTCTAGCTTCTTCCCCGCTGTCAGAATAGCTTCTTCCTGGGTGGTATTCAGTATGCCGACTGACGGGATCCCGGCGCACAGTATACCGGCGCCGGGATCCCGACAGCCGGCATACCGACACTTATTCTCCCTCGTGGGGGTCCACCCCCCCCCCCCCCCTGGAGGGAGAATTAAATACGCGCCACCATGCCCGTAGCGTGGCGAGCGCAGCGAGCCCGCAAGGGGCTCATTTGCGCTCGCCACACTGTCGGTAAGCCGGCGGTCGGGCTCCCGGCGCCGGTATGCTGGTCACCGGGAGCCCGACCGCCGGCAGATCGTAGTGAACCCCTTCTTCCCTGCTGCTTCTTGCCGGGGATGCGCTAGACACCAGCTATATGAGGGAATACCCTAAGCTCCAGCTTCCGCTCCAGTGGCACCACGCACACAGAGGTACAATTGGGTGGTGAGTGGTATTATTCTGGGCGGGCGGGTGGTGAGCGGCGGGCGGCAGAGAGAGTGACACTGATTTCAACAGCGCACTCACACTGGGGAGTGTATTTTCGCTTTGTAGAAGTGCGAACGCCTGTGCAGTAGAGCACCTGCAAAATCTTTTTGTGCAAAACAAGACCCTGTAGTTACTCTTCGTGTGCGTTGATTCTAACGATGGAGGGATGGCTTTTGATGTCACACACCCGACCAGCGAACGCCCAGCCACGCCTGCAATTTTTCTGCCACGCCTGCGTTTTTCTAAGCACTCCCTGAAAACGGTCAGTTGGCACCCAGAAATGCCCTCTTTCTGTCAATTTACTTGCGGCCGGCTGTGCGATTGGAATCGTCACTAGAACCAGTGCAAAACTACAATAAACTTTGTACCCGTACGACGTGCGTGCGCATTGCAGAGCATACGCATGCGCAGATTAGCCGTTTTTTTCACTGATCTCTACGCAGCGAACAATGGCAACTAGCGATCAACTCGGAATGACCCCCATCGTCCAGCTGGAGTACTTCAAGATTGTGAAGGACTTTTTATACTAAGTATCATGTGCGCTTATTTGTGGGGTGGATCTTTTCCTGTTTAATAAAGAAAAAAACATCCATCGCAATGCACAATATGATCGCATAACCATTCGCCAGTACCAGAAAAAAAGAGTTTTTCCATCTGTGCCAGGCAAAGTCATCCACAATTCTGCAAATGCAAGAGACTGGAAGTGGTCATCGCTGATGTCAGAGACCCACCCGAAAAACGCCTTGCCACGCCTGCGTTTTTACAAACACACCCACAAAACGCCATATTTGCTACTCTAAAAGCTGGCTTCTTGTCAATCAAAATTTGATTGCACTGAAGCACAATGCATTCGTAGAAATAATTCCAATCATGGGTGCGCATGCACAGTGTGAACGATGCTCATGTGCACTGATTTGATAATCGTCCGGATTTCGTTTTACGATCCGTGCTGTATAGAGTCCTATACCCCACAGCAGACAGGTTGACTACGGTGCAGAAGTGAGACAGTGTCATTGCAGGACAGCAGTCTGAAGACCCCCATCCACTAGTGAGACTTGTCTGAGCTGAAAGTCGGATCCGATTTTCTCCTGACCCTCCCGGCAGCTTCCCGGGAGTCTTACGATTACGATTTACAAGTAGTGGGGGGTTTTTACATCTCATGTATCACATCTGATTTATCAAGCATGAATGCATCTGATATATCTGAAAGAACATTTTTAACATACGATTTACACATCAGATTTATCTGGTGGGATGGGCTAAATAAGCATATGTAAAGAGCAGCCATTTTTAACTCGGGCACACTCTGCTTTGTGATTACTGAGGCTGGTTTATACACCTACCAAGCATTCCACATTGCAACCATGCACTGCTTTGTTTGGCTTGTCTCAACAAAGTGCTGTATCTTATTCTGTGATGGATCCCTATCGCTATAAACTCCTGCTAGCCTATGGCTTTCTGAAGGGGAGACGTGACAGGGCTCAGAAAAGAAGGAGGGTAATGTCCTGCTGGACAAAGGACTGGCCGAAGAAGAGGGACACTCTCACATGTCTCTCCTGACTGAAATTAAGGAGAACAACCCAGAGGACTATCATAACTACTTGCGTATGGATGATACATTCCAGGAGTTACTGGCCCTGGTGACTCCCTATATTCAGAGGCAGGATACCAAGACGTGGAGGGCCATATCCCCTGAGGAGAGACTGACGGCTACCTTGAGGTCTCTGGCTACCGACTGTTCACTGGAAGATCTAAAGTTTGGGACCCTCATCTCTGCTCAAACTTTGGGGCGAATCATTCCTGACACCTGCAAGGCCATCGTGAAGGTGCTGCAGAACCATTATTTAAAGGTAAAAGAACAACACGACACACTTGTTTACTTGAGTAGTAAAAATTTTTTATCATAGGATAAAACATCAGAAAAAGTACAAATACCAACATGGCATATATTTTCAGTGTAGTCAACATGGCTTAAGTAGTAAAAAATTTTGCTAAAGTAGCATACAATTTTAAAGTAAAAAGTACAGGTTTTTTGCCAACATGGTTCATATTTTCAGTAGAGATGAGCGGGTTCGGTTCCTCGGAATCCGAACCCGCCCGAACTTCAGGTTTTTTTACACGGGTCCGAGCGACTCGGATCTTCCCGCCTTGCTCGGTTAACCCGAGCGCGCCCGAACGTCATCATCCCGCTGTCGGATTCTCGCGAGGCTCGGATTCTATCGCGAGACTCGGATTCTATATAAGGAGCCGCGCGTCGCCGCCATTTTCACACGTGCATTGAGATTGATAGGGAGAGGACGTGGCTGGCGTCCTCTCCATTTATAGAGAAGAGAGTGAGACTAGAGTAGAGAGAGACACAGTATTTACTTTAGTAATTTTGGGGAGCATTAGGAGGAGTACTACTACTTGCTGAAGTGATAGTGTGACTGTATATCTGACTTGTGGGGGAGACAGTGGGGAGCAGTTAGAGTCTGAGAGCAGGAGTACATATTTTAACGTACAGTGCACACTTTTGCTGCCAGAGTGCCACACTGCCATTGTGACCACACTGACCACCAGTATATATTGTGATTGTCTGCTTAGGAGTACTACTTGCAAGTTGCTGATAGTGTGACCAGTGACCTGACTACCAGTTTAATTAATCACCACCAGTTTAATATATATATATATATATATATATATATATATATAATTGTATATAATATATATATAATTGTATACCACCTACCCGTGTTTTTTTTTTTTCTTTCTTCTTGATACATACTACTATAGTAGCTTACTGTAGCAGTCTGCGGTGCTGCTGAGCTGACAGTGTCCAGCAGGTCCGTCATCAGTCATTACATAATAAATATATATACCTGTCCGGCTGCAGTACTAGTGATATTATATATATATATATATATTAATTTCATCTCATTATCATTCAGTCTATATTAGCAGCAGACACAGTACGGTAGTCCACGGCTGTAGCTACCTCTGTGTCGGCAGTCGCTGGTCCATCCATAATTGTATACCACCTACCCGTGGTTTTTTTTTTCTTTCTTCTTGATACATACTACTATAGTAGCTTACTGTAGCAGTCTGCGGTGCTGCTGAGCTGACAGTGTCCAGCAGGTCCGTCATCGGTCATTACATAATAAATATATATACCTGTCCGGCTGCAGTACTAGTGATATTATATATATATATATATTAATTTCATCTCATTATCATCCAGTCTATATTAGCAGCAGACACAGTATGGTAGTCCACGGCTGTAGCTACCTCTGTGTCGGCAGTCGCTGGTCCATCCATAATTGTATACCACCTACCCGTGTTTTTTTCTTTTTCTTTCTTCTTGATACATACTACTATAGTAGCTTACTGTAGCAGTCTGCGGTGCTGCTGAGCTGACAGTGTCCAGCAGGTCCGTCATCAGTCATTACATAATAAATATATATACCTGTCCGGCTGCAGTACTAGTGATATTATATATATATATTTTAATTTCATCTCATTATCATCCAGTCTATATTAGCAGCAGACACAGTACGGTAGTCCACGGCTGTAGCTACCTCTGTGTCGGCAGTCGCTGGTCCATCCATAATTGTATACCACCTACCCGTGGTTTTTTTTTTTCTTTCTTCTTGATACATACTACTATAGTAGCTTACTGTAGCAGTCTGCGGTGCTGCTGAGCTGACAGTGTCCAGCAGGTCCGTCATCAGTCATTACATAATAAATATATATACCTGTCCGGCTGCAGTACTAGTGATATTATATATATATATATTAATTTCATCTCATTATCATCCAGTCTATATTAGCAGCAGACACAGTACGGTAGTCCACGGCTGTAGCTACCTCTGTGTCGGCAGTCGCTGGTCCATCCATAAGTATACTAGTATCCATCCATCTCCATTGTTTACCTGAGGTGCCTTTTAGTTGTGCCTATTAAAATATGGAGAACAAAAATGTTGAGGTTCCAAAATTAGGGAAAGATCAAGATCCACTTCCACCTCGTGCTGAAGCTGCTGCCACTAGTCATGGCCGAGACGATGAAATGCCAGCAACGTCGTCTGCCAAGGCCGATGCCCAATGTCATAGTACAGAGCATGTAAAATCCAAAACACCAAATATCAGTAAAAAAAGGACTCCAAAATCTAAAATAAAATTGTCGGAGGAGAAGCGTAAACTTGCCAATATGCCATTTACCACACGGAGTGGCAAGGAACGGCTGAGGCCCTGGCCTATGTTCATGGCTAGTGGTTCAGCTTCACATGAGGATGGAAGCACTCAGCCTCTCGCTAGAAAAATGAAAAGACTCAAGCTGGCAAAAGCACCGCAAAGAACTGTGCGTTCTTCGAAATCCCAAATCCACAAGGAGAGTCCAATTGTGTTGGTTGCGATGCCTGACCTTCCCAACACTGGACGTGAAGAACATGCGCCTTCCACCATTTGCATGCCCCCTGCAAGTGCTGGAAGGAGCACCCGCAGTCCAGTTCCTGATAGTCAGATTGAAGATGTCAGTGTTGAAGTACACCAGGATGAGGAGGATATGGGTGTTGCTGGCGCTGGGGAGGAAATTGACAAGGAGGATTCTGATGGTGAGGTGGTTTGTTTAAGTCAGGCACCCGGGGAGACACCTGTTGTCCGTGGGAGGAATAGGGCCGTTGACATGCCTGGTGAAAATACCAAAAAAATCAGCTCTTCGGTGTGGAAGTATTTCAACAGAAATGCGGACAACATTTGTCAAGCCGTGTGTTGCCTTTGTCAAGCTGTAATAAGTAGGGGTAAGGACGTTAACCACCTCGGAACATCCTCCCTTATACGTCACCTGCAGCGCATTCATAATAAGTCAGTGACAAGTTCAAAAACTTTGGGCGACAGCGGAAGCAGTCCACTGACCAGTAAATCCCTTCCTCTTGTAACCAAGCTCACGCAAACCACCCCACCAACTCCCTCAGTGTCAATTTCCTCCTTCCCCAGGAATGCCAATAGTCCTGCAGGCCATGTCACTGGCAATTCTGACGAGTCCTCTCCTGCCTGGGATTCCTCCGATGCATCCTTGCGTGTAACGCCTACTGCTGCTGGCGCTGCTGTTGTTGCTGCTGGGAGTCGATGGTCATCCCAGAGGGGAAGTCGTAAGCCCACTTTTACTACTTCCACCAAGCAATTGACTGTCCAACAGTCCTTTGCGAGGAAGATGAAATATCACAGCAGTCATCCTGTTGCAAAGCGGATAACTGAGGCCTTGACAACTATGTTGGTGTTAGACGTGCGTCCGGTATCCGCCGTTAGTTCACAGGGAACTAGACAATTTCTTGAGGTAGTGTGCCCCCGTTACCAAATACCATCTAGGTTCCACTTCTCTAGGCAGGCGATGCCGAGAATGTACACGGACGTCAGAAAAAGACTCACCAGTGTCCTAAAAAATGCAGTTGTACCCAATGTCCACTTAACCACGGACATGTGGACAAGTGGAGCAGGGCAGGGTCAGGACTATATGACTGTGACAGCCCACTGGGTAGATGTATGGACTCCCGCCGCAAGAACAGCAGCGGCGGCACCAGTAGCAGCATCTCGCAAACGCCAACTCTTTCCTAGGCAGGCTACGCTTTGTATCACCGGTTTCCAGAATACGCACACAGCTGAAAACCTCTTACGGCAACTGAGGAAGATCATTGCGGAATGGCTTACCCCAATTGGACTCTCCTGTGGATTTGTGGCATCGGACAACGCCAGCAATATTGTGTGTGCATTAAATATGGGCAAATTCCAGCACGTCCCATGTTTTGCACATACCTTGAATTTGGTGGTGCAGAATTTTTAAAAAAACGACAGGGGCGTGCAAGAGATGCTGTCGGTGGCCAGAAGAATTGCGGGACACTTTCGGCGTACAGGCACCACGTACAGAAGACTGGAGCACCACCAAAAACGCCTGAACCTGCCCTGCCATCATCTGAAGCAAGAAGTGGTAACGAGGTGGAATTCAACCCTATATATGCTTCAGAGGTTGGAGGAGCAGCAAAAGGCCATTCAAGCCTATACAATTGAGCACGATATAGGAGGTGGAATGTACCTGTCTCAAGCGCAGTGGAGAATGATTTCAACGTTGTGCAAGGTTCTGCAACCTTTTGAACTTGCCACACGTGAAGTCAGTTCAGACACTGCCAGCCTGAGTCAGGTCATTCCCCTCATCAGGCTTTTGCAGAAGAAGCTGGAGGCATTGAAGGAGGAGCTAAAAGGGAGCGATTCCGCTAGGCATGTGGGACTTGTGGATGGAGCCCTTAATTCGCTTAACAAGGATTCACGGGTGGTCAATCTGTTGAAATCAGAGCACTACATTTTGGCCACCGTGCTCGATCCTAGATTTAAAACCTACCTTGGATCTCTCTTTCCGGCAGACACAAGTCTGCTGGGGTTCAAAGACCTGCTGGTGACAAAATTGTCAAGTCAAGTGGAACGCGACCTGTCAACATCTCCTCCTTCACATTCTCCCGCAACTGGGGGTGCGAGGAAAAGGCTCAGAATTCCGAGCCCACCCGCTGGCGGTGATGCAGGGCAGTCTGGAGCGACTGCTGATGCTGACATCTGGTCCGGACTGAAGGACCTGACAACGATTACGGACATGTCGTCTACTGTCACTGCATATGATTCTCTCACCATTGAAAGAATGGTGGAGGATTATATGAGTGACCGCATCCAAGTAGGCACGTCAGACAGTCCGTACTTATACTGGCAGGAAAAAGAGGCAATTTGGAGGCCCTTGCACAAACTGGCTTTATTCTACCTAAGTTGCCCTCCCACAAGTGTGTACTCCGAAAGAGTGTTTAGTGCCGCCGCTCACCTTGTCAGCAATCGGCGTACGAGGTTACTTCCAGAAAATGTGGAGAAGATGATGTTCATTAAAATGAATTATAATCAATTCCTCCGTGGAGACATTGACCAGCAGCAATTGCCTCCAGAAAGTACACAGGGAGCTGAGATGGTGGATTCCAGTGGGGACGAATTGATAATCTGTGAGGAGCGGGATGTACACGGTGATATATCGGAGGATGATGATGAGGTGGACATCTTGCCTCTGTAGAGCCAGTTTGTGCAAGGAGAGATTAATTGCTTCTTTTTCGGTGGGGGTCCAAACCAACCCGTCATTTCAGTCACAGTCGTGTGGCAGACCCTGTCACTGAAATGATGGGTTGGTTAAAGTGTGCATGTCCTGTTTATACAACATAAGGGTGGGTGGGAGGGCCCAAGGACAATTCCATCTTGCACCTCTTTTTTCTTTCATTTTTATTTGCGTCATGTGCTGTTTGGGGAGTGTTTTTTGGAAGGGCCATCCTGCGTGACACTGCAGTGCCACTCCTAGATGGGCCAGGTGTTTGTGTCGGCCACTAGGGTCGCTTATCTTACTCACACAGCTACCTCATTGCGCCTCTTTTTTTCTTTGCGTCATGTGCTGTTTGGGGAGTGTTTTTTGGAAGGGCCATCCTGCGTGACACTGCAGTGCCACTCCTAGATGGGCCAGGTGTTTGTGTCGGCCACTAGGGTCGCTTATCTTACTCACACAGCTACCTCATTGCGCCTCTTTTTTTCTTTGCGTCATGTGCTGTTTGGGGAGTGTTTTTTGGAAGGGCCATCCTGCGTGACACTGCAGTGCCACTCCTAGATGGGCCAGGTGTTTGTGTCGGCCATTAGGGTCGCTTATCTTACTCACACAGCTACCTCATTGCGCCTCTTTTTTTCTTTGCGTCATGTGCTGTTTGGGGAGTGTTTTTTGGAAGGGCCATCCTGCGTGACACTGCAGTGCCACTCCTAGATGGGCCAGGTGTTTGTGTCGGCCACTAGGGTCGCTTATCTTACTCACACAGCTACCTCATTGCGCCTCTTTTTTTCTTTGCGTCATGTGCTGTTTGGGGAGTGTTTTTTGGAAGGGCCATCCTGCGTGACACTGCAGTGCCACTCCTAGATGGGCCAGGTGTTTGTGTCGGCCACTAGGGTCGCTTATCTTACTCACACAGCTACCTCATTGCGCCTCTTTTTTTCTTTGCGTCGTGCTGTTTGGGGAGTGTTTTTTGGAAGGGCCATCCTGCGTGACACTGCAGTGCCACTCCTAGATGGGCCAGGTGTTTGTGTCGGCCATTAGGGTCGCTTATCTTACTCACACAGCTACCTCATTGCGCCTCTTTTTTTCTTTGCGTCATGTGCTGTTTGGGGAGTGTTTTTTGGAAGGGCCATCCTGCGTGACACTGCAGTGCCACTCCTAGATGGGCCAGGTGTTTGTGTCGGCCACTAGGGTCGCTTATCTTACTCACACAGCTACCTCATTGCGCCTCTTTTTTTCTTTGCGTCATGTGCTGTTTGGGGAGTGTTTTTTGGAAGGGCCATCCTGCGTGACACTGCAGTGCCACTCCTAGATGGGCCAGGTGCTTGTGTCGGCCACTAGGGTCGCTTATCTTACTCACACAGCTACCTCATTGCACCTCTTTTTTTCTTTGCGTCATGTGCTGTTTGGGGAGTGTTTTTTGGAAGGGCCATCCTGCGTGACACTGCAGTGCCACTCCTAGATGGGCCAGGTGTTTGTGTCAGCCACTAGGGTCGCTTATCTTACTCACACAGCTACCTCATTGCGCCTCTTTTTTTCTTTGCGTCATGTGCTGTTTGGGGAGTGTTTTTTGGAAGGGCCATCCTGCGTGACACTGCAGTGCCACTCCTAGATGGGCCAGGTGTTTGTGTCGGCCACTAGGGTCGCTTATCTTACTCACACAGCTACCTCATTGCGCCTCTTTTTTTCTTTGCGTCATGTGCTGTTTGGGGAGTGTTTTTTGGAAGGGCCATCCTGCGTGACACTGCAGTGCCACTCCTAGATGGGCCAGGTGTTTGTGTCGGCCACTAGGGTCGCTTATCTTACTCACACAGCTACCTCATTGCGCCTCTTTTTTTCTTTGCGTCATGTGCTGTTTGGGGAGTGTTTTTTGGAAGGGCCATCCTGCGTGACACTGCAGTGCCACTCCTAGATGGGCCAGGTGTTTGTGTCGGCCACTAGGGTCGCTTAGCTTAGTCATCCAGCGACCTCGGTGCAAATTTTAGGACTAAAAATAATATTGTGAGGTGTGAGGTATTCAGAATAGACTGAAAATGAGTGGAAATTATGGTTTTTGAGGTTAATAATACTTTGGGATCAAAATGACCCCCAAATTCTATGATTTAAGCTGTTTTTTAGTGTTTTTTGAAAAAAACACCCGAATCCAAAACACACCCGAATACGACAAAAAAAATTCGGTGAGGTTTTGCCAAAACGCGGTCGAACCCAAAACACGGCCGCGGAACCGAACCCAAAACCAAAACCCGAAAAATTTCAAGTGCACATCTCTAATTTTCAGTGAAGCCAACATGGCTTTCAACAAGCATAAATACACCCTTATAAACAGTATAAAATACTAAAACTTTAATATTAGAGGGATTGGGTAAAAGCCAGAACCATCCGTAGCCCCCTACGCCACACCAAACCGGATCCCTGCAGCAATCCCAGCAATTTTGAAGATAGTACTGCACATACCCATATGTCCCGGTTTGTGGGGTCTCCAGCCCGATGGGGTGTATATGTCAGCGATCATTGCAAAACACGGGGAGAGATTACAGCATCTCTATGGTCTAGGTTTTTCCAGTTTTTAAAAACATCCCAGAATCATGCAGAATAGCTGTAATCTCTCCCCCCCTTTCTCCACAATGACTGCTGTCACATAAACCTCCAGGCAAAGACACCCACCCCCGGATGGGAACCTGCAGTACTTTTTCCAAAAAGTGGTCAAGATTAGTGTGGGGGTTCAGTATGGTCTGGTGTTCGGGGATCTGGCCCTGTCTGGTTTTTGCCCAATCCCTCTAATTCACAATAAATGTGGTGCGGTATATATATATTCCGAGGGATATATGCTGTTTTGGAGAATATACACATGCTGTAAGTGCAGAATCAATGGTCCCAGCCCTATGATTATACACTTGCAGCATGTGTGTATCCTCTACCAAAAGTCTTCATCCAAAGCATCATACAGCGCCATATTTATTGTGAATTAAAAAGTAAAAAAACAAAACTAAAGGTCAGACAAATTGGGCACATTGTCATCTTCTTTCTCCAGCACAGCTGTATAAATAGCAGAAGAGTAGGTGTGTGGGAAGTAGCCTCTTTTTTTACAGAACCCACGTGGATTTTGCTTTCTATGTTTTAAAGTTGTTTTTTTTTTCATATATGGAATAATTTTTATCGGACTCTTTTTCCATTTGTGTTTTTGTATTTTTTGTATACTCCGGTGTGGAGCTCTGTGTAGTTCAATAAACCTATGTTTTTATGGAAAACCGTGATTTGGATTGGAAGTGCCTGATATACCGCATAAAGATACCTTGATAGGAACGGCGCCTCATTTGCATGTGTGAGTCCTGGTACGCAATATATGAAGATTGTTGCACATTATAAAGATACCGTGATGTGTTTGACACTTGTGGTGTTGCTGTGAGTGTTGGGGTACGCCACTCCATCTGTTTTCCACTTAACATTTCTTTATGAATTATCCAGTCTATAAGGTCAATATATATCACTCTAATAGCTAAATTAAAATAGTTAAAGAGGATATTGTTTCAAAAAGTTCCTGCATCATTGAATACATCCTACACATTGGCCTCTCTTTTTTCCTTGTATATAATACATCGAGGATATATGGGATTTTCTTGAGAAAGAAATATTGGTCGAGGAAATCGATTAAAGATACCTTGATAGGAATTGCTTCACATCGTTAAGAGTGAGTTGGGGTACGCTGTGTATGAGAAATCACACACTCTAAAGAAACCTTGATGTACTTCATAGCTTCTTGTCACCTGTGAGTTTCGGGGTATGCACTGTATCAGACGAATTACTCTATATCTATCCCCACTGCGCACTTCAAGGGTGTATGGATACGGCAATTTACTGCACAAAGATACCTTGACATATATATATCCACCCTTTATTGAGTGAGTGGGGTACGCTGGATCTAGACACTTGCTTTCCTCGTTTTCAAAGACTTTTTACAGTTTATTATTGTGAATTACTACACATTGGTTGTTTTGTTATTTTATGTTTCATATTTGGAATACTCAAACTGGATATTACTTACCTGGAGGATTCAGCCAGAGACATCTGATCCTGCACATTTAACCAGGAACATAGCCCCCTTTTTTTCCCTCTTTTTGCGCTGTATGTACTAGGAAGGTTTATACTTGTTGTATCCGATTATAGTCTTTAAATGTGGTGACATTTATTTTTAAACCCTCAAGTACTCTAGCTGCATTGCGCCACTTGATACACTTTTCTACTTTCCTTTACTACAAATTGGGCACATTGTCATCTTCAAGTTCTTTCTACAGCACAGCTGTATAAATAGCAGAAGAGTAGGTGTGTGGGGGTGTAGGTTGGACTTGGGTGGGAGGAATACCCTGGTGATCGGTGTGATCAATAGGCTGAAGTTGGTTGGGAGGATGTTATGAGCCACGGCTGTGGCTCATTCCTGTTTTGCATGTCAGTTAGGTATTTTATGTTTATTAGTTGTTTCGCAGGCCAGGATTTCCCGTTGCTCTGTTTAAGAGTACTCTTGGTTGCTGCCGCTGGTGAGTCTGTGTAATTGCAGCTTGTTCCCATGTGTTCAGCCTCACCTGGCTGCTAGTTGCATCTTGTCAGTTTGGAGTCATGCAACAGGGCAGCTGCATGAGATTATTAATTAGGCCTCTCTGTTATATGCTGGCTCAGTGCTATTCTCAGACGCTGGTGATATTTCTGGGTTTCCAGTCTGCTTGAGTTCTGAGCTTGGTTCCTGCTAGTTCCTGAGCTTCCTGTGTCGATTCCTGTGTCAGTCCCTGTGTCGATTCCTATGTCTGATCCCGTGTCCTGCCGTGAGGCGTTCCTGTCCTGAGGTCCAGTAACTTTGCCTGTGCCTGGTCAAGTTTCTGGCTTCTTGGTGTCCACCGGTCTGTCGTTTGGGATTCTGCCTGTCCTCCAGTTCTGAGAGTCTGTGTCAGCAGCATTGGGAGTTCCTGTCCGTTTGCCAGTATTCGTACCGGTTCCGTGAGTAGCGGCACTGCCGCGTCCGTCGGCCTAGGCCGCTGTATTCCCTTATTATTTCTGTCACTGGTGTTTTGCAGAGGGTTCTGCTTATGCTGTCACCGCCGGTACACAAAAGTATTGTGTCGGCGTGTGGTCAGCATTTCCTTTGTTGTTCTTTTCCTTTGGCGGCAAGCCGCACATACTTTGGTTTTAGGTTTGTTAGTAGCCCCTGGCCTTGTTGTTTAGTCAGAGGGCCCCTTGTTATCACCCTGTCTCGGTTCACTCTTTGTCTCTCATTAAGACCTGAGGGGGCATCGAAGTTGGGCAGACATAATCCGCCCTTCAAACGCGGCTGCCATGGGCTCAAGCAACCATAGTCTCGCAAGAGTGTACTGACAGCACGGGCGAGACAACGGAGATAGGGCGCCAGGGGCTATTCCCTTTCCATTCCCCTTTCCCAGTATTACGTCCTGGTGCTCTGGACTCGCTTCATAACATCTCCCTTGTTCTGAGCACCAGGAACCTAACAGAGGAATTGGGTGGGAAGAATAGGCTGGAGTTGGGTGGGATAAGTAGAGAGGGTAGTAGAACGGTGACCAATCACCGTGTCATCATCTAAATGGTCTCTCCTCAACAGAAAGACCATTTCATTGGCCAGTCTCTCGGAGTGGTCCACTTGATCGAGAGGGGCAGGGCATATGGATGTGGCAATGTATGTCCCAAACTGGTCAAACTGGTCGGGTGGTTTGACAATGCCCTTTTAACCTGCAGAAAGCACATGTCCTCCTCCACATCATCCTGGGTGTGCTTTCTCTTCCTGCCTCTCTTCCATGCAGCTTGGGAAAGGGTGGCTGGAGGCAGAGGCGCAGTGCTTTCTTGCGGTGTTGTTGGCACTTGTGATGAGTCCTGCAGGTCTGAAAGAAGGCTGAGGTCTAGGATGTCAGTCACATCATGCTCGGAAGTGGGAATCTGGGGGTCAAATACACAAACATTTATCACGTGTTAATCATTTTTTTCTATTTTTTTCTATTTCCCTGCAAGTGTAGAAGAATGGCAAGCCATCACAGAGGAGTTTGAAACCAGGTGGCATTTCCCTAATTGCGGTGGAGCCATTGATGGTAAACACGTCCGAATTATCCCTCCTGTCAACAGCGGTTTGTTGTATTACAACTATAAGGGGTACTTCAGCATTGTTCTGATGGTGGTGGTAAATGCCAACTATGAGCTTATCTTTATAGATGTTGGGAAAAATAGTCGGGCCTCAGACATTGGCTCCTTGAAGAATACTGCCTTCTACAAAAGACTCACCACAAACACTATGAATTTGCCTTCAACGGGGGAAACGAGGCACAGGCTAAATTACGTTTTCGTGGTGGATGAGGCCTTCGCACTCCACAAAAACATAATGAAGCCCCATCCGCAAAGAAGGCTATCAAAGGAGAGGAGGATTTAAAATTATAGGCTATACAGGGCACGCCATATTCTGGAAAATGCTTTTGGAATACTGTCCAACCGCTTCCTCATTTTCCTTATGGCTATCAACCTCCGTGTAGAAAAAATAGACAGGGTGGTGACTGCATGCTGTGTCCTCCATAACTTTTTGAGCAGGAAAGGCAGCCAGCATAGGACATTGGGCACAGCAGCACCGGAGGAGCCAGACCAACTGGAGGAGGTTACACCATTGTCGTCCCTGCAAGTACCTCCTCTTCTCTCCATGGGGACTGCACGCCCAAAACAGGTCAGAGAAGAGTACCTGGCCTATTTCTCTTACGTCCTAGAGGATACCGGGGTCCATTTAGCACCATGGGGTATAGATGGCTCCACTAGGAGCCATGGACACTTACAGAATTTTATAGTGTGGGCTGGCTCCTCCCTCTATGCCCCTCCTTCCAGACTCAGTTTAGAAAATGTATCCGGAGGAGCCGGTCATGGTTATGGAAGCTCCTGAAGAGTTTTCTGCATTTATTTTAGCTATTTGTTATTTTCAGGCAGGACTGGTTGGCACCAGCCTGCCTGATTCGTGGGACTTGGGGGGAAACGGCCCAACCTGTTGAAGGGTTAATAGTCCCATTCCCCGCTGACAGGACACTGAGCTCCTGAGGGATCTATTCGCAAGCCCACTACGGCGAGCGTACAGTCCCGCAGCACGCCGCCACTCCTAATAGAGCCAGAAGAATGAAGAGTGGTGAGTACTGAGCCGGTGCCCCGGCTAGTGGGGCGCCGTCCATTATGGCGGCATGAGGAGGCGCACGGCTTATACACGGGGCGGAATGCATCTCCGGACACAGTACAGAACTGCGTCCCTGTACAATGTACACAGTACCCATACTGGCACAACAGCCTTTAATCGTCTTTCTCCATTTTAAGCACCAGTATCCTCAGCCAGTATAAAAAAGGCGGGAAGACCGCGCGCCATTGAAGGGGCGGGGCTTCACTATGAGAGGATCCAGCAGCTCACCAGCGTCATTTTCCCTCTGCAGTGGACACAGAAGCTGACAGGACAGGGACACGCAGCTCCTTCAGTGTGACTCCAGATTACCTCAGTGGTACCAGGGGGTCATAGCAGGGATGGAGCGATTATTGGTGTACTAAGTCCCCTATCAGGGTACTTGGTATGTGACCCAGCTAAGCTTGGCATTAGTGTTAAGGGCGCGGGGGGGCTGGCTCCAAACAACTCTGTGTCTCCCTGAAGGGCTCTTTGTGGGTTAATTGTACTTAACCTTTCGTGTGTGTGTGCTGTCACATTACATTATGTCAGGCAGAGAGTGTGTGTCTTGTACCGCAGAGTGTTCCACTTCACCGGGGGGCTCACTACTGGGTACTCAGGGTTCACAGGCTAGCAGGCTGAACCGGAATGGATTAATTCTCTTAAGAGAATGATCTCATCTCTTTCTACAAAATTGTCCCGCAATGAGAAAGAGACGCAATACTTAAAACAAACTGTGGATGAGTTTATGAACAGAGACTCAGTCCCCAAAACAGCATCTCAGTCACCTCCTATTTGTCTGCAGAAGCAATCTCTGGCCCATATCCTGCAGTCTGACTTTGACGCTGACAGGTCAGACATGGAGGAGGGAGAGTTGGCTCAGGGGTGGGGGATGCAGCTCTGTCACAGGAAATAGAGGCTCTTATAGAGGCTATCAGAGATGTTCTGCATATTCCCGATAAGGTGTCAGAAGAGAGTGAGGAATCTTATTTGAATGTAAAAAAAAACTGCCTCAGTCACTTTTCCTGCATCAATGGAATTGAATACCATGTTCAAAGAATCATGGGTTAATCCTGATAAGAAGTTTCAGATCCCTAAAAGGTTGCTCTCATCTTTTCCTTTTCCCCTGGAGGATAGGAAAAAATGGGAAAATCCACCGATAGTGGACGCATCAGCCTCTAGGCTGTCACGTAAAATTGTATTGCCTGTTCCTGGTGCAGCCTCCTTGAAAGACATGGCTGAATGTAAAATTAAGACTACACTCAAATCATTGTACACAGCTGCTGGGATGGCCCAAAGACCTCATGTACGTGGATCACTAAAGCCATTGCTAAATGGTCAGGTAACCTAATTGAGGGTAAAACAATAATATACTATAGTATACTGTATATACCAGCGCTAGAGTCAATGAAAATTGCTTTGTCAAATGGAGCTGCTACTATACAGAAAGGGGTAGTTACTCCCTTTTAAATTATAGAAATATATACAGAAGAAAAAGCAGCGCTACTTGATGAATGTTTTAATACACAATTAATAATAAAAATATACAGATATTTAATTAGGTATAAATAAACCTTTTAAAAATTGTACATAGCATAAAAAGACCTCACATATAGGGTATTACACAACAGCACAATTGCATTCCTCCGTTCCCATTTTTATACCTCCTTATCCACTTTGGTGTTTTTAGCTGTTTTTGAGGGGTTTTTGAAAAAAAAACACCCGAATCCGACAAAAAATTTTCAGGGAGGTTTTGCCAAAATGTGTCCAAATCCAAAACACGGCCGCGGAACTGAATCCAAAACCAAAACACAAAACCCGAAAAATTTCCGGTGCACATCTCTAATATATATGCATATCACTGCTCCCAACATGACCTTTTTCAGGAGGGATAAAATGCTTTGCCTAGGCATATTGGGGGTAATTCCAAGTTGATCGCAGCAGGGATTTAGGAGGTCATTCCGAGTCGTTCGCTCTGTAAATTTCTTCGCATCGCAGCGATTTTCCGCTTAGTGCGCATGCGCAATGTCCGCACTGCGACTGCGCCAAGTAAATTTGCTATGAAGTTAGGATTTTTACTCACGGCTTTTTCTTCGCTCAGGCGATCGTAATGTGATTGACAGGAAATGGGTGTTTCTGGGCGGAAACAGGCCGTTTTATGGGCGTGTGGGAAAAAACGCTACCGTTTCCGGAAAAAACGCAGGAGTGGCTGGAGAAACGGGGGAGTGTCTGGGCGAACGCTGGGTGTGTTTGTGACGTCAAACCAGGAACATCAAGCACTGAACTGATCGCAGATGCCGAGTAAGTCTGAAGCTACTCTGAAACTGCTAAGAAGTTTGTAATCGCAAAATTGCGAATACGTCGTTCGCAATTTTAAGATGCTAAGATTCACTCCCAGTAGGCGGCGGCTTAGCGTGAGCAACTCTGCTAAAATCGCCTTGCGAGCGAACAACTCGGAATGACCTCCTTAGTTAGCAATTGGGCAAAACCATGTGCACTGCAGGGGAGGCAGATTTAACATGTGCAGAGAGAGTTAGATTTGGGTGGGTTATATTGTTTCTGTGCAGGGTAAATACTGGCTGCTTTATTTTTACACTGCAATTTAGATTACAGATTGAACACACCACACCCAAATCTAACTCCCTCTGCACATGTTATATCTGCCTCCCCTGCAGTGCACATGGTTTTGCCCAATTGCTAACTAAATTCCTGCTGCAATCAACTTGGAATTACCCCCATAGACACGATCTGAACTTATGTTTATGTTTCCCTGTGATATATAGGGGGTAATTCCAAGTTGATCGCAGCAGGATTTTTGATAGCAATTGGGCAAAACCATGTGGACTGCAGGGGAGGCAGATATAACATGTGCAGAAAGAGTTAGAGATGGAACCAGTTCTGTCTCTTCTGCCTCACCTAACCCAGGGAGATCCCCGGCGTGCAGGGAGATGCTGGGCAGCCGCTGAGATTTTGGTACCAGCAGGAGCCCGGTTCCTCCCCCACAGCAGCAGCCAGAGGCAGGAGTTCACTCCTGAGTTCCAGCTCCCGAGTCCAGCAGTGTGCACTATGGGAGAGACACAATGACGTCTCTCCCATATTTCAGAGGAGTGGTCGCCAGATGGACGGCACCGGTCCGACACAGGAGCGGGACTTAAGGTGAGTAATGTGGGGGGTTTAGTGTGTCAGGGGCCAGTGTCAATGCTAGTGTTCGTTGTCTGCACTCTTGTGTTGTACACTAAGCTGCTGCTCACAGAATAATACTGCTCAGTCAAAGTCATGCCACCATTCCACGGTGCAGCCCCCCCCCCCCCCCCATTGACATAAAAAATTGTGCCCCTCCCCCATACCTATAAAAAGAGAAAGCATGCGCGCCTCAGTAAAATGGGTGTGGTCTCATTAAAATGGGCGTGGCATCTGATATCATCACGGCCACCACAGGGAAAAAAAATAAAAATAAAAAGTCCCCGTCTCTCATACGTCCTAGAGGATGCTCGGGTCCACTTCAGTACCATGGGGTATAGACGGTTCTGCAGGAGCCATGGGCACTTTAAGACTTTTCTAGAGTGTGATCTGGCTCCTCCCTCTATGCCCCTCCTCCATTCCTCAGTTTAGAAAATGTGCCCAGGCAGACTGGTTGCACTCCAGTGGAGTTCTACTGAGTTTCACTGAAAGACTTTGTTAGGTTTTTTATTTTCAGGGAGACTGCTGGCAACAGTCTCCCTGCTTCGTGGGACTTAGGGGGAAGTAGGAACCAACTTCCTAAAGAGTTTCCCTCCATCTCATGAGCTGAATACACTCTTTGAGGGAGTTTGGGCTAACCCTGAAAAGAAATTTCAGATTCCCAAATGGAATCAGGTAGCTTACCCTTTCCCTGTGACAGGAGGGAAAAAACAGGAAAAGGTGGGAGTCACCTCCTATCTTAGACAGTGCCCTGTCACAGTTAACTAAGAAGGCGTTTCTCCCTGCGCCTGGGACGGCTGGGACGGCTTCACTTAAGGAGCCGGCAGACCGCAAGTTGGAGACTACGTTGAAATCTATTTATGTAGCCAATGGGACACTACTCAGGCCTACCATTGCCTGTGCGTGGGTGAGTAGTGCTATTGAAAAGTGGTCAGAAAATCGGTCCTCAGACATTGACACAATAGATAGAGACGAGATACTCCTAAAGTTAGGTCATATCAAAGATGCTGCTGCGTATATGCTAGAAGCCATGAAAGATATTGGTCTCTTGGGATCAAGAGCCGCTACCATGGCGATTTCAGCATGTAGGGCGTTGTGGATTCGCCAATGGAATGCTGACGCAGATTCCAAAAGGAATATGGAGGCTCACCCGTACAAGGGCGAGGCCCTGTTTGGAGATGGGCTGGATGCCTTGGTTTCTGCGGCTACCGCAAGTAAGTCGACATTCTTGCCCAATGCTCCAGCGCCGGCTAAAAAGACACCTCATTCTCAGATGCAGTCCTTTCGGCCTAATAAATACAAAAAGGCCAAAGGTTCCCCTTTCTTTGCAGGTAAAGGAAGGGGAAAAGGAAAAAAGTCCACAGCGTCTGCAGGATCACAGGAGCAGAAGTCAACCTCTGCTTCTGCCAAATCTTCAACATGACGCTGGGGCTCCCTTGCGGGAGTCCGCTCAGGTGGGGGCACGTCTGAGACTCTTCAGTCAGATTTGGGTTCAATCTGGCCTGGACCCGTAGATTTTACAAATAGTTTCCCACGGGTACAAACTGGAGGTTCAGGACATTCCTCCATGCAAATTTTTCAAATCGGCCTTACCAGCTTCTATCCCAGACAGGGATGTAGTAGCAGCAGCAATACAAAAATTGTGTCAGGATCAGGTCATTGTCCTGGTTCCCCTGTTACAACAAGGGCAGGGGTTTTATTCAAGCCTTTTCATAGCTCGGTCAGACCAATTCTAAACCTGAAGACTCTGAATCTCTAAAAAAAAGGGGGGGACCTGGATTGCACATCCTATTACCAAAGATATCAAGAGGTGCTATCATGCTGAGGCTTCTAATACTATGTTGGGGGAAGAGAGATGCAGATGCACACTCTTTGCACTAAGAACACTGATAATAAGAAAAATAAACCCTCACAATTAACATGGGGTATAATTGAAGTTCTTAGCACACATTTGCGCAAATATGCGGGCCCATGTACCGCGGCCAGGTGACTTCATCACATGGGTCCCTAACATCCCTAATATTATCACATTCTATAAATTTATACAGGACTTACCTCTAAATAGGGCCTTATCAATGTGTGATCTGAAATGCAGGAACCCAGCTAATTAAAACACCTGAGGGTGAATGGGAGGAGTGCCAATCCAGAGGAAGGAAGCCTTGCCTTCCAGTGTACAATATATACACAAATATAGTGGAAAAAAGGGGGGGACCTGGATTGCACATCCTATTACCAAAGATATCAAGAGGTGCTATCATGCTGAGGCTTCTAATACTATGTTGGGGGAAGAGAGATGCAGATGCACACTCTTTGCACTAAGAACACTGATAATAAGAAAAATAAACCCTCACAATTAACATGGGGTATAATTGAAGTTCTTAGCACACATTTGCGCAAATATGCGGGCCCATGTACCGCGGCCAGGTGACTTCATCACATGGGTCCCTAACATCCCTAATATTATCACATTCTATAAATTTATACAGGACTTACCTCGAAATAGGGCCTTATCAATGTGTGATCTGAAATGCAGGAACCCAGCTAATTAAAACACCTGAGGGTGAATGGGAGGAGTGCCAATCCAGAGGAAGGAAGCCTTGCCTTCCAGTGTACAATATATACACAAATATAGTGGAAAAAAGGGGGGGACCTGGATTGCACATCCTATTACCAAAGATATCAAGAGGTGCTATCATGCTGAGGCTTCTAATACTATGTTGGGGGAAGAGAGATGCAGATGCACACTCTTTGCACTAAGAACACTGATAATAAGAAAAATAAACCCTCACAATTAACATGGGGTATAATTGAAGTTCTTAGCACACATTTGCGCAAATATGCGGGCCCATGTACCGCGGCCAGGTGACTTCATCACATGGGTCCCTAACATCCCTAATATTATCACATTCTATAAATTTATACAGGACTTACCTCGAAATAGGGCCTTATCAATGTGTGATCTGAAATGCAGGAACCCAGCTAATTAAAACACCTGAGGGTGAATGGGAGGAGTGCCAATCCAGAGGAAGGAAGCCTTGCCTTCCAGTGTACAATATATACACAAATATAGTGGAAAAAAGGGGGGGACCTGGATTGCACATCCTATTACCAAAGATATCAAGAGGTGCTATCATGCTGAGGCTTCTAATACTATGTTGGGGGAAGAGAGATGCAGATGCACACTCTTTGCACTAAGAACACTGATAATAAGAAAAATAAACCCTCACAATTAACATGGGGTATAATTGAAGTTCTTAGCACACATTTGCGCAAATATGCGGGCCCATGTACCGCGGCCAGGTGACTTCATCACATGGGTCCCTAACATCCCTAATATTATCACATTCTATAAATTTATACAGGACTTACCTCTAAATAGGGCCTTATCAATGTGTGATCTGAAATGCAGGAACCCAGCTAATTAAAACACCTGAGGGTGAATGGGAGGAGTGCCAATCCAGAGGAAGGAAGCCTTGCCTTCCAGTGTACAATATATACACAAATATAGTGGAAAAAAGGGGGGGACCTGGATTGCACATCCTATTACCAAAGATATCAAGAGGTGCTATCATGCTGAGGCTTCTAATACTATGTTGGGGGAAGAGAGATGCAGATGCACACTCTTTGCACTAAGAACACTGATAATAAGAAAAATAAACCCTCACAATTAACATGGGGTATAATTGAAGTTCTTAGCACACATTTGCGCAAATATGCGGGCCCATGTACCGCGGCCAGGTGACTTCATCACATGGGTCCCTAACATCCCTAATATTATCACATTCTATAAATTTATACAGGACTTACCTCTAAATAGGGCCTTATCAATGTGTGATCTGAAATGCAGGAACCCAGCTAATTAAAACACCTGAGGGTGAATGGGAGGAGTGCCAATCCAGAGGAAGGAAGCCTTGCCTTCCAGTGTACAATATATACACAAATATAGTGGAAAAAAGGGGGGGACCTGGATTGCACATCCTATTACCAAAGATATCAAGAGGTGCTATCATGCTGAGGCTTCTAATACTATGTTGGGGGAAGAGAGATGCAGATGCACACTCTTTGCACTAAGAACACTGATAATAAGAAAAATAAACCCTCACAATTAACATGGGGTATAATTGAAGTTCTTAGCACACATTTGCGCAAATATGCGGGCCCATGTACCGCGGCCAGGTGACTTCATCACATGGGTCCCTAACATCCCTAATATTATCACATTCTATAAATTTATACAGGACTTACCTCTAAATAGGGCCTTATCAATGTGTGATCTGAAATGCAGGAACCCAGCTAATTAAAACACCTGAGGGTGAATGGGAGGAGTGCCAATCCAGAGGAAGGAAGCCTTGCCTTCCAGTGTACAATATATACACAAATATAGTGGAAAAAAGGGGGGGACCTGGATTGCACATCCTATTACCAAAGATATCAAGAGGTGCTATCATGCTGAGGCTTCTAATACTATGTTGGGGGAAGAGAGATGCAGATGCACACTCTTTGCACTAAGAACACTGATAATAAGAAAAATAAACCCTCACAATTAACATGGGGTATAATTGAAGTTCTTAGCACACATTTGCGCAAATATGCGGGCCCATGTACCGCGGCCAGGTGACTTCATCACATGGGTCCCTAACATCCCTAATATTATCACATTCTATAAATTTATACAGGACTTACCTCTAAATAGGGCCTTATCAATGTGTGATCTGAAATGCAGGAACCCAGCTAATTAAAACACCTGAGGGTGAATGGGAGGAGTGCCAATCCAGAGGAAGGAAGCCTTGCCTTCCAGTGTACAATATATACACAAATATAGTGGAAAAAAGGGGGGGACCTGGATTGCACATCCTATTACCAAAGATATCAAGAGGTGCTATCATGCTGAGGCTTCTAATACTATGTTGGGGGAAGAGAGATGCAGATGCACACTCTTTGCACTAAGAACACTGATAATAAGAAAAATAAACCCTCACAATTAACATGGGGTATAATTGAAGTTCTTAGCACACATTTGCGCAAATATGCGGGCCCATGTACCGCGGCCAGGTGACTTCATCACATGGGTCCCTAACATCCCTAATATTATCACATTCTATAAATTTATACAGGACTTACCTCTAAATAGGGCCTTATCAATGTGTGATCTGAAATGCAGGAACCCAGCTAATTAAAACACCTGAGGGTGAATGGGAGGAGTGCCAATCCAGAGGAAGGAAGCCTTGCCTTCCAGTGTACAATATATACACAAATATAGTGGAAAAAAGGGGGGGACCTGGATTGCACATCCTATTACCAAAGATATCAAGAGGTGCTATCATGCTGAGGCTTCTAATACTATGTTGGGGGAAGAGAGATGCAGATGCACACTCTTTGCACTAAGAACACTGATAATAAGAAAAATAAACCCTCACAATTAACATGGGGTATAATTGAAGTTCTTAGCACACATTTGCGCAAATATGCGGGCCCATGTACCGCGGCCAGGTGACTTCATCACATGGGTCCCTAACATCCCTAATATTATCACATTCTATAAATTTATACAGGACTTACCTCTAAATAGGGCCTTATCAATGTGTGATCTGAAATGCAGGAACCCAGCTAATTAAAACACCTGAGGGTGAATGGGAGGAGTGCCAATCCAGAGGAAGGAAGCCTTGCCTTCCAGTGTACAATATATACACAAATATAGTGGAAAAAAGGGGGGGACCTGGATTGCACATCCTATTACCAAAGATATCAAGAGGTGCTATCATGCTGAGGCTTCTAATACTATGTTGGGGGAAGAGAGATGCAGATGCACACTCTTTGCACTAAGAACACTGATAATAAGAAAAATAAACCCTCACAATTAACATGGGGTATAATTGAAGTTCTTAGCACACATTTGCGCAAATATGCGGGCCCATGTACCGCGGCCAGGTGACTTCATCACATGGGTCCCTAACATCCCTAATATTATCACATTCTATAAATTTATACAGGACTTACCTCTGAATCTCTACCTGCAAAGGTTCAAGTTCAAAATGGAATCTCTGAGGGCAGTGATTTCCAGTCTGGAGGAAGGGGATTTCATGGTGTCAGTGGACATAAAAGATGCCTACTTACATGTTCCCATTTATTCTCCACATCAAGCTTATCTGAGATTCGCAGTACAGGATTGCCATTACCAGTTCCAGACGTTGCTGTTTGGACTCTCCACGGCACCGAGAGTTTTCACCAAGGTGATGGCGGAGATGATGGTCCTCCTTCGACAGAAAGGAGTCAATATAATTCCTTACCTGGACGATCTCCTGATAAAAGCGAGGTCCAGAGAACGGTTGGTGCAGAACATTGCACTCTCCCTGACAGTACTTCAACAACACGGCTGGATCATAAATTTTCCAAGGTCACAGTTGGAACCCACGACAAGATTGTCCTTTTTGGGGATGATACTGGACACAGAAGTACAGAGAGTATTTCTTCCAGTGGAAAAGGCTCTGGAAATCCAGAGAATGGTCAAACAGATTCTGAAACCAACAAGAGTGTCGATTCATCAATGCATTCGGTTGTTGGGGAAGATGGTAGCGGCCTACGAGGCCATACAATTTGGCCGTTTCCATGCCAGAGTGTTCCAGTGGGACCTGTTGGACAAGATGCATCTACACATGCATCAGAGGATAATCCTGTCATCCAAAGCAAGAATTTCGCTCCTGTGGTGGCTACACAGTTCTCATCTACTAGAGGGACGCAGGTTCGGTATTCAGGACTGGGTCCTAGTAACCACGGATGCAAGTCTCTGAGGTTGGGGAGCAGTCACCCAAGGGGAAAGCTTCCAAGGAAGATGGTCAAGTCAAGAAACTTGTCTTCACATAAATGTTCTGGAGTTGAGAGACATTTACAACGGGCTTCTACAAGCGGTGCATCTTCTACAAAATCAACCCATACAGATCCAGTCGGACAATGTAACAGCAGTCGCGTACATAAACCGTCAGGGCGGAACGAAAAGCAGAGCGGCAGTGGCAGAGGTGACAAAGATCCTCCTCTGGGCAGAAAGACATGTAAGAGCTCTTACGGAAATTTTCATTCCGGGAGTGGACAACTGGGAAGCAGACTTCCTCAGCAGATACGATCTCCATCCAGGAGAATGGGGCCTCCACCAAGAAGTCTTCGCAGAGGTAACAAGTCTTTGGGGAGTTCCTCAAGTAGACATGATGGCATCTCATCTCAACAAGACGCTTCAGAGATATTGTTCCAGGTCGAGAGACCCTCAAGCAATAGCAGTGGAAGCACTAGTGACCCAGTGGGTGTTTCGGTCAGTGTATGTCTTCCCTCCACTTCCACTCATACCGAAAGTTCTCAAGATCATAAGAAGAACAAGGGTTCAAGCGATCCTCCTTGTCCCAGACTGGCCAAGGAGGGCTTGGTATCCAGATCTTCAGGAGTTGCTCATAGAAGATCCTTGGCCTCTTCCTCTTCGCGAGGACCTGCTGCAGCAGGGGCCGTGCACTAGTGACCCAGTGGGTGTTTCGGTCAGTGTATGTCTTCCCTCCACTTCCACTCATACCGAAAGTTCTCAAGATCATAAGAAGAACAAGGGTTCGAGCGATCCTCATTGTCCCAGACTGGCCAAGGAGGGCTTGGTATCCAGATCTTCAGGAGTTGCTCATAGAAGATCCTTGGCCTCTTCCTCTTCGCGAGGACCTGCTGCAGCAGGGGCCGTGCGTGTATCAAGACTTACAGCGGCTACGTTTGACGGCATGGCTGTTGAGCGCCGGATCCTAGCCCGAAAGGGTATTCCCAAAGAAGTCATTCCCACTCTTATTCAGGCCAGGAAAGGAGTAACGTCTAGACATTACCACCGTATTTGGAGAAAATATGTGTCTTGGTGTGAAACCAAGAAGGCTCCAACGGAAGAGTTTCAGTTGGGACGTTTTCTCCATTTTCTCCAGGCGGGTGTGGATGCGGGCCTACGATTGGGTTCAATCAAGGTCCCAATTTCAGCCTTGTCTGTTTTCTTTCAGAAACAATTGGCCTCCCTTCCAGAAGTTCAGACATTCGTGAAAGGGGTTCTGCACATCCAACCTCCATTTGTGCCTCCGGTGGCACCATGGGATCTTAACGTGGTGTTGCAGTTCCTTCAATCGGATTGGTTTGAACCTCTCCAGGAGATAGAGTTGAAATTTCTCACTTGGAAAGTGGTCATGCTATTGGCCTTGGCATCCGCAAGGAGGGTGTCTGAGTTGGGGGCCTTGTCTCACAAGAGCCCTTACCTGATCTTCCATGAAGATAGGGCAGAACTAGGAACTTGTCAGCAATTTCTTCCAAAGGTGGTTTCTTCTTTCCACATAAACCAACCTATCGTGGTGCCAGTGGCTGCTGACACCTACGCGGCGTCAAAGTCTCTGGATGTTGTCAGAGCTTTGAAAATTTATGTTGCAAGAACAACTCGGATAAGGAAAACAGAGGCTCTGTTTGTCCTGTGTGCTCCCAACAAGATTGGGTGTCCTGCTTCTAAGCAGACTATCGCACGCTGGATCAGAGGTACGATTCAGCCCGCTCATTCCACGGCAGGATTGCCAGTACCGAATTTGGTGAATGCCCACTCCACTAGGAAGGTGGGCTCATCCTGGGCGGCTGCCCAGGGGGGTCTCGGCATTGCAACTTTGCCGAGCAGCTACTTGGACAGGGGCAAACATGTTTGCTAAGTTCTACAAGTTTGACACCTTGGCCGATGAGAACCTCAAGTTTGGTCAATCGGTGCTGCAGGATCATCCGCACTTTCCCGCCCGTACTGGAGCTTTGGTATAACCCCATGGTACTGAAGTGGACCCCAGCATCTTCTAGGACGTATGAGAAAACAGGATTATAATACCTACCAGTAAATCCTTTTCTCCTAGTCCGTAGAGGATTCTGGGCACCTGGCCCAGTGCGTTCTTTACCTGCAGTAGTTATTTTGTTATAGTTTTACACAGGTGTTGTGTTATAATTATTTTCAGCATGTTGCTGATATAAATTATGCCGTTGGCATGTGTTATGTTGAATGCCATGTGTGCGGCATGGTTGAAGTGTGAGCTGGTATGAATCTCACCGTTATCTTTAAAGTAAATCCTTTCCTCGAAATGTCAGTCTCCCTGGGCACAGTTTCCTATACTGAGGTCTGGAGGAGGGGCATAGAGGGAGGAGCCAGTTCACACTCTAGAAAAGTCTTAAAGTGCCCATGGCTCCTGCGGAACCGTCTATACCCCATGGTACTGAAGTGGACCCCAGCATCCTCTACGGACTAGGAGAAAAGGATTTACCAGTAGGTATTAAAATCCTGTTTTTACACAGTACGGCAGGCAAGAGTCCCCATTTTACACATTACAGCAGGCACGTGTCCCCATTTTACACAGTGCGGCAGGTAAGAGTTCCTATTTATACAGTATGGCAGGCAAGAGTCCCCATTTTACACATTACGGCAGGCAAGAGTCCCCATTTTACACATTACGGCAGGCAAGAGTCCCCATTTTGCACAGTACAGCAGGCAAGTGTCCCCATTTTACATAGTATGGTATGCAAGTGTCCCCATTTTACCCAGTACGCAGGCACGTGTCCCCATTTTACACAGTACGGCATGCAAGTGTCCCCTTTTTACACATTATGTAGGCAAGTGTCCCCATTTTACACAGTACAGCAGGCAAGTGTCAAGTGGGGGGGAAGGAAGGTAGAGGGAGGGGGGAAGAGAGAGAGAGACTACTTACATATGAAGAGGATCTTCCCGCTCTTCAGTAGGGCCGCCTCTCCTCCCTCACGCCGGCCGCCTCCTCCTTCCAGCTTGTCTCCCCCTCCTCCCTCTTCCCGAGTACTCCTGCTCGGAGGGCGGGGATTTCGTGGAATGACGCAATTGCATCGTGGCGTCACAACGCAACTGCGTCATTCCGCGAAACTCCACCCCCCCAGCAGGAGTGCTCGGGAACAGGGAGGAGAGGGAGACAAGGACCCGCCCAGGCCTGAGCAACATGCATATTAGGGATGGCCATTGACATTGATGATTACACAAGACACCTACAAAAACTCTCACGTAAAGTAGAACTCCAGTGGCGTAAATCTCGTAGCTCAAGTGACTTTCTCACATATAAGACTGTCTACCACTCTTATCATAATGCTCTGGACACTGCCAAACAAACATATTTCCAATCTCTCATCTCGGCTCAAGCCTCTAGCCCCAAGCAACTTTTTAGTACATTTAAATCACTTCTTATCCCTCACCCAACCCAGCCACTATCAGCGCGCAAGATCTTGCTTCCGAAATGAAATGGTATGCTCTTCCACAGCCAGTGACCTGCTCAATCCGCTTACTGAACCCTCTAACACCTTCTCTTCATTTGATCCCACAAATGAAGATGAAGTAACTGCACTCTTCTCATCTGCCTACTCTACTACCTCTCCTCTTAATTCTATACCCTCACAATTTAGTAAAGCTCTGTCTGCTGTGCTCATCCGAAACCTTAACTAAAATCTTTAATCTCTCTCTCTCTGTCTACTGGTATCTTTCCTTCTCTGTACAAGCATGCAGTGATTACTCCCTTTCTGAAAAAACAAAATTCTGACCCTAACTCTCTCTCAAGCTACCGTCCCATCTCTCAGCTCCCATGCCCCTCCAAGCTACTTGAGAGACTTGCCTACACTCACCTCACACAGCTTACTGGACCCACTTCAGTCAGGATTTCGTGCCCAACACTTCACAGAGACAGCACTGACTAAGGTAGTGAATGATCTAGTTACTGCTAAATCTAAAGGTCTACTTATTCTCTTTGATCTCTGCTGCTTTTGACACTGTTGACCACTCTCTTGTCATACAAACACTACAATCCCTAGGTATTCAGGACACAGTCCTTTCTTGGTTCTCATCCTACTTATCTAATCGCTCCTTCAGTGTTCGTTTCTCTGATTCCACTTCCTCTTCGCTATCTCAGTTGGAGTACCGCAAGGCTCAGTCTCAGGTCCTCTGCTTTTCTCTATACCACATCTCTTGGCAAGCTAATCACCTCTTTCGAATTTCAGTATCATCTGTATGCAGATGATACTCAAGTCTACCTATCGTCCCCAGATTTGTCACCATCTATATTGGGCGATGTCACTGAATGCCTTTCTGCCCTTTCATCTTGGATGATAACTCAGCAATCATCCCTACCACACAAGCTCGTTGCCTACCCCACAAGGTCACTCTGAATTGTCCTTTGTTCCCCACATTCAATCTGTCTCAAAATCATATTATATACATCTAAGAAACATACCCAAAATACGACCATATCTTACTCAAGACACAGCAAAAATTCTAACCCATGCTTTCATTAACTCCCGCATTAATTACTGTAATAGTCTCCTGACTGGTCTTCCCAAACATAGGCTCTCACCACTACAATCCATTTTTAATGCAGCTGCAAGGCTAATCTTCCTCTCTAGACATTCATCGTCTGCAGATCCGCTCTGTCAGTCCCTTCATTGGTTACTGGTATTCTACCATATTAAACCATATAGTGCACGGAAGAACCACTTAGCGCATATAAACCTACATGTTATCATGTATGTAAAATATGTGCTGGCTGATTCCCCAGGGATCGAGTGTGCAGAGTGTGTATGGTGCCGTATAGCATAAAGTAGTTTCACACCCTTAAGCCTCCCAAAGACTGTGAATCTGGCCAATGGGAGTCTGTGGCGGGCTTAGAAGGAGTGTGTAATGCCTTATGCTGATTACAGGGTGCCACATGGCTCCAGATACACTCAGCGCATCCAATCCCTGGGGGAACCAGCCATCACATATATTGCATACAAGATAACATGTATGTTAGTATGTTCTAAGCGGTTCCCCCCTGCACTATATGGTTGGTTCTGCAGCCACCACTGGTGACCAGTATACCCAACCTGTTCATAGTGCCATCTATACTGATATACACAAAGTACCCCGTCACATGATGTTACCCCCACTAAGTCACAATATTAGCACTTACATATATATATATATATATATATATATATTTATTTTTAATACATTTTTTTTTCTAAAAATGGTGCTAAAATATATATATATATATATATATATATATATATATATATATATATATATTAGTGATGAGCGGGTTCGGTTCCTCGGAAACCGAACCCCCCCGAACCTCACCCATTTTACACGGGTCCGAGGCATACTCGGATTCTCCCGTATGGCTCGGTTAACCCGAGCGCGCCCGAATGTCATCATCCCGCTGTCGGATTCTCGCGAGATTCGGATTCTATATAAGCAGCCGCGCGTCGCCGCCATTTTCACTCGTGCATTTGAAATGTATGGGAGAGGACGTGGCTGGCGTCCTCTCCGTTTATTCATTGTTGATGCAAATATTTGTGCTTGCTTATATCTTAATTGTGGGGACTGGGGAGCAGCTGTATTATTAATATAGGAGGAGTACAGTGCAGAGTTTTGCTGATCAGTGACCACCAGTTTTATCCGTTCTCTGCCTGAAAAAAACGCTCCTTATCTGTGCTCAGTGTGCTGCATATATCTGTGCTCACACTGCTTAATTGTGGGGACTGGGGAGCAGCTGTATTATATAGGAGTACAGTGCAGAGTTTTGCTGACAGTGACCACCAGTATACGTTGTCTGCCTGAAAAACACTCCATATCTGTGCTCAGTGTGCTGCATATATCTGTGCTCACACTGCTTTATTGTGGGGACTGGGGACCACCAGTATATTATATAGGAGGAGTACAGTGCAGAGTTTTGCTGACAGTGACCACCAGTATACGTTCTCTGCCTGAAAAACACTCCATATCTGTGCTCAGTGTGCTGCATATATCTGTGCTCACACTGCTTTATTGTGGGGACTGGGGACCAGCAGTATTATATAGGAGGAGTACAGTGCAGAGTTTTGCTGACCAGTGATCACCAGTATACGTTGTCTGCCTGAAAAACACTCCATATCTGTGCTGCATTGTAGTATATAGTAGGAGTACAGTGCATAATTTTGCTGACCACCAGTATATAATATATAGGAGTATGGTACAGAAGGCCACTGCTGTACCTACCTCTGTGTCGTCAAGTATACTATCCATCCATACCTGTGGTGCATTTCAGTTTTGCACAGTTTGCTGACCACCAGTATATAATATATAGCATTACGGTACAGTAGGCCACTGCTGTACCTACCTCTGTGTCGTCAAGTATACTATCCATCCATACCTGTGGTGCATTTCAGTTTTGCACAGTTTGCTGACCACCAGTATATAATATATAGTATTACGGTACAGTAGGCCACTGCTGTACCTACCTCTGTGTCGTCAAGTATACTATCCATCCATACCTGTGGTGCATTTCAGTTTTGCACAGTTTGCTGACCACCAGTATATAATATATAGCATTACGGTACAGTAGGCCACTGCTGTACCTACCTCTGTGTCGTCAAGTATACTATCCATCCATACCTGTGGTGCATTTCAGTTGTGCGCAGTATATATAGTAGTAGGCCATTGCTATTGATACTGGCATATAATTCCACACATTAAAAAATGGAGAACAAAAATGTGGAGGTTAAAATAGGGAAAGATCAAGATCCACTTCCACCTCGTGCTGAAGCTGCTGCCACTCGTCATGGCCGAGAGGATGAAATGCCATCAACGTCGTCTGCCAAGGCCGATGCCCAATGTCATAGTAGAGAGCATGTAAAATCCAAAAAACAAAAGTTCAGTAAAATGAGCCAAAAATCAAAATTGAAAGCGTCTGATGAGAAGCGTAAACTTGCCAATATGCCATTTACGACACGGAGTGGCAAGGAACGGCTGAGGCCCTGGCCTATATTCATGGCTAGTGGTTCAGATTCACATGAGGATGGAAGCACTCATCCTCTCGCTAGAAAAATGAAAAGACTTAAGCTGGCAAAAGCACAGCAAAGAACTGTGCATTCTTCTAAATCACAAATCCCCAAGGAGAGTCCAATTGTGTCGGTTGCGATGCCTGACCTTCCCAACACTGGACGGGAAGAGCTTGCGCCTTCCACCATTTGCACGCCCCCTGCAAGTGCTGGAAGGAGCACCCGCAGTCCAGTTCCTGATAGTCAAATTGAAGATGTCACTGTTGAAGTACACCAGGATGAGGATATGGGTGTTGCTGGCGCTGGTGAGGAAATTGACAAGGAGGATTCTGATGGTGAGGTGGTTTGTTTAAGTCAGGCACCCGGGGAGACACCTCTTCGGTGTGGAATTATTTTAACACAAATGCGGAATTATTTTAACACAAATGCGGACAACAGGTGTCAAGCCGTGTGTTGCCTTTGTCAAGCTGTAATAAGTAGGGGTAAGGACGTTAACCACCTCGGAACATCCTCCCTTATACGTCACCTGCAGCGGATTCATCATAAGTCAGTGACAAGTTCAAAAACTTTGGATGACAGCGGAAGCAGTCCACTGACCACTAAATCCCTTCCTCTTGTTGTAACCAAGCTCCTGCAAACCACACCACCAAATCCCTCAGTGTCAATTTCCACCTTACACAGGAAAGCCAATAGTCCTGCAGGCCACGTCACTGGCAAGTCTGACGAGTCACAAGGTGGGAAGCTGCTCAATCAGATTGTAATGTCACTCAGGTGCTAAAAGGGGAGGGGTAATTCTGTGTAGGAAAAAAATTGTGTTCCCTAATGCACACCGAGTGAATAATATTACTATATAATAATAGTCAGATAATACGGAGATCTTAGTTGCGTATATCTGCAGATATAGGGTTAAGCCCCCAGGCCGATCGACAAGGCTTCTCCGTCACTGGGGGTCCCTAATACTAGGTATGGGCCTGGGGTGCAGGACCCCACAATGTCGGCACAGGTCGGCCACCCCAGGTCAGCACACAGGTGAAAATTAATAGGGGTTAATAAGAAGCACAGAAGTGCTATGTAAGTGGTGTGATTAAAAAATATATACAAAGTGATAGGAAAAATAATAAGTGTTAATAAAGTGTTAGGGTGTGCCGACCTGCAACAGCCCACCCATACCGACACAGGGGCCACTGCACCCCACACCCACCCCATAAATAATTACATATATATATATCTGGGTTAAATTCCCAGTGTAAGGCCACATGGTAATGGCACCTACAGCATCTGAGAGCCAGCTTACCTGGGGATACCCCTGACTTCCCCTATGGCACTACTAGAGTCAGCAATCCCTCCTAATGCTGACCCATTTGTGCCTCTCTATATACAATACACAAGGTGGGAAGCTGCTCAATCAGATTGTAATGTCACTCAGGTGCTAAAAGGGGAGGGGTAATTCTGTGTAGGAAAAAAATTGTGTTCCCTAATGCACACCGAGTGAATAATATTACTATATAATAATAGTCAGATAATACGGAGATCTTAGTTGCGTATATCTGCAGATATAGGGTTAAGCCCCCAGGCCGATCGACAAGGCTTCTCCGTCACTGGGGGTCCCTAATACTAGGTATGGGCCTGGGGTGCAGGACCCCACAATGTCGGCACAGGTCGGCCACCCCAGGTCAGCACACAGGTGAAAATTAATAGGGGTTAATAAGAAGCACAGAAGTGCTATGTAAGTGGTGTGATTAAAAAATATATACAAAGTGATAGGAAAAATAATAAGTGTTAATAAAGTGTTAGGGTGTGCCGACCTGCAACAGCCCACCCATACCGACACAGGGGCCACTGCACCCCACACCCACCCCATAAATAATTACATATATATATATCTGGGTTAAATTCCCAGTGTAAGGCCACATGGTAATGGCACCTACAGCATCTGAGAGCCAGCTTACCTGGGGATACCCCTGACTTCCCCTATGGCACTACTAGAGTCAGCAATCCCTCCTAATGCTGACCCATTTGTGCCTCTCTATATACAATACACAAGGTGGGAAGCTGCTCAATCAGATTGTAATGTCACTCAGGTGCTAAAAGGGGAGGGGTAATTCTGTGTAGGAAAAAAATTGTGTTCCCTAATGCACACCGAGTGAATAATATTACTATATAATAATAGTCAGATAATACGGAGATCTTAGTTGCATATATCTGCAGATATAGGGTTAAGCCCCCAGGCCGATCGACAAGGCTTCTCCGTCACTGGGGGTCCCTAATACTAGGTATGGGCCTGGGGTGCAGGACCCCACAATGTCGGCACAGGTCGGCCACCCCAGGTCAGCACACAGGTGAAAATTAATAGGGGTTAATAAGAAGCACAGAAGTGCTATGTAAGTGGTGTGATTAAAAAATATATACAAAGTGATAGGAAAAATAATAAGTGTTAATAAAGTGTTAGGGTGTGCCGACCTGCAACAGCCCACCCATACCGACACAGGGGCCACTGCACCCCACACCCACCCCATAAATAATTACATATATATATATCTGGGTTAAATTCCCAGTGTAAGGCCACATGGTAATGGCACCTACAGCATCTGAGAGCCAGCTTACCTGGGGATACCCCTGACTTCCCCTATGGCACTACTAGAGTCAGCAATCCCTCCTAATGCTGACCCATTTGTGCCTCTCTATATACAATACACAAGGTGGGAAGCTGCTCAATCAGATTGTAATGTCACTCAGGTGCTAAAAGGGGAGGGGTAATTCTGTGTAGGAAAAAAATTGTGTTCCCTAATGCACACCGAGTGAATAATATTACTATATAATAATAGTCAGATAATACGGAGATCTTAGTTGCGTATATCTGCAGATATAGGGTTAAGCCCCCAGGCCGATCGACAAGGCTTCTCCGTCACTGGGGGTCCCTAATACTAGGTATGGGCCTGAGGTGCAGGACCCCACAATGTCGGCACAGGTCGGCCACCCCAGGTCAGCACACAGGTGAAAATTAATAGGGGTTAATAAGAAGCACTTCTGTGCTTCTTATTAACCCCTATTAATTTTCACCTGTGTGCTGACCTGGGGTGGCCGACCTGTGCCGACATTGTGGGGTCCTGCACCCCAGGCCCATACCTAGTATTAGGGACCCCCAGTGACGGAGAAGCCTTGTCGATCGGCCTGGGGGCTTAACCCTATATCTGCAGATATACGCAACTAAGATCTCCGTATTATCTGACTATTATTATATAGTAATATTATTCACTCGGTGTGCATTAGGGAACACAATTTTTTTCCTACACAGAATTACCCCTCCCCTTTTAGCACCTGAGTGACATTACAATCTGATTGAGCAGCTTCCCACCTTGTGTATTGTATATAGAGAGGCACAAATGGGTCAGCATTAGGAGGGATTGCTGACTCTAGTAGTGCCATAGGGGAAGTCAGGGGTATCCCCAGGTAAGCTGGCTCTCAGATGCTGTAGGTGCCATTACCATGTGGCCTTACACTGGGAATTTAACCCAGATATATATATATGTAATTATTTATGGGGTGGGTGTGGGGTGCAGTGGCCCCTGTGTCGGTATGGGTGGGCTGTTGCAGGTCGGCACACCCTAACACTTTATTAACACTTATTATTTTTCCTATCACTTTGTATATATTTTTTAATCACACCACTTACATAGCACTTCTGTGCTTCTTATTAACCCCTATTAATTTTCACCTGTGTGCTGACCTGGGGTGGCCGACCTGTGCCGACATTGTGGGGTCCTGCACCCCAGGCCCATACCTAGTATTAGGGACCCCCAGTGACGGAGAAGCCTTGTCGATCGGCCTGGGGGCTTAACCCTATATCTGCAGATATACGCAACTAAGATCTCCGTATTATCTGACTATTATTATATAGTAATATTATTCACTCGGTGTGCATTAGGGAACACAATTTTTTTCCTACACAGAATTACCCCTCCCCTTTTAGCACCTGAGTGACATTACAATCTGATTGAGCAGCTTCCCACCTTGTGTATTGTATATAGAGAGGCACAAATGGGTCAGCATTAGGAGGGATTGCTGACTCTAGTAGTGCCATAGGGGAAGTCAGGGGTATCCCCAGGTAAGCTGGCTCTCAGATGCTGTAGGTGCCATTACCATGTGGCCTTACACTGGGAATTTAACCCAGATATATATATATGTAATTATTTATGGGGTGGGTGTGGGGTGCAGTGGCCCCTGTGTCGGTATGGGTGGGCTGTTGCAGGTCGGCACACCCTAACACTTTATTAACACTTATTATTTTTCCTATCACTTTGTATATATTTTTTAATCACACCACTTACATAGCACTTCTGTGCTTCTTATTAACCCCTATTAATTTTCACCTGTGTGCTGACCTGGGGTGGCCGACCTGTGCCGACATTGTGGGGTCCTGCACCCCAGGCCCATACCTAGTATTAGGGACCCCCAGTGACGGAGAAGCCTTGTCGATCGGCCTGGGGGCTTAACCCTATATCTGCAGATATACGCAACTAAGATCTCCGTATTATCTGACTATTATTATATAGTAATATTATTCACTTGGTGTGCATTAGGGAACACAATTTTTTTCCTACACAGAATTACCCCTCCCCTTTTAGCACCTGAGTGACATTACAATCTGATTGAGCAGCTTCCCACCTTGTGTATTGTATATAGAGAGGCACAAATGGGTCAGCATTAGGAGGGATTGCTGACTCTAGTAGTGCCATAGGGGAAGTCAGGGGTATCCCCAGGTAAGCTGGCTCTCAGATGCTGTAGGTGCCATTACCATGTGGCCTTACACTGGGAATTTAACCCAGATATATATATATGTAATTATTTATGGGGTGGGTGTGGGGTGCAGTGGCCCCTGTGTCGGTATGGGTGGGCTGTTGCAGGTCGGCACACCCTAACACTTTATTAACACTTATTATTTTTCCTATCACTTTGTATATATTTTTTAATCACACCACTTACATAGCACTTCTGTGCTTCTTATTAACCCCTATTAATTTTCACCTGTGTGCTGACCTGGGGTGGCCGACCTGTGCCGACATTGTGGGGTCCTGCACCCCAGGCCCATACCTAGTATTAGGGACCCCCAGTGACGGAGAAGCCTTGTCGATCGGCCTGGGGGCTTAACCCTATATCTGCAGATATACGCAACTAAGATCTCCGTATTATCTGACTATTATTATATAGTAATATTATTCACTCGGTGTGCATTAGGGAACACAATTTTTTTCCTACACAGAATTACCCCTCCCCTTTTAGCACCTGAGTGACATTACAATCTGATTGAGCAGCTTCCCACCTTGTGTATTGTATATAGAGAGGCACAAATGGGTCAGCATTAGGAGGGATTGCTGACTCTAGTAGTGCCATAGGGGAAGTCAGGGGTATCCCCAGGTAAGCTGGCTCTCAGATGCTGTAGGTGCCATTACCATGTGGCCTTACACTGGGAATTTAACCCAGATATATATATATGTAATTATTTATGGGGTGGGTGTGGGGTGCAGTGGCCCCTGTGTCGGTATGGGTGGGCTGTTGCAGGTCGGCACACCCTAACACTTTATTAACACTTATTATTTTTCCTATCACTTTGTATATATTTTTTAATCACACCACTTACATAGCACTTCTGTGCTTCTTATTAACCCCTATTAATTTTCACCTGTGTGCTGACCTGGGGTGGCCGACCTGTGCCGACATTGTGGGGTCCTGCACCCCAGGCCCATACCTAGTATTAGGGACCCCCAGTGACGGAGAAGCCTTGTCGATCGGCCTGGGGGCTTAACCCTATATCTGCAGATATACGCAACTAAGATCTCCGTATTATCTGACTATTATTATATAGTAATATTATTCACTCGGTGTGCATTAGGGAACACAATTTTTTTCCTACACAGAATTACCCCTCCCCTTTTAGCACCTGAGTGACATTACAATCTGATTGAGCAGCTTCCCACCTTGTGTATTGTATATAGAGAGGCACAAATGGGTCAGCATTAGGAGGGATTGCTGACTCTAGTAGTGCCATAGGGGAAGTCAGGGGTATCCCCAGGTAAGCTGGCTCTCAGATGCTGTAGGTGCCATTACCATGTGGCCTTACACTGGGAATTTAACCCAGATATATATATATGTAATTATTTATGGGGTGGGTGTGGGGTGCAGTGGCCCCTGTGTCGGTATGGGTGGGCTGTTGCAGGTCGGCACACCCTAACACTTTATTAACACTTATTATTTTTCCTATCACTTTGTATATATTTTTTAATCACACCACTTACATAGCACTTCTGTGCTTCTTATTAACCCCTATTAATTTTCACCTGTGTGCTGACCTGGGGTGGCCGACCTGTGCCGACATTGTGGGGTCCTGCACCCCAGGCCCATACCTAGTATTAGGGACCCCCAGTGACGGAGAAGCCTTGTCGATCGGCCTGGGGGCTTAACCCTATATCTGCAGATATACGCAACTAAGATCTCCGTATTATCTGACTATTATTATATAGTAATATTATTCACTCGGTGTGCATTAGGGAACACAATTTTTTTCCTACACAGAATTACCCCTCCCCTTTTAGCACCTGAGTGACATTACAATCTGATTGAGCAGCTTCCCACCTTGTGTATTGTATATAGAGAGGCACAAATGGGTCAGCATTAGGAGGGATTGCTGACTCTAGTAGTGCCATAGGGGAAGTCAGGGGTATCCCCAGGTAAGCTGGCTCTCAGATGCTGTAGGTGCCATTACCATGTGGCCTTACACTGGGAATTTAACCCAGATATATATATATGTAATTATTTATGGGGTGGGTGTGGGGTGCAGTGGCCCCTGTGTCGGTATGGGTGGGCTGTTGCAGGTCGGCACACCCTAACACTTTATTAACACTTATTATTTTTCCTATCACTTTGTATATATTTTTTAATCACACCACTTACATAGCACTTCTGTGCTTCTTATTAACCCCTATTAATTTTCACCTGTGTGCTGACCTGGGGTGGCCGACCTGTGCCGACATTGTGGGGTCCTGCACCCCAGGCCCATACCTAGTATTAGGGACCCCCAGTGACGGAGAAGCCTTGTCGATCGGCCTGGGGGCTTAACCCTATATCTGCAGATATACGCAACTAAGATCTCCGTATTATCTGACTATTATTATATAGTAATATTATTCACTCGGTGTGCATTAGGGAACACAATTTTTTTCCTACACAGAATTACCCCTCCCCTTTTAGCACCTGAGTGACATTACAATCTGATTGAGCAGCTTCCCACCTTGTGTATTGTATATAGAGAGGCACAAATGGGTCAGCATTAGGAGGGATTGCTGACTCTAGTAGTGCCATAGGGGAAGTCAGGGGTATCCCCAGGTAAGCTGGCTCTCAGATGCTGTAGGTGCCATTACCATGTGGCCTTACACTGGGAATTTAACCCAGATATATATATATGTAATTATTTATGGGGTGGGTGTGGGGTGCAGTGGCCCCTGTGTCGGTATGGGTGGGCTGTTGCAGGTCGGCACACCCTAACACTTTATTAACACTTATTATTTTTCCTATCACTTTGTATATATTTTTTAATCACACCACTTACATAGCACTTCTGTGCTTCTTATTAACCCCTATTAATTTTCACCTGTGTGCTGACCTGGGGTGGCCGACCTGTGCCGACATTGTGGGGTCCTGCACCCCAGGCCCATACCTAGTATTAGGGACCCCCAGTGACGGAGAAGCCTTGTCGATCGGCCTGGGGGCTTAACCCTATATCTGCAGATATACGCAACTAAGATCTCCGTATTATCTGACTATTATTATATAGTAATATTATTCACTCGGTGTGCATTAGGGAACACAATTTTTTTCCTAAGTCTGACGAGTCCTCTCCTGCCTGGGATTCCTCCGATGCATCCTTGAGTGTAACGCCTACTGCTGCTGGCGCTGCTGTTGTTGCTGCTGGGAGTCGATCGTCATCCCAGAGGGGAAGTCGGAAGACCACTTGTACTACTTCCAGTAAGCAATTGACTGTCCAACAGTCCTTTGCGAGGAAGATGAAATATCACAGCAGTCATCCTGCTGCAAAGCGGATAACACAGGCCTTGGCAGCCTGGGCGGTGAGAAACGTGGTTCCGGTATCCACCGTTAATTCAGAGGCAACTAGAGACTTGATTGAGGTACTGTGTCCCCGGTACCAAATACCATCTAGGTTCCATTTCTCTAGGCAGGCGATACCGAAAATGTACACAGACCTCAGAAAAAGAGTCACCAGTGTCCTAAAAAATGCAGTTGTACCCAATGTCCACTTAACCACGGACATGTGGACAAGTGGAGCAGGGCAGACTCAGGACTATATGCCTGTGACAGCCCACTGGGTAGATGTATTGCCTCCCGCAGCAAGAACAGCAGCGGCGGCACCAGTAGCAGCATCTCGCAAACGCCAACTCGTTCCTAGGCAGGCTACGCTTTGTATCACCACTTTCCATAAGAGGCGCACATAGCTGACAACCTCTTACGGAAACTGAGGAACATCATCGCAGAATGGCTTACCCCAATTGGATTCTCCTGGGGATTTGTGACATCGGACAACGCCACCAATATTGTGCGTGCATTACATCTGGGCAAATTCCAGCATGTCCCATGTTTTGCACATACATTGAATTTGGTGGTGCAGAATTATTTAAAAAACGACAGGGGCGTGCAAGAGATGCTGTCGGTGGCCCGAAGAATTGCGGGCCACTTTTGGCATTCAGCCACCGCGTGCCGAAGACTGGAGCACCACCAAACATTCCTGAACCTGCCCTGCCATCATCTGAAGCAAGAGGTGGTAACGAGGTGGAATTCAACCCTCTATATGCTTCAGAGGATGGAGGAGCAGCAAAAGGCCATTCAAGCCTATACATCTGCCCACGATATAGGCAAAGGAGGGGGAATGCACATGACTCAAGCGCAGTGGAGAATGATTTCAACGTTGTGCAAGGTTCTGCAACCCTTTGAACTTGCCACACGTGAAGTCAGTTCAGACACTGCCAGCCTGAGTCAGGTCATTCCCCTCATTAGGCTTTTGCAGAAGAAGCTGGAGACATTGAAGGAGGAGCTAAAACAGAGCGATTCCGCTAGGCATGTGGGACTTGTGGATGGAGCCCTTAATTCGCTTAACCAGGATTCACGGGTGGTCAATCTGTTGAAATCAGAGCACTACATTTTAGCCACCGTGCTCGATCCTAGATTTAAAACCTACGTTGTATCTCTCTTTCCGGCAGACACAAGTCTGCAGAGGTTTAAAGACCTGCTGGTGAGAAAATTGTCAAGTCAAGCGGAACGTGACCCGTCAACATCTCCTCCTTCACATTCTCCCGCAACTGGGGGTGCGAGGAAAAGGCTTAGAATTCCGAGCCCACCCGCTGGCGGTGATGCAGGGCAGTCTGGAGCGAGTGCTGACATCTGGTCCGGACTGAAGGACCTGCCAATGATTACTGACATGTCGTCTACTGTCACTGCATATGATTCTCTCACCATTGAAAGAATGGTGGAGGATTATATGAGTGACCGCATCCAAGTAGGCACGTCAGGACAGTCCGTACGTATACTGGCAGGAAAAAGAGGCAATTTGGAGGCCCTTGCACAAACTGGCTTTTTTCTACCTAAGTTGCCCTCCCTCCAGTGTGTACTCTGAAAGAGTGTTTAGTGCAGCCGCTCACCTTGTCAGCAATCGGCGTACGAGGTTACTTCCAGAAAATGTGGAGAAGATGATGTTCATCAAAATGAATTATAAACAATTCCTCCGTGGAGACATTCACCAGCAGCAATTGCCTCCAGAAAGTACACAGGGACCTGAGATGGTGGATTCCAGTGGGGACGAATTAATAATCTGTGAGGAGGGGGATGTACACAGTGAAAGGGGTGAGGAATCGGAGGATGATGATGAGGTGGACATCTTGCCTCTGTAGAGCCAGTTTGTGCAAGGAGAGATTGATTGCTTCTTTTTTGGTGGGGGCCCAAACCAACCAGTCATTTCAGTCACAGTCGTGTGGCAGACCCTGTCGCTGAAATGATGGTTTCGTTAAAGTGTGCATGTCCTGTTTATTCAACATAAGGGTGGGTGGGAGGGCCCAAGGACAATTCCATCTTGCACCTCTTTTTTCTTTCATTTTTCTATGCATCATGTGCTGTTTGGGGACAATTTTTTTGAAGTGCCATCCTGCCTGACACTGCAGTGCCACTCCTAGATGGGCCAGGTGTTTGTGTCGGCCACTTGTGTCGCTTAGCTTAGTCACACAGCGACCTTGGTGCACCTTTTTTTTTCTTGGCATCATGTGCTGTTTGGGGACAATTTTTTTGAAGTGCCATCCTGCCTGACACTGCAGTGCCACTCCTAGATGGGCCAGGTGTTTGTGTCGGCCACTTGTGTCGCTTAGCTTAGTCACACAGCGACCTTGGTGCGCCTCCTTTTTTCTTTGCATCATGTGCTGTTTTGGGACAATTTTTTTGAAGTGCCATCCTGCCTGACACTGCAGTGCCACTCCTAGATGGGCCAGGTGTTTGTGTCGGCCACTTGTGTCGCTTAGCTTAGTCACACAGCGACCTTGGTGCGCCTCTTTTTTTCTTTGCATCATGTGCTGTTTGGGGACTATTTTTTTGAAGTGCCATCCTGCCTGACCCTGCAGTGCCACTCCTAGATGGGCCAGGTGTTTGTGTCGGCCACTTGTGTCGCTTAGCTTAGTCACACAGCGACCTTGGTGCGCCTCTTTTTTTCTTTGCATCATGTGCTGTTTGGGGACTATTTTTTTGAAGTGCCATCCTGCCTGACACTGCAGTGCCACTCCTAGATGGGCCAGGTGTTTGTGTCGGCCACTTGTGTCGCTTAGCTTAGTCACACAGCGACCTTGGTGCGCCTTTTTTTTTTCTTTGCATCATGTGCTGTTTGGGGACAATTTTTTTGAAGTGCCATCCTGCCTGACACTGCAGTGCCACTCCTAGATGGGCCAGGTGTTTGCGTCGGCCACTTGTGTCGCTTAGCTTAGTCACACAGAGACCTTGGTGCGCCTCCTTTTTTCTTTGCATCATGTGCTGTTTGGGGACAATTTTTTTGAAGTGCCATCCTGCCTGACACTGCAGTGCCACTCCTAGATGGGCCAGGTGTTTGTGTCGGCCACTTGTGTCGCTTAGCTTAGTCACACAGCGACCTTGGTGCGCCTCTTTTTTTCTTTGCATCATGTGCTGTTTGGGGACAATTTTTTTGAAGTGCCATCCTGCCTGACACTGCAGTGCCACTCCTAGATGGGCCTGGTGTTTGTGTCGGCCACTTGTGTCATTTACCTTAGTCACACAGCGACCTTGGTGCGCCTCTTTTTTTCTTTGCATCATGTGCTGTTTGGGGACAATTTTTTTGAAGTGCCATCCTGTCTGACACTGCAGTGCCACTCCTAGATGGGCCAGGTGTTTGTGTCGGCCACTTGGGTCGCTTAGCTTAGCCATCCAGCGACCTCGGTGCAAATTTAGGACTAAAAATAATATTGTGAGGTGTTCAGAATAGACTGAAAATGAGTGTAAATTATGGTTATTGAGGTTAATAATACTATGGGATCAAAATGACCCCCAAATTCTATGATTTAAGCTGTTTTTGAGGGTTTTTTGTAAAAAAACACCCGAATCCAAAACACACCCGAATCCGACAAAAAATTTTCAGGGAGGTTTTGCCAAAACGCGTCCGAATCCAAAACACGGCCGCGGAACGGGATCCAAAACCAAAACCCGAAAAATGTCCGGTACACATCACTAATATATATATATATATATATATATATATATATATATATATACAGGTTGAGTATCCCTTATCCAAAATGCTTGGGACCAGAGGTATTTTGGATATGGGATTTTTCCGTATTTTGGAATTATTGCATACCATAATGAGATATCATGATGATGGGACCTAAATCTAAGCACAGAAGGCATTTATGTTACATATACACCTTATACACACAGCCTGAAGGTCATTTTAGCCAATATTTTTTATAACTTTGGGCATTAAACAAAGTGTGTGTATATTCAAACAATTCATTTATGTTTCATATACACCTTATACACACAGCCTGGGGGTAATTTAATACAATATTTTTAATAACTTTGTGTATTAAACAAAGTTTGTGTACATTGAGCCATCAAAAAACAAAAGTTTCACTATCTCACTTTCACTCAAAAAGTCCGTATTTCGGAATATTTGGATATGGGATACTCAACCTGTATATATAAAAAAAAAGTTTTACTTTTGTTGCTGGGTGGTTTAACTAAAATAAATAAATAAATGTTATTGAACTGCAATATAGCAGTACATTATGTGGTGCTAATTGTATAGTACTTTCAAGAAAAAAAATCTTTATTAAACTTTCTCTCTCTCTATATATATATCAGATAGGCCTTAATGCTATTGGCGGTATGTTTGGGATAGTTGTCCTGCTGCAGAATAAATTTGGAGACAATCAGATGCTTCCCTGATGATATTGCATCAATATGTTTGGAACAACCTCCCTGCAGAGTTCCTACAAAAACTGTGTGCCAGTGTACCTAGAAGAATTGATACTGTTTTGAGGGCAAAGGGTGGTCACACCAAATAATGATTTGATTTAGATTTCTCTTTTGTTCATTCGCTTTTCCATTTTGATCAAAATAAACTATTAACACTTCTATTTTTGAAAGTATTCTTACAGTAGCAGCATTTTTTCCACCGGCCGCTCCACCTGGTCTTTACCATCTTTGTGCCATCAAGTAACCCTCCCTGGCTGCCAGCCACCCCTGTCCCTGCTCCTGTCTGCCCCTTGGCATGCATGGCCCCAGCGGCAGACACCTCCACTGGATCTGTCTTCTCCCCCCTCCCAGCTGGATATGTCACAACAGCCTCTGGCTGCTATTTCCCACTCTCAGTTTAGTTGCTGTTGATGTCTCTGGGAGGTGCTGGCAGACAGGAGGCGCTGGTGGGTGTCCAGCGCAGATGCGGGTGAACAGTCGGTGTCTTGTAGCGGCAGTGGGAGTTGTCATGTGTGCGGCAGACCATGATAGCGCTCTCTATGTACCCCATCTGTGTCATCCCTGTCTGTCTACCCCTCCCCTTAGAATGTAAGCTCTCACGAGTAGGGCCCTCTTCCCTCATGTGCTTATACTTTTCTTACTTTAATAATCCTCAACTGCCCAGATCCCACAGTTTTTTGACCACCTGGAACTTATCTCTATGTTTACTGGTGTAGTTATGCTTAGTTGCCCTGTACTTGTCCTATATTGTATTCAACTGTAAGTCACTGTTTTCCTATTTTTTAATGTGCATTTGTACTCTGTAATTGGGCGCTGCGGAACCCTTGTGGCGCCATATAAATAAAGGATAATAATAATAATAATACTGTGACAGCGCCGTACACAACGGTATAACTTGTCTAATGGGACGGCCAGCTGTGCTGATGCTCGATGTAAGGAGTCACCAGATGAAGTAACTCCTGGAAAGTGTTATCATCTGTGAATCCCTACTAAAGTACCCTTTATGGGCCTAAAGAACCTTCTGTATAACTTATACGGGTATCATTTGTTTTATTTAAATGGAATTATATGTACTGCCCTGTGCTGTGGATTTTCCAGGACTGCAGGCGTTAATTTACAAACTCCCTGTCTGTCCATCCCCTATGCAGCTACAAAGGAGCAGTTAGGACCCAAGAGACAGTATCTGAACTTTGAACCCGCTCATGGCCAGAGCCAGAGCGTGAAACATATGGGGACTCAGCCCTGAGAGTTTAAAAAGGAACACACTGACCGTTGAGTGGAGTGAGGTGCCTGTGGAAAGGACAGAGGCAGCGCTGCAAGGAAGCGTTCTCTGGTGGTCATTCCGAGTTGTTCGCTAGCTGCATTTGTTCGCAGCGCAGCGATCAGGCTAAAAAACGGCAGTTCTGTGCATGCGTATGCGGCGCAATGCGCACACGCGTCGTACGGCCACAACGAACGATGTAGTTTTGCACAGGTCTAGCGAAGCATTTCAGTCGCACTGGTGGCCGCAGAGTGATTGACATGAAGTGGGCGGTTCTGGGTGTCAACTGACCATTTTCAGGGAGTGTTCGGAAAAACGCAGGCATGCCAGGGAAAACGCAGGCATGGCTGGGTGAACGCTGGGCGGGTTTGTGACGTCAAAATAGGAACTGAACAGTCTGAAGTGATCGCAAGTGCTGAGTAGGTTTTGAGCTACTCTGAAACTGCACAAAAATACTTTGTAGCCGCTCTGCGATACAACCGTTCACACTTCTGCTAAGCTAAAATACACTCCCAGTGGGATCCCGGCTTCCGCTCTAACCTTCCACCGTCATGTACACCAGCACTTTGCTGGTGCCTCTCTGGGACTCTGTGGAGGGCACGTCAGCATGGGTGTGAGGCTGCAGCTGGATTCTCGGGCAGGAGCCACTGCGGCCATCTTGCCTGAGGCAGGCGCACTCCATTCCCCTCCCGCTCTACCAGGCGGCCAGGAAAGGTGCAAGGTGCTGGTCACTGGCTGGACCGTGACCATTGCCACTCATCCCCTTCACTGGTCATCTCCCCTGCAAGAGGAATATTATACTGGAGTGTGTACCCTTTCCACATGTGTGCTGTGCTTGTGCCCTGGCAGATTGGCAGCTCTTTGTGTGACCCATTGTGCCACTGCCTAATTACTTACACCTCGGCTCAGGCTCCTTGTGCTAGCCCTGTACAGTGACTTGTGTGTTGGCCTGTGTCAATTGCGTCACACATGTTTCTGTTGTCCTCCTTCCAAGCATAGATTTCCAGTACACCATCCCCACCCTGTGGCCAGGGGGCATAATTACATGCATTTTTCTTAACTGATATAAAGTGATATAATCTGTTGGTCCAGTGTATGTTCGACCTCCCCAAAACCATATGGTGAAGATGGAAGATATGTCCAGGCAGTAATATTACCCCCATACGCCACCATCACTCGCCCTATATGTGTGTTTTCGATGTAATCTCCAAACACGGAACTGTACTAGTAATTCTCTACTTTATCCCAGCCTATTGTGACCAGTTTCTTGGGATCTAGTTCTCCAGTAAAAGTTATCATGCCGCCTAAATGCCAGAAAGATCCACTTGGGGTCCCACCTGTGAGCTTTTTCAAACAGTCCCCTCCTCCCAAGGGTCCAAGGGCAAGCCCTCCACGGACAAAAAACATAAACTACTCTCTGCTCTTAGAAACCCTTTTGAGCCCTCCGCATCATCTACACTTGTGTTGCCTGATATGGGGGATGATGCACCGTTAACGATTAGTGCTATGAAACAACTTTTAAACTCGTTTTAAATTTGATATATCACAGGAATTTAGATTGGCCTTGCAGACCTGTCAACAAATCTGTAGATGCAGTAGGCCAGCGTACAGACCACTTAGAAAATAAGCTGGAAGAAGTTGTCAAATCGCATAGTGACCTTATTTCTCTTCATGGCGACCTTCAGGTGGAAGTCACGGCTCTGCGCAGTAAAGTAGGAGATTTGGAGGACAGATCACATCGGAACAATGTTAAAGTCCTGGGTATCCCGGAGACTGTCTCGAATTCCGATCTGGCGGAATATGTCATGGATCTCTTCTCAAAATTGGTACCAACTGTCACTATAACAGACTTTTTACTGGATCATATTCATCGATTGCCTAAGGCAAGAACAGCTCCTAAGGATGCTCCTAGGGACCCTCTTATGCAATTTTATTATTATCACATTAAGGAATGGGTGCTTCAGGCAGCCAGATCCGCAGATGACACAGATGCTACTTTGGGTGACTTCCAGGTTTTCGGGGATTTGTCGACTGCCACGTTGGCTCTTAGGAGGTCCTTCTCCCCAATCACCAGAATCCTTTGGAAGGCTAATATTCAATACCGGTGTAGCTTGTCACTACACCAGCTGACGGGACTCGACTTTTGGTTAATTGGAACCTGGAAGCGATTCCCTCTACCCTGCTGTTGTTGATTGTATGAGTTGCTCTCCCACAGGCTTGATTTTATACTTACTCGCCATGTTCCATTTCAGGTGTCCCATTACTAATGCCTAGTCACTGGGAAACCCAGAATGTTTTCGGTTTTATACGTTCATTTGCATGTAATATCTAGTTTGGTTCTGTTCTGACTGATGGTGGTGGCAGTCTATGCCACACACCTCTATGTGCCGCCTCTCTCTTGTTTGTTTGTTTGTTTGTTTGTTTACCTTCTTTCCCTTTTTTTTTTTTAAATCTTTCCCCTGCTCCCTTCCTTTGGCTTCCATTTTTTTCCAGATGACAGGGAATTCAAGATTACCTGCGTTGATTGTTATTCTCTTCTGTACTCCTATATGCATATACATGTCTTTTTGGTTCATTACAAGTCTTTATTGTTGTATAACTCTATTACAAACCTAACATGGTTAAGGTCATATCTTTAAATGTTAAGGGTCTCAATTACCTGAATAAGCGGAAACTAGCATTGACCCACTTCGCTAAACTCAAAGCCCACATCGTAGCCTTACAGGAAACCCATTTTATGGCCTCTTCTCCCCCAACTTTTTTTAAATAATATGATTCCCCTTACTTATATGTCTAATGGTCCCAGTAAAAAGGAAGGGGTTGCTCTCTTGGTATCCAGCTAATGTCATTTTATATTGGATAGGCAGCTCTCTGACCCCAATGGTCGATATCTGATATTGGTGGGTAAGCTGGATGACAAACCAGTTACAGTGGTGGTTGTCTACATCCCTAATTCCAAGCAAGTCCCTTTCGTTAGAAAATTTTGTAAAGCCCTTCAATCCTGTAGCAATGGCTCTTTATTGATTTTGGGGGATTTCAATATGGTTTTGGAACCAAATATAGACAAACAATCCACGCACCGCTCCATGAAGGCTTTACCTAGGTGCATCTTTCCTCGGCGTCTAGACACATAATACATGAATACGAACTATATGATGTTTGGAGAGCTAGGAACCCAAATGATAGAGACTTTCATTTTTATTCCCCTGTCCATGGGTCCTTCTCCAGAATTGATCTGGCCTTTGCAGATAAATGGACTCTCCAGCAAGTTAGAAAAGCTTTGATCCTACCGGTAACATGGTCTGATCACTTTGCTTTGAGCTTATACTGGGACCTTCATACCTTTCAAACGCCTCCTCACCCCTGGCGTCTTGGCGAACATCTTCTCTCTAATGTGGAGGCTAAGTCTTTGATTGCCCAAACTCTCTCCCTGTATTTAGAGATGAACAACCCAGAAGACACCTCCTTGTTTACGCACTGGTGCGCCCTGAAGGCAGTAATTCATGGATCTGCAATTAAAGCAGCCACACATTTGCGTAGTCAGAGGGAGGTCCATCAGAGGTACGTCGACAACAGGTTGGTAGATCTTGAGAATAATTTTAAATCTTCCCCCTCTAATAAATCCGTTTATCGGGATCTTCTTAAGGTTAGAGAGGAATGGAATGTACTCCCATTATCTGAAGTTCAAAGAATTCTATTTAAGCTGAAACAAAAATTTTATGTCCAAGGTGACAGGGCGGGCAAAATGTTGGCTAGGAAATTGAGAGCGAAAACGGCAAAGGAACGAGTGAAGGTAGTTTCAGACTCCCGAGGTATGAAAGTATCTGATCCCGCAGCTATAGCTTCTGCCTTTGCCAATTATTACGCCTCCTTATACAATTTGAAGGAGTACTCCTCAATCCCCCAGCCAATGCCTGTAGATATTAATAATTTTCTGGGGAAGATGTTGCTCCCACATTTAGAGATGACAGAGCTCCAGGCCTTGGAGCTCCCATGGTCAGAGAAGGAACTTCAACACGTTATCCACTCTCTGCCAGCAGATAAAGCGCCTGGCCTGGATGGCTATACTAACAAATTTTATAAATGTTTCCAAGAGGTTTTAATCCCAGTTTTACTCCCGATATTTAATGAAGCTTCCTGTTCACGGTCTTTCCCCACTGAAATGCTCAAGGCTAGGATAGTCGCCTTTCCTAAACCAGGAAAAAACTCAGCGTTAGTAA